>NC_079291.1:1460000-2190000 GCF_023638135.1 Falco biarmicus | reverse complement strand
ATTATAAAGATATTTACCTTGCTAGAAAGACCTTCTCTTCAGTGGTATAACCGTATAGTTTAGCATATATTATAAAATCTAAAATGTTAGTCTGAGCAGCGAGGATGTTGAGAACTTTCTTGTGTCCTGTCCCTTTGCTCCCTCCTTCCCACAGAGGATTTCTTGTCACACCTGATGAAGTAGCTTTGTTTATATCATTAATTGCTTATCTCACTCAGACTCTTGTATTTGTAAATTGGAGCTTCACAGTCCATCCCTACTAATATCCACCTACTCAGGGCTGACAGGACTTGGGATGAGTGATGTCATTGTCTGAGATTTATTTAATTTGCCCCTTTTTGTCTGCTTTTTAGTTTAAATGATAGTACTTTAGGTGTTCTATTAAGAAAAAAGCAACATCTAAAATTATGTAAAACTGTTACAAAAAAAAAGTAATCAAAAACCTACGTGTGCAACGTACACCTCCAGCAGATAATTTTTTTTCCCCCCAAAGTCAGGATAGAAAGAGTACAGTATAACGCTGTTATTGATATTTTTTATGGGTAGTATCATGAAAGTTGAAATAATTTTGCCATATGCTGTGCAAATTAAGGAGTGACATGCTGTGATTTTGATATTCTTTCCTTTGTTTTCCAGCTCCATGGAGGCTTCTTGTTCCTCCTTCAAACACTTGCGCCTTGCTCAGGGACCCCTCAGAGCTAGGCTCATTGTTGTAGGATAACGAAATATCTGCCTTACAGGTGCTTTCCTCTGGTCTGACACAGCAGTACTTTTAACCTGATTAAGTGGAAAGAAATCTGGAAGAGCACAGCGGGAAGAGACCTGGAGAGTTTTGCAGGGATTGAGTTGCCCAAAAAATAGTGGGATCTGACTTTTGACTGTCTCTGATTTCCTAGGCACAAACTCTGTTGCTGGTACACTCTAGCACCACGTAGTAAGTGACCTGGGGTTGTGACATGGAGCCGCAGTAGTGCAGGGATGCTGTGTTTGCTAATATTACGTGTCAGTGTGTTGCTGGTGTGAAGCGTCAGTCCCGTGACGCAGAAGATGGGGCACTGTGCTAGAAAGGAGTGTAACTTAAGCAGGGCTGCAGGGCTTGGAGGAGCCTGCTCCTTGTTCTGCTGCGCTTGGTGCCCCTTTTCTGTGAGAGGCAGCCCATTACAGAACTGAAGAGGTGTTACTCCTGTTCCACTCAGTTCACGTTCACCTTGAAGGCCCACGGCATAGGTGGAGGCTACTGCCGCTTCCCACCTTTCTGCTCATCTCTGCCCCTCTCCTTCAGCCACGGAAAGGGATCTCTTCCACAGAGCCACAACTCAAACTGTGTTTTGTGAGGAAGGAAAACTGGCGTTGATTTCCTTTAAATTTAAATTGGCCTGTCATCAAAAGAAGGTATATTGTGGTAGTATTTTTAAGTCTAATATGTTAACTAACTTTTAAAATAGATTCAGTAGGGAAAAGCTTTATGGCAGGAGAGCCACTTTAAATAAGCACGTTCTAAAAAAGAAAATTAAAGCATTTCTGCCAATTTTATGAACTGTAACAAATGCTTTAGTTGCAGCTGATGCCAGCCCTTACCCTCCACAAAGCAGATTTCTATTTTTGGCACTTTAAAATATTCAGTACAACTGACTGCATTTTACACTGGAAGAAAGTCTGGCACTGTCATCTGTTTTGTTCAGGGAGCTGAAACTGCAAGCATTGGCCTGAGCGCCATTCACACTCATTACTTCATTCTTTCCTCTGAAATAATTTGCCTTGAGGAGCTGTATGGTACAGAACCTTGCAGAAAATGAGAAGGCTTTTATTTTATTAAACAAAGAAAATGACTGCAGTTACCTAATGACAGACTTATCTCTGAAGACCAAAGTGTATGGTTTTTTTCCCTCAGCCACAGAGCCGGTATAAGACAAGTAGCAACTACAGGGTGATGTCCTAGTGCTGATCTGAAACTGGACCTGAGAAAAGCAAGAATATGTTCCTCCTTCAGCCTTGAGTGAAATTTCTCCCTGGGCAGCAAATGCAGTGTTGATCATTTTGTGTAGATATTGGCCCATAATGATGCAAAATCTTTTGTAGTGTATGATATATGTTAAGATATGACCTATCTGGACATCAGGCTTATGCTGTAGTTGTTAATGCCATTCAGCTGAGAGTTTTTGGGGGTGTGGGGGGGTGGGGGAGTGTGTGTCTTGGGAGATGTGGTGGTGGGTTTTTTTAATTTACCACTGTGGTTTGGGATCTCTCTTTCAGTTCCCTGTTGTGGAATAAGAATCAGAAAAATGGAGCATAATCTCAATGCTTCCAGTAGCTTTCAGGAAATCCTGTTTGCTCCTCTGCTATTTCAAACATATGAGAACAGATGATAACTGACAAGCCTGATTCATTTGCCTTCATTTTAGAGAGTAAGCAGTTTTCTTCGCTTCTGCAGCTGCTCCCAGTAATAGCCAACTGATGCTTTTTCCTCATTAAATGAGGTGTCAAATCTCTTGCAAAACAAAATACTGCTCGAGATCCCATAGGGTCTGGGTCAAGAGCAAATGGATGCAAAACCAGTCACAGCAGCAGTATTCTGAAAAATGTGGGAGTTCAGGGG
Source organism: Falco biarmicus (assembly GCF_023638135.1). Taxonomy (NCBI): domain Eukaryota; kingdom Metazoa; phylum Chordata; class Aves; order Falconiformes; family Falconidae; genus Falco; species Falco biarmicus. The sequence goes on along the minus strand of NC_079291.1, from coordinate 2,187,404 downwards.
TTCAGGTGGGAAAGGTTGGGCTCTTCTGGAAGAGGAGCAGATGCTGTTAGTGCAGCATTACACCTTGCATGTATCCAGCAGGTCCCCAAACTGTTCATTCTCTGAGCTATTCCTTGCCTTTCTTTGGGTAACATAGTTGATTAAATAGTGTTGTGCTTTTAAAAGGGTTCCTTTTTAATTTTACTAAGCTACCTTTATGTAGTTTGCAATTGAAGTGTGAGGTTCCCAGGGCAGAAATCTGAGCAGGAGACTCGCCTTCACCACCTGAGCTTTGGCAGGCCATTGGTCTTGCTGATGGGAAGAAGTGCACCTACTTCAGCTTTTCTTCCCATTTTCACACTTCTTAATTGTGAAGGCACATTCCTGGCTGCCTCACTGACCTGAAGAACAGTGAGAAATGTGACTCTCCCACAGGAACATGGGAGACATCTTGGGTCTGGACTGCGGGAGAGGCCCAGACAAAATTTGAGTTGCAATGCAGGCCAGGATGTGCTTTTTTTATTTAAAGTTTGACAAAAGCTATTGATACCAGGTATATTCCAAGTGGGTGTAATTGGCTGAGCTATTTCTCAGCTGCTTCATTTCTCTTCACCTCAAATGCCCAACGTAGCATAGGCCTGTCTCACTTCAGGAGCCATTTTCTTTCAAAGCTTATCCTTACAGATGGCTGGATCTGGATTCTTGTGTTTTTCTTGATTGTGCTCAAATTTCTGCTTGTCTCCTGCAAGCAGATGACTCTATCAATGATATATTGTGTTGAAGCTTAACAAATCTGTGAGAGCTTGATCCAAAGTTCAAGAAACTTGTTTCATTAGGTGTAACGCTAGGACATTGAACAGGATCTACTGTTCACTAGTCTTGACTGCTATCAGATTAATTCTCAGTGGAAAAGTTGTGTGTTTAGGGACTGCAGTTGAACAGATTTTGGTGAAGACAAGGGAAATACCTTGCTTGGTAATCAGGTAAAACAGCTTTTAAGCTCTTCTGGCTAATTTCAAAGAAGCACAAATGTAAATGCAACATTTTTCTTAATCTCACAGATGCTCCTATTGGTTCTTAATTAGCATTATCTCTCACTAGTTCCATTAGGTTTCTCTTTTTTAAAAATGTTTACCTTTATCCAAGTCTCCTGTTTGAAATCGGCTAATGTCAAGATTATTTTTTATATTGGCTCATTTAGTAGATCGTAATTTTCTTAGGCGATTAGATTTTATCCACCCCTGGACGTTTAAGCAGCAGTAAGTTCAGCTGTTAGTTTATGTAAATTGTAGCATTACACTGTGTGTCATTATATTTAAAAAGGCTGCTCTCTGCTATTATAACAGTCCCAATTCTTGTGATTACATAAGAGTAATAAATAATCTTTAATGGGAAAAAGAAATCCAAGACCACTAGTGAAAGCATTTAGTGGCCTAATATTCACATTGATGGTAAAAGAGGTGGTGGAACATCATTTATCGTTGGCTTTCAAGGCTGCAGACTGGAAGGTTCTTTTAAAAAAAAAAAGGGGGGGGGGGAGGGGGGGAAGTCCTTAATTGTGGAGGCTTAGAGCTGCCTTCATGCTTGAATAGCTGTCAAACTGCAGCTAGCAAGCTCTGGCTAGCTGTCCTTCCACGCGCACAGGCTGACTCTGCTTTGTTCTCTGCCAGCTTCACCCTGTGAGAGGCCAGTGCTGTGGCTCTCTGGTGCTGGGCTGATGTGCTGGAGACAGCCCAGGAGGCCTTCTGCTCTCCCTTCAGCCCGCGAGCTCACGATATCCATGAGTAACTTCTCTGTTCCCTGATCTGGCATCATAGTAATTTACCCCAAATCAGGAAAGGGTTCATGATTATTGAGAATTTTAAGTGAGTCTCGAAGTAGTGAAAGTAAAAAAAAATAATGAATATGGAGTGTAACTTCCATTTTCAATATGGAAGTTGATTTCATGATCATTGGTTAGAAATAATGATATCTAAGTAGCTGTCAAAATACCTCTTAGACTGGAGGGAGTAAAGAAGCTATTTGTTACAAAACCGACAAGGATAAACCCCAAACTTGTCGGAGCATAAAATGAAATGTGTGCCATGATAACAATTTTGAAAACTGCAGTTTTCACTTACCTTCAGGTAGTAGAACATCATTGGGTGGTCTGTAGGATGTTTGAGTGACAGGAGCTGCTCAGCCCCACACTCCTGCTGCATGCAGCCTGTTGTGTGGTGAGTGCTGGCAGAGTGAACTCAAACCAAGAAAGCAGAGCAGCTTTCCAGTTTGTTCCGTAAAGTGCAGTGCACAGAAAATAATAAGAAAATAGCGGAGTGTCACCAGTAATGTGGTAGAATAAAAGATCGCATTCCTTAAGCTGTTTAAAGAATGTCTTTTCGAAGATGGTTTGCCACTATGCCTTGTTGCTCAAGTAATGAGCATGCTACCTCACATATTTTTTTTTCTAGGCTTCTAGGGCTGAATTTTTAAGGATTCAGGAGATGGATAAATGAACACAGCTAGCTCTTGTTGATTTTTGCTTAATTTTTGTTTTAAAGGTTGGGTGGTTTTTTTTTGTTTTTTTTTAGTCAGTCACTTCTTGGGAATGCTTCCCTACGTGTCTTACAGGCAGGACCACAAGTACTTACTTACCTATCAGGTTTGGCCAAAGTGTTTCATACTGGTCCTTTTTCGTCGTTAAATTCTATGTTAAAGTATTCTCTGCCTTTTTCAGATACATGGGGATGGTACTAGCACATGCCATTTCCTGTCAGTTGTTCATAATTCTAATCTATGATATCCTGTGGTAGCTGGCAATAAATAATTCGTGAGATCTCTGATCAGAAATCTTGAAACTCATGTTACATTGTCATCAGCGTTTGTTCCATAAATACAAACTGTAACAATACTATGAGATTTATTCTCTTCTCTGTTATGTTGCTGCAATGTGTTTCATTTAAGAGCTCCTGATGGCAAAAAAAGAGAGACCTTCTTTTAATTAGAGGTGTATCTGCTGAAGGTTTTTTTTTATTTTTCTTGTACTCTCCCTTTATGTCATCTTCCTCATAGTACTTGAGTTACTTCCCTGGCTTTTTCATTTGTTTTTATTTTATTCTATTATCTTTACTGAAGTAAAGGGAGGCTGCAGTTCACACCAAACACACAACATTGAGTTAATGAATATGGGAAAAAGTTTTACAGAAAAGGTCTTCATTTTCAGTGTCTTACTTCTGTTTCATAACCTATAAAACATATCCTTTTAGCACAGGCTGTTTCTGCCTGTGATGGCAGAAGGGTTTTCATTGTTTGGTTTGGGTTTTTTTTTTTTTTTCATTAAATAGTGACTAGGCTGTGGCTATACACTGTGTCTATGTATGAACAGAAAAATACACATGAAATTCTGGTAAGCACGTACACTCAATGAAAGATGGTGTCAGAAGAATAGTGTTTTGTTTACTTTGTATAGTTTCTGTCAAAATAAAAAAGGATCTTGTCTCTTGGAAGATACACAAGTAAAGATTGATCTAAGGTTAGATTTCAGGATAATTTTGGGTTTTTAACTTATAGCCTTCTTCCTGTTTAATCTCTTTTAATTCTCTTTCAATTCTGTTCTTTGGAAGAAATAAGATCTACGTGTGGGTTTTCTGTTTGAGCAGGACAGCTGGGAAATTGTAGAAGGACTCCGGGGAGCAATGAATTGTACCCAGGAGCCACAGAAGCAGGAGGGCTGCTTGCTGAAAAAGAGGAAATGGCCTTTGAAGGGCTGGCATAAGGTAGGAAAGGAACGTGTATGTGGAAGCCTGATGCCGTGTGACTGGGACTTACTTGGTGGGGTTTTGTGGCAAAAAGGTTGCTTAAGAGCAGATAAAGTATTCTCCAAAGAAATACAGGTGTGGGTGGTTGTGTGGGTTTTTTGTTTGGGTTTTTTTTTTTTGGGGTGGGTTTTTTTGGTTTTAATTCTCTACATTTTTGGTTACAGAGATATTTCTTTTTGGACAGAGGGATTTTGAAGTATTCTAAATGCCAAGCTGATGTAAGTGATCTGAACACCCTTAAGGCCATTATAAGGTAACAACACTATTTTATCCAAAGTAACAGTAATTCCATATTGTTGGCAATGGGAAGTAAAGTTTCAGCCATTCTAAACAGTTGGAGAGGGGGAAATGATGGTTTCGGCAGGTAATGTCTATCCTTTTGCTTTATTCTGGAGTGATTGTATTCTTTTTACTTTTTTTTTTGCAGATAGAGAGAGGGAAGCTTCATGGCTGTATTGATGTTGGACTTTCTGTAATGTCTGTAAAGAAATCAACGAAATGTATAGATTTGGATACAGAAGAGCAGATATACCATCTGAAGGTAGGTCTTCAAGTTTGTTATAACCTTGCTGCAAAAACGCCAACATTAGCTATGTATGGTGGACACATTTTTTTAATAGGTATGTGAGTTACACTAATAACTTACTTTTGTCTCAGCAGACTAGTTTATACTAGCTTGAGAGACCTTACTGTACTGTTCCAGAGTCAGTAACCCTGTTCTGAATAGAAACTTCAAAGATGCTTCATGTTTAGCAGCACTCCTTTCACCCAGCACTTTTTTCAGCAAAGAGTACGCACTTGTTGCACAAATGCTTTTCTTTTCAGTAGAGGTATCTTGATCTTTGTCTTATCTATTAGAAGTATTTTCCAGTCAGATCTGTAGATTTATCTATCCTTGTGAAATAAATTGTTTTAAAATACATCACCAAAATAAAATGTCTATTTGTGGTTAGTTAAACCTTGACTAAACCTTAAAAACGGCAATTTAGAAATTACAGATTATATGTGAGGGGTTTTTTATTTATGCTGAGGGTTTTTTCCATCTAGAAGTTGCTAAGTATTGTATTCTGCATTGGAAGTCATAACTATACTAATTGAAATTTCTATTTTTCTCATGTTATCTTAAGCTCAAACATTATGTATTTTAGTAAAAGCATCATTAGAAAACCTTTCCTGATATTTTGCCAGTAAAGGTCAGCCGGGCTAGCTATCTAATGAGCACAAAATACCTTCATTTCTTTGGTAGTCATTTTGAATGTGAATGTTAAAAAATCTGAAATTTTGTGTAGGTGAAATCTCAGGAGCTGTTTGATGAATGGGTAGCAAAACTTCGTCACCACAGAATGTACCGTCAGAACGAAATCTCCATGTTTCCTCATGATGTCAATAATCTTTTTTTCCCTGTGTCTACTACTGCGGACTCTGTCTCTGGTTTCTGTGATTCTACTCCGGGTAGAAAGGTAATAATTATGATTTATAAATAATGAGCTTTCATCAGGGATTACATTAGTCTGATTTGTCTTTATTAAGTGAAGAGCGTAATGGAAGTTTGTGGTGGGGTTTAAGTTATGATCTAAAATGTCAAGAGGAAAATTATATTATTTATTGATTTACTCCTATGCAGTTTTCTCTATGATGCTGTTAAATTTTATAATAGCCTCTCATTGTTTACTCATTGCAGTAAATTATATCATCATGATCAGTTTTAAAACTGCATTATGAGTTAGAATCCTCATAATTTTTGAGACATGTATCATTATTTGTCTAATATGTGCTGGTGAAGATTAGTCTGGGTCACAGAAGAGCACTCAGCTAGATTTTTTTTTTTTCTTTAGCATTTTTTCATTTATCCTTTAGCTAATAAAACCTCTCCCCTTTTATATTAATGAATCTAACTACTTACCTGAGGATTATATAGGAATTATTCACCTGTGGCCACTATTTATATTTTTAACTGAGGTGGAAGCATTGTTCAAACCAATCCAAGGACCATGCTGTAGGTGGGAATGGGGTCTGGAGCGTATTTCCCTTTAGGCAAAGTCTGTGACTGTTAGTTTCAAACATGATTTGGCCAATGCTCAGACCAACACTGTAACTGGCCTCTTTGATGCAATCTTGTGTTCTGTGGCTGAACACAACCTCTGTGCCTTCAGCAGTCTGCACGTTGACTGACTGACTTTTAACCAAAGAAGGTCTTCTGCTCCCATTTAGAACCAGTGGCCTCTTCTGAGAATAGTGTCTTTTTTAGCAATACTGTGTTACTTACTATAACTGAAACAGCTCTATGCTTCTGTCGCCAGAGTGTCACCTAAAATCACCTCTTTGTTGCCCTCTCAGGTTTTCTTTTCCCTGGCCTATATTGCTGTATGATCTGAGTGGGCTTGTTCCCCAGTACCTGCAGTCCATCCCTTTGGGAGAATTATCCTGTAACTGAATATTAATTTTACTAAACACAAACATGTGCCTGAACAGCTTTTTGCTCGTGGTCGAGAGGGAGGGGTTCTGTGTGAGTGAGTGGCTGAAAGAACAGTAGCTCACCCCACGGTACCAGGGCTGTTCTGAAGAGAGCTGTCTGCACGCTTTCGGTGGTGCCAGCACCTCTGTGGCTCTGACAGCCGGTTCTTCTGAGGCTGTCTGCAGAGAAATGGCAAATCTCCTGTGGCTGTTTAGTTCTTCTCTCCCAAAAACCAGAAGGGACAGAAGAGGAGAAGAATATTGAGGGCAAAAGTGGAATGTTGCAAAGCCAATGATACATCTATGCATGTGCTCTTAAAAAAAAAAAAAAGTCAGGGGAAAAAAAATAATCCATGTGACCACCATATCTAAAATCTATGCTCACTGTCAGGAAACTAACCATTTCTTCCTTGGCATGAAAGGCTTTAATTCACTTCTAATTTATTAATCCAGATTTGCACTGCAAAGAAGCCCTACTTATTTTCATGTGAAAAATAGAAGGGGATAGTTCTTAAGCTGCAGTTAATCACCTTAGCTCTGCTGAAGCTAAATGGAATTTTGCCAATTTACACCAGCCAAGCTTGATGTTAGTTGATACCAATCCAGCGGTTGGGTTATTTTGAGAAAAACATATTGGGTGAGCTTTGCATTGCATTTTATTTGCTTTTAGAAACACCAGATTGGTTTTTACACCTGGTTTTTTGTTGTTGTTGGGAGGTAGGTGTATATATTTACATAAGTTTAGTTGGAATGCTTGGATTCTAAAGCTTAGCCATGCTAAGCAAAACTATGCTATCTGGAGCCACACGAACTCTTTCTTGCCTGTTCCCTGGCAATGCCTACTTCTTCCTTCCTGCTTATGCCCCTTGCGTATATGAGTTCTGGAAAAGTTGATTATATGAGGTAAGATTTCTGAAGACACAAATGTAGGATTTGTTCACATAACGCCAATACAATTGCTCATCTTTAAATTCAGTTTCATAGTGCTTTTAAAGGTGCTGGGATTATTATTTGGGTATATATATATAGATGACTAAAGTTCATATAGCTTTATGTAGAAATAAAACAGCTGAACTGCATAGATTAATTTAAAAATAAGTAAGTGTGCCTACTGATGCCTACTACTATTGCATGCTGGCTATATAAATTGACAGTACTGAATGATGCCATGTGGCTAATGCATTCTATTTTATTCTGCAACTCAAATTGGAGCTTATGTTGTAAATTTAAAAAGACCAACTAAGAAAATTGCAGCTGACAGAGATGTAGATGATGTTTCCTATGAACAGATTTAAAACTAGTACTACCTGAGGTTTTTATATAGGGTGAGCAGGCAGTAACAAAGTTTGTGAAGTGTATGCTTCAGAGAAGAGCCAAACAATTCAGTCAGCTTTTCTCATAACCAGTAAAGTGGCCATGTAATGGCACTTAAGATGAAACATTTTAAAACTGATATTAAACAAGATGATGACAAATCACATAATTTGTGCAACTTCCTGACATAGATATTATTAAAGATGAAAGGTTGAGTGAGATCTAGAAATAATTATGCATTTGGATAGCTATTATTTGTAGTCACGTTAGCGAAGAAAACTGCATTATAGGCCACAATCAGCTGGTAATAGCACTGGGTAGAGATTTCATCCTATTGGAAACTACTTCATTATCCTGCTCGAAAATACTTAATTATCCTGCTCAGTTAGCTCTTACACAGAATTTCAGCGTCTCTTGAAGCATCTGATAGTGGGCACTGCTGAAAATGAGAAAAGTTTGAAAATGGTTACCGAGTTGTTGTAAAAGGGTAGTAAATAATGCAGATGAGGTGTACATTCACACATGTATTAAGGCCTGTCAAGTCAAAACCATGGTGAAGTCATACAACTTTGAGTAAAATTTTTGAATAGGATGTAGTAGATCTTGCTTTCTTTACTGAAAGATAGCTTTAACAAATCTGTGCATGTGACATTTAAGTTACTTTTGGGGCTTCTTTGTGGAGCATGGGAAAGGAACACAATGTCCAGCTTTGGTTCTGTTTGGGTATGGTGCTTTAATTGTATTAAGTTGACTTGATTTATGCAGAACTTTTCCCTTCCTCAAAATTTAGTTTTCAGGAAATGTTTATGGTTCCTTTAGTATTTCTACTGCTTGCGGACAGCCGTTATGTTAGATATCCTGATGTTATGCTCAATGACTCTACACCTAGTCTAGTTCATACACTTTTTTTTCCTCTGTGTTATTGATGCCTTCAGTCTTTGTCCCTGATCATGGACCTCAGCTGTCGGTAGTCAAAATCTGTGCATACAACATGAAAATATTGTTTCTTAATGATTCACTTTTTCTTCCCTGGAACAGGCAGGCAGCTTGACCAAACAGAATTCGTTGTCAGCTGGAGTTAACTTGTCATTTTCCTTTTCAAGTAATGAGTCCAGGATTTCATCCTGGCTACAATCTTCTGAAGACATGGAAAAATGCTCAAGAGGTAATAATATTTGAAGGAAGTGGAAAGTAGCCTAGTATTTCCCTAGGGTTTTTTGACAAGAAGACTACTACACCTCTGAAACAGGAGGGAGGACAGGGGTGGTTGTTCATTAACTGGCTGCTCACTTGTTTTCAAAAGGAACGATGATTTTGAATGTGGGGATATCAGTTGTGGGCACCTCTTCAAGTAACCTATATATTTCAGTACATTTTTTTTTACATATGAACGTCACCTTCAGTAGTAAGATTTGAACTCTCATAAGCTGGGTATTCAAAAAGGGGAAGCATCCAAAACCTAGTCTTTTAAAAAACACTAAAACGCTCTGTTCTTCAAAGTCACCTTCTGCTTTCATGCTTTCCTAAGAGCATGAAGATCTTTCTCATGTTGGTAGTGTCTGTCTGATACTTACTTGGTAAAGTGCTACTACCAGTGAGCTTCAACTCTAATATAGAGGAGCTTCATCTCTAGCTCTGCGTGTACAATTCAGCCTTGATGCCTATGGAATTATTACCCTCACCATGAGGAGCTCTGACTAGTCCCAAACTGCAGTAATTATCACATTTTTCTCATTTTTCTGCAACCAACTAAGGTAAAATATCGTGATCATTACACAGACCATCTAGATGCATTTCGGTATTTTGAATTGGAACTTGAAGGTAGAAGGATACAAGCTTTTTATCCAGTCATCTAATAATGTTCTTTTAGTCAATGAATAACTTAAGCTAGCTACAATCAAAATAAGACTAACCTACAAAGGAAAAATACTTTCAGTGTGTCTGTTACTGTAGAGCAACTGAAAATATTCTCTTGTTCAAAACAGACCTCTCCAACTGTCACACATATTTACTGGAAATGAACCAGCTGTTACAGAGCATGGATGTTCTTCACAGGACATACTCAGCGCCTGCTATAAATGCCATGCAGGTTTGTTGTTTAAAAAAACAAAACAAAAATAGTTTTCCCTTGCAATTTCAAAAAAACCAACCCCAAATCCTAAAGGATCAATGTATTTCTTTGTAGCTCTATTAGTTTTATGGCAATCTGTATTATTTTTGTCCTATATGTTGTTACAAGGTTGGACCTTTTGAAAGCCCCAAGAAGGAAAAGAGAACACACAGGAGATGGCGATCCAGAGTTGTTGGGAAAGAGGGTAAAGGAATGTTACAGGTAACTTCAGTCCTTTCAGTGCCCATCTTTCTCCAAATCTTATTTATCGCTTCTTAGTATGACCAGTTAAGGAAATATTAATCCTCTCTAAGTAGTGTCCATTGCTAGATCACTTTAAGTGGTAATATATCAGACCAAACACGAATATGTTGCCATTGATACCTGCAGTAGGATCTTTGCTATTACCTTCAGGAGACTGGCCATGGTTTTTATCCATGTTTTCAATCTGCCTCTGATCTGAAGCATCGTGGTGTTGGGTTTTTTTTATCAGTACAGATTTTTTTCAAATTTTTCAGATAGTTTTGTACAAATTTGCATCCAGAGACCATGTGATTAAATATTTCTAAGTGGGGAAAAATAGTATAGCATATGCTATAGCTCTCAGTGGTCTGGTTTCTTGGAGCTTTGCCAAATCTCCAATTACAATATCTTGGGCAAAGTTATATTTATGGATTCATTTGCCAGATGTCATCCATTTCAAACCTATTGGTAACTGACAGTAGTTTTTCCATTTTTGATGTCTCCAGTGTGCAACCCATATGGTACAATATGATAAAATTTTATTTACAGTTTTTAAAAACATCACACTCCTTACAGGTGCCTTCAGTATTTTCTGCCCCTATGAGACTGCATGCTTCCAACCCGAACTTGTCTACAATAGATTTTGTAGAAGAGAAAAATTATTCCGATGGTTCTGAAACATCATCAGAATTTACTAAAATGCAAGAGGACTTATTTCACATTGCACATAAAGGTAAATGCAATTGTCTTTCATATGTGGTTTTATATCATCACAAGTTAAATAATGATGTGCCTTCTGAGAATGCTTCCTGTTTAATGTTTAGATAAAGCAGAAACCATCCTCCCTTCCATTAATTCCCCTGAGGAACTGCAAATGTTGAGTTCTTGAGTCATTTGAAAAAAGTGGCTTAATCATCATGTTTTTTTATTTTTTATTTAATAAAGGACAGCCCTTTGTTTTATGTGCTAAAACCCTAGATTGTTTTTTTTTTTTTTTTTTTTTGCCATAAGGTTAAAATCCTAAAATCAGTTGCTATAAACATAAGAGCAGATTACACTCTTTTGTGTTTGCATACATATGTGTGTATATGAGCACATACATGTTTGTATATTTGGTGTGCTTCACTGTATTTCAGAGTCAACATTTGTTGGTGATGCAAGGGGTTGCTATGGTAGTAACCTATTTTTAGTGAATACAGAAGAGTAAAATCATGTAAAGCAGCCAGAGGGGCAGCTTGACTAGAAATGTTTCTTCTCTCAGAATAATTTTTCATTGGCAGTGATTTGCTCCAACACCCTTGCACAAGAAACATTTTTATTGTTTAAATGGTTTTGGTGAGGAAGGCACTTCAGTATTTATACCTGAAAGACTTATGGAAGTATTGGCTTTGTTGCCTTTTGCACAGGATAATGGTTGATGTTATCAATAAGCATTCTTTGCTTGTTTTTCTCCTCTGGTGCTGATGTATCTTGATTCCATTACATAAGAAATGTATCTAAGTGGTAAACTTTATAAAGTCAATTTTAGTCGAAACTGATATATATTTTCCAAAAGGAGAAAAGACGTGGGGGCAAGGCACAGTTGGAAAAGTTGCTATTAAGCCAAGCAAAGAAATCACCTCCTCAAGATCATTACCTGAAATGTCCATGTCAGAAATTTTGGTTAGATTGACCCATGTGTTTGAGGGGACAACTGACTTGGTACCATTTAATACAGTATAATTTTATTAAGAGTGCAAAGAATTTTTTTCCAAAGTTGTTTTATACTACACCCCTTCCAAAAGAGGGTAACGAAGAAAACTTTTGCTTTAGCTTTTGAGTCAAACTAAATAAAATGTAAAATTAGTAATTTAGTATGTAATAATTCTTGAAATTTTAAGTTAGTATACAACTTATTAAATTGTATTTAAGGTCACTGAAGATTCTGGTCACGTCATTCTCATATGAAAGGCTAACAAAATTGATCATAGTGGATACATCTTCCTCCCCACCCTCTGTGATACTGTTAAAGATTTCTTCAAATAGGTTAAAGTATGAGAATTAGCTTTGGTAATGGTTTGCAGTGTTGAAATAAACCTTAAGGATATTTTCTTAGAAGAGTAAATAAGGTTACATCAAATACTTAATGAAGTGATGATGATTCCGGTTAATGCTGAGTGGATGATTAGAAGAGAGAGGTATCAGAGATTTCTTCTTTGCCCCTGTCACGCATCCATGCTCAGATTTTGTATCTCCATTTCCCTGTAAATGGATACATTTTTGCATTGGCAGTTCTCATGACTGTATTACAAGGCTTGATTAGACCCTCAAGAAATCCTCTCATTTTCAAGTTAGATCAATGTTGAAATTCTATATAAACAAATATTACTTGAATAATTTTTTATTTCTTGTGGTTAAAGAAAAGATTAGTCTTAAAAGTAAAAAAATAAGGAAAGTGCATTTCCCCTTTAAAAATCTAGCGATTTTAAAATCACATAATCTGTTGTCTGATTTAAATGTTTCAGGCTGGTAATACTGGCTCTGAAAGGAGTAGAAGTAGCATTGTAACTTGCACAACATTCAAGATCTGGCCTTTTGAGTCACTAAATCATCTAACAAGCTGAAATTTCCTTATCCCAAAAAGACATAACAAAACTCAACAACGCAGTTGACTTGCTTGTGGGGAAACTACTAACCCTATAGCTGTGGCACAGTATGTGTTATAGCTGCTTTTTTGATATTTTTTTTTTCTATTTCATTCTTTTTCTTCCCTGTCTTCTCCTCCCCCACTGGAATTCTTAAAGGAATGTGGAATAGAGTCATTACCATCTGAAGATTCATGCTAATTGGGGAACAAAAGCAAGTGAAGAGCAGATGTGGTTAGTTAGCTTTGTTGCCATCTGTCACAAATAATCAGAATAATTTTGACTGTGGCTAATATAGTCAATACAGTAGCATTCACCATAAACATTCCTTCTACTAAAAAAATCTACCCTATAACCTTGATTAATACTACTTGTTTTTAGTAACCCACCCTGGATCTCTTAACCTAAGTTCTTGTTTCTGTCACCATAAATGATGCTTCATTGAAGTTTTAGATAATTGGTATCTATACAACTGGTAGCTGGTTTTAACTCACGTTTTATGAAATGGTTCTAGTTTACTTCACCTTGAGGTCAGCTTTCAGCACCATATCTACAGAGAGAGAAAAGCTGAAGCAGATGCTGGAGCACGATGCATCCTCATCTCCATCTGCACAAATAGTTGGCTTGAAGAATGCCTTAACATCCGTAAGTGACATGCTGAAGTTCAGCAAGCTTCACTGTCATCAGATATTACTTCTAAATTTTATAGTAGTTAATTTCTGTTTATTTAGTGTCTGTTCTGTGCTAGAATTTGCAGTATTGAATCATAGTATGTTACTATGTATGCTGTTTTTCAAAGATTCTACTAAATGTTAAAGGTATTGTGAAATCACTGAAGTTTGATAGATTGATTGAGGTATGTAGTATAATCTGAATCATTTGATGCTAAGAATCAGAGGGCTGCTCTGTGACAATGAATCTACTTTCTCTCACTGTTTAATCCCTCAGTTCTGGTAGGTTGCACGTTTCCTTTTCCTTTTCTTTTCCTAAACAGCACTCAAGTATTCACTGTATGACTTGGCATGAAATGAAGGTGAGAGTGGCTGAAAGCACTCAGCTGCCCCTTCTAATGCACTGCAGCTTCATCATGCTGCACCAAAACACTGCAAAACAAATTCAAGTACAACTTGTTTATATTGACTTCCAACTTTAATTATCTCTTAGTCATCTAAAAGCAGCAATGGAGCTGTTAGGGCAGAGTTCTAAATGATGAAAGATTGTGCTCTTTAAAAAGGTGGGTTTTTTTTGGTTGGTGTGCTTTTTGTGATTGGTTGAGACCAGAACTTTCAGATTGGTGATGTTTGAATGTGTCAACCAAACAGTGATCTGATTTCATAGCAATGAGTGCCATCATTATCATGGTCTTAAAATTTCAGTGTTTGTTGCAAATTCCTATTGCAAAATCCAAACTCTCTGGCATTGGATGTGATATAGATAATCTTTGAATTATTTCAGTATGATAACTTCCCTTTGCTTTACAAAAGCTGCATATAGTTATAGTTTTATAGCGTATAATGTGCCTCCCTGCCTAGCCCTTTAGAGGCCGTGATGTCTTCATGGTATTTAGAGAAAGCTGAGACCTGTTGCATAATAACTATATATTCAGTTGCACTTCTTTGGTTTTGGCTTTCAGATGTTTCACTTCTGATATTTGAATAGGTGACTTTTATTTTTCCAGTGTTACATGCCTACCAATTTTATATCCAAAAATCTGTTTTAAGATATCTGAACTCAGTGAATACAGCTTAGCATAAATATTTTTTTCTGAGCAGTGAAATTCTGTTTTCTGTCTTCATCCTTTAAATATCTTTTGGAAGTCATGCTTTTAGGTCTTACCTGATACTTAATAAGCCTTTTGTAGCCCATCCAGAAGTCATCTGTGACCCTTGCCAGTTTCAGCAGAGGTTTACATCTGTGAGAGCTATTCTTAGCCTGCAGATCTGTAAAGCCATGATGCCAACAGAAATTTTCTCACCCTATACAGCAGAGATCTTGTAGGAGAAAGGAATAGGCTTCCTTTGAAGATGTATGGAAGCACAGATATGATAAACTTGGCATATTTCTAAGACTTCCTTGCAAGAGAGTCTGCGTTGATGACTTTGACAGTGTTTGTTGTTGTTCATTTCTGTTGTTTTCTGTACGTGAGGAACAAAAAAATCAGACTTTACAGGTTGAAAGCTATCAAACATAAGTCTGTTTTGCTCTCATAAGCCTGGCAGGGGAAGAAAAATAAACAGATTTAAAGCAGATAAACCACCACAAAATTAGCATCTCTGCCTCTGCTTCTCTCTCACTAAGATAGTACCCTTGACCTACACACAGTCTAAGAAAAGCACATACAGAATGGGGAAAAGTACAATATTTTTATTTTGGGTGGAGGAAGAAGACAAGAGAAGGAAGAAAACACTTTGTAGCAAACAATGCAAATTGGAAGATGCTATTACAGCAAAGCTGTGTAAATTCTTTTTTGCACTTACGTGATGTTGTGGGTATAACATAATGCTGTCCACTTGAACACTTGACACAGAAGTGATATATGCCTGTATGGCAAATTCAGACCACACATATGGAAAGCCGGAAATTACTTTCTCTTCTCCATTATCACTTCAAGCTTACTGTCTTTCCTGCCCTCAAGACTATTTCCAAAAAAAATTACTGTTGAAATTGGAAGCATTTGTGGGACAAAGTGAATGTGTAAACAGCAGGGTTCTCCACATCCTAGTATTGATTCAGATCACCAAAATGGGCAGTAAGTCTTCAATATTGTTCCAAAATTAGTAACCCAATCTTTTCTTTCAGGGATATTTTCGTTGCAGGCAGGGTTGCAATCTCTTCCTACAAGTCTACTCTAACTGACATCTGTCCATCAGATGCACCCAGCATGAGTAAATAACCTGTAACAAACATGAGTTTGCAGTAGAGGCTTTTTATTCTGATCATTGCCATTATAAGCTGAGAGGACACAGGTACCTGTCTGAATTTAAGTCTTGTTTCTCTGTCAGTGGAAGACATGGGGAACTGTCACTATACCAGGCTGATGGGAAATTCAGATGTTTTTGGATGTGGCAAGAGTAAGAAGTAATGTTGAGAGAGGCTAGGCTGGAGATAGGGATGAGGGAAGGGAGCTTGAAAAGAAAAAAGATGCACAAAATTCATTTATAACATTAAATTAGCTTGCAAAACTTAGTAACTTGAAATATCCCTGCCACCTTTGGCTTTTTTTCTCCATTTATGTGTCTTTTCCTTCATGCTGAACAAAAAATAGTTTAATTTGAGAGATAAGGAACAAGGTCTGGAGCATTTGTAAATAAATGATTTGCTGAACCAGTGAAAACTCATGTGGTGGTGGTGTTTTATACTGCACTTTAAATAATACTCTTTGCCCCTTTTTACACAATAAAGCCATGTTCAAGTTAGTTGAGAGAACTTTATATCCCCGATATTTTTGTTAAATGTTCCAGGCAATAGCACAAAACACAGATCTTAAAGACCGGTTACGCAGAATACATGCCGAATCTATGATCCTTGATTCAGCATCTAATGCAAAATCAAGTCCAGATTTGGTGAAGGTGGGTATGGATTTCCTCTTTCAGTGATGTGTGTTCCTCAAGCCCCTACTTCTAGACAGTGCTGCATAGCTGCATTTTGTCCTGTTCTTTGTGTCTTCTGTATGGTGTACAGTGTTAGTAAAATGAGTCCACTGTCATGGCTATGAGTCATTTCTGGTGATGCATTGTGCAGCATTTGATTTCAGAGACTTCTCTTGTGAGCAGTTTTCCTGAGCACACTTCTAACTGCTTTTTGCTACTGGTTGCTGGTGTTCTCCCTCGCCTTCTGTCTGCTTCCCGTTCAGCATGAACAGAGCTGCTGCCTTGTTACCCTCATGCTACTGTTTCTCTCCTCGTTATTCCCTTGTTAACTTTCAAGTTCTGTAGCTCCTTGTTGCCTGTCTAAATATTGTTAGCCTGGAACACTGGCTACCAGTGTGGATCATGTGAGCTTTAGAACAACTATCAGACATTTCCATGAAAGGTTCAAAGAAATGAGATGTACCAGAGCCCTTCCAGCCATTTATTTTGGTTTGTGTGAAGCCAGGGAGTCTTCTGCAAATCCAGTTAGCCAGTTTGATATGTACTGATGTTCAGACAGTTTTTTTGGCTTGCTGCAGAATGCAGAATGTAGTGTATTTATAGGTCATAGGATCTAGGTGTTAATGGTAGTAGCGAGGGAAGCAAGAACTGTGTTATCTCTGATGGATTTTCCTAAACGTTAACTCATACGGAAACTTCTGCTGTGCTTGTAGTATAAGTCTTTCATTAAAACCTGAGTGGATGTAATGCTGAGTTATATATAATTTATTATTTCCTTTTATTTTTAAAGATAGTTTAGTCATTCCATCTGTTTCGGTAGAGCTGTGTTTTGATCATATTTAGCTGTTCTTTTTTTCTTTTTTAAGGTAGTTCATCATTCTAATGCTTTTTGCTTTTAGTCCCATGAGAATGTGAACCGCACTTAACTTGCTATCCAGACAAGCATTAATGCATTGGGTTTTAACTTCAGGAGTTCTTTATTTTCTTATTTAGTGGAGGTCCTTGCAATGACAATGGATTATTTCTGAAACTTGTTCTGTCTACTATATGCCCCCCCCTCCCAAAATAGCTTTCAAAAGGTCCTTTCACAAATTCCCTCTGGCATGGTTTGGGATGGAACTTAAGGATGAAATCACTTACACTGGAGAAGTTTCATTTTAGATTTGTCTGAGGACTGTGATGCAGTAATGCTGCTGTGAGGAAGACAGGGCCACTGCACAAAAATTGGCTGTAAATGATACATCAGTTGCTATGATAGACCTGAAAATTGAAGCAGTATAAACTAGTATCTCAAGCCTGTGCATAAGGTAAAAGTTTAGTTTGTCTGTTGGGCAGTTTATGTTGTAGTTTATCGTGCCAGAGTGGGAACATGAAAGAAGATAATCTGAAGGTAGATCTAAATATCTGCTGTTCTTTTATGAGCCTTTTCTGCTCACTTTCCTTCTCAGATTCAAAATAGTATTGGAAACAATCCCAGCAGCAATGCTCATGTATGTAAGATTTTTTTTTTTGGTACTTGTAGACTAGTGTAAATGCCTTCCCACAGAAGAGACAGTGTTGAGGTTTCTTCTTTTCCTGCTGCTGTATCAGAAGTATTTTATTTAAAAAAAAAAACAAACAAATCAAACAAAAAACCCCCAAACCCAACAAAAAACGTCTTTTGTGTGATAAGTTTGTGGTGTTACCATGTCACCGTTATCAGCACATACTGAATAACATTCCATGCTATAGTAAAATCTACCAGCAGAAAAACTTTTCAAGAAGATTTGTCAGTTTGATTGTAGACTTGTCAGATTGTTCATTGTGTTGTTCTGCAAGTAAAACACGACAATTCCTGCAAAAATATGATAAGGCAGTCATGGTTACAGGTTAGTAAAACCTCTCATGCAGAAAAACTTGGGAGCAGTTAATACGCTCCCTTGGGCCAGCTAGCCCTTTTCCCACCAGTGTTGGTAGAGTTATCAGGGAAAACAATAGTGCACAACGTTCCTCAAGTTTTTTACTGCATCCACAGAATGAAACGAGTCTTGCTGGTCACTCCACCTTTGCTAGGCCACCTTTTGGAACTCTGCTTATGCCTTCTGTGGGAGGAGCTGCCGGGATCTCTGTGACAGCCAAACGTGCCTGCAGCAGCAAAAACAATGACCCTTACATGGCTTTGTTAGTATGCTGGGTTTGGTTGACATGGAGCTATCTTAGGTGTAGATATGAAGGAAAGCTTTCCAAAGCACAGCACAGAAAATTATCTAGCGAAGAAAAAGAGCTAGGAAAGCATTGCTATTATGTAGAAAGCAACTTTGCCCCTCTGAATTTTGTATGCCACTGCACCTCAGGCTTTGCATTCAGCCAGGCTTGGGAGGCAAAGACTAATTCATTTGTTAGATCAGAAAGGAATGTAAATCTAGGATACGATATAAAGAGGTGGGAGTTTTGTTCTTTTGGGGCTTTTTGATGATACACTTGTGTATATCTGGCTAAATCACTCAAATATCAAAGCATTTTTACATACTTTTTACCTCAGGAAAAAGTACATGCAGGGCCATAACTGATTTACTGAATATGCATTGCCTTCCCCGTGCCCCCCCCCCCCCCCCCCTTCTTTTTTTCTTCTTCTCTTTGGTCTGTTTTACTTTGGTTTTAAATCCCTCCATGAAACACATGCTACCTTTCATTAAATTCGAGAACAGCATGTGCAATCTTCTCCCAGTGTGTTACAGCTCTTTACCTTATGTGACTGTGGAATAGCAGGCATGAATACTATGTGTGGTGGTACTCCTCTCAAAACTTTTTATTTCTTTTAAACAGGAAAATTCGAGAGAAGAAAGCAGAGGTCTGGTGCACCAGGTCTCAAATGAAAGCAGACTGTCTATAGCTGACTCTCTCACAGAATTTTTTGATGCACAGGAAGTCCTGCTCTCTGCTAGTTCTTCAGAAAATGAGGTCTGAGCATTAAGATTGACATCATTCCGATATAGTCTCTTATCTGCTACTTGACGTGCGGTCTTTCTGAGCACTAACTGCACATCAGATGACTGCCAGAAAATGAAAATCTTCAAAACATTTACAAGTGAATGTGCTGCATATATTTATTTGTTGTCATTGCCTCTTTACATGTAGTAAAATGTAACAATTATTATGAAGAAGTCTTACATGCACATTGGGGCAAATGGCAGTTTGGTAGCTAGTCTGCAGATACTGCATATATTGTACTGTCTGCCTTGAGTCATTATACAGGTGCTTAAATTGTATTTTAAGTAAGAAAAGAAATTGTATCATAGAAATATATAATATATATTGATACCTGTCCTTGTGGTACCTGTAGGTACCTTGGGGCTGATGTCATGCGTATTGAAATGTTTTAGCTCATTTTTCTCACCTCTCTCAAACTCTATAAAAGCACCTTGAGTTTTGATATGAGGAAAGCCTTCTTAGCTGTGGGGCCAAGAAGATGAAACATGTCTCCACTAAAATAATAGTTGAATTTTCAGTGATGGTGATCTCTCCCAAGCTCAATTGTGTCTTTGTAGGACTTTAGTACTTTCCTGTAATACTGAAACATACCTTAAACAGTTCAAATCTATTAAAACAATAATTGCAGTGGAAAGTCACAATTTTCATGTGCG
Source organism: Falco biarmicus (assembly GCF_023638135.1). NCBI lineage: Eukaryota > Metazoa > Chordata > Aves > Falconiformes > Falconidae > Falco > Falco biarmicus. Next base: position 2,167,670 of record NC_079291.1, on the reverse strand, counting down.
TATGGGGTTATTTTAATGACTGATGTATCTTGTTTATTTCCTCAACCCACCTCAGGTATCAGATGATGACTCATATGTAAGTGATATCAGTGATAATGTCTCAGAAGATAACCTAAGCAATGACATGGAGAATGAAAGACAAACTTTAGGTAAGTTCAGTGATTTATTATAACATGTTTTGAGAATTTTCTTTGATTCTTTTTGTTTGGGATATTTTTTTCTTCTCTTACTAGAAATTATTTGATATTACAGGTTTTGAGATGTAAACAGCCTGTGTTTTTTCTCTTACAGCCTCAGATTGGTTTTGAACAGGACATTCTGGCTAATCTCCTTAACAGGGCCTGGGTACCATTGTTTAAACAGGATGGCGGTTCTGCATCAGCAAAGAAACACCTATTTTCTTGGCTTCCTTGGTGCAACTCGCACTCCTTTTCAGTTACTTTCATGGCCACAGGATTTTTCAAAGTAGCAAGGCCTAGCTGCTTTCTTTTTTGTCAAAAAGTAATTTTCTTCTTGTCAGTCTGTCTTTTTTAGTCTACAATTTAACAACCACATTCAGAGTTCTGTTGTTTGTAGCAGAACTGTGTTTAAAGGAACATGAGAATAATTACACGCTGGCAGGCCTGGTGTATGACCATAAGGATTTATTTTTTTGCATGTTTTAATCATGATAGTCTTGTTTAGTACATATGCTTATTTAACTGTCTTGCTAATTCGAGACAGAATCAAAAAAAGAGGGAGAAGAATTGGTCATAACAAACTAATTGGCTTTGTGCCTTCAACTCCTTTCAGCTAACCACAACGGTCTTCTCACTCTATCAATACATTTTTATCTTCATAAATGCTGAACAGTGGTTGCTTACCAGCAGCTGTTTCCCGATCATCTCCAAGGACCAGTGGATCCCTGTGAATTTGGGTAGTTTGAAATGCCTGGAGATCTGTTGTATTGTGTAATTGTTTAAAAATTAAGGTGGTTTTTTTGTTTTTTTTGAAAGACAGGAAAGAATACAGGTTGATTATCTCATGATCTGGACCTTAAAAAACTGTACTAGTATGACTGTTCATCTTGTAACAAAGACTGTCACTGAAGCTCCTCCGTATTAGCAGCACCTCCACATCCTTCTGGTACCTGCTATTTCTGTGCTTTGGGCACCCTGCCACTCCCATTAATAGCAAACTGGATATTTTTTTTTTTTTTCCTGCAGGGCTTTAGCTGAACCGTAAATTGTAGGATTGTGATAAAATCCTCTGGCCACTGTAATGCAGAAGGGCAGACCAGATAATGGTTCAGTCTGGCCTTAAAAGTCATTGAGTCTAGCTGGAGGTCACAATCTCCTCCAGTATTGTTGCTGGCCATTTGTTACAGCTTTTTTAAACCAGAACTGCACAGACTTTTCTTCTCATAGTGGGGTGGGCAAACTTCACTTTATAGAAAATTTGGTATCTGAATATCTTAGCTGCTCTCCACTCTGTTTTATCACCAGTTTAACCCAATTAATGGGCTGGTACTCTGCTTTTAATTAGAAACTGTCAAAGGACATAGCCAAATTCCATGTCAGAGAGCTCTTTTGAACAAGGATAAATTTTTAGCATTTACCTCCTTCCTTTACAGGCATCCCCTCATTCCTGGGGTATCAAAGAAGGTATCTTTATGGCCTCTTCTGATATTAAATAAATTCCTTCAAGGGGAAAGTATAGAGGTCTACCTCCTAACTGTTAACAGTATACCTATTTAAGGTAGAGTTTTTGATTCATAGTGCCCTTGCTGTTTTTATGCAAAAAGAGATAGGCAGTAGACTGCAAATAGTTCCCCTGTCCTTGTTACAGTAACTTAGTCATATGAAGTTTTAGGACCTCTAGTTTGAGTGGCAGAAAAGGTGGAAATTTCTTCCTCAAAATTTTGATGCTGCTGATTACACTTGAAGCGTCCGTCTGAGGCATGGGCTAGCATACGTGACAGTGAAGGAGAAATTTGCCCGTGTGATTATCTGTACTTTGTCGCTGCTGGAAGCATTGCTGGTATTGTGCTTATGTCAATGGACCAGCAGAGGCAACACTGGTTGAAATCATGCCTGTAAGGGCAGAGATTCTTTGGGTATGTACAGCACAGAAAAAATGTGCTGCTCAGTGCTGTTTTAATTCCTCCAAGTCAAAGCTGTGTGAGGAAAGCCCGATGAGGACAGGGGTTAACAGACTGGGGCTATGCCTGAATGTCTCCAAATGGTGACTGATTCTAGGGCAGAAGCTTCCTAGGTGTATCTACGAGCGTGTAAAGATAAAATACGTTCTTGTAGTGGCAACCGTATTCCTCTCTGAAATGAGATTGTTGTACAGGTAAGCAACGTAGTAACTTCAGACTAGTGCCGTTGCAGAAGCTTGTAGCTCTGCTTTGACCCTGCCACAAATCATTTCATGGCACGCTTAGAACTATTTATCCTGTTCCAATTGCTTTGACATAGGAACACAGACCTCAGATATTCATGTCAAAGACTCTTGACATGAGTCCTTTTTTTTTTTTTTTTTATCTTCAGCAAACATATAGCTTCACAGTTGCATCAGCTTTTCCACCTTCAAAGCAGGCCATTTCTTCACCAAATTATGGGTGTATCTAAAACCTAACATCACTAAATTTTTTAAAATTATAAATACTGTGGAAAAGTCTGCATGTAAATCTGTGGTGCAGTAAATTTCCCTGATAGGAGTATTCAAAAAAGCAGAAAAAGTAGGTAGGAGTTGTTATTATGCTTGGATCTGTTAAGTTACGCCTTGCCTTCTGAGAAGTGTCAACTTAATTGGAACTCTGTCAAGGAGGGAGGTTTTATGTTCCTTAAACATAGAAATCCATCTCTGTTACAAATAAAATAGTTATAATACTTACTTTTTCAAATTCAGTGGAAAGCCTGAGCCTTCTTATGGCCTTTAAGGGGAAGGAAGGTAATTTTTTATGCATCTTTTGTACCTGGCATTTATCTCAGTTAACATACAGAAATTAAAATCTTGTTCTTAATTTTATCATTTTTATAACAGGCTATCTTCAAACCACAAATGAAATACGTGAATGAATTGTGAGAGTGGAAGGAAGTTTTGGCAGAAAAAAGATGGTTGCATTTTAATGTATGTTGCAGAGGGGTGAAACTAAGTAAACAGTGATTTGACTTATTTTGCCACTTCCTTCCTTTTCAGACTGTATTTCTGAAAGTGGAATCGGATGCAATTCTAAACGGAGAACATGTTTACCAGCTCCATGTCCTAATACAAGTAACATCAGCCTATGGAATATCCTGAGAAATAACATAGGAAAGGATCTCTCCAAAGTGGCCATGCCTGTTGAATTAAATGAGCCACTTAACACCCTTCAGCGTCTCTGCGAGGAGCTGGAGTACAGTGAACTACTAGATAAAGCAGCACATACACCTAATCCATTTGAACGGATGGTAAATATGTTATTCCAAATACTTAGTAACATTTAATGTAATTAGAACAAAGGAAATATGAAAACAGTCTGCCAAAGAAATTAAGATGTTCTGTTCCATTTTTCTTTTTCTCCCAGCTGAGAGAGGAAGACTCTCCAAACGTGTCTGTACATACTTACATACCCACTATTTTAGACTCTTCTGCGTAATTTCTGTTGCTTTGTCAGAAAATCTCTTTCCTCGAGTACCTTGCTGGACAGCAAGGTTAAGCAAAGCAGTAGTTTAGTTCTGTTTTGCAGGTCATACTCTGTCAGATTAAAAATTTACAGAAAAAAAGAAGGGGGTTGTGAACTAATATACTTCCCTCTTGAGTATGAAAGTTACAGTATATCCTTTTTTTAAGGATGTCCAATCTGGTAACACAGTTGTGCATAGAGGATGCCTCATCTTCCAGCCCTACACTACTGTGATACCTTTGTATTAATCAAACGAGCTCCATTTGTTTTATTAACTGGTTTTGTGAAGTTTTGGGGTTGAGTCAAAATATTCAGGTTCTCAAAACTAGGCAATATGAATGTATGTTAGGTATAGTAACGGTGTCATCTTCTGCCAGTGCAGAACCCGAAATTCAGTGTTTGGCAAAAGAAAAAACACATTTCAGTTGTTCTGCTTCCAGTTGCATAAGAGCTACTTAATATGTAAGCCCGTAAACAAAAGGTTAAAACCTTTCTAAATTCTCTTAAATGGGAGGTTATTATTTACCCTAAAATGAGGTTATTAATGAATGTAAATAGTCACGTTATGAATACTGTTTGAAAAGCCTCTTGCTCCGTTCTGACACTCCGCAAGAGTTACAGTTTCGTGTCTGTCCTCAGAACAGAGGGTATGGTTATTAACTGGGGGGGTTGGTGCACAGCCTTTTTTGTTCGTTTGAGAACATATCTTAAAAGGAAAAGGAAATGAGCAATAGTTGTTCATATGGGAGTCAAAATAAACCTTTTCCTTCCTTCCCACACCCAAGCACCTGGAAATCACCTCAGAATGGAGTGTTCTTTGCCTTGGAGAAACTCCTGAGGCAAAATTAGTGCTAGTGGTTGCATAGTAATTGCAATAGTTCATAAGAGAGCCATTCTGAAGTGGATTCAGTTTCTGAAATCCTGAAAGGAGACCATCTACACTTTCACAAGATGAGGAAAAGGGAATGAAAAGGGAGAAAAATGGTACAAAAGAGACCTAAATCAAACAACACCAAATTTTAATTCGTCATGTTTAGGAGGAATTATGCTTCAGTTGACTGCAAAAATTTGGAAGGGTTACCTGTGTCTCAGTCATAATCAAGAACAGTTTCATGATTAGCACATGAATAGCACACAGCAGATAATTCAAACTGCATTAGCAATAGCATACTTGGTGAAAACTCATCCAATACTTCCCGTGCCATGTTGAGAAAAAGAACAGTTGGTAGATCCATAGATTCACAAACCGTAACTGCGAAAGCCAGTTATAATACAAAATCTAACTTTTAAGTTAGATTTTTAAAGTTACTGCTTTGAACTGTTGCAGGATGCTAAGCTGTTTCAAACAGTTTTCAGAAATGCTGTTCCAAGTTGCTGAAATTTGCAGTGTCTGACTGTAATAATTCCATCCCTGGACCACTGAATGTGAATAATTCTCTGATGTCCAAGCTAGTGCTTAGCTTGCAGGAGGCACACATGTTTGTAGTCTGCAAATTATGGGAAAAATACAGAACCTGATGTCAGGATAAGGCCTCATTTTTTCCCCCTTCTGTTAAATCAGAATGTATAGCAAAAATTGTGCATGGCTGCGGTAAATTAATTAATCAAAATTCAACATATGTTATTCCCAGGTGTATATAGCTGCATTTGCAGTCTCTGCGTATGCATCCAGTTACTACCGAGCTGGAAGTAAGCCATTTAATCCTGTGCTTGGGGAAACCTATGAATGTATTCGTGAAGATAAGGGTTTCCAGTTCTTCGCAGAACAGGTATTGTATGCTGCAGCCTTTAGATTTGCTACTCGATACACTGCCTCATTCTAAATGCATGGCTGGAATCCTCCGGAATTAATAGCAGAATACAAAACTAGTTTACATGACCTGAGCCCAGAAAAACTCAAGGGACGCTGCAGAATTATAAATGAAGGAAATTGTTTTTTGAGGAAAGTCTGCTAACTCTGGGATGGGACGTGACAACCAACAGCTGACACTCGAGAAGCCAAGGCTGGCAGGCTGCCTACTCCAGTAACTGGATAACTTGGTTAAGTGGAGTGCAGTTCTCTATGCTGAAATCTGATCCGGACTGCAACAAGCATTCACATTCTTGTCATAATATTCTGTGTGTGATCATTAAAAATACTGTATCTTCAGCTATTTAATATCTTTTTTTATAACAAATATACCCTTTGTGTGAGCCAATCAGCCACTAGTATTTTCTACGGCAATATGACTATTTTTGCTTCCTGTCCAAACACTTTGTGGGCTAAGCCTTTCAAACCTGGTACCACAGCTTAGTAGGTGAAGGATGTATACAACATATCCAGGTCTGAGTGTTTATGAAAATAATTCCCCAATAGGAGAATAATTATTAAGTATGGTTAAAAAACACTAAACTTAAACCAGCCAAGTTACCAAAATTGCTAAGCTTGAGTCATATGTTAAAAAGAGGCAAAACTAAATAATCTGATGCCTAGCAGAATAAGAATGATTGAAGCTGCTTCATTATGTCTAGACATAACAAAAAAAATAATTATAAAATGTGCAGTGTGCAAGGGTGTACGACCTAGAAATTTGATCAGAGAAAGCCTTCTAAGAGGCTTCCTTTAGGAAATGAAAAGTGGTTTTGGCAGTCTCTGAAGATACAACATTTTGTACATTATGCTTTACAACAGACCAAACGGAGTGCTATGTGATCTTTCCTTAGTCTCGGGGAAATGTGCACAGGCATTAGTAAAAATAAGGAAAAAAAGAGAACAAAACAGTCAAAGCAAGAATCACATTTAAAGTTCAAGTAATGTATCTGGTTCTTCATTGTGTTGCTTCAGTTCTAAGATGATGTGTATAGAGCACTGAAGTTACCAATGTAACCTCAAACTGAAGTAACAAAGTGGTGAATAAAGGTCGGTACTGAGCTTAAATGTTAGATTGAATTAAAAGAGATTTTCCCCTGAATATTGGATAAATCAGTACAAAGGCTGCTTTTTCTAAAGAGGAACTTTAATACATGACGGGGCTTGGGCTGTTGACAGCTGTTGTTCTAATATGTGCAATAAGTGATGTGTGGTAAAATTAAGTTACTGTAATAGTATGGGGGTGGAGGACTATTAGGAAGGGAGGATGGTACAGGAGGAAAGAAATTTCATGCAGCTTTGCAAGAATTAAAGTTTCTCTTTGCATCGGGAGCTGTTGCTTACTGCTTGTGCCAGCATTTTAATGCTTCCTTTAGATAACTTGTTAGTGCAGGTAGTAGGTAATCCATGGGATAGGCAAAATATATAAAATAACGGATTCTGTTCTGTTACCAGAGTGAGTTTAGAATAACTATTTTAGCATCATGACCTTACTCTGGAATTACAACAGTTTAAGTGAGAGCTAAATTTAACCCATGAATTATAGTGACATCTGGGGTTAATCTGGGTGCAGCATGTGAGAGTGTTGCTTGTGGTGGATTATGGCATAGCTGAGAGTAGTTAGTACTCTTCTCTTTTTTTTTTAAACCAAGTAGAGGATGTTACATAAATAACAATGCCTGCGGAAAAAATGCTCGATAACAGATTTGCAAAATGAGTAACAAAGACAAAATTAAAACTGCATTTGAGCCATGTAGATGGTTAAGAAATTAAATTCATAGTGGGAAATAGCAATTTGACTTGAAAATAAAGTTGTCTTTGTCAAAAGAACAGTAAGCACTGCACATCAAAGAGTTGGTCCTGGTCAGTTGTTAGTCATGTTCATCCAGAAGGCAGAATTTACAGCCAAGGAGGAGTGGCTGCTTTCACTTTGTGCAGTTACTTTATTATTTAGTATTTCATTTTAACAGTCTGCATTGTGTATTTGTTTATTTACTCACAGTCTTTGCTTCGCTGTTTTGGTGGTTGCCCTAATTCATGTACGTGCTACTACCCAAAGCTGATAAAATGCAGTGTGTGATTAGAGTTTTGCACTAGAAACACCTGGAGTATCACTGCTGCACTAGTAGGGGTTGCTAGATGGAATTTCATGGCTCGATTTCTCCACCCGTGGCCCCTTCAGAGATGCTGATCTCTGTCCCCTCCCTCATAGTTAGGATTTTGTGGGTATTTACTGTACAGAAGAAACTGGCCCGTTTATTTGTACCTTTTTTTGGGGGGGTGGGGTGGGGTGTGTGTCTGTGTGCCCAAATTGCAGCTTCTGTTAATATACAAAGAGTCCTAAGGGTAAGTGTAATTATCACCTTAGAGTCGATGTGCAAAACAGGTAGATTTTCACTTGATGAACAAGCCTTTTAAAATAAGTGCTTCCCATTTCTTTGAAGGCTTCTTAGGTTTCAGTACCTTATTGATCTGACTGACTCCCCCTCCAGGACACAACTGCAAAGGGAAAGTAAATGTTCAAATTGTAAATGAATAAAAAATGAAGGGGGTGGGGGAAAAAAGAACCCAAACCAAAATGACTGTTCAAGTGTTAATATGTCCATCCTTTTTCTTCCCCGTTCATGCCTTGCTATTAGGTCAGTCACCATCCGCCTATTTCTGCATGCCATGCTGAATCTGTGAATTTTGCTTTTTGGCAAGGTAACTCTTCAGTCTATCATTTACTTTTACAGTGTTTGTAATATTTTAATTGTATGTCTAACATGAAATATCCAGAAACTGGGAAAAGCTGAAATTCCCTGCTTAAAGTGTATTAGAATGGCTTTAAGAAATGTCAGCCTATACTTACTTGCATGCCTCTTATTTGGATGTTTATATATATATATATATATATATAAAAAATATTAAATGATTATTCTTTTCATGTACAAATATCTGCATTTCTTTAAAATCAGGTTTATTCTGGGGAGGGGGTTCTTGATAAAGGAGAGTTGTACCTCAAGTTATTTATAAAACAAACAAGATGGAACATAGCTTGAAAAAACACAAGTTAAATCCTGATCTTGTAAACCTGTTCTGAAAATAATTTCCAAATATGAGCATAACAGCAATGATAAATATATTTACCTTGTCTTTCTCTGCTGGCATTATTATAGCATGTAAGATTCTGTGCTATTTTTCTACTAACACGGTGTTTCAAAAGAAGTATTTTGGAGCTGTGTAATTCTGGTGAAGATGTCAGCTAGCCACAGTACCTGTGTGGTTAGATATTTCTGGAGTGTACACAGAACACAATTATGCCTTTTAACTCAGTTAAAATCCTTCACCCAGATCTGTCGATTCACAATGTACCTTTAATTCTGTTATGATTGACTCTGCTGACTTAATTATTACAGGTGGAGCCATACTGAACAGAAATTGGAACTTTGTCATTAGTCTGGGTTTCATTATTCAATGTAATAATTTGCTTTGTAAACAAATACAGGGACATGAGGCCTTTTCTTCTCAGCTAAAAAGCAGAGATGACCAAAAATGTATTCAGTTACTGAATACTGCATAAATAAGACTAGATAGCAGCCTGTCTTAACAACAACTTGTGAAACTGATTTGTTTAACAGATCTTGACAACTGTTGTCACTCAAATATTTTAGAGAACAAAGCTCTTCTGTAGAGCTGAGAGCTGAGACTGATCAATGAGAGTGTGAGATTTGGTCTTGATGAGCACAGGAGACTCAATCAGGGTGCAGCAGGGATTTTGTTGTTTTGGGTTTAAATGTGGCTAACTGAGTTGATGGGAGATCTAGACAATGATTTTTTTCCAATGCAAAGGCAATTTGTAAATGCTGTGGCCTCTCTTTATGGGGCTATATTAACTTACACGGAAAGGTTAACATCAAGTTAATCAGAAAGGTAGCTTTCCAGTGAGGTAATTTCTTTCTGTGTGTAAAGATCTTTTCACTTACCATATTATCTCCTCAGCTGAAAAGGAGACAGCCCTCAGCAATGTTGCCAGAGTAGTTCTGTCATCCCACCAGACGCTGACTTTAGTTCATCTGTTTCACCACCAAAAAATTTTTTGATCATCTCTAGTGAGCCAGAAGACTGGGTTCTGACAGTGACAGTTATTTTGGAAATTGTTTTCCCAGACTTACAAAGCTGAATCTGCTTTTGCAGAGGAGTGTAGACACATGAACAATGGAAATGCAGAATACAAAGTTCCAACTATTACAACATCTGTGCCTGAATTAGTCTGGGCATAGCTTTGAAGTAACACTTTGTCCTAAAATTTTTGCATGATCAGGTTGCACACTGGTTCCCAAGATGTTTATCTCTGTGGGACAGCTTTGCCATTTACGAAAACTTAGAACATAACACGGTCTAATAATACATTTTAACTCAGCCGGGTGATGCTGACCCAGCAGCAAACTCCAAAACCAAATAAACCAGAAGGTCCTTCTCTCAAGTGATAAGAAAAGGATAATTTTTTTTCCATGAGGAATTCTGCCCTATGCCCCATTCCAGCCTTTGCAATAGTAGGCAGCTTGGTGTGGCTCAGTCCTATCACTTGCACATACATACTGAGGAGATGTGTAATCTCCTACCTACGGTTTGAGCATCTATCTCACAGCCAGCATAACAGCTTCGCCCCCCACAACTGCATAGGAGACAGTGTTTTGTTCTCCTTCTGTTAGTACTGGCATCTTTTTGAGACTAGAGATGAATTTTTCCCTCTTTTTTCGGATTGGACAGAGAATGGAGTTCCTAGTGTCTTAATACAGCAAGGATACTATTCCCCTAAGCTCTGAAGTTACTGTGAAAGTTACTGCCTGATTATCTAGCCCAATTTAACTCTATACTCTTCTGCCATGCTTTTCTGTCTATGTTTCTTTCTCTTCCAGATGTTTTTGCTCAATAAATTTTGCTAAACTTGCATTGAAATTTCTCATCTTTTTTTTTTTGAGAAATGATGTGAGACTTAGACACATCTTTCTGTGATTCAAACAAGATTTCAAAAGGCCAGTTAAACTCACTGAGGAAGTTGGACTAAATCCCTCTGCAATTTTGTGCCCTTTGAAGCATTTTCTTCTTCACTGTGGATGGTCTTAGTTCTTATATATTCATATTTGAAATTCTGCTTTTTTCTTTGGAAATGTCTGCATTCATTCACTAGCAACTGAATTGCAGAGAAATATATACTGTCTATAACTTTTTCAAATTTCTGTCTTTTGAAAAAGTTTTTCAGAGAGGACTTTTAAACTTCTGTTCCTTTGTTATTTCAATACCCAATAATATAATGAAAAAAAAAAAAGCAAAACCCAAACCCATGTTTAAAGGTCCACAGCATTCTTTGAACTCTTATTCTGTTGCACCATGTTATTTTGCACTTCTTGAAAAGAAAGTGGAACGCAGAAATAGATTGATTTATCCATTCCTATGAATGAATTCCTGTGATTTATGAATTCCTATAAACCTGTCCTTTTTTTTTTTTTCCTCTTCCTGTTTCAGATGTAAGATGGAAAAACAAATTCTGGGGAAAGTCCATGGAAATTGTTCCAGTTGGTACAACACATGTAACTCTTCCAGCGTAAGTGCTGAAGTCATGCATTGCTGTTCACACAGAGGCACATACATGCTTGCACACACTGCAGCCACATTTAGCCAGATAAGAACAAACTGTGCTGTGCCATATTAGACCTTTGGGAAGAACTGGTGATTAAGATTTAGTTTTTTTTAAAAAAGGGGGGGGGGGGGGGGGGGGGGGAGAAAAACACCAAAGCAAACCCAGAAGCATAAAACAGAAGCCCTAACTCTTTCAAAGGTTATAAAAAACAAACGATGAAATAAAAAACATCACTCCTGTGTTTTCTGCAAAAAGAAAAGTTGGTGTTTTCATACTTCAGTTGAATTTCAAGCTTTATGCATTCACAGGGAAAAACTGCATGGTAGAGGAAGCTATGAATTCTTTTCTTGAATATGGTTTTGGCAGAGGAGGGTGATGTTGGTGTTGCTCATGTCTTTTGTACCCATATTTGTACGGACCCTAACACCATGGGGTCCTGGTCTGTAGTTGAGGCCAGTAGCCATCATCACTGCATAAATATTGTAAGTGAAAAAGAGAACTGTTACATGTCTGGTGTTTATTGTCCCAGGAAGTAAGCAGCCACTGTAGCTAAGTGTTGAATACAGTTTAATTTTTTCAAAAAAATTTAAAAATCTGCAGTGTTCCTATGCTGGCTTGACAGTGTGCCCATTATAGGTCAACAAATAAAATCCCTTAAAATTTGGCCTATATCCATCATATTTGCAGAACCGGAGGTCTAAAGGTTGAGCAGTGTTCCAATTAAATCTGTTTTCCAAAGAGAGTCTACAAAAATAATTATTCTGCCAACTGAAAAAAAAAAAAAAGGGGTGGGGGGGGTGGGGGTAAAAAGAAAAATAACTCAAGAACCTAGCACTCACCAGACTAAGTGACTAAGCATGCCTTTTCTCTTAAGTAGGTAAAATTGTGATATAGTAAAATGTCCAAAAGGTAATGTATAAAACATTCTGTGTTCACAGCTGCTAGCCTAAGCTGTGGAGTGAAGGGTCTTTAGGATGTGAGTGGGGGTTCAGAGGCAAGGTAACTAACAGAGTAAGGCCCACGGTGAGCCGATGAACTGGAAAATAATCTGATCCATACATGCTGTTTGTAACCCTGTGTATCTGATACAGAATTCCATACAGAAAAGGTACTGAGGCTATAGGCAAAAATGAAGCAATAATATAAAGGTTATTTTTGGAGCAAATACACTATTTTTAGCATGCATGATAGAGCACGTGACCTGCAAGTAGGAGCAGGAAAACAAGTTACTGTGGGGCAAATTGGACACTTCTCTGCTAGTCTAAAAACTATGCTTGTGTATGCTCTTCCAAAGAAGCAAGTGAAAGCAAGTGATTAAGGGGAGGTAAGGAAGATTCTAATACCCTCATGGGATGTGTGCAAGGCACTTGCTCTGAGGAAAATGGCGCTTTGTAAGTTTACCTTTTACCTTACCAGTAGCAACTTCACTATCAATACCCAGAACAAATTGTAGATATGTCTTCAAGAGGCTTTCCTTTTCTTGACATCTTATAAAGCTGTTTTATAAGAACATCTAGTTCTTTAATAAAAGATAAAATATTGTATTACCTATTGGTATTTGTTTATCTCTCCCTATTTGCTGTCTTCCAGTGTGCGACTACATCTTGAACTACCTGGTGAGAACTTTTGATCTCACCTAAAGCACACACATAGGTGCAGCCTTGAGAGCCTGAGCCAAGCCCATTCCACTCAATAAGTCTTCTGATGACTCTGGTGGCCCACGTCCTTGTGTTTTCAGTTGTCACTGTGTTACAAGCTGTGAAATGGGCATTTCAGCCAGGAGAAGATATTAGAATGATTACTTTTGGAAACCTAAAACTGATAAAGAGGGGCAAGTAAACTGAGAAAAAACTGAATCCATTTGTATGGATTTCTGCTATTCTGTTAATAGCAGAAGTGGAAAGGGTTTTCTAGTAGACAGGATTGTTGTCATAGGGTTTGGTTTTGAGAAGGTGTGGGACAAGAAGATGAGGCATTTCAGAAGAGAAAATTGTTTTGTGGGGTTTTCTAATCAAGTTCTCTGCAGGTTTTTTTTTCACAAGTATATGAGATCATTTGAACAAGGCATGAGATTTTTCTTCTGTGTATTTTTCTTACAGTTTTAAAGACCATTTTGCATGGAACAAGGTGACATCTTGTATCCATAACATCTTAAGTGGGCAGAGATGGATTGAACACTATGGAGAGATCATCATCAAAAATCTTAATGATGACACTTGCCACTGCAAACTGACTTTTATAAAGGTAACCACAGCAGTAACCACAGCAATGTTGGCAGTGCCTTTTCTAACAGACACAGCAGTGGGTGGATGTTCTCTGCTGAAGCCCAGTACAACTGCTTACAAGCTACATTTTCCTAGAGTTCTGCTGTAATTACATGTGATTCTTTGAGAAACTGTAACTCTGAAGGAACTGCTGCTCACTAGGTGGAGCCAGGCCAGAAAGAGAAGCAACAGCTTTCTAAGGTGATTCAACTGGAGATGCGGAAAAGTATGAGGGAAGGAAAGGAAATACGATGAAAAGCCTACCATGGGTTTGATGAGAGAGGTAGGCACAAGATGTCTACTGACAGGGGTTTACCACATACCTCCTGCTAACCCATTGGCATGTGCTGTGGTTGCATTAATTCAGCAACCATAGAACCAGTGCTTACGTGCGGTGCTTCACCCAGTGCTCTTTTCTAGCCCTTTGCAGGTACTCAGAGGAGTTTAAGTGAGAGGTTGCCGTGTCACTCAAAGCTTTTGCTTCAGTACAAGGCATCAAGATATGACTTCCTCAGGAAATGCCCTTAATAACTGCAATTAAAATTAGGTTTTGACAATAGATGACTTCTTCCTAGTAAAGGAAAATCAATGAAAACCTAATACGATGCCAAAATTTCTAACTTAAGAAACAGTTTTGCAAAGCATGCTAGGAGACTTGCCTTAACCTGCATTTTCTGTATCTGATCGCTGGAGAAAGGCTGTGCTTTGCATAGAAACAGACCATATAGATATAGCCTAAGTACTTCACCATACCTGTGCAGCATGGCAGGCTCAGCAGCGGAAGGAAAGTTCCCTTTTCTTTGTTTTCCTGAATACTTGGTGCTGTCTTAGAAGCAATAGGTTGATTTTTCTTTTTTAAATACTCGCTTGAAAGTACTGTATTATATTTGCAGAGTTGCAGTGGATGTTTAGAGTTCAAACTGTAAAGATTGAGAGCCTGCAAGTCTTACACCTGTGATACTGCAAATTGTCTAAAGTGGAGATTACTGTATAAGTTCCTTCTCTTCCTCTTCTGCAAATCTGGGGAAGATGTAGATAACTAAGAAGTCAGTGTTACCTGTTATTGGGCAAAATTCAAGGTCAGCTATGCTTTATCTAGTACTGTCCCCAAAAAAGGCAAATAAATTCTCAACATTAATATTTTAATAAGCTGATTAATAATACCAACAGCAGTTGTTTGGATATGGTATTGTAATGCACACCTAAGTGAATACTTTGCAGAAAACCACTCTGCAGCATGGTGCTACTGACATGGCAAAATCACTGACACCTGACGGCTTATGCACCTTTTTTCCCCTCATTCCTTTTAATTCTAGGCAAAGTATTGGAATCCAAATGCACATGAGATCGAAGGCAGTGTCATGGATAAAGCTGGAAAAGTTGTGCATCGACTTTTTGGGAAGTGGCATGAAAGTTTGTACTGTGGGACAACTTCATCTTCAAACTGCATATGGAGAGCAAGTTAGTGATCGGAATGGCTAATGTAGAGAACTTAGGATCTGCTTGAGAATAAGCTTACTATTTTCATCTCTTTATTATGCCCCAACTTATTGTTATTTCTATGGTGGAATATTACATTTTTGTCAAGCGTTTAAAATCTAGACCAGAAGAAAACATCATTTAAATTATACGGAGAACTTAATCCCATGGCTGCCTGCACTTGCTCCATTCTTTCTCATTTTCATGTTTGGGCATGAAGTGGGTACTGAGGACGCTAAAAGGAAGACAAAAAAAGAATGAACAACCCCCTTCATTTTTTGTGTAGAGAAGTGTTGTGTATTTTGTGTGTTAAACATTGGACGATAGCCCACGAAGCTCAGTTCTGTAAGGACAAGGACAGCCATATCCAACCTTCTCTCAAACTCGTGGGGTTTTGTCTACTGTAGTCTGAAAAAGCACTATGCTAATGCCATGGCCTTCATCACAGTTGTGCTCTGATTCAGCTGAGAGAACAGAAATCTGTTTTGTTGCAGTGCAATTATCAAGGGGGATGTTGTCTTTTGTTACATTATTAAACACCTCTTATTCCCCCCAGAATTGAGACTGTGGTTCAGAGATAAAGGACTGAGGGGAGCTTGGAATTTTCCTTCTAAAGATAACAGCATTTCAGTAGAATTCTACATGTACTCTTTTCTTCTGTAGATCCGATGCCTAAAGATTATGAACAGTGGTATGGATTTACTCAATTTGCACTGGAGTTAAATGAACTGGACCTGCAAACTAGGTCATTACTTCCATCCACTGATACACGTTTTAGGCCGGACCAAAGGTAAGAAGTTTTAACTCTTTAAATATCTTTCTCAAATAGTTCTTAATCTTCTGCACACTCACTTTACCTTAAGCTCAAACTATTTTTTGTAGATACCTGCAGTGTGTTTCTATTTCTACATTAATGTGCATCTGAAACAGACATCTTACTTATCAAGAGATGGTGTAGTCGTCATGGACCAGTGTTTCCTAGAATTGGCTCTTGGATGCTTCTAGATAACTGCCTTTCCAAAGATGTTAAAACTTCAGTACTTTAGGTACTGGATGTTGAACATAATGTGTTTGAATAGCCAAAACCCGAGACACCTGAGATTTCTTTCTGCCGTGGTATTTCTACTGTTGCTAACATCCAAGTAAAAGAATGTAACGATGACTTTGAGCTGGTTATGAGGGTTGCTTTTCCTCAAGTACTTTTTGATAGTGCAGTTGTCTGCAGATGTAGCATTTTACCTTTCAAACACTGTGAACCGCCTGCTGTAAAGATTAGATTCTGTAGTTCTAGAGGACCTGGCAAAGATGGAGGACAGGAGCACCAATTGTGTCTCTTATCACTGCTGGTGCTACAGGTTTCTAGAAGAAGGGAATATTGAAGGGGCTGAAATGCAGAAGCAGAGGATTGAGCAGCTACAGAGAGAACGACGGAAGGTGCTGGAAGAAAACAATCTAGAGCATCAGCCTAGATTTTTCAGGTACTGTATAATAATTAGCATATGCTACCATTTACTGAAATTCTTATTATAGAGTTGGTTGTAAGCTGCCATAGAGCAGGCTCCAGTTTTTTCCAGGTTTCTTCCATATTCTTGATTTTTATACTTTGGCAATGTAAACCACTCCAGACTTACTTGAAACTCAGAATTAATATATTTTATTTTTTTCATTAGTGCATCCCTGAATTTCTTTCTGACTTTTTTGCCTTGATGGTGATTGATATTTAGACTGCTTTTGAATTTGCCCGAGTGAATGTAGCATCTTTGATTCTTTCAAGCAAAGTGAAGTAGCTGGATTTAGCTTAATTATTTCTTCTGACCTTCTGCCAAATTCAGTGGGATTGCCCTGTGCAGAAGTGTGCAGAGTTGGAGCCTTTCATTTCCACAGCTGTTTTTGATTTGTACCTTTCCCCCCTATTTCATGGAGAGGGAGTTATCATTCAGAGGGCACTTTATTTCTTCCTGTTGTAAATCAATTAACATGAGACTTCAGCCATCAAAAGACAAAAATGAACACTAGTGAGATCACGGCCTTCTGCCGTCCAGCTTCTCCTAGTCTCCTGCAATGAAACAAGTGGAGCTGAGTTGAATGTTGTATGGACCTAGGTATCACAGCTAACAGATCTGGGTTCCTAATTTTTTTCTGGATAGATAGGTACTGTACTTCTGAGGAACATAGAAATGTTTAAAATAGGTGCAAATAGGTGGAAAAAGGGAATGGCTCAGACCACTGCATGCCTGACTGTGAGCTAACTCATCACATGTCAGTCATACCTACTAAAGACAAGGAAACGTTGGTTCCAGCAGGATAGAGACAGTCTAATACTTTGTAATTGTATATTCACAATGAGAATTGTGAATAATAATGAGGATTTGAAAATTGAGGTTTGTGCTGTAAATTTATATAACAGAATAAAGAATTTAATTACTATATGGCAAAAGTGTTAACCCAGTATTAGAGTAGATATGAATTATGCATTCGGCTTTTCACTAGTGATTTCTCTCTTCAACAAATCACAAGCCTTGATTTGCTTGAAAGAATAATTAGCTGTTGTGCCAAAAACATTGCACACTAAAAGCAGATTGATTACTTCAGGATATGGTATCTAGTGCAATGAGTCTCACTTCTTGACTGAGAGCAACTTTACTGAATGCAATAACTGTGGTGGGCCATCTTTGGAGGGGTGAAAGGTAAATTTCCACTTTCCACTCAAAGCTGCCTTTGAGACCATGAAATAAACCTGGAGTGTAGTTTTAAGTACTAAGCACTGGCATGTGACTGTGAAATACGTGTTGATCTCAGCTGAACGCTAGGCTACTGAGGTGCGTCTCCAAGGCCCGGTACAGACACACCAGTTCAGCTCTCCAAGCTATATTGCTGTGTTTGAAGACTGTACTGGGTTGCACTGCAGCTGGTAATTGGCTGGATTGGGTATCTGCGCATAGCATTACACAGCATATGTATGGAAAACACAAGCTTTACATTTAAAGATATTTGTTTAATCTTTGATAGGAAATCCAACGATGACTCCTGGGTGAGCAATGGAACTTACATGGACCTTAGAAAAGAACCTGGTTTTTCCAAACTGGACAATCCTGTCCTCTGGTGAAAGAGGAGCTAAGTGAAGATATTCTGTGTGTATTCTCAGATCTGATTTAAAAGAAGTATATACAAAATATATCTCTCTATATATAACTATATATACACACACACAGAGACACAAATAATATATTTGTGGGGGGTGTGTACGTGTACAAGTGTGCATATCACCAGAATTGTGCTTAATTTAGAATCTGATGATTAATGTTTCCTTTGACTATTGCAGTGATTATTTGAATGTATAAATGCCCTAGCTTCTTTTTATAAAGTATTTAATAAATAGTACTGAATGTTAGCAGCAAGAGGGCAAAGTGGAGCTTTTACACTACTTTTCCAATATTAATAACGTCAGTTCTGAGTTAACTTATGCCTTATTGAATTGCATTGGAGACAGCAGCAGCCTCTCCTAGCTGTGCTGAGAAATCAGAGTGCAAGCCTTAGCAACTCAAACTGTAAGTAGGCTTCCACAGTTCAATGAGTAGTTCAGCTGTCTCTGGGCTGGTATAAATTGCTAAAACAGACTATCAGCTGGTGCTGGAATCTGAGTGATGTTTTGCTGCCTGTAGAAAAGATTTAAATAAGCTTTTGTTTCTATTAGCTTACTCCTTAGCATTACGGAAGAAGTAGTTCTGAGCTTATATCAGTGGTTCTACTGCCTTATACATGAACTGTACCCAGCTAAATATAGTGCTAGAAATGCAGGAATCGCCAAAATTTTCCACTGGGAAAAATTTCCACTTCAGATTTATAGCCCCCAACAGGGCAAAAGGAGGACATTCTTTGTATATACTGCTGGAGCAATGACTAGATGAAGAAGCTCTCTCTTTTTCCAGTAAGTAAAATCTACACAGCACGAAATCCTGTGCTTCCGTAGCTTCATTTGCTTTTATTAACCTAAAAACTGCAACAGTATGACTTTTTAAAAAGTGAGCTGATTGTTTTAAGCTAGAAATTTTTTCTTAGTATTTTGATATTTTCTACCTCTTAAGAAATAAACAGCATATTTAAGATCTTATATTTAAAAAATGACCATCTGCCTTATGGAGAAGTGTATGGAGTCTTTGATCTTCCTCTGTTTGTTATGTTCAGATAAGTATTCAAGTATCTTGCACTAAATCAATTGCATCCCCTTCCTGTAATTTTATACATATGGCTAGATTTGTGAAACTACTAAATCATAGGTCAGAAATTTAGCAGGAAACAAATGTAGCAGAAGTCGTGCTTTTGCATCAAGATTATAGAGATGGGCAGTATTTTTGTGTTTTCCATCAAATCAAGATGGCACAGTCGTAACAGAATAATTTGCATTCCTGTCTATCTGCAACTCAAGCCTGACCTATATGATTCTTCAAGTCTGTTCTGTGTGTCTGTGGCTCTGGCAACAACAGTTTCCAAGTTATCGATCTATATCCCGTCACCACCCACACCCCCTTTTCTCACACGCCGCTTCAGTGACACAAAACAAATCCATGCGTCGCTGGCGTGTTAAACTGGTTTATGACTGGAACAATTGGACATGGCATGGAGACGGTAGACTCTTAGAAGGACCAGTAGCTTAGAAAAGCTTGCACTTTACTGTGTGCTGCATTGTTCTAAAGAAAACCCATTAAAAATAGATCTATGTATTATATGTAACACGACGGAAATACGATGAATGCTTCCATTTTAAACCAAATCTGTGATGTCATATTGGATTTATATTTGAATTTTGCTTTCTGTTACCTTGAAGCCCCATTGTCTTAAAGGCAGACGAATGCTTTTTCACCGTTTTTCACTTTGCCCAGGAATTCTGCCTCACTATTAATTCCGTAATTACCAAAGAAAGAAGATAGCATAATACTTTGTATTTAATACATCGTTTAAGCACTCGACTACTACGCCAGCAGCTTACAATAAGGCAAGGTTCACATCCATATGAAGACAAAATTTGGGCTTTGATTCCAAAGGAAATCTTAAACTTTGGGGGCTGTTTGGTTTTTCAAGGAAAGTGAAGATCTCTTCATAGCTTGTTCCCTTCCTATGTTTTATTCTTGTATTAACTGTCAAAACTTAGCACAAAAATGTGTTGATATTTGTAATTATCCTTGCTGTTGGTAATTACCATTTATACTAAAAATAACGTTCATTTAATAACAAAAGAGGATAGGGGGATAAAATAAAAAAGGTTTTAAGGGATCAAAATTTGCGGAGGATGCATTAAACTTGCTCATTGTTATATCTGGCAGCTACTGTGATTGCTGTCTGATCTGGTTGCTGGGTTTGTATTTTCTATGTATGGAGGGGATTTCCCCATACTTCATCGTATGAGCTAATAGTTGATAGCATCTGAAACTAAAAGGGTTAGAGGCCAAAAGGCAAAGTTAAATAATTGTAATGCATTAAAATTATCAGGTGTTAAATGAAACTAATCTCATATTGGGTGTTTAAGTCATGATTTTTGAGAAATCAGACTGGCAGTGTTGCCTTGTATCTTGCTAAATACTTATCTAAAATGTCTAAAATACACCTGATTAATGACAAGAAGCATTGATATAAAATTTTCTTGTAATTTTAAAATTCCCATGTCAAGAAAGTAAACTTCAGAATATTACTACCATCTCCAGAAAAATAATGCCTGAGAATAATCCAGGGAATTTAATAAATACACAAAGCAAAATCATTGCACAAGTTATAGCTCCTTTTGTAAATCTCAGATACGCATTTGCAAACACGATATAACAAGTTGTGAATGATTCTCTGACCCCATGTTTCCAGCTGCAGTGTAATTGTCCCTGCTTACTTTTGTATGAAACAACTGGGTTTAGTGTTAAACTTCTTTAAACTGTATATTAAGAAGTGGAAGAAAATTGTCTTGACGTGACTTCTGTGTATTTCTGCATTAAAATATACTCATCATTCACAAACCTTAATATACTCTATACAGTTATTCTTGCTAAAATAGGAAATTTTGCTAAGTTTTTTCCCCCAGAACTTCAGATTTATTAATGGGTGCAAAATTTACATTAGCTTTCTGCAATATAAGTCAGCTGTTGTTTTTAATAGTTGACATCGAGGGACTTGTTCCCCCATTCCTATCCTGACCGGTAAAAATAATGTATCAGGCAACTTGCTGCTTCCTTTCATACACAGCCATGATCCCCGAGCTGTTTAACTCAACGGATCAGTCTTAAAATTTCCTGATGACCATTGCCTGCTGGTACAGCTCTTTTATTTGATGACTTTATAAACATTAATTAATACAATTTTGGAGGGCTGGTTGAGAACACTGCTTTTCTTTGTGTATCCCTTCACAAAGTAAAACACTCGCTATAAACTTAGATCAAGATGATGGAGCGGCTCAGGCCTTTGGGTGTTAAAACACTGGCTCTGTTTTCAAATTACACAGCAAAGAAAGGAAAAAAAAAAATTATCCAGGGAAATAATGTTCATAGAAACAGAAACCCGCAGCTCTACTTCCAGATTTGCAGACTCAACACGGTTGCTGATTTTGGTAGAGTGTAAGTTTGGGATTATGAAACAGCCTAACTTGTTTAGGATGCTACTCTTGGTAGCATAAAGTGCCCTTTAGACTGACCAGGACTGGAATGCACTGTTAATCACTGCGTTCCTTTGAATCTCTGCTCTCTGAGATATGCTTTATGTGTTAGTTTGCCAGCACTGACCTACTTCTTTTAGATGCTTTTTGAAATACAGATCCAGCAAAGTACTTAGGGTCTTTATACAGAGCTCAGAAAATGAGATGCATGGAAGGAAAAGTGAAAACAGTCACAACTTTGAGAAGGAAAAATCCTAGAGATCTGTTCTTCCACCAAAAAGTTTTGTTTGAAGGACTGGAAACAAGATTGCTGCTTTCTTTTGAAACCTGGCTCCTGAAGGAGGTGGTGGTTGCAAACACAGGCACCTGTTATTCGGCACTTCAGTGTTGAAGCCAGATTGCTGTGCAGAAAGGAACACAAATTCATGGTGCCAGAATGTACAACCAGGGACAGCTTTGGGGTTGTGCAAAGGTCCAGTGCTGGTCTCAAAAAACCAACCTCTCAAAGACCTTACCCCTTTCCATGCCCCCCACTTGCCCTCGGCTGTTTACAGTCCCGTTAAGGTTTTCTGTGGGGCCACTCACATCTAAAAGTCCTTATTCAGTGTCCCATTTTTCTCTTTATTAAAAAAATTTCTGAAGAATAGGAAAACAGTCCATTCTAACAAGCTTTTAAATGACAAATCTGGCCTAAAAGCTGTAGTTAACAACTTCCCCCATAAACATTGTGGCCTACTTCTGTATCTTTTCCTTGACTGTGAACAAGACTTTCTTCCCACCTGGATGCTGGAGTCTGACCTTGTAAGGGTAGCGTGCTGTGGGAAGGGGCAGCTGTATCTGCTCAGCATAATTAATGTCCTTGCATCTGCTTTTGTGTCAATCTCTTCTGGTGTCTCTCTAGATGACCAGCTTTGCAGAGCAGGAAATTTTCAGCATACCTTATTTTATTCAATACAGGGGTTTTTTTTGTGTACAACTCTGAGAGGGCAAGCTGGAGTGCAAAACTTGGCCCGCTGTGCATATATGATAGAGAGAAGGATGAAATCAAACTTCTCCACATAACCGAATACATCGTGCAAGGGCTGGAGTCAGTGCTATTCAAAGGAGTGAAGTTAAAAAACAAAAGGTTTTTTTTTGGTTGAGTGTGTTTTCATTCATGAATTCATGTCTACTATAAATAAAAATCCCAGTATTCACCAAAACTCATCTTTTCTATTTTCTAGCTACTGGTGGGTGCAACTTAATCCAGCAGCTGTGGGTTCATAAGAAACTGCACATATTATCTGGCTTATCTGTTGAGACTTGGTAAATGCTGTAACTTATCACCAAATGTATTATTTACTGCTCAGTTCTTAGATGCTATTCTTGCTGCAGCTTTTGAAAGCAATAAGAGAACTTTTTCACATAAATAGTTGCCATATGTTAAAAGATTATTTTAAGCCGTTTCTTTTTTATATAAATTGTGGATTTGGTGTTTTTGTTGTATAAAACAAAACTGTATTAAAGCTTATGAGAACGTTTGAGAGGTTGATCCACAAGAGGTGATGAGCTCCTTCAGCTCCACAGCTTTGGGATGGCTACTATCTGTGAGAATCAGGCAGTCTTGTATTTATGTTAACAGTATTGTACTAGTTCCAGTATTGGGAAAACATACTACGTGTATGAGGTATTACATACACAAAGCTGCTAAATGCTGAATTTGTTGTTTGTTTTTATAGGGCATTAGGGATTTCAGAATGAAGAAAGGTATCTTATGTGTTAGAATTATCACTGACTTGCAGATTTTTAAGAAAACTTTCTGTAGTCAGGATCGTTCCTGTTTTCTGCTTCACTTACTCCAAAAATTTGTAATAATGTTGGAGCACCTTGATTCACAATTTGATTTATTACTTTTGTCTCTGTAACCAATTTAGTTGGATGTTAATAAATCATACTTTCAAAAGGTCATAGAGAACCCTGACTTTTTCCCAGGGGTTGTAAGCATCTTTCTTCAAAGGTTGTTAGTCACAGCTGAAATAAGTCTAGCTTCTGTAGTGATCTGTGCTTTTTACACTTTCCAAAATGGCAAGTATGAAAGAGCTTCCATCTGCTAGAAGCCCTGTTTATCACTCCTACAATCTGTCTGGTAGTTGTGCAGCGTTCCAGTTGTTTACCAGTTTACCTGCACACGCTGTACAGCACTGTCACGTGGCTGTTATGCCAGACACTCCGGCAGGGAAAGGGGTAAGCTGATGGAATTCATTTACAGCTAGAAGTTGACTCTTAAAAGCAGGTTTTGGTAGACAGATGTGCAGCATAAATGTTATGCTTTACCATGAATGTGGAAACCACAAACCACATGTTTTCCATAAAACAACTTTCAAAACCAAGGAAACATGGCATTTACTGGAAAGATAAATAACTGGAAGGAAAGGATATCGATGTGGTGTTTTCTCTCTTAGGGATGGTGTTTCAGGACAGCTTTGCCAATCTGATCTCAACTGCATCTCAGGGTCCCACCATATGTGTGTAAGATGCAATACAGATGTATTAGGATCCTGAAAAATGTGGGAGTACAGTGAGTATAATTCCTGACCAACCTGTAATTTCTGACTGCAGTTCTGCAGCACTTCCCAGGCTCAGTATGTACAAAGATTTGGTGGGAGGAAGCCTAGAGGTTCCAAGAAGAGCTGGGACAATTGGATCAATAAATCTCCTACCATGCAAAATAACCTCAGCTGTTGAAAAATAAGGATAGAGGCCAAAAGAAAACCAGCTTATGTATTGGGCAAGAGTCAGCTCCTGTTTTTTGAAATCCAGCCATTTTGGTTCTGTGTTGGGTTAGGAACTTTGGAACTAGCCCATCATGTCAGTGGGAATCACTTCTTTGCTGATTAATTTCATAGGGATCTGACATGCTTTAATTGGTACCTGAAATAACAAGCATTTAGTTCAAGCTGCTGGGAAAATATCCTTTTATAAAAGCAGCAATAGTTTTTGCATAATTATAAAAGGCAGAGGAAGATGGCAAGGGATGCTCATTATTGGTGTCCATCATGACCACCTAGGGCAGCAGGAACTTCTCTTAGAGAAGTGGATATGGAATTAATTTCTTGTGCTTGCCCCTTGAGCTAATAACATGCCAAGTACCCACAGCGTGGTCAGGGCTACCCAGTAAAACAGGCTGTTCTCCCCTACAGAAGTGTGAGGTTAAACTTGGCGTCTATATACATTGCATCCAATTTGTGTTTAAGCTCAGTTGTCTGGTCCTTTACAGCAATCTCTCTTTTAAAGTAATTTCGCTTACTGCAGAATGATTCAAACCACCACAGAATGAGGAAAACGACAGCTGAGCAGAGCTTGCTCTGCATAGTAACTGACACATCCTGGCCTCTTTTTCTTTATTTTTTTAATGCTTCTGTTACATTTCTTTCATCTTGCAAACCTTGCTTTCCACGTTCAATTTGTTGATATTTAGCTTAGATCCCCTCTAGTGCAGCAGATGCGTAAGAATTTGTGAGTTAATCTGAATTTTTAAATGGTGTTAAAAACTGGCCAGATAACAAATTCTGCTCTATACTTAGGAATTTATGTCTTTACTTACTCTGTACCAAGGGAAATACTTGAAATCGGTATGTGTACACCCTCATTTGAGGTAAATCAACACCGCTGTGCTGAGCTGAGTATAACTGAGGCTTAAGTTAACTGAGAATTTGACTCTGTGGGTTCATTGATGTAAGAGTTTACAGGCTCTCGGAACAATAATAAATTTGTGGAAGACTTGATGTTCTGTATGAACATCAGCTGATGTTTCTGTCTGTAATTTCACAGACTTCAGGAATTATTGGCTTTCTCTAAGTGTTAGGGCACTATTTATCTTTGAGGATTTTTGAAGGGATGTTTCATTTGGTATTTTACTAAGAGCAGCTGTTAGAATTCGAAAATATGATTCTTTACTTAGTTGACATTGGTTTTCTTTATTACAATTTCTTTAATAAAAAATTGCTTTCCTAAATTACAGATTTTTTACTTTTTAACTTGTGTTGGTAAAAAAAAAAAAAAGCCATGATAAAGGCAGCAGTAAATCTAGTTTGAATTACTGCAGTACATGCCTCGAAAAATCCTTTCCTTCTTAGGTTTTATGAGGATATGTCTGCAATACCTAGATTGCTGCCTGGAGCAAGGAAGATTATGTAGATTTATCAATAGATGAGAACCTGTCTAATAGCTGTGAGAGATTTACTGTTTTGTTTACTCTTAGGTTTGTTATCTTTTCAGCCATTGACAAACTGAAGATGAAGTCAAGAGATGATCCTGCTTGTATTCATCGTTTGTTACTTGTGCTTCAGTCACTGAAACAAATCTTGTGAAGCAACTAGAGCTATATAATAGCTGTATAGGTTTTTTGGATTGGAAAATCAATTTTCCTCTGAAGTTCAAAAATAGTACACCAAATCCTTAAGTCCTTTTGTGGGAAAAATTCTACTGTGGACTTTGCCTGTGAAAGAGCACCACAGGTAGGTCAGTTAGAGCAAGCCTGACTTTCCTGAATTTTCTAGTTAGTGGAGAATGGTAAGCCTAGCCCATCGTTAGCCTGTCCCCTTTCATTTTGGTGAGAGTAAAATTTTGGTTAAAGTTGACAGAGGGTAGAGAACTCAAGGATATTACTCACCTTTTGTGACTATCAGAAACTGGGAAAGAGAGCTGGATGTGCCACGTCACAGGAAAGCCCATAGTAACAGCACCTCTGTATTTTATCTAGCTGCGAAGCTTCCTAAAGCTGAAGCTCATGTGAATGCTTTGGTCTTGATACTAACAGGAATTGTTTGTTTGAAATGATGGGGGAAAGAATGAGAGGAAAGAGTATATAGTGTTGAAATAAGATTCTCGGTATTGAAGTGTGCAGCCACAAGGTCCTAGCCAAAAGAACGACTGCAGTTCATGCTTTCCCAGTACCGGTTGCTCATTGTTTCCTTTCATACTAACACTTCCTCAGGACACAGCTGGTCTTCCTTCTCTCTCAGAAATTGCATTGCTCGCCCTGTGGTGTATTGGCATCGGTGAGGCCATACAGTAACTGCGGAAGAACCAAATAAGCCCCAGCCCAAGCTGGCCGTGACCAGTTCTGTAGGAGGAGGTGCATTCCCATCTCCCATTTGCAAAGAGAGTAGTACTGGCAGTAAGAAAACCATCCACCCAAGGTCACTTGCATCACTCACTACAGATGCTACTCACCTAAATCAATGCCTCGTTCAGACAAACGAGGGCGGCACAACTAGCAAGGACACCAGTTTCAGTCCGGTGATAGAGCAAGTGAAATACATGTTTAATTGCCAGAGAACAGGCCAGCACTTGGTTTCATCCATGAGGTTTTTTCCAGCATAGCAAAGACCTGGTCTGTACGTGTAACTGCAATGTAGCAAACAGTGTCCATACTGGAGTTGTATGACTCTAGCCCTAGTCACCACCTGTACAAATTCACAGGACACCACTGCTGTGTAGTGGTTCACCCTCTGATCAGAAAGACAGCAGCAGCCTTCCACACCTGCTGATGTGTTTTGACCCACAGCACCTTGTGGCACCTTGCTGTCTTTTTGGGCAACACTTCCATTACATAAAAAGAACTCCCATGCAATTAGCAGCCCACACCGTTTTCAGCTGTTTGCCAGCCCTTGCTCCTTGTTTCCAAAAGAACTGTGTTCTTGCCATCCTGCTTCCCTTCGGTGGGGAAAACCGTGGTATGTTCTTACCCCTGTGTCTGTAAGACACTGAAAAGAAAACCCGTCGTGTGCTGAAACGAGGAGGCAGCAACAGCAAGCTGAAAAATGAAGTGGCTTGAAGAAGAAACATGGGCCCTTCAGTCTTTGTATCCAGTGGGGCTGAACTGTTGGCCCTGTACAAAATGGGGTGGGTTTTGCCTTTTGTCCTCCTTTGCAATGTGCAGAAGGTGCAGGCAGCCCTTGGCAGCTCCTGCTGCAGAGACTCTGGGAAGCTGTAGGAGCGCTGACTCACCTGGTAGTAGCAATGCAGCCTCACGGCCCTAAGGGCCCTCTGGAGCCACTGGCTACTTTGCCGTTTGTGGTTTTCTCCTCAGTACATCTGCTACTTCTGTGGGCCCTGGCCTGCTTCAAAGATCACCACACAAAATTCTCAATTTCTGTCTTTGTGGGTACTTCAAAAATGCATTTACTTTGCTGTCCAGGACAAACACCTTTCAGATTGCCCTGGAATGGGAATTCCAGTTGTTCGGTTCTGAAAGAGAGACTGAGCTGACAGTTAACAGATAACACGAATGGGGGGTTACGGAGTAGCAAAATAACTGGAAATAAAACAAAGGAGGCACAAAAACCAAAAGGGAGAGAAAGATTTGTTTTAAATCAAAATAAAGCTATTGCTACAAATGTTGTAGTAGATGAAAACATGCGTCTGGTGTTATCCAATGAAATATTAATGTTCGCTTCTGAACATTTTGCAAGGCTTGACTACGGCTGTGCTCCAGTTCTGTGTCAGTGCAATACAAACACCAGCCAGCTGCCTCAGGAGGAACTGCAATCGCATACTACGGACTATTTGGAAAATTCTCCCCAGATCATTTGTTCCTACAGTCAGATAATGAGTGTTTTTGAGAGTGCTTATGCATATACACATCCATTCAGAGGATCCAAGAGGAACTGTGTGAACCAGAATAAACCTGGAGAGCTGATCCTTACAGTCGGCTTTCCTCTCTACAGGCAGCTTCAGTCGCAGGCTCTTCCCCACAGATCATTTAACTCCTCATTTCGCCAATCTTGCCCAAAACTTTCTATGTATTCTTTAGATGTGCTTTCCTTCGTTCTTCCATTCGCTGTAACTTTAAGGTTGTCTATAAGTAA
Organism: Falco biarmicus; assembly: GCF_023638135.1. Taxonomy (NCBI): domain Eukaryota; kingdom Metazoa; phylum Chordata; class Aves; order Falconiformes; family Falconidae; genus Falco; species Falco biarmicus. The sequence goes on along the minus strand of NC_079291.1, from coordinate 2,139,324 downwards.
CAAAATCAGTATAAACTGCACTAATTTTAGGATCACAGTTTTAATGATCTGAAAATGTAACAGTAGAACATTTATGAGTGGATGTACAATGTATTAAATCAATGCGTATTATGTAAATACTTACAATCAGTTGTACCTAGCTGCTTCTAGGCACTGTGTAATTACACTTTAAATAGTGCCATGAACTGTATAGTTATATTTTAAAGAACCCTGCCAGAGTGCTTACTGAAAGTGTACGCACACAGAGATACAAAGATGAAGGGCCTCATTTTTTGGAGGCTCAGTGACAGGTATCCTCCGTTTGCAGTGTTTTATTGAAAAAAACCAAACACCCTAATATTTGTTATTTCAATAGTTTGTCATTTGGCTTTGTGTAGGTCCTGTTCCTGGCTAAGAACCAAAGAGGTAGAAAAAAAAGAAAAATTAAGAAGCATAGGGAATAAGCTTCATTTCCAATTTTAGTACTGATATTTTCTAGACTTTTGTAGTTTAATTTGGAATAATATGCTTTTAAAATAACAGTTTATATGGAACCTACATAAATGTTTGGGGCTTCTACGCTATAGTTTGATAGCCATTCCTTTTGGCTAATTTATGAAAAAGTCCTACTACTGAATAGTTTGAACAATAGAGCAGCCAGATGGTTTTTGATAAAACATTAATGAGACCAGATGGTTCATAATAAACTATTATGGAAAAAGACTTTTGAGACATGCAAGAAATGCTATCTATTCCTAAGTCTTCATTTATCATTATTATAAAAGAAATGAAGTTCTGTGGCTGCCAGCTAATCTACAGTTTAAAGTTAGAAGCGCTTAGTTCATGCAAACTGTCCTCCATATTATTATTAAAGACATCACTAGACGACTCCTTAGGTAATCACAATCTATTAGACATGATCCTAGCCTACCCTTTCTGACAATTTTCTTAAAATCATGGGAAAATCATTAAATAATCACAAGGTTTTTACAGGTAGATATTTAGAAAGTTACAGCTACCGTAAAACACACTCACCGCAGAGACAAGGCAGCTTTTACAGTGACAGAGGGGAGCCCTGTGCCACATGTACTACAGAAAGGTAGATATAGTGCTGTTTCCCCCCATGCCAGCATCAATACTCAAGGCACCAAGATCTGACTGAGTTCCAGCAAACAAGCTGTGCTGAGCTACACTGCACACATCTGCCTCCTGCATCTCAGTCTGGCACTCCCCAGTTGTCCTTCCAAGGGACTAAAAGATCCAGAAGTGAAGTCTTTTTTTTCCTTTATATTGGTCCCTAAAGTTCCAGAGATGAACCTGGCAATAAAAGATAACCTCTAAATAGTGGCCAAACTCATCTTGCAGGCAAAATCTTCAGATGGTTAAAGATGTCACCTTCCCATCGCTGCCATCAAGAGCTGAATGGACGTAAACCGGTAGGGAAATGCAGCAGAACGGTTTCCTGGCTGCTTTGAGCTCACACGGTCGCTCCTGGCTTACTGCACCTTCCCACTGGTCTCCCCGAAGCAGGACACAGTAACTTGCTGTTTGCTAAGCTTGTCACTAGCTGCTGGCAATGTGGCAGGGCTCATGACAGCCATACCAGCAGGAGAGCGAGAAAGCTATTGCTGCAGCAGGAGATGTTCTGGAGGACTGAATGGTACAGGCAAAATAGAGCACTCCACCAAAACAGGAGATTCATTTTAATGTGAAATACAAACAAGGCTGGTTAGTTGATTTGAAAGAAAGAAAGAAAGAAAGAAACAAAAAAATGCTGCTCAGGTCTTTTATTCTTGCAAAAGGAAATGGGGAAAAGTTCATTCTTTTGCTGGTGATTTGGCTTACGTTGCTGGACACCTTTAAAAAGGTTTGCTACCCCAAGTATCCTTCTTTTCTAGATATAAGCCAAAAATAGTTTCACGCTTTCTTCCCCTTTCCTCCACAGCAGACCCTTCTGCACCCAGTGTGAGGGTTTAAAAAAAACCTAGCATGCAGCAACAGAGCTTTGGACAACCTCCTGGCACATCAATATATAGGCAGAATTTCAGTGAGTGCTTTCTAGCCAGGCTGGATGCAGCCTGAAACAACTCACTGATGGCTCCAAGGCGTTATACACCATTAGCACAGCTGTTAATACTGACCCCGTGAAAACAGAAGTTTTTAAGACTGAGACCAAAACAAAACAAAACAAAAAAAAAAAGGCATTTCAGAAATTCCCCTTTGCAGCCAATTTTGGACTTACATCCTAATGTCAATAGTTGAAAAAAATAAGGCTGGATTATACCATCATTAAAATAAATAAATAAATAAGTAAGTAAGTAAATAAATAAATAAATAAAGCCACATGCTTATAGGATGCAAAGAGCTTTTCTGTACCCGGTAGGAATAGCCACCTAAGCACTCTGCAATGCTGACATCTTGCGGTGGCCTGCTCAAGGATTGCTTAACATCACAGCTGAGAAAGTTGACCCAGGTTTTCAAAGAGCATACAACTATTGTGTTGGGGTTTTTTTTTCCTTTCACATTATTATCTTGTGTGTTCACATATGTGCGTTACTCATTTTTTAAGTTGTGGCTTTGAAGTTCTCGCGTCAATTGCCTCGTTTACTTAAATGAGGAAGCCAAATCCTGCCCCATACCAAAAGCAGTTTGTCCCGCAGGCAAAAGTCTCTGGCTTTCTCTGTTTGCTCGTTTTGCAAGAGGACTTTCTCAAGCAGGAGTAATGCAGAAGGATCTCCTAGTGCAGAAGGGATGCACTTCATTCTTCAGCTCAGGAGATGGAGTGCGTGGCGGACAGATCTGCATGCAGACCACACTCCGAATGTTACTCCTCTGCTATGTTCTCTCTGCTGGCTTCTGAGCCAATCATGAAGTAACTGTGTGCTCTGAGTTTGGAGCGTGTAGTACACCTGAAAAGCATTTCCTTGGAGACTGAAGGCTCAAGGTGAGTGTTCAATCCTAAATGTCTCCTGCTTGCAGCCCATTTTGGTAACAGCCTTTGAAGCCTTTCAGTTAATTGCTGCATAGCCCCAAACCTGTTTGCTAACACCCAAGACCTATGTTCGTCTCTTCTAATTAATGAAGAGCATCTGAAAACTATCCTATGCTGGCCTGTGTCTTTCAAGTGGATAGAAGATTTCCACTCAAGGTTTTTTCTTGAAAAGATGTAAATATTCCTGGTGTGGGCACCCTTTAGTGTGCACACAACCACTGGTAACATCCTTAAAACGACTAGCAAGTTTCACTGTTTTTGTGTCCTCCCGCCCCAGTGAATATTTCCATGGTAATGTGGTTCAGTGCAACTTCCTGGCTCGATTTCTCAAAATCTGCTTTAGCAGACACTTGCATTTGAAATGAATCACACATTGCCGCTCCCGGGAAAGACATATGATAGCTGATGAAACGTGTGCTATTACTGGCCACTGTGGGAGATTGTTACTGGAGCTGGCAATTCTGCAGCTTGGTGCTGATTTTAAAAAGAGATCTCCCGAGGATGTGTGGGTGCTTTTCCTCAGGATGAGGCTCTAAGAATGGAGCTTTATATTTGTGGGGTTTTTTAATAGTCCATAAAAAGTAAATTATCACAAATGCTGATATTTACTTAGCTCCATTCAGGCTCTTTGTTCAAATTTTTGTAAGTAGGTGCAACCCCAGAAGGGAAATCTATTCACCATCGATTCACTAAGGGTGTTACCTGGAAGAATCAGAAAGGAGTGAGGGATTAAAACCTGCTGAGATGAATTGGAAGTTTTGGCTCAAGTATGTAGTTAAACAGAATGGAAGAAATGGATGCTACTTTAGCTATATGCATTAACTTCTCTCCTAAGACTGTTCATTTAAGGACATGCAGCTTTCAAGTTCCCTTTGTTCCAAAGCCCAGGTGTTACTCCATTCAGATCCGGTGATGTGACATTTGTGACTATACCCCACAGCCTGAAATGCTCTCTTCAAACCACAAAGGAAGTACCTGGCCTGTGGCACGGTTCACTTGAAAAAGATTTCTTTGATGTTTATTATCTTGAAGAACTACTCCTCGGGTTTCTGCAAACTCATCTGTTTCTCACCGGATCGGTCCTTTGGTATCGTGACCAACCAAGCTGTCTGGCTCTGGTGTTGCACTGTTTTCAGAGGGCTGAGATACAGTGATGGAGCTCAGTATTTCATACTGCGGTTCACCAACCTGCCCCCCGCGCTCCGTTGATCAACATTTCCCATCCTGCGCAGTGCTGCCGGTCAAGGTCGCTGGACTGGGGACCTTGGCGTGGCAGCTGCCATTTGGGCCACTGCCGCTTCGCCGGGCCAACAGTGCCAACCCTGCAGCCGCGAATCCACAGCCCAAAGCGCGGCAGGGCTGTTGCTCCCCGCGGATCCCGCAGGCAGACCGCTGACCCTCTGCATTTCTGACCACGGGTCATCCGGGCCGGATTTGAGAGGATATCGCAAAAATTTCCCTTTTAACTGGGTCATAACGTGTCACCACCGGGCAACGACTCCCAGCAGGGCAAAGCTGCCGCCCGTGCTGTTTCACAGGCTGTAACCCCGCAAACCCAGTGCCCCGGCTGAGCTGACGAAGCAATGGGGCCGTCCGGCTCGCCGGGCACTGGGCAGCCCTCCACGGGGCCCCCCGCCGGGCACCGCCGCCGCGGCCCACCGCAGGGCCAAGGGCCAGGCCGGCCCTTCCCGCCCGCGCCCCCTCACAGGCGGCCCAGGCCGGGCGCAGGCGGGCGGGGCGGCGCGGGAAGCACGAACCGCCCCGGGGCTCGGCAGGCGGACCCCCCCAGCCGGCATGTGCCGGGGCGCCGGCCCCGCGCGGCAACATGGCGGCAGCGCCTCGACCGGCGACCCGGGGCGCCGCCACCGCGCCCTCCCCGCCCGGCCCAAGCACCCGGGCGGGGCCTGCGCGCCTCCCGCCTCGCCCCTCGCCGCGCCCTCGGCACGACACCCCCTCTGCGCCGGGGGTCTTCGCCCCCGCCACTCGCACAGCCTCGCCCTCGGCACCTCGCCTCGGGGCGCGGCCCCGCACGCCCCACGGGCGGAGCGCACCGCACCGCACCGCACCGCACCGCATCCTCGGGGCCGGGCGGCGGCCATCGCCGGGAAAGCCGTGAGTAGGGAGGCCGGCCCGGAGAGGCCGCGGGAGCCGGCCCCGGCCGCCTCCCCAGCGCCCGCTGAGGGGCCCGGCCGCCGCCGCCGCTCCTCCCTTCTCGGCGGGCTGAGCCCCACGCGTCCCGCCGGCTGGCGGGGCAGGCGCCGCGGGGCCTCGGCGCGTCAGGGGCCGCTCGCCGCCCGGCCCGGCCCGGCCCGGCCGCACGCTCAGGAGCGGCCGCTGCAGCCGCGTCGCTGACGGCCGGAGCTCCGCGTTGCTTCCCTGCCCGCCTGTGCGCGCCCCCGGCTTCGCGGGGGACCGACAGGGCCGAGGGGCGGCAGCCGAGGCGAGCTGGTTTCGAGGGGCGTTGGAGCGCGGCGGCGGGGCCGCAGGGCTGTGTGAGGGGGTCCCCGCGCTCGGGCGCTGCCTGAGCCGCCTCGGCCGGGGGTTGCTCACCGGGGACTGGGAGGGCCGGGCCCCTTCCCGAGGCTCCTGCCGCAGGCCCCCGCACCCCCGCCCCACGTAAGGAGCCCTGGTCAGGGCGCCATGGCCCTGTTGGGTGCCTTGAGCCGCTGTGGCTTCGCGCGTCCTCGAAGGCACGTGCTGTAAAGCCCTCAAGGCGCGGTAGAGGGCTGCATCCAGGGCTGAACCTTACTGGATGTGGTTTTGGGGATCACACGTGTTCCGGGACTGAAATTTGCTGTGTCAACATCCCCGCTAGGCTTTGCCTAGTAGCTTTTATGGCTGTTTTTAAATTCTTTAGGAAACGGGTGAAATAACTATAAGGTTTCATAAGAAAACACACGTCCTGCTTGTCACCACTGCCACACTTCAGTTGCCTTTTGGCGTAAACCCCATCTTAATTAGGATTCAAAGGCGGTTGCCGCTGCTGCAGGGCAGTTAAGGTCTAACAGCCCTTCTGACGCCGCGGCCACCTTTGGCCTTCAGGGGTTGTGTTTCCTTACAACTTGGATTGGCGAGGGATGCCCTGACATTTGGCAATCCAGTTGTCACAGTCTTCCCAAATTCCCTTTGTACTTTTTCCAGCTACAGCCTGGGTAATCTTATGTTAAACGGAAAAGAAAGCTTTTTTGTATTTTTTGTAAAGGTCAGTGTACGTGTGTACAGAATGTAAGAAATATCAGGCAGCTGTTGAGGACTTGCTTTTGTGCTGACAAAGGTAAACGCTGATTATTCATAAAATGTTGGTTTGGATCTAATGTCCCGTTGTATTGAGTTAGGGAGATGTGATAAGGGAAAGCAGCAGGGTAAGATTTGGTTTTCTTTAAGTAAATAATGAAGTTGCTGTAAATATCTTCGCTTGATCTCATCAGCTTCTTTGAATAATCCTCCTATAGCCCACGTTCAGGCTAATTTTAAATTCTTCGGTAGGCAGGCAAGGTACTCCTCCTTCCTTTTCTGCTTTCACACCTAGCTGTCAATCTGCGGAAGTGAATTTGCTCTTGACAGGCTTCTCGTACCAGCTTTGATACCTTCCCTTTTATCTACCAAACCAAGCACAGTTCTGACATTCCAGAGGAAGAAACTCCAAAGGCAGAGTTTCCTTAATGCTGTGCCCATAAGCGCGCCGTGTCCGTTCAGTCAGGATGCTGTCAGTCCTGCTAGCTGCATTAACTCAACTCCTTCATGTTGATTAAGGGCATATTTAATCGCTCGCTCTCTGCCGATGTTTTGTGAGCGACTGAAGCAAGACATTCGGGTGCGTTTTAGAAGTTGTGTTAGAGGCACAATATCCAAAGAGCCATAAACAGGGATTTGCATAGAATATTCTTGCTTTGCAGGTACAGCTGCACCAGCAAATATGCTCCCTGCAAAGACTTTCCCAGCACAGCAAAGTGTGGGAGATAGTGACGTCGTCATCCTGAGGCTGAAGACAGTCCCATCTCTCTCTCTCCTGCCTGGTGAGTCTCAGCAGCCCTCATGAAGCACTCCGTGGTCTTCCCTGGATGTCCTTTTTGCTAGTCAGAAGCATGGTGACTGGGAGTGAAAACAAACCACTGTGAATTGCGAGTTTTATAGAATAGTGTTAATGGTTCTTCTGATGAGATTTAGTGAATGTGTAACAATGCCAGATCATAGGAACTGTTTTTTGCAATTTGTCTTGTCAGAAACTCCTCAGAAATTGGTGAGCCTTTTTCTTTTCAGAAACTGTGCCCACGTGAGTTGGTTATGGAGGAATGGGATCAGAATGAGCGAACAGTTGTGTAAAGCACAGAAATGTTTGAGGCACAGTAATGCTGGGGAAGAGCAGCTAATGCAGGCAGTGAGAATTTTCTTGATGGTCTCCTCAACTACAAATGAGTGATCTGGTTGGTTGTGAAATAGTGTCATACAAAAGAAGTCCCAGGGAAAAAGAAAACTTGGGTTTTTTTGGCTGTTGGGGGTTGGTTTGTTTGGTGCGTTGTTTTTTTTCTGCTGCAGTGGTGCTCCATTGCTTATTCTGTTAAAGCGTTCTCACTGAGATTAAAAACAGGAAAATTAAAACCAGGAGAAATTTAAGAATTCAGAAAATCAATCTCAATTCAGAGTTTAGGGAATAGTTCAGAGAACAAGAAAGTCAGTGGAAATACTCCCAGTGCATATGGCTGGGGCTGTGCTACAGGTTTGTTGCAGCCACAATTACAGTGAAAGTCCCAGAAGACTCTTCAGTAGAATGTTATGTGACTTTGACATTGTTCAAATCCTTTTCATGCATGCATTGTTGAGAAACACTCTTTGCTTGCTTACATGGAGAGCTAAGAGTAGGCCATAGGGGTTCCATGAGGAGGTAGATACCTCGACATGAATTGGTGAATAGTTTGTGAAATATTTTCTGAAATGGGATTTGAAAAAAAGCTGGTGGAAAGTTAAGCTCCCATCTGCAAAAGGGCTTTTTTGTTTCTCTGCCCCTCTAGCTGATACTAAAACTTGGGGCCTGTGGTCTAACCACTAATACCTTCCCTCAGTTTTCCGTTTTCTCTCAATAATCCTGAGTACACACTGCAATATCAATTTTTGTCTGAAGTCTGTTGTAACTTATTTTGACGTGTATTTGTACATGACAAATCTACCATCTCTGCGCAGCAAGACAAGTAATTAATCGTGAACATGTGGGTACCTAGCTAAGACATCTTACGATCTTGGTTGAACTTTCCAGTTGGTGTCAGCTAGGGTATTCAAAGGAATGCTGCCAACTTAAAAAAAAATTACTTGATCTAATATTTCCAGAATTAAATAACACAGAGTTGAAAAACTAAAAATTATTAGATGTTTTAAAAAGACCAGTAATTAGTTCATTAGAATTGTGTATTTAGTACTTGTGAATGGTCGCTTTTACCGTTTCTCCTGCGTTTAGCCAGTTTCCCTTAATGAAAAAGTTCCTTGTAAATACAGCAAAATGGATTGCTTGGGATAAAGAAAACCTTGTAAGAGATGCCAATTTTTTAAATTTAAAACATTTAAAAGCTAGATTAAGATACTGTATGTAGCTGTTTAGCAGATACCGATAAGAGTTGCAAATAACTTCTGTTCAAATTAGCTAATGGAAAGTAGGAAATGGGAAAATGTAAGAGGTAAAAAGGTTCAGAAGGAAAACCATTAATTGGGATTTTCCAGGGGCGTAGTTCAGAAACAAAACTTAGTGAGAAAGATGCCAGCACAAATACTTGTTGCGTTTTATAGAATAATTTTTATTATCCCTGTATGTGTTTTCTCACTATTAAAAAGATCAAGATAATTTGTGTGAATACCTAATTACCTTACATGGAATAAGATAATTTTATGTTAGGTAGTAGAAGGAGGATTCTGTGGGGCAGAAATCCTGTGCTGTTGCACTAGTGCTTTTCTTATCCCAGCGAGTGTCTGCAGGGTGCTCATTAGTAGATGCTTTTTCTAAGAATTTCAGGTAAACCGTATGATCTTTTTTCTCCCTAACAGATTAATGACCTGTGCGTGTTCCTTGGAAGAACTTTGCCGCTATAGATTAGATTTTTTTTCTTTCTTTGTTATCTGCGTGATCATAACTTCCATGCGTTATTGTTGTAATGTTTAAGCCTTGCGTATCGTGTTGTATTGCATCGTTCACTGTTGCTTATTTAAAATTTTAACTAAATTTCTTTCATCTGTTAGTGTGAAAATCTTCTTACTTTGGATTAAGTGGTTTGAACCATCATGATTCCCAGCCCAGAGTGGAGAAGACAGGGTGAAAACACTAGCTGTTCCTGCATTAATACCAATACTATGAAGAACTTCTTAAAGTAAAAATATGAATATTTATACTTTCCAACTGTCGTTGAAAAACAGGTGTACTCTTTCAGGCTTTAATTGATTACCCAAGATGTTTGCAAAAGCAACAAAGAATTTTGTGAGAGAAATTGACAGTGGAGGTGACTTGATCCCTGTCTCCCACTTGAATGCCTCAGACAAGCTGCAGCTTCTGAGCTTAGTTACGAAGAGGAAGAAATTCTGGTGCTGGCAGAAGCCCAAGTATCATTTCTTGACAGTCACCCTGAGTGATGTGCTTACTGAAGACAAACCAATAAAACCAGGTAAAGCCATACTTGGGCAGCACTATTATCGCAGATAAAAAGAATGCAAAACCTAATCTTTATTATTATTTTCAATTGTTTTACTAGAGGGCTGCTTTCAGAGGAGTGCTCTGAAGTATTCTCCAACCATGGAAATGAGATGACTGGATCTTTTCTCACTTTTATTTGTTTAACTAAAACCCATAAATCATTTTATTTGCTTAACCAAACAATATAAATGTTTGTTTAAAAAAAAAAAAAAAAAGTTTTGCCTAGATGGACTACTGAAATTGAGTGCTGAAGGTTGTCAAGCCATGCAGTTCTACTATTTAATAACAGTGCAGTGTGCAGCCACAGGAACTTCCCTAGAACATTTTTGGGGGATTCCAGTATGTGCCGGTAGCGTGAAACTATACTGTGCTCCAGGGAAAAAAAGGACTGGATAAACAGTGTCTTGTTGGTGATGGTAGCCCAGGGGATGCTTGCACAGGCAAGGCCAAGCGACTTTTACCACTGCTTCCATTCTTCTTGCACAGACTGTTAAAAATGGTTGACCCTTGTACTTCTTTATTCATCCAGATGTGACGGTCCTAACCAGGTTTTAGGATTGACGATCTGGAATCCCATATTTCTGGGCATGTTACAGTTCCATACAGGAAAATAGATGAGTCCCTAGGTTTAGATGTTAATTGTAGCTGGCTTGGAAGATTAGCTGATTCTGATTCAGTTCTTTGGTTTATGGGTGTACAAGATTGAGAGTTTTAAGCCAGTCAGGTGCTTCTGTTGGTTTCCAGTGAGCTTTGGGACAGCCCTATAATGAGGTAGTCTGAATCCTGTTGTACAAGTGGGTCGGCTTTGTAGTTTTTTGTTGTAGCTGAAATAAGTTTCAGTCATTCTGTATAAATCTTCTATAGCATCTGAGCTCAGCATTTCAATCACATTATATTTTCCTAAAATGACAAAATATAAAAGATGGCGGAGCAAAGATGATGAAAATATGAATGAAGCAGAAGTAAGAGTTGCAGAGCTGTAAATTTCATTATTTATCTGCTTGATACCATTCTTGCCTTCACTAACTTGCCATATTTTCTGTAAGCTTCTGTTTTTCCAGTCACTTCAGGACTGTTTCAGCACTTCTCTTCACAGCTAGTAATTACTGTTATTACTTTCCTAGTAATTGTGGAGTCTGACTTTGCAAAATACATGGGGAAGTTTGAAGATTTTGTTCAAGGAAGTATTGAAACTTCATTTGGAAAAATCAGCCTGGGAGCTGGAGGGAAGGGCTACGTGGAAAACCAGTCCTCATTTGGAAACCTGAGGAAGCAGGAGATCGACTTGCAGCAGCTCATGAAAGATGTCAAGGACAGGTTTGTTTTTATTGTGGCCATCGTAATGGCCGGGAAAGATTACTGAGCTGAAAAGACTTGGGCCAGCTGTGATCACTGAACAATTGATTCTGTAGTATTGCCGTAGTTTGAGAATTATTTTTATTGTAAGCTCTCATTTTCTGGTGATAAATCACATGTACAAACATGAAAATTTCCAGATTTTGAAAGCTTGATGTCAGCCTTTCCCCTTTTGTTTTAAAAACATATCTCTGTGATTTCACCTTATGTATTTGCATGAATTGCCACGTGGAATGAGCCAAATCCTCCCTTCTTTGGGGGGCTGTGCTGAGGTAATAATCCGGGGGGGAAAAAAAAGGATTATTTTTTCTATGTTGCTGGGGCAGATGCTATGGAAACTGAATTCAGAACTACTAATGTTCTTGTAAGCAGGCTTTGTAATTTTTTGCATGTGTGTGACTGCTAGAAAATTGGATTATTCGAAGTTGAAGGAATAGCAGAGGTGAGCAAGCATGTTCAATGCATGTTCTACTAGTTGAACAAAATATAGTTTCTAGATCTGTTGCTCACTGTTCATACACTGTAATAGTTGAGGGGAACTATAATCTTAATTTTACAAGATATGCAACACTTCCTGTCCTGCTCTGATACCAGATTTATATAACCTTTGCAATAGGACGGTCATGGACCAAAGCCTACTTGGCAACTAGCTGACAAGCAAGGGGTCCGCTCTGTATTGCAGGTCCTGACTCATGGGAGGTGAGGGTGATTAATTGGTGCCACCATTGTACCCTAGTTCTATAGCAGGTGGTGTAATGCATTTTAATAGCCTTTGCTGATGCTCTGAAGATAAAGATGTGTTGTGGTTTAACCCCAGCCAGCAACTAAGCACCACAACCAAAATCAGCACAAGATGATACGTTTTGTTCTGGTGCAAAAGTTCTCAGACGCAGTGTAAACTTGCTTCAGATACACTGATGATTTAGAAAAAATCAATTCTTCATTTTCACAGGAACAAACGGCTGCTGTTCATACTGTGAGCATTCACAAGTCAACAAACTTACTCTGAGTTTCTATTCTAAGGCACCTTTCTCTCTTTGCACTAAATGCCTTATTAAAAGCAGAAAATACTGGGCTGAATGTGTGTACAAGGCCTGTAAAATTAGTATGCATATAGTATCAGAAAAATAGTATCAGTCAAGATTTAGAGTCTTGTCTCTAACGCTAAATAAATGAGTCCTACAGAGAAACAAATCAGAGTGACTTCTGTTTAGATCAGTAAGCTTTTACTTAGTTTTTTGCAGTATGTTACTTACTCTGTTCAAAGAAATAATCCTCCCTGATTTACTTCAGCACATATTGGTATTATAATCCTGGATGTAACCAAATATTTTCGAGTATATTATCTTCTTTTTGAGTGTGGAAAATCAGTAGCTCTACACCAATCTGAATGTAACTGTCGGTGAGGTTAACATGTGTGCTGTCCTATACAAGGAGCTAGTTCTTAGTTCATAGAAAAGATGCTCATAGCTTATTAAGGCTTACGATGCGAAGCGTATAATTGATATCCAGTCAGTCTGGCTTCTGCCAGGTCACTGAAAATGATAAGGATAGCAGAATATTCTTTTTATTTTTTCTTCAGCATAATGCTGAGTCTCACTGGAAGTTGTGGCAATGCCTTACAAATGGAATTCCAGTTACTCATTCGTAAATATTCTATGATTTATGATGCATTGTGTCCGGGCTTCTAGTTTTTATCTTATTCATGGAGCATGGTGTGGAATTCAGGAACTCAGTGTTCAGGAGTGCCGGTGCCTACAAGCTAGTGATTTTTGGATGCAAACCATTTTGGTACTAAGAGGATGTTTAGCTCTCAGTCCTTGTGAGATGAGAGTCAGCTAAATGTTCTTGATGTCATCTGATGACATACGTTGCTTGTACTTGTTTGATGAATTACTGTTTCATTTATCATTTCTACATACATAGCCTAATGAAGCTGCATTTTAAAATGTTCTTGTATTAGGCTCTTTAAGTCAAAGTTGCAGATAAACAGCAGAGAACTGGGGGGAAAAAAAGTCAAAGCTGATACGCCTTTTAAACTTAAGTCATGTGAGTCTTCAGGGTTCAGCAAGCTGGAAGTGCTGAGTGGCAGCAAATCAGTTTCCTGTCACTTCTTATGTGAACTTGCTGAAGGAGAATCCTACTGATCTTTTAATTAGATTCCAGGTGCCAGATTGGCTCTCCTTTTCTGAAGAGGGTTGACAGCTAAAGGATGCAGGATGAGATCCTTCCTGACTTGCAGGAACAATGACATTGCAAATGCAGAACACACTAACATAATATACAGTATAAAAAGGAAGTAAATGGTACTTTTAGTTATATAAACTCTGCGTTTGTTTTTTTTTAACATTTTTCTTGCTTTTCGTATTACGTTGTGCTTGTTAACAGAGTATGGCAACATACTGATTTCAGGTCAGTCCCGTGCCTTTAACCTATGGATTTAAGAGTATGTTCCGTCTTCTATTTTAAGGCTTTCAATACTGCCTGCCATAAGATCTTCATAGAGAAGCTGCTGAAGTATGGGCTGGACAAGCAGACAGCGAGGTGGATTGAAAACTGGCTGAATGGCTGGGCCCAGAGCATATTGATCAGTGGTGCAAAATCTGTGCGCAGGCCAGTGACTAACAATGTACCCCAGGGGACAGTTCTGGGTCAGTCCTGTTTAATATCTTCATTAGTCATCTGGGTGATGGCGTCGGTGAACACACCCTCTGTTGGTATGGCAAGGTTGGGGGAGGCGATCCTTCCCTCCTGCTCAGCACTGGTGAGGACACAGCTGGAGTAGTGTGTCCAGTTCTGGGCTCCCTAGTACAAGGGAGAGATGGACATACTGGAGAGGGTCCAGTGAAGGGCCACAATGATGATGAAGCAACTGGAGCACCTCACATCTGAGGAGAAGGTGAGAGAGAGGACTGCTCAGCCTGGAGAAGAGAAGGCTCGGCAGGGATCTTACTAATGTATATACATACCTGAAGGACGGATGCAAAGAGGACACAGCCAGGCTCTTTCCAGTGGTGCCCAGCGACAGAACAGTAGGCAGCAGACACAAACTGAAAAGCAGGAGGCTCTGTCTGAACGTAAGGAAACAGTTTTTCACTGTGAGGGTGACCGAGAACTGGCACAGATTGTCCAGGGAGGGTGTGAAGTCTCCCTCCTTGGAGACGTGAGCCTAGGCAGCCTGCTCTAGGTGGCCCTGCTTGAGCCAGGGGTTGGGCTGGATGACCTTCCAACTCAACCGTTCTGTATTCTCCCCTTCAGTGAAAAGGATTATGAGGAGGTTATAATCTCTGTAGTTCTCATGGATTGCCAAATTTGCCTGTTTTTTTTTTTACCATTTCACTAGGTTTTGTCAGGTGATTGAAATAGAAGCTCTGAGAGGATTGTGACAGCAGAGAGAAAGAAATAGGACCAAGTGGCAGCTGTCAGTCAGTTCCCATCAGTTGCAGAAAAGTTTGCCTGTTCCAATTCCATCGTTCCTAATTCTGATTAGCATATTAGAAAAACAGGGTAAGTGTTATTAGTGGTATGCTCTGGCATGATTGAAAGAGATTTTTACACTATTGCATTTTGCACTTTAGTATGTACTTTCATTGATTTAACTGTTGTCTGCACTGAGAGAAAAATAGGTGCCTATTCCTAACCTGAGTACAGTGGAAATTCAGCCCATCTTATTAATTATTCTTTAAAACTCCTTGAGCGTTCATGCATGTGAGAAAACCATTCAGTTTTCTACCAAGGTGCTACATGGATAATAGGAAGTCACAGTATCTTGTGAGACAGGGTTGAATAGAATCAGTTGTCTGTGTCTGTGACTTAAAAAATAAGGAGGATGCTGAATAGAAAACAGAGGAACTGTCTCACTTGCACTCTCGAAAATCTCTGGTATTCTTAGAGAAGATGTTCTGTGAAGTAATTGTCAGGTTATTCTGTAGGGAGAATTGTGAAATGCTGTCAATAACGTGACTATAGCAGATACCGTGTTCCAGTGTGACTGCAGGAAGCAGGTCAGAGAGGTTACGTTTGAAATGGATAGATGAAAGAAATACTACGCATCTGTGCTTGGTGGAAATTGGCAGAGTGAGGTCTGGTGGGTTTTACTCCATGGCATTCATCTAGAGGTCTCTGTTAGAGAAGGAACAAAGCTGGGTGAAGCCTGTCACTGGGCAGCAAGCAGCATGTGTATGGAAGGCATCAGCATTGTAAGTGGAAAAGACTGAACAAGCTGAGGAATTCTGGCTGAGCAGTGAGAGAGGTTTGGAAGTCAGTCATGTGGATGTTGTGGAAGCAGTTGTATTTGGGCAAAGCGGTGAGAATGGGCCACCCATGTCTCTAGAGCTTGGAGAGGAGGTGTGTTGAGGTGACGTTGCCCAGTGCAGGACTGAAAAGATTTTTCACTCATGAGTAGTCTGGACTAGTGAAAATTTGTGCAGGCAAGCAACAGCGCTGACTTCAGTGTGAGGGTGGAGAGTACTCACAGCAGTAACCATTCTCTTTGGTATTCGTAGTAAATTGGCAGGCACCTTGCTTTGAGGATTTTTGGGGGTAGATTACTGAGAAGACTAGACAGGATTTGATGCAAAAATGGTCCTAGCCCCCCTCCTTTGTGGACAGTCCAGTCAGAAATTCTGTATCTGAAGACCCTCGGTTTCAGCTGTGGGGGTTCGAGCAGGTTCATGCTCTCTCCTTTAACTGTGAGAGCCGGCTCTATTGCCAGGTGATGTTTGTTTCCTCTTGCCTTCCATTGGTTTCTGCCTTGCTCCTTTCTTTCCTGCTTCTAGCCTGCAGCAAATTGGCTTTGTGCCTCTGTTCTCCAATGCTTTCCTCATGCAAGAAGAGAAACGTTGAATAGAAGTGAAGGAAGCCTTTGCATTATGGGAGGGTGGAAGTGTTTAATCCATTTAAATGTGCAGTGAGTGAGACCAGAACTCAAATTCCTTTCTGTTCATGGCTGACCTATAGAGCTTCCAGCATAGTAAATCATTGACCTCAGGAAGGTTATTTAAGCAGAACAATCAAACAAAACCCTATAATCCTTATCTTTTAAATGATCTTTATTTATACAGACTCATACTCTGTGTGTTGATAATGGGACTTAGCAAGCCACCATCTCATTGTATTTTTTATTTATATTACTTTTATATATTTATTTAACTTTTGAATATTTTGGCTCAGCTTCTCAAGGTGGGAAGGAGTACGGTGATGTAGTACAGGTCACAGAAGATCGATGAAGGCACCTGTACGATAGGTGGTGAAAGAGATGGTAAGAGTGGTGGTTGTAGAGCAGAAATAAAAGCTCTGAAACGTGACCTGTAAAATAAAAAACCACAATGCAATTCATGTGCCTGCATGCCTGTATTCCTGGGGATTTAACTGAACCATCTCTTGTTACTCAGATGTGCTCGTGATATTCAGAGCCTTATGCAAGCCAGTGAGTTCAGCTCTTGCAGAAATACGTTCATAGATTCAGCAGCCATTGCCTTGCAATACTTTAAGACCTACTCTGATTGTCAGACTTTAACCCTGTTGCGTTTTGCTCTTGATGACTATTTTCAGTGGTAATTTAGATAAGCTGGGTGTTTGCTTACTTCACGTTATCTCCTGTTTGAGTCACTGAGAAGAGCAAGGTATTTTGCCTTCCACAAGCTGCGCTCCGGCGATAACTTGTGATGTGCCCACGCACAACCCTAGGGTCTAAGGGGTTTTGTATAGAAAGTTCAGTGCCAGAAGTCTAGAGGAAAGCGTATTTGTAGCTGTTGGTATGGGTATGTGTTTTAAAGCTTGGAATATCCAGTACTCCCTAAACTTAATGGGGAAAGAAGAGCTTTTCCGCTGGCTTTACAGCCGAACGCATCCCACCAAAGGCACTTGAAGCTTGGGGGTAAGGCAGCAGGCATGTCTCTGCCACACAGTGTAGCTCTGTGCGGAGACACGGGGCCTGCAGGAGTGCTGCCGCAGGGACCGAAGCAGGTAGCTCTGTGCCCCTTGGTGTTAGGGTTGCTGCGTAGCCTCCAGCGCTGCCTCAGACATTTCTTCACTGTGCCTCTTTGCAAGTTTATCTTTGTCTTCTGACTCTTCCACTCCGCAACTCTGCTGTTAGTTCCGCATCTGAACGTCAAAGCCAGGAGCATGCGGGCATCTGAGCCAGGCCTACCTCAGGCAGAATGCTGTAGAAGTAGATGGAAGGAAAAAGTCTCTTGAATTACCTTGGTCTTTCGTTTGTATAGAGTTAAATCATATTCTGTATGCTTCTAACGTTAACACTCTTACAGAAACAGCGAAGCTCTAATCTGTACTTTTCTACCTTTGATTGTTTCGTTTCTTCTGCTCTAACTTTTGGGGATATCCAGCAAGTTTGTCATCCGCTAAAGCAGGCAAAAAATAAATCATATGAAAGCAAATGACAGATTGCTTTTGTGCTTCTTCGTTGTATTTCTTCCCCTGTGGCTTCTTAGGTCAAATGTTAAAACTGCAAGTTCTTAGTGCATCAGTTAGTATTTCCAAGATGTTTAGCACACCTCTTCAGAATCATAAATAATTATTGTGAGGGATGTGATAGGCTTGATGGTCTGTTATTGTGATAAGTAATAGCTCTGATTTGGCAGACACTTCTAAGAGCAGCGGTGTTTGTGATAGCTTGACATTTCTTCCATTTTTTCTTAATCCAAAGATTCATTGCATTCCAAGCATAAAGCATGGCTTTGCACCAAAATCAAAAAAGGTTATATTAATAATCTCAGGAATGTTTGGGGGTGCTTTTCTAGTGGCTGCTGCATTGCTTCAGAGGTATTTTCTTTTCCTTGTTTAAACAATCAACTTTAAGGTTTTCAGACAGTTCATTCCAACTGATTGAACTTTCATATAACCATGTAACTCTCCAAAGAACAAAAATTGCCTCAGGATATTTTTAATTTAATAAAGAGCCAAGCTGACTTCAGGCTTACACAGGCTGCATAAATCCAAAACTCCAGAATCTAATAAATCTAAAACTTTTAATTAAAAGTGGAGATATCTTGATTTAAATAAAGTCAGACATGTCTTTCTGTCACATTTTTGGGGAATTGCCATTTAGCTCCATGAATAGCCATTTATGGTAAAAAGGAGGAGAAAAGACTGAATAACTTGAGCCAGGGATAGCAATCTTTTCATCTTCCAACTGCCTTGCTAGAGTTATCTGTTCATAGAAAGTACAACATCTCATCTGAGGACCTTCAATAAGTATTTTGCGAAAGTATAATGTAAGTTAAAAAGTTGCTTTAACTGTTACCAGAAAGTCTGTTAACACCCCAGATGGTAAGGTGGTGAATTTTATCACCTTTTCTTAGAAAATAATTCTCTCGTATTGTTTCTGGGAGTTCACTTCCTTTCTTCTGCTCATTCGAAGAAGAACCTAACTTTAGAAATATTTCCAGCAGCATTTAAATACACGCTGAATTATGTTGTGAAGTAGGGATGACTTGTGGAGTTGGAGGCAGAGGCGAGAGATCTGAGGTCCCTCCCACAGTTAATTTTTCTTTTTACTGTGACAGCCCTGGTCATGAATTGTAAATTGTGAGGTTATACTGGTAAGTAACACAGGAGTTTGTGGTGGGTGGGTTTGTTTTTTTTATAATCTTCTCCAGTCTCCTACTCCATGACATCTTTTCTATGTTTTCTCATCCAGCCCTTTGAAGTACTTGGTCCGTGCTGATCCCACTCGGCCCGGTCAGGGTTTAAGTGAACACTGGAACAGGTCAAGAGCAAACTGTGAGGGTTGGCACTGAGGCGTCACTCTTACTGTGCTGTTTATCCCTCAAGGAGAAATTCTGGTGATTCAGAATTTGGCAGTGGTGCTTCTTTGCCTGCATGTGGGCCTTCAGAGGCCAAACCAGCTTCTTACTGTGCTGTCATACGTATTTTTAGCGTGTGTGTGCATGCACTACGGTCGTGTGCTAGGCTGCAGGGTGTTCGTAATACGGACCATGAGCACAGGCCCTTTGTACTGCCTGGTAACCTTTCGAGTTGAAATAATTATTTTGAATAGAGACTGCAGGATGTGGCTGTTGACTTTCCGACACTGTTTAATGTGAGACTCTGAAGAGAATGGTTAGCCACCATCCCCTGCCCTGGCCGTGATAATGTCACTGTGAGTTCATGGTAGCAGAGCATTCAGTCCGGTGTCCGTGAGCCTGGCTGGTTCTTTTCATATTGCACCGAAGCTTAAAGTTGGCTTTCATTCTCCCTTGCTTTTTTTTTGCCTAAAAAGTAGCCAGAGAACTGCTGCATTTGCTGAGAGTAAGGAATCAAGAATTCACTACATGTGTTGAGACTTCCTGGGGAATACAGATATTTACTGCTACCAAATAGCAAAAGAGGACATAATAATTTTGAGGAGACTGCTCATACAGAAACCATTGATATTTTTATATAAAAGCTGCTTCAAGCAATGAAGAAAATGCTTTTTCTCAATTCTGGTATTTATGTTGTTAATGGTGTCTTGTCTTTTTCAGAACGATAAATCTAAACAGTAGTTTACTGCAACAAGTAATAGAAAGAAAACGTGAAGTGTTGTGCATCTTGAGAGAAAAGATAATAACAACACAGAAGTGTACAATATCTGAACATACCCAGACAGAAGAAAAAATTGGTGGTGTGATGGGATGCAGTACAAAAATAGTAAAGGTAAAAGTTACTAAAACTCTGCAAGGAATTGAACATGTGCAGATGATCAGAAAAGAAATTATGGTTTCTCCAGATAGACTTAAGAGTTATTTTTCATGCATCCTTCACATGTTGAACTCCCTTCCTTAACATGTTGAACTCACTGCACTGCTTAGTTGTGAAGAAAAGCAAAATGTTTTTTCCGTTGCCTCACTGGCAAGAAATGCCATCTTTTAATGCAAGCCTGGAATGTGGTTTCCATTCATACTGTCAGATTGTTATTCAGTTTCTGTGTAGATTTCTGCACGCAGCAGAACATAAAACAAAGACGTAACAAACCGGTGAAAGTTGAAGAGCAAAAAGCACTGCTGAAGCAAATTTATTTCAAAAGCCAAGTGATCATTCATCAAAAATGTTTGCAGTGTCTACTGAGTTTTAGTATTTATTGAGAAGCTATTTGTTTTCAATCATGGGAGTAGAGATTAACTGCATTATGATGACATCTGAAAAATTGCCTATGAATTCAGAAATAATTACCGAAGTCAAAACATATGCTCATTCATTGTAAGGTATGGTTTTTTTAAAGCTGCAGATGAATCATTTCCATGTGCAGGGTGTCCCCAGTAGCAGAAATCTGGGAGTTGCAGTTCGACGACCCTCCATGCAAATGCCACCTTCCTGGTACCGATCTCCAGCTGGGCAGAAGGGCTGTCAGGGTAGAAGAGGGGCCTGACAGGCTGCTGACGTGGGTGCCCTTTCTGTGGTGGCACAGTGTCCCATGTGTGGCAAAAGCTGCACTTGGAGCTTAACTTTGTGCTAGGACAGGGTGGCTAAGACTTGGAGAGCTGCCCCTGGCATTGTGCTTCTACCTCGCTGCTCATCGAGTTCCTTTCGTAGATGACAGATGTAACGTGCTTTAGTTAGAAATCGTGGAGAATAAAGCATGTTCTTTCTCTGTATTTTTTCCCCTTAATTTTCTGTTTAAGCTACACAGTAGCGGAATGAGATAAACTGTGAATATATCTGTCCTGTAGGTTTCAGTGAGTGAAAATGGAAGTATGATAAAGGATTCCAGTGTGATCCTTGAAATTCCTCCTGCAACCGCTATTGCCTACGGTGTAATTGAACTGTTTATAAAGCGCAGCGGCCAGTTTGGTAAGTATGAAGCTGATTTTCTGTGGCACACAGTTAACTGCGGACAGAGCTGTCTGTTGGGCAGTGGGTTTTGCATTTCTCTTTGTGTGAGGGTGATGATGTTGTATGGTCTCCATTCACTTGATAGTTATTTGTGCTGTGAAATACTGCTTTTCTGATTTAGTAATTTTTTTTTCTCACTTGTTTGAATAAATCATAAAACTCAGAATAACTTAGGTTTTAGGGAACCAAAGGAGGTCGTCTAGCTCAAGCTCCAGCTCAAGGCAGGGCCAGGTTTTGAAGTTTGATCTAAGTTCAGAGTTAGATCAGATTGCTCGTGTCCTTGCCTGTTCAAGTTGTGATTATCTCCAGAGACAGAGATTCCATCACCCCTCTGGGCAGCCTCTTCACGTTTGACCACCTTTGTGGTGAGATCTTTCTCTCTCCTCCCCCCAATACCTAATAAGAATTTCCCTTTCTTTAATTTGTGATACTTGCCTTTTGTCATCCATTATATCATCATACAGAAGAGGCTGGCTCTTGTCTTCACTGCATGGTCCTATTGAGTAGCAGTACTTGGCAGTAAGGTTTCTCCCTTAGCAATATTTTCTCCAGGTGGACAAACGCAGCCTCACAGCCTCTTCTTGTACACGTTGTTCTCCAGCCCACAGCAATCTTGGTGGCTGTTTGCTAGATTGCTCCAGTATAAGAATGTCTGTCTTGGACTGGGGAGTCCAAAACTGAACGCGACGCTGTGAATGCAGTCTCCCAAATTGAAAAATCACTTTAATTGATCCACCTGTCAGTACAGCCCAATATGCAGCAAACTTCAATAGCTGCAAGGGTACACTGCTGATCCTCTTGAGTTTGTTGTCCAGATCTTTTTCTGCAGTTTTGCTTCTAGCTAGCTGGCCTTCAGCTGGTGCTGTTGCCTTCACCTGTTAGCAGGGAGAGCGAACTGAATATAAATCAGTGGTCAACCAGGAGTGTTTAGACAACAGTTACGCCAAGAAAAGAATTATTCATAAAGTATAGGACTGGAATTTAAACTTTGCTGTCCCTTTTACACTTTCATATATAGCTTGTTCTCAGAATGGTTGCAGAAATGTCCTTGTCACGTTTTCTGGTCATGCTGTAGTTGTTTCAGGTTGAGTACTTTGAGGTGTCAAGTTAAAAAAAATATTGAAATTGGCTTTGGGGGGAGTAGTAACTCTGCTCTGCAGAATCTCTTGGGTTTTTCTTTCTTGTCTATCCTCAGTTAAACTCCCTGGCCTGAAGGAGGTTTCAGGGTATGTTATGCAAGAAGGAAAGAAATCAGATGGACTATATAGAGCTGCAAGTTGAAAAGGACCAATGTGGAGAGAAACAGGAGATATGTTGGAGAAATAATTGAAGTGCAGTTGAGATTTGAATCCAGAATGCACTTTATTTGGATAAGAAATGCAAAGAAACTCTGCACTGTTCTCCTTCAACTCACTTCTGATATTAAGGAAGTCTGTAGGCTCAGGAATATAAGTAAATGTCACGTAACCTGTAAAAAAAATTCTGAAATGGGGAATTGCTCTGACATAGACTGAACACAGAGATATAGCAGAGGGCATTGACTTCATGGTCATGATAGAACTGTAATTCAGAGTAATCAGGTGCAGTTAAGGCTGTCTGACTACCCAGGTATATAGCTGGTAGCCTACTTAAGTGATTTCTAGATGGAAATTCCTATGTCCTGCTGGCTGATAATACATGGGTCTTGTTGATGACCTGTATTTCTCTGCTCTTATTTCACTTCTCCTTCTTTTTCCACTTTCTTTTTTTCTCATATTTAATGTTATGTTTTTTAAGCTTCATAACAAGCACAGTTTGTTCCATGTTTTATCTCAACCTGTGTCTTGCCTCTTTTTTTAAATTTGTGCTATCATGCCTTGTCTGAGTGCTGTTGAGAAGGTAAGGTGGAGGAACTAACAATAAAATTAGGGATTTACCGGTAAGAATAAGTGTGGTGGAGCCTAACCTTCAACTTCTTAATGTCTGAGCAGTGATCAGTGTCTGTTTATGGAAATAAAAATAGCCTTTGAATTTAAATCCAGAGACATAGTCCTTTCACATGAGACTGAAAGTGATCAGTAGCAGGTGTAACATAATAGGATTCTCGTCACAGGTAATTACAGCGTAATGTGCATTTAAGGGTTTTTAGTTTCTTTTTCTTTGCCACTGACAGTGCTTGAGTTGTTCTGTAAGGAAGAGTGGTTTATAAACTTTCTTTAACATGTTCTGGCTAATGTGACTGGACACGCTTGAACATTTTTATAAATAAATAAGGAAAAAAAAAAAGTCTAGTCCTTTTCCGATCAGTTTACCATAATGTTTTCCTGTAATCATTCTGTTTGATTTCTACAGGCTAATTTTCCACTACATGTAAAAGCTGTTCCTGTTAAAGGACCTGCAGCTTTGTGTCTCTAAAGTTTCACTGCACGGTCTCTCTGTTTTTGCTTTACAAAACAGGAGGTATAGTAGCACTCGACTGATTTACTTTGCTTTGTATATATGTGTGACTTGCTTCCTCTTAATAAACAGTCCTGATCTTTTCACCTTCTCCAGGCAAAGGAATCTCTTTGACTTTGATTGTTTTCCTTGATAGTCTCTGGTTTTCTTCCACTTTTGTTAATGTTTCTGAATAACTAACTAGATCTAATTGCACTATTGGAGGTTTGTCATCAGTGGATGTAATAGAATTCAATAGAGAAAATAACACGGTATAATGTGTATTCTTTCATTCACTTATTTTGTAATTCTCTAATTTTGTAATACTCCTTAAAAAAAAAAAAGCGATACAAAATTAATTAACAGTCCTATAAATACAAAACTTTGTGTCCTGTATTTGCCTCTGAATCGAGTCCTGTTACAGGCTTTAACAGCAGGGTCTGTAGTTCTTGAACTTTTCACGTGATGCTGTGTGTTGACTTCCCTTATTAACATCATTCTGCCTTAGGAGGGCAGGCAGGTTTTAGCACCGTCTTCCTCCTTCAGGGTTCATGTGAAAACCTTGTTATTATCATCGAAAGCAGCATGAGCACGTTGGGCTGATGGTGCCTTAGCTGCTGTCTGGGGTCTTGTTGCTTTGGGAAGTTCTTTAATTTGTATTAATCGCTTTCTGTTCATCTCTGGCTCGCTCTTCTCTGTGAAGGGTTATGCAGGCATAAAGGTCTCTGTCGTTTGTCTTTCTCAGTGGCAGAGATTTCTTTGTCTGCTCTCCCTTTGAAAAAGCTTTTCTGCTGATGGAGTGCTCTCCGTGCTTTCTCATCTGCTTTGAATGTCCTTAATTTGGTGAGACAGACTCTTACAACTGCAGGAAGGTTATATTTAGGTTTTGTGCCTGGTACGAGGGAGCATTGTGCTTGATTAGTTACATATTATTTTTTTTCCTTTTGCTGTCAGGTATTACTTTAAAATCGAGTTCCTCTTGCTAGCTTGCCTGCCTTCTCTTCAGACCTGCTGCAGAGTACCAGGGGTACAGTTACAAATCTTGCATTTTTAACTTTGTTATATTGAGCTAATAAGACAATAAAAATATGCATATGGCTTTGATTATATTCTGCATCTTTGGGGCACAATATTGGATGCATGAATGCAGAACTTGATATTCCAGATTTCTTAACTCCCTGTGTATGTTCCAGGAGTCCCTTAGCTTCATCAAGGTGGGGTCATTGCGGTGGCGGGAAATCCACAGAAATTAGTGTCTGGGCGAGGTAGGCCAGTGCTCACCATCAAGATGAGGTAGCAGGTGTAATCCAGCCAAGGTGTGTTAATTTTCTCCATGAAGTTATTGCAAAGAAACAGTATTGCAGAGTGATTCTGTTGGTGAACATGCCTGGGTGAAGTCCTTTAGAGCATCTGAAAAGCCCCCTGTTTTCCCCTCCTCTGTACTCGGGGATGGACCTGTGGCTTGGCTGAGAAAGAGAAGTCTGTCAGTGCCATGACCAGAAGCAGCTCTGTGAGGGACTTTCAGAGTTCTTACGAATCTCGGGGTGCTTTCGGGTGTCTCTCCCATCACGAGTGGATCTGTAGCCCACCTTACAGCGCATCTCTTAATTGCTAGAAAACTGAAGAATTCATACCTGCATCTCTCATATGCAGGATTCAGGTTTAAGGTATCAGTGAGAAGCATTCGTGTTATTTGCTGTCTGCATTACTTGAATTCAGAGGAGCTGGTGTCACGTTTTGTAGTTGGTAGCTGCACCACAGGACCTTTGTCTGTACACAACTGTACCAAACATCAGGGCTGCAGTAATGCTCAGTAATTCACATACGCAGCAACCATTGCCATTCTCTCCATCTAGAAGATACGAGACGTGGAGAAATCACATGCGAGAACACTAGATGATATAAGCTAGCATCTCATTCAGTAATTGCTTGTGTATTTTATCAATTATTTTTAAAAATGTAATTTCTAATTACAGAATTCTGTCTGCTAGATGAACAGCAAGGAGGTTTTGAAAAAGAAACCACAGAAGGCTCAACTTATCCCCGTTCAGCATTATTCAGAGATGCTTCATTTCTCCATCAGCCAGACGCTGTTGATAATGAGAGATACTCGGGAGCTACAACCCTCATTCCCAGTGATGCTTCTTTAAGTGTATTGAAACAAGGTATTACCAGAAATGCTTTACATGATTACATTACAGTGAGTTAAGCAATATGGTAGGAGGAAATAATCTGGTACAAAAGTACATAAGAAATTATGTTAGTTCATTTTAATAGCCCTTATCAGGAGCTCTTGGGGGATCGCACGGAAAGAAGAGAAAAATTTACTTCAGCAATAGGTATATGCAGTGGACTGTTCCCTAGGATCATCCTGAATCCCTTTGTCATAAATGAGATCTTACAAAATCCGGGGTTTGTGCCAGTTCTGTTACATTCCAGATAAGCCCTGTAAGATTAGTGATGATTTATGCTTTCATTCAGAAACGGTCACTGAAAATATTTTTTCATTATTTGGAAAATGCTTGCAGTAAAACTTCGCAGTTAAAGCTTATTTTAAGTCTCAAAAATTACAAAGATATCTCCCCCGCCTTCACTTAGCCTCATTATTTTCTGAGAAGCTTTATAGAAATCTTCAGTATCAGCCAAGGCTGATGAAATCAAAATGTGATTTAAATGGAAGTTTGCAATTTCTTATAATGGGCCAGGCACAACTTGTTTATTGTAGGGGTGAGGAAGAAAGGGGTAGGATTGTCCCCAGAGGAATGAAAAAAGGGAAAACAAACACACTTAGTTTTAATCAGTTCTTAGGAGAGTTCTTACAGCTGTTTCTAATGATGAACAATCACTTTCATTATCTCTGAATTTCACCTTTTGTAATGGCTGTTCAGTAGACTTCACTGTGACCAAAACAGATACTCATTGTCTTGAAAATATTCTGTAATTCTCTAACGTAGACTTGTTTGAAAGGAATAACGGTGTCTCCAAATGTTATAAAACACTTATTTGTGAAAGAACGATATGCCACTGTTTTGTGTTATGTTTTAGCTTGACATACCTTTGTGCCTTTCTTGCTTAAATGACTTGGGAGTTTTTTTAATTAATTAACCTGAACTGTCTTTTGGAAAAAAAAAAATTTAAAAGTTGTTCCTACTAAAGCAATTTAAAGTAGGTTTCCTCTTTGGTTATTTTTATAGGCAGTCATATAATTGTGTCAGGTACCAGAAATACCTGCTTGTGGCTGCGATTTTTTTTATTTTTTTTTAACAATGAAGCAATTTTTAGGCATCTTTAAACAGAGTGTGTTTCTTGACCAGAGTGACATGGAGGGAAATTTCTTCTAAACAAGGGTAAGAACGTTTGCATGCCCATGTTTTTGGAATGTGGAAAAGCACATTCCAACCTTCCAGTTGGCATTATTGACTGAAAACTTACTTTCTTTTAGCAGAGTGCTAATTTGGTGTCACAAAACATTTTGGTTCAGTGTCATAGTTAAATTGTGGGGAAAGAAATGCAGTGAACTGCCTTGTGCTTCCGTTGTATGTATTGTAAGGGATTCAGCATTTCAATAAAGAGATTTTTGCCTTGATCTTTGTAATAATAATTAGGCCAGGGGTGAAGGGTTGTAATTCTTTGATGCACCTGATGAAATATGAGGCCAGCAACAATTTAGGATTGCAAATAGGAACTTTTAATTCTGTCTGTAGACTCCTACCATTGACTTCGTAATTCGTATTAACCACAGATTAAGAAGTAAAGTTATAAGCAGAACTCTTCATTCTGCCTTATAAGTGAACATTCAAGATGAACTTTCAAGTGAGAAACCTAATGCATGGTTCGTTCAGTTAACATTAAAATACCGACTTCTAAAATACTAAAAATATTGAACAGTGAATGTTGATCCTTGGTGGCTGTTCTTAGAATTTTTATTGATTGAGCTTCATTGGCTCATTAGGGAAATCTGATCAGATGCCTTCCAGCCTTGCATTATAACTTGTGCTGATGGAAACCAGAATGTCAAGATGTGATGATAAATGAGCTTATGGAGCACATAGCAAAAATGTTAACTGTTTTTACTGGCATTTGTGTAGAAATACTGTTTTACTTTCTACTGCTTTCTTGGGAAAGATCTGTCGTGGTTGAGGACTCAGTTCCAGCCCTTTGTGAAGCTGCCGGAAGACAAGCAAAGAGCTTTATATAAAAAGCTTTGTGAACTCCTGCTCCATGAAGAAATGATATCTGCCCTGGAGGACGTGGTAAGATGAAGGAACTTCTGCTTGCCTCCCAAAAGTAATTTCAGAACGGAGCTAGCATTCTCTTTTGCTTGAACTTTTCTCTTTTCAAGAAGCTTTACTTTCTGTTTTGCTTCCAGTTAGATGATATCTGCACAGGGGACAAGCCGGATCTGAAGGAGTTAAAATCTTCACAACAACGAGACCTGGTTGACTTCTTGCAGCTCTTGGGGTGCAGTTTACAGAGTGAGCTGCTGTTGCAGAAATACCGCCCTCAGGATGAAGAGCTCTTCTCAGCTGCTCACCTCCTCATCAGTGCCATCTCTGGTATGTCGTGAATGAAGAAAATAGCCCTTTTTTTGTTTGGTTTGGTTTGGTTTTTTTCCTTTTAGAAGCTCCGTCTGTGTTAAAGCATTAACTGCTTTTTTGAGCAGTTGGTGAGCTGAGTGAACGTAATTTGTTCTGTTCCTTTTTTATGAGTTTGGTATACCATGCTTAGTATTCCTGGCTGTGAATTAAATTCAGCCCTCAATTACTGACAGATTTGCCTTGTGAAATATACATTCCCCCAAGACTGTGCAGCTCTGCTTTCTGCTGAGTGTGGGCATTTCCAGTTTGGCAAGCTTAATTTCTGTTCTTATTGCATACCAGGGTTCTTCCCACCTAAATGCTAAGAATTACAAATTAGGTGCTGTATGTGTGTAACAGCAGATATTGTTCAGGTGCAAACTATATTTAGCAGAAATGAATTTAACATAGAGACAGTGCAATTAGAGGGTCTTTTGCAGCTGCTGAAAAAGGAGATTAAACATAATGTCAAACAAATGCCAGCCTCACAATCTAGTTGGCACCACAGTGTTAATTAAAAGCTACCTGCAAAGTCCAAGACAGGCTTTTCTGTCTTTTTCTCCTCTTTCTTACATAGAAAGAATTTCCTGACATTAAGATAATGAAGGGAAGTCCAGTGTGGTGGTAGTTAGACGTGGCACTGTGCAGCAAAATGTCAGTGTGCATCCATATACGCACAGTACCCAGGTAGGAGAGCTTAACTCATTTGTGAAAAGAGCAAACAAATAGAAAACAGAAGCCTGCTGATGTGGTAACACTTGTCAGATGTTATTAACAGCGGGGCACAGTTAATTGAGTGTATTGCATTATCACCTGGCTTGGGACATAATGTCTGTTGCTAATGTCCAGGCATAAGTGTAGCTGGGTCAAGAATCAAAAGCTGGTTTACGTCTCTTGCTTCTGTTAGGAATTACAGCCGCCGAGTTGCAGAGTTGAAGGGCGCCACAGGGATCGTGTAGTCTGTCTTCCGTCCCCAAGGCCCTCGCAGCTATGTCATTCCTCTCAAATCGCGTTTTTGCTGAAGTCAGCATCTCTTACAGATTTTGAGTTGCGGAGGTTCTTGTTTTATTCAAGGCCTGGATCATTCATCTAGGCTGCAGACTCAGAGTGAGACACTGGGGAGATACTTAGGCAGGAGACAAGAACGATGGGGAGGAAACCCCCTTTCCTACCAGCTGCCTTTTCTCAAGGGCAGAGATAGTGTGGGGCTTGTGCCCCTCACCCATCCCATTTTATTCTGCACTCTGGGAAGCGGGCAGGAAAGGGTTGAGTCAGCCTCTTCCAGATGTCCAGTAGAGCAGTTGTGACAGCTGTCCTCAGCATTGCATCGCTTTGGGCTCCAGCATCCCCTTCAGGAGGTGCTTACTGTACCTGCAGCTAGGCCTCGCAGACGCAGCTCACCTGTCACTGCTCAGCAGGAGGGCCCCACGACAGAGCTCACCGTGAAGAAAGCCCCGTTTCCAGCAGCCAGCCTCGGGCGGTGTTCGCTGGAAGCAATCTTTCCCTTTTAACGTTTCCTTGACAGAGCTGTCTGATTACACTCTGGTCCTGCTGCGTGCCTGCTGCGATCTTCAGGTTGTTCCAGCGTTGTGTTATTTGGTGAGTAATCAAATGTGCCGGTGTAGCGTGGGGGCCGCAGCAGCAGTAATGACTGTGTTCGCTGCCTGACGGTGTTTCTCACCCAGCAAAGGAGATGTCAAGCTCTGGTGCAGATTTCAGCCGTAGGCGTTGCTTAGGAAAGGTCAGAGTCCAACAGTGTCAAACGATGCAGGTGATTTATTGCAGGTGGATACCTAACTTCTGAAACATTTCTGTATTTGGGGGATTTAATGGTCTATAAGCAAAAGAAAATCATAATTTAACTCCAATTTTAATTTACTAATAGCCTCGCTAGCCCATTTTAAAGTTTCAGTAAGAGGAATCACCTGCCCTTGGGAAACAGAAATCTCATTTTGATAGCAGCAGTGCTCGGGCCTTGGCAAGTTCTGAAGTTCCGAATCTCCGAGGCCACTAATGGAAACTGCTGAAGGAATGGAGCAGGGCTTTTTTTAAGCTTTCTGAGCTCATTGACAAAAATAATAGCAAAAACCTTCAAATATATAGGGGCAAGGGGAGTGCTACTGTTTGCTCAGAGAGTGAGAGTTCAGGCTGATCTGCAGGGAGAGAAGTTGAACTGAGGGGAGGACACAGGAGAGATGTTTCTCCTTAAAGAGTGCCATAGAGCTTTGGTTCTGCATGAGTGTGTCGTGCTTGTTGAGGTGTGGGATGGCCTTTTGCCATTGCCTTCTAAGTGGCTTCTCTGGTGGTTCTGTAAGAAAGAACTGAGCGGTACAATGGCAGGTACAGCACTGCTTGGGAAACATTTTTAATGTCTCTGTCTTTTGCTCTCTCTCATAAATACAGCCTAACTTGGCTTCAGCCGATGGCACTGTGGCGCTGAGCAGTCCTTTGGTGGCTGCTCTCACTGACAGAGGAAGATTTGATGTCGTGCAAAGGCTGTTTGCTTCGTCAAGCATTAATTTGGAAATGACAGAGTCTTCTGTAAAAGCTGTAACTATGAAAGAACCTAGATTCTTCCCACTTGTTCTTTATGTTGCATTGTACGGATTTTATGCTTTAGGTGGGAATGTGTAGGAGCTTGGCTGAGTAACCGCTTACCGCTCTAGCCTGTCCTTTTTTTCTGTAGCTCTGCAGGGCAGCGTGGCTGTGTTTGAGCTGGCCGTAGAGCCCCGCGGTAGAGTGCTTCTGGCAGTGCGGCTGGGGGTTGTAGAGGTCAGGGTGGATGCGGCATGCCTGGCTTGAGCACTGTGCCCTGCCATCAGCTGTGCTGCTGCTCTGCAGTTTCATTAAGGTATGTATATTATGCATAAATAAAAGGGCAGGAATTAAAAAATAAAAGCCTAGAGCAGAAATTGAACATAGCTGCTTTGGTAGTTGTCTCATCTGCAGGGCAGTGGAAGCCTGATTGCTTGCATTAATATGCGTGGGAGAACGCTGCAAAGTACAAACTGCTTTTTGTAAGCAAGCAAACAAGCAGGGTGTGGAAATCCAGAGTTCTGCAATGCAGTAAATGTTTTGCTCGTGTAAGACTTGATGTGCAGAATGCATTCAACTCTGGAGCAAGTGGAATGGAGGGCACTCAAAGAGGTACTTGATTAGGTTTTTCATTTATTAAGTGTAGTTTGGCTTTACAGATGTAAAGATGCACACTGCAGGAAATAAAAAAATGCTTTTTTTTCCCCAAAACTAAGACTGCCTTAGGAATTTATGCCTCTGTACAGCGTTTCGGTTTTCTAAAAAGTTTTTACTCACCTTAGTGACTTTCAGATGTTGAATTGCATTCTGAAGTTTCTCTTTGAGGTATGGCGATGCCTTTTGGTCTGTGCACATGAAATGTCTCTGCTGCACTCCACAAAAACGGTCGTTTTACCCGTGACATTTTAAGTGGAGATGTTTTGCTTGTTTCTTTGACTAACAGCAAAGTGTTAATAAAGCACTTTGTGCTTTTAACTATTTTGCCTTTTTTTCTTCAATTTTTTTTTGTAATCATGTGGATGGGACGGAAATGCAGCACAGGTAAACACGGGCTTGGGAAGATGATGTGCCAGGCGAGCGGTGTACCGGTGCTTGCCGCTGAGCCTGTGAGATGGCTGATGGACAAACAAGCAGCTGCGTGTGCCAGGGCAGGAGCCAGGCCCAGCGGCTTAGCTAGTGGGGGTGAGTCCTGGGTTCACTTTTCTGCTCTGTTCCCACATGGTCTTGAGCAGATTATCCAGGAGGTCTTTTAAAAACTCCTGCCAGCTAAGCTTTCCCTGAGGAAGTGGACTTTGCTAAAAAGCATCGTGATACCTTTCCATACCCTGAGAGCGCAGGATGAGCCTTGTGCGCCGAGCTGTTGGCGTTTCAGTGTCTCATCTGTTCAGTGATGGTGTTGCCTGAACCTTGCGCTGGTGTGTGTGGAAATGACCTTTAGGAGGATGGGAGCGCGTTACTCTGAGGGTACTATGTGTTTGTAAATGGGGAGGGCTTCTTTTGCCAGTCACTACTCAAAAGTTGCCTCTCTGACTGACTGATTTATCAAAACTTTCTGTTAAATATTATGTCAAAACAATAGAGTAACTTATAACCTCATGCATTTGAATTCCATTGCTGTTCCTTTGGAGATTCCAGTCACGCCCCTGAGAGGTGGTGCCCACAGCTGGCAAGTGGTTATGTGGGCATCCACGTAGTGCCACCCTCTGCGTGCTGTGATCTTCCTTACGGAGTTTTGGTGTGAGCCTCACGGGCACTGTGCTGCGTAACTGCTTTCAGGCTGTGCACGCTGTCATATACGTGGGAGATTTATTGAAGGGGGGGGAACCCCCCCCTCACGGTGTTCTATGGAAACATCATTAAAAAAAGGTTTTGTTTGTTTCCTGCTATTTGGCTTTCATATTTAGATCAGTCTTTTCCTTCAGTTAAATCTGCTGAACAGGTTCACGTTGGGGACTTAACAGTTGCTGCCAAAGCCAAGGTGAGGGCGCCTGGGGCGCTGGCAGAGTTTCTGGTGCTGGGGGGCCCCAGCAGCTTCCCAGCTACAGCCAAGGAGGCCAAAGGCCGCGTACTCGCTGCAGGCCTGCCACTTGTAACCCTTTGGCAGACGGGGACGCAGGGAAACGTTGCATAAGGCACCACTGCGGGCGGCGTTTGTGTGTGATACCCCCGGTCCTGTGCCACCCACCTCGGGGTGGGAGCAGGGAGGGGACAGACACCCAGAAAGGAGGGGTGAGGGGGCGGCAGCACTGGGGCCTCTGCTCAGGAGGACAGGGCAGGAGCCAGGGCATTCTCAGACTCCCACAGCACGAGAGACGCTTGGGCAAATGGTGGTGTGCCCCAGAGACCCCGGACTTCTGCCAGTCGAGAAGGGTGCCCGAGCGTCGTGGCTCCGCGCCTCACCTGCTGCCACACTTCCAGGATCGATCAGTGTGCCTGCAGCAGTCATTGGCTGACTTCAGCCTTGGCTTTGTCCTTTTGTGTGCTCTTTGTGGAGGCGTTTCCCAGCTTTCCTCCTTTGGCAGCACTTTGGTGACCACGGAAGCACCTCCAGACCAGCCACCAGCCTTGGATGGCCTTTTTAGAACTGAGCAAGCAGCACAGCCGACAGGGGAAAGAAACATTAAGGCAGGTTATATGTTCATCACTTCCTCTCCAGTTCCTCCTCCTGTGCTCTTGAAAGTAGGATCCTTAGGCACGTTAACATTAAAAATCGCTCAGGCAGGGGGTGTGAAGATCCAAGGGGACAGCAGAAGCAACATGTCTCTCTCCAAGTAACTCTTGTCCTGCCCTTCCCTAAGC
Organism: Falco biarmicus; assembly: GCF_023638135.1. NCBI lineage: Eukaryota > Metazoa > Chordata > Aves > Falconiformes > Falconidae > Falco > Falco biarmicus. Next base: position 2,106,167 of record NC_079291.1, on the reverse strand, counting down.
TCGATGAGGACAGCCCCTTCAGGGAGCCCGCCTGCGCTGCGCTGATCCAAATGGATTCAGAATCCGCTTTAGAAGAGCTGGATGTGCATCCACTATATCTTCGATAGAGCTGCGATTTCTTGTGGCAGGCAGGCCTCGTACAGAAAATGCTTTTTCAAGGTTAGATGGGGTCTTCCCTAGGAAATGGGGGTGGTAAAAGGGCTGTAAGGTCCTGCAGAGAAGACTGGAGCTTGTCTCATAAAAGGTTTGATTTCATGCCTTGACTTGCCTCCGCAAAACGTTGCTTCCCTTTGCTAAACTTCTGCATTCCCCAGGAGGAAGGGGAAAGAAACTGCACCTTTGCAGTTCACAACCGGGACCAGGGAAGATGGGGTCAGCAGCCTCTTCTCAAAGAGCCTGCGCTGTCTCCAGAGGCCAGCAGGCTCAGCATTGCTGTCAGCAACAAGCACTTGCCTCCTACAAACTCCAGTCCTCAGTCCCTTGGGCTTTTGTACGCCGGCCAGTTCCAGCGCAGGCTCAGGAGAACGACTCTCCCAGTGCTGCGGTGCTCGGAAGAGGCCCAGATGCAGCAGCGACCACAGTTACAGGATGGCTGAAGAGGCTCTAAGGGCTCCCTACACCGCGTGGGTATTTGAGGAACATCGAGCTGCAACAAGACCAACAGCAGTTGCTTTTCTGAACTGTCAGCACTAAATGAGACCCAAAGACGCAACACCAGCCGCGCGCACTTACCTGTCCAGCCTGCTACATTGAAAAAAAATCCCAAAGCAGCACCCAGAGCGCAAAGCCCAATCTGTGCAGACGAGTCCGTCAGCGTAATATTTGGTACTAGCACACGAGCAGGGAATAGCGTGTTAATGCACAGCCAAGTTTCAGCAGGAAAGAATTGGGTAAAGACAGAAGGCAGGTGTGCACAGATTGCTTCTTGATAGCTTATTTAGCTAACATTCAGAGTATGACCAAAAAAATCAGAAAAAAAGCTAATTTACATTTTTTCAATATTAAATCTTTATTATATACAAAAATATTTTGTTGGGAATTAAAGAGAATTTCACAATTTGTACATTAACATTTTTACGTTTGGCTGTGTTTATTGTGAAAATATTAGCTATGAAAAAGACAAGGGGGGTTTTAGAAAACAAGCCACAATTTAAAAACTTCCTATGTATTAGCTGACTTGACACTGATAAAGTCAGAATGCTAACAAGTCCCATCTCCGAGGTCTGCTCTACAGTATTGTATTCAAACAGGTATTAAATTATCTTCAGGTTTACATTAGAAAGTTTAGCTAATAGTTAAGACCTTTTTTTTTTTTTTAGTATGTTTTCAGCTAAAGAAAGAGGTGTGTTTTTTTTTACAGGAAAGCAGTTTTTAAAGTTTTAAAATGTCAATTTCATTTTAATATGCTGTAGAATTAAAAAAAACACAAAACCCAACAGAAAACCACAAGAGCTTTGAACAGGCAAAAAACAGTTGTGAGAAGCAGCAAGGTAAGGAAATACACGGTGACAGACTTCTAATACACATGTAAACCCCAATTAACGTTTTACAGTTCTTAGCCCAGCTCGGGGTGGGAGAGCAGTGAACCTTCTTCTATTTTAAAACCTAAGGAAGTGGTCCCCTCTCTTATACCACAGTACACAAATGTTACACACAGGCAATACAGGGTGAGGGAGTGGGGGAGGGGAAGGAATGCTCAACATGCATTTTCAAAGGGGGAAAAAATACATTTCAACCATTATCTCCATATAAAACCGTGTACAAGACCTAAACAAACAAAAATCAGCCAGAAAAAAAAAAAGTGTTGTTTTTTGGTTTGGTTTTTTTTTTTTTTTTACAGCCAACAGGTTTGCTGCCACCCCAGAACTGTCCAAAGCAGTGCCGTTCATTTTGCTCTACACTCTGTATCACGTAAGAGGTCAAGTAACAGAGAAGTTACTTGGGGTTTTGGAAGAGGTTTTTACTGTATTTTAGGTAAAACTTGGCTACTCAGGGAGTAGTATTTGGATCAGCCATGAGGACAGCTGAACTCACGTGGACAAGCATTAGCATGAAGCTAATGACATTAAAAGGAAAAGGATAAATGGGAGAAAGTGTTTCCAGGTCTACTTTAACTGTGTTAGCCTGGCAGGTTAGTCAGCAGGTATTCACATCCAACCTACGGCCTCAGCAGCAAAAGGAACCCAAACCCAACTAGTACGAGAAAAGGTTAAAAATACTGGAAACAAAAATCGTATTTACTTCAAGTGTAATTTATTCTATAGAATATAAATATTGCCGAGACCCTGTTGAAAAAAAAAAAATTAAATTCTGTTTGGAGGTGAAACTGCTTAATAGCCTTCACCAAGCTGAAGTTTGTTTTTAAGCCTGTAGAGGCAAATTCCGGCTGCAGTACCAGCAAACAAACTGGACTTGCCATTTAAGTAAGATGTGACAGGTTGGGGAACAGCATCCCACCATGGAGGATTCGGGTAAGATAGCAGATCCCGTCTATGAATTTCTTGCAGTATTTACCCCCAAGTTTTATTTGTATCCGTGTGCACGCACAGGGGCACACTTTTAATATGGTTCGGAAGCCAAAGCTGCCTCTGAAAGTTAGTTATTTCACAGGTGTTTTCACCCGCTCTTTTTATTTTTAGTGTCTCTCTTGAGACCAAAACCAGTAAGTTCTGCCAGTCTTAAATACCAATGTTTATATTGACTACTGCTTCCTCTACAAGACGCAAGCTAAGGATCGCAGATGATTCCCACCAGTAAGCTTATTAAATGAAGAGTACGCCAAAAAAAGAAACGGCAAAAAACAACAAAAAAAGTTTGGGCCAGGACTTCACCCCCTTCAGTAAGGGCAGTCCACCAGCCAAAGCGAATGAAAATACCTTAACTGAAGAAATCGCTGTAGGGGCCCGGGAGAGGTGGTGTGTAGGGCTGAGAGCCGGAGGGGCGATTAAGGCAAGAGGCCCAGCAGGATACCAGTCTTTGTATCCAGTAACCACGAGCTGTCATCCATAAATTGACCTTTTGCAAAAGTAGTATCGTGAAGTTTGGCAATAACGATACGGTCCTTCAGCTCTCCTGAATTTGGGTGAGGCAAGAAACCCTGCACGAAGCAAGCGGTCCAGAGCCAGCTGGGTGTGCCCAGCTGTGCTCTGTCGTACAGCTGCACCCACAGGCACAGCGAGTGGCAGGGGAGCTAGTGCAGCAGCAGGCACTACGGCCGCACGGAGCAGAGCTGCCTCAGAGCAGTCCCAGCGAAGCAGCAAGGCAGAGGAAGCCTGGAAGGGAACCCAAGGAGTAGGTAAAGAAGTGTGAATTTGTTATGTTCACGATAATAGCTCACGTGTAAAAACAGGTGGTAACCTGCACCTCCTGCTTTCTGGCGTGGTGCTCTACTTGATTGCGCTCTGCTGGTCCTTAAGCGCAGCACAGAGGCAGGCTTGGCTCAGAAGGGTCCCTAGCCAGGAAATACCCGTGTTCCAAAGAGAAAAAACTTCCCTATTTCTGACCTCCCTTCAAATCACCCGCTTCAAAACAAAACCCCGATGACTTCCTGAACACTGCGCTGCGGGCGATTTGTACATCCAGTAATTCAGGTGTGCTTTCAGAAGATGTAATGAGTTAGAATTGTATAGAAGATTGGGGAAGAAGCATCACATTTTGAGCCTATCCAAGATGTGACAGTTTATATAAACACAAATTCAAGAGGGGTGAGCTGATCTGCCATCCTGCTCCACAAAGCTTTTATACACAGAGCTGCACGGATCTGAAAATACGGCACAAATTAAGGACACTGCATTGGTTATAAATTCAATTTCCCTTGCCTACATCGGTCTGTGATTCTGCTCCAATTTCACTTTCATTGTGGATTTACAGAACGTTTCGAATGACTTTCATGGATCTGTGCCAGATGACATAGCCCATTGTCATTATCCCACTAAACTTCAACTGACTGCGTCTTGTCACATGACGTAGAACCTGAAGTAGACCTGCTAGGGTAACACGTGCACCGAAGTATTTACACTAGAGTTTGGTACACGCTTAAGGGAATTTTTGGTGCATTTAAGGAAATAACTTATGGGTCTTGGCATACTGACTGTACTTTTTACGTATAACTTTTCATTCACAGGGCAACTACAGTGTTTCTTCTATAAGTCTCTATATGTACAGAATTTTACAGCACCTCATGCACTGTCCAAAACATAGAAATTACAGATAAATATAGAATTTTTAGATTGAAATAGCTGTATATTTAGAAAAATATACATTAGTAAACACAATAAACCTGGTAGAGAAGTGTACCAGTTCTAAAGTCTCACATGCAGGTACATTTCTGGATTAAGTCATGGTAGCTTAGTAATGTGACAACAGACATGAGCATTTTTTGTTTTACCATCCACATACATACATATACACAGACAACTATTTGATAATTTACTTTTCTAAACTACTTAAATATTTATCTTGTGATACATACCACATCTTAAACATTTAGCAGCATCTTCACCTTGCTCAGACACACCTATTGTTATCATTAACAGTCAATGTAAAAAGTTTTCCTGTTATTATCTGCAAAATGAATGTTTAGTATAGAATGAGATACGTGAAATCCTACTTATCCGAACTCCTTCAAAGTACTTCAAACAGCTGTCACATGAAGGATTTTCACTTGCTCACAACTAGCCTTTCTTAGTGTCTTTCTCCCCTAATCACACGATGTGCAGGTGTCTACCTAACACCTGATCTAGCATACCTGACAGACTGCTGCTGCTGTGTATGTGACTGAAACGGCACCATCATGCTAAGAACCTCCAAGAATGCTCTTTAAAAAAAAAAGTTGTCATTCTCATTCTAGTCCTCCTACCGGGTAGTGACAAACTACGCAGAAAATCTGATGAAAACCTCATTTTGCTAAAAACAAACCCCGCCACCATCAAACCAACCCAGCCTCTCTTCTACCTCCTAACATTATATGCCTGCCAATCTGAACTCTCAGTTTGCAAGAATTAACGAATAAAGGCAAGGAGCATGGTATTTGGGTTTAGTTGGGGGGGGGGGGGGGGGGTGTCCCCAAGTGCGTGAGGACATCCAATTAAAACTTGCAGATACCTTGATCCGATCTCTGTGTACAACCTAAACAAGACATCTTCCCTTATTGCTTCAGAATTGTACTTCTCATTAGCATCTACATTAACAGCACCAGCCAGTGAGCCGCCAGGCCCTGCTGGGCTAACTGCTTGCTTTACAAACACCATGTGAACCTGCAGCGAAAGCTAAAGCTTTAGGCTTCAGCAAATCCATGGCTGTGTGGAGACAGCTGACTAGGGAGGCTCTCCTGGCAGTGTTTCTCCCTGGGATGGAAACAGAAGGAGCAAGAGGTTTTCCTGACTAAACCTTGGTGCCCATGTTTCATGTGTTTTATTTGGTTAAGTAAATTCATGGCGGGGGGGGAAAACCCAAAAGATGACAATAAGTGATATTTGCAATATAAAGTACTATGGTATGGAAACGAAGAATCCTCTCATTCCATTCATTAGGGAAGAGTGAGCTCAGCCCACTTTTGGCATCACAAATAGATTATTTTCTAACTCATAATGAAAAGGCATCATATCTGTCCAGATAGCACATCTTATTTACAGCATAAGTAGGTCTCCTATTACACAGTATGCAGATACAGTTTAGTCACGTTTAGCATATAGTGCCAATAGCAAATCGTTAAATAGTCAAGCAATGGCTCTGCTGTCATTGCTGCTACATACAACACTCGATCCATTTCTCAAAGCAGCCTCTAAGCAACGGGATCACAGAACATGTCTCCTGGGAAAGGAAAACAAGTGTCTCATGCTGGTGCCACATTGAAAAGATCTGTCAAACTTAAACAAAACCAGAGAAAAAACATCCTGAAAAGTATAACAATAAAACAAAGTAGTGGTACAATTTTTCCTTCGAGAATTTCAGATCCCTTCTAAAAGACTGAAATCTCAGTATTAACAGCCACAAAGACTGCCTGTGCTAGACACAGGTCAGACTAACATTTTCCACATACATGGGGATCTCAAGCCCCCACTGCTGCTTTTCCTCCACAACCACCAACCTGACAGGCTTTGTAAAAATCATCTGTAGTATACAGGTGTTTTGAGGTTTTTTTGTTTGGTTTTTTTTTTTTTTAAAGACTTACACTTTTCCTATACCACATCAACTCCACTTTTCTTTTCCTTGTGCATATACATGTCTTTAAGAGCCCCAGGAAACAATACTGTTTTACAGTGTCTAAGCCTCTTTTCCTTCAGAAATAGTTCTGAGGAAGCTGCCTTTTGATAGCGTTCCACATCACACTTCGGTGTCGAAAAAGAATTCAGAAGGCAGGTGCCTGTCACTAGATGGATGAGAAATTAAACAAATAGATGACTTCAGTTTAGACACCTAACCTGGTGAGTGATGGTGAATGTTGTTACATACAACAGCTGACATTATATAAAATATGGTCACAAAAAAGCTAGTCTTAGGAACAAGCTATATTTTCATTTTGTTCTTATTAAGCAGAAATTTACATCACTAAGTTTTGATCGATGAACTTGAACTTATTACGAATTACATCAATGAGCCTACTAAGGGGAGAACTGTCACTAAACAAAAGGGAAGTATGTTGTAACACAAAAAAGGTATAAACAACATTGCTTTTTAGCCCTAAGCTTCTATTTCACAAGCTTTCTAATGAAAAATGCCATTAAAAACAATGTAGCAAAAAGCACAGAAATTCCACTACATCACACTCAAAAATACAGCAGTTGATCACACACAAATACTCAAAAAGATAATATAGAACCCAGCTAGATAGTGCAGGAAATTAAGCCACAAATCACTATACAAATATCAAACAATGTCCTAAGAAAAGAAAATGCCTTTTTTTGTTGGCTTTTTTTCTTGGTGGTTTTTTGGTTTTGCTTTTGTTTTTTCTTTTTTTGTTAAAAGCAATGTGTTTTCACAACTATGAGTAAATAGTCCTAAACATTATGCATCACTCTACGGTGCTCCACGTTATCAGGTTCTCTCTCAGGCTACTTCACTATTACTCAAATTGCACTGAATTACCTTGTGGACAAGCTTTCTAACGTCAGCACTTCAACCACAACAGGCTAACAGCTTGGCTCCCAAGCAAAGCCTAATAAGCAGCTTGCAAGGTATTGCTTGATGTTATTTTAAGAGACACGTATCAGGGAACCTACACAACGGTTGTCTAAATCAAGAGACATCAAGAATTTGTGAAACATCAAGGATGCACCAACATGAAGCTGAAAGAAGCTAGAGCAATGGAGCTGTGTGTTTGTTGCTGCTTTTAGTATTTAAAATTCTGCTCCCATGAAATTATTACTTTTTTAAGGAAGAAAAGAATAATCCCAAAGAAATTAGTATTCTTTCCTAATAAGAGCTATAGACTTTTGACCAGTTAAACACTTACATTAACAAGTTTTACAAAAATTGTTTCAAGTATCCTCTTTTTAAATCACAGTGAAAATGTAAGACCAAGATGTAAATGTTGAAGTGAATGACCGAAAGTTTCTTAGACAAAAAAGGCAAAGGTACTAAATCAAAACCTATAAAAATGCTTAAACGCATTTCCTTCATGTGATATGAATAGAAAGGTTATCTGTAAAAAGTTAGAAAAATTAAAATAAATTACATATTTAAGTACACTTTCCCTTCAACATTTTTATAAAAATTCAGAATAGTGTACTTTTGAATATACACAGAGTAAAAATGCACAGGTGCCGTAGGTTATCGTCAGTATCTACACAACATCACGTTAGCGTATCTGCTGCAGTTGATTTTATTTGTTAAGCTCCTCTTGAGAAATATCAATATACCCAGCTAATTGGGACCCACTGCGGCTCCAGCCTCAGTCTCTCGATAGCAGTCTGTAGCTTCTCGAAGGCTTTGTCTAGGTTATCGTTTACAATGGTCAGATCAAAATAGTGGTTGTATGCTCGCTGGATCCGTGCACTTTCATCCACTGTTTTTTTCAAATCCGTGTCCTGTTGAAGAGATTTTAACCGTTACTAAGAATAGATTTGGCAAATCCTTACAGTACAGAAGTATCCCTTCATTACATACGGCAACTGACTAAAGCTATATACTGAATACATTTTAAAAATTATTTTTTTTTGTTTATAGTAAATCCGCACAGAACTTAAGCTAAAATGCATTGAAAGGGCTGAAAAAGTTACAGGCTGCGCCAATAATGTTAAATATGGTGACCAAACGTCTGCAAATCTTACAGTTCTTAAGAAAATGAACTTGGGCTGGCATGCACAACCGGCAATTAATCATTTTGTATGGGCAACTGACAATCCGATCCAAATAAAATTAATGCTTTAGGAATGACTGAATATATCAGTTGCGCAAATATATTTGTGCCCTTTATTATTTCCAGAGAAAGCACCAAAAAATTAAAGAATTTAATATGAAATAAAAGATGTATGTCTAATAGAATTAAACTCTAGAATACCTTACTGCTTGTAGAGGCTACATTTCAGCCTCGACCACCTGACATAATTTCCTCATTTGTCAACTACTGCTGCATTTAGTTCTGATATGAGCTGCAAAATACGCAGGAAATTTATTTTCCTACATTATGAAGCCTTCTTGAAGTGCTACCACTGAGTGGTTTTTTTGTTTCATTAGCCTTACATCCTCAGAAAATTCCTCTCCGCTTTTGCACAAAAGCAATTTTTTTGTAAGCACTTACGAGATTTGTCCCCTTGACAATATTTATTTTAATATTTTCAAGTCTTGATATAGTTGTAAATACAAAAGCCAAAATGAGAAAGTAAATTTGTGAATCACCTTTTATTCACAGTAAATGAAGAAGACAAGCAAACGTATTGCCACAAAAGCCAGAATTTTTGCAATGGAACGGCTTAGGATGCTAGAAAAAATGTAGACAGACCCACTAGCAAGCAAAAGATAACACTTCTTTAAAAAGACATCTGGTTTTCATTTGCTTAGGAAGCAGAAGAATATGAAATGGGAAATCATACTCTATACACACGTGTACAGATTCTAAATCATATCTGTAAAGATACATAAATGTGTATTTTAAATGTAACTATCCTCTTTATTATTCAGAAGGACAAGTAAAACAAAGGCAAGGATGTCCCTTAGGGAATCAAATATTAGGAAGTACAGGAAATTATTTTTATACTTGGCTGGACAGTTTTAACCTTGCCTTCTTTTATACACATCACAAAATTCCGGGGTCATTTGGGGCAGGGAGGAGGAAAGACAGAGCACCCACAGGGATACTAGAATCTGTAATAACCAGAATCCATTACTAGAACTGGACAGTCTCCCACATGGCAGGGGGCGGGAGGGGGGGGCGGTCAATACTAAAAATCCTGTGTTAATTTATGTGAAATTAACCTACCGTCCATTTTTTTGCTTTAAATGCCCTGTCAGCATTATGCAAGGCATCGCTGCTATCTCAGCTGCTGCACTATTGCTGTGAGTTGTCGGCTTTATCAGATGGGGGAATTCTACTGCTGAACGCAGAGGGCAGTTTTCTTAACCGCTCCGACTGTCTTATTTTGCTTTGGTCCTGCAGCTGGAAAAGTTAATGCCCATACAGAACATGTATGATTTGCTGTGCTGGAGGAAGCGTGTCTCGTTTCCCTCTGCTACGCTGTGTCTCAGAAAAAGAGAAGATCTAATGAACAGAATGTGCCACTTCGCTTTACATGGCAAATCCAAGGAAGCCAAGGGGAAGAGAAGCGACTCCACACTTCTTACTCTGGCAGCTCCCAGCCATTCTCAGTGCAGCATGTGCTGCTGCAACAGTGGAAACAAAGCCCAGTTGCATTCTGTTGTTGGTTTTTTGGATTTTTTTTTAATGCAGGCTGCAATTTACTGAGGATTACAGGTTCCATTTTTAACGCACATCTATATTATAAGACAAACGTGAACAAAATTTTTTGGGGGGAGAGTAAAGACATTTACATAGAAGAACAGCTCCCACCATCAAATATTTACTATTAGTTGCAAAGAATCAAAGGTAAGGTGACGTTTCCCAAAGAACACATTACAAACAATTGTAAGATGTCTAAGAAGCCATCTGCCATATACATAGTATATCATTAACTTCTACTAAATAAACAACAAAAGTCTTGCCTAACTTTTCTTAGAGACATTTCAGAACAAATTCTGTCTAAAATTAAATGTAAGAAAAAAAAATTAAAAAATCTAAGACCATCCTGTTCAAAGCAAGGTAAATATGAAATAATCTGCTTACAGTGAGAAGTTTGGTTGTAATTCCAGCATCTACCACAGCTTTGTGCATAGCACGCAAAGTCTCCAATTCTGGAGCAGCAATGAACACTACATAGGGCATGAATTCTGAAGTCCTCAGTATTTTCAGGGCCTAGAAGCAAAGAAAAAGAAAAGGAAAAACCCCTAAGTTTGAGAATGACGCACCACATGTCCCCATTATTTCAGGGGCACTGCAAAACTAGTCTTACAATGGGCAGAAACATGTAAGCCAAGATTCTTCTATTTTAGAAACTCATACGCTGCCTTTTGAAACACACAACGTAATTCCTTCCTTGGCTAAAAAGACTCTACTACCCTGCAAGATTCCTCTTTCACGCAGAATCTAAGTTGGGTTTTTTCCATCTTTCTAACTCATTCCAACTAAGTGCCACAAATGCCAGAATCCAGTTGATACTGTAATCTTTAAAGCAGGTAAGAAGCCTTCAAATTTAAAGGCACCTCTTCAATATTACAATCCTAGACTTATAGTGTAACATTACAAACGATATACCTGTGGATTTACATCCAAGATGCAGGTCCTTCCTGTCTGAACAACTTCAAGGATGGAATCAATTTTGGTGCCATAAAGATTTCCTTCATATTCTCCATGCTCTAAATATCTGCCAGCTTTAATGTCCATCTCCATTTCAGCTCGTGACACAAATCTGTATGCTTGCCCATCCTTCTCATCATCCCTTGGCTTCCGTGAAGTAACTAAACAGGAAATTGAAAATATAAATTGAATGTTCTCTTCTTATATTTGGAATACAAATATGAGACTGGACTGCCTATTAAGTTCAGGAGAGTATAATAAACATTACATACAATTATGATTGTTCCATATGCAGATTAATTATTCTAGTGCAAGTTTCAAAACTGAGCATAGCCACTCTTGTTCCTTTTACTTCTATTCCTTTCTATATGTTCCTTACGCACCCATTTGCTTGTTTCCTTTGTATTACTCCTTCGCACCATGTACAATACTCATTCATGTCATCTTTTAAAATATTTATTAAGTGAATAATTAAGTCACCTGGGAATCAAATGGAAGTTTAACTCTCAAATGCCAGATGTACTTCTGAAAATAACACATCAAAATCTGCCCCACCCCACCCTCCACACCTTAGCACACACTTTGCTCACTGTATTTGCCCTGTTACTCACGTTCGAATCACCTGAGCTAGCTATGCAGTTAAGTTAAATACCAGAAGAAGCCCAGCCACTGTAGCAGAACTTCAGCAGAGGACAGCTAATGCTGCTTTCCAGGTCAACTTACCCTTTTTAAAACAAGGTAAATTCACTGCAGAGAGATTAAAGCCAATATTTAAGTAAAATATTAGCAGCTATCTTGGGTATTGGCTACACTGTGCAGTACAGACATTATTTAAGCAAGAAGATGTAAATAAAATAATAAAAAAAAATCAGATTATTACTGATTTTGCTGTCCTATCACCATATTACCTGCCCACTACTTGCATTTCATTAGATCTGAACTCCAGAATATATTGAAGTAACAGTAAATGGATCCCTTTGGTAATAGTTGTATCATCGCTTGTTGCCATACCCCCGCTTGGTGCAACCTGGCGATACAAGCGGAAAGCATTCCCTGTCTTCCAATAATTCCTATCAACTTCGTTATTCTAGAAAACTCAAGTCCCACAAGAAACAATCTTCTGAAGCTGTTAGCAATAAACATATTACTAGAATATCTAGATTTAGCCAAGATTCTACAGAAAGATTAAAACTATAATGGTTAATACAATTTAAAAAATAAAAATAAAAAAAACCAGCCTGAAATAAATTTTGGAGAATGAGCTTTAACAGTTTACAGTAACTTAACAGTTCAGCTATCCACACTGAAGAAAAAACCCAGCACCATTTGCTTTATTAGAACTCAACACCAAGGACATGCTTCTCCCCACAGCAAAGTGGATCCATTTCAGCCATTTTCAATAAAAAATCCACAACAACCAAAAGCCAACCAACCAAAAAAAAACCCCACCAAAACCCAACCAAATCCAAAACCCCCACAAACAAAAAAACTCCCAAATATATTCATCTGTGAAAAACCAGGAGAAATGTCTTCTAATCAAAGAAACTGAGGCCAGCTAGGATTACTGACTATCCTACTTAAAATCTAAATACAAAGTAATGAAGTAGAGCAGAGACTGTCCTGCATGTGCATGAGTAGAAAGTTATTTTTTATGCCTTTGAAGGGTGTTCAAGAGCTCCAAGTAAAAGCATTTTAACACTGTGTTGCATTACTTATATATATCTAATAATCTGTATAACATTTTAGAGAAACCAGTCATTTTGAGGGGTTTTCTAAAAGGGAATTAAGAATTTTAGAAATACTAAAGAGTTTCTTACTATTTTGCAACTATAAAACAATGAGATTCCCAGGGGAAGATTTCTTTTTAAAAGTAACACTGAGAAGTCAACCTTACTATCGGTCACCCATACCAATTCTTAGTGCCCTGGCCAGTTTTGGCGTTAAGAGATTCAGCAAATGAGACTGGTTCTCTCACGTCGCACAATTTATCTTTCAGACCTGTCCCTCCTCCTCCATTATCAGATCTGCTTCTTGCCCACTGAAAACAAAGGAAACGGACTGTTGAAATTCTGCAAAGCAGGTGGCAAGAGGAGAATAGTAATGTAGCTAGGGTGGAATTCTCGGGTCAGCAGTCAAAGAGGAGGCAGATAAAAAGAAAAAAAAAAGATCTTGTGAATGAGCAAAGTATCTGGAAGGAAGTCAAGAAAGCAGTACTTCAGTAAGGGAGGAGGTTTTTGTCTGAAGCTGATAGTGAGAAAAAAAAAGACCATGGGCTTGAAGCTAGATGTGTTAAAACCTCAGACTATCATACAGATCTTGGAGATCACAAACATTCCAGTTTTATTGGAAGTCTGTTGCTCTTCCCTACATTCCTCAATACTGAAGTAACAATTTATAATGCCTAGGGTACTTCTACAGATGGGAAACTAGACGGCAGACCCAAGAAACTCTACTGGCTGTTTACAGAAGACTAATAGCAACTTCCAGAATCCCCTCAGTAGCTGATGGTGACTGACACTGAAGAAAACTAGCAGACTGCAACACTGCACATACAAAAATTGTTTTTCTGCAGCGTCGGTAACATTTAACCGCTGGTTACCAATATTTTCGCTGTCATTACACATTACTTCAGTTGTCTGATGAAAAACCTTTTGTTTTCCCACTCTGTATCATTTTTATACTCTGAGAAAATTCTTCCCACCCTGAATCACTGAGAGAAACATCAGGTATTTTCCAGATAATCAGAGACTCAAAGTATATTACAATAGGAATGCTGATAACTTACACGGCACCGTAGTTCCAAACCTAGTAGGATTCAGTACTATAAACCTGTTCTTTAAACTTCTTCGCCCCACTCCTTGGGCCCCAATTAAGACGAGTGTTTTCCTCTGAAAAGGAGGCATTTTGGCTACTTCCTCATAGATCTGGATTTCATGACGATCAAATTCTACATTGAGAAGCGTACAAAAAACCATTAATACACAGTCAGTACTGTAAGAAAAAAATAGTAGTCTCGCTATACATCAACAGGCCGGGTGTGAATACAAATAGTACTCGGAGGGCAACAAGTCTGATAAAAGCTTTCCTGCTTTAAATCGGTATGGGAATAAAATAGTCACCCATCATGGACAGCATAAGGTCAGATTATTACCTTTACTTTCAAGGAGAAAATTTGAGATTGATCAGAATGGGGGAAATTGCGATTAACAATCAGTGACCTTTCACAGAATCACAAAACGGTCGGGGTTGGAAGGGACCTCTGGAGGTCACCTAGTCCAACCCCAGTGCTCAAGCAGGGCCACCTGGAGATGGTTGCTTGGGACCACATCCAGACAGCTGTTGATTATCTTCAAGGAGGCAGACACCACACCCTCTCCAGGCAACCTGTGCCAGTGCTCAGCTCAGTCACCCTCACAGTAGTGTTTCCTGATGTTCAGAGGGAACCTCCTGTGTTGTTGCTTGTTGCCTCTGGGCCCATCACTGGGCTCCTTTGAAAAGAGCCTGGCTCCATCCTCTTTGCACTCTCCCTTCAGGTATTTATACACATTGGAGCTTCCCCCTGAGCCTTCTGTTCTCCAGGCTGAACAGTCCCAGCTCTCTCAGCTTTTCCTCATAGAAGAGATGCTCCAGTCCCTTCATCATCTTTGTATGTCCATGTCTCTTGCAGGAGCCCAGTACACTTCTGGTGTGGCCTCACCAGTGCTGAGTAGAGGGGAAGGATCGCATCCCTCAACCTGCTGGCAACAAAGCTTTCACTTTTTTCTCTTTTAACACACCGTTCTTCTCTGACTTCCTCCTACCAAAAGGTGTACTCTGCATCACCATATCTTCACAGGTCACTATTGCTTTTAAACTATAAACCCCATCTGATCTATCAAATTTATAATCAAATATTTTACTGTGAATCTTGGATACACTAGCCTCTGCAAGTTTAGAAGCCTAAAGAACTTTGACTGCTATGTAATATTAAGAGATACCTGCATTTCTTGTAGTGAGGTACATCATCTTTTTCTTTTTTTTGCTGCTTATTGTTCCACAGAAAGGCCCTAGAAATAAAATGAGACAAATTAATAATTTTTGTTAAATGTGTTTTTCCAAAGCTTTTTTATATGAACATATGCAAGTTTAAATTCATTAAATTTACAAGGACTATTTTAGAATTCTATATATTCTAGGGCAGGAGGTCATACCTATTTTTGTACACATCAAATGGTATACCAAGACCTGAACACAGAGGAAAAAATTAATTTTCCTAGAAATCTTTCTAAAGAGCACAAAAAAAATCCATCAAACATGTTTAATTTATTAACTTTCAGCGTATACCATAAAAACATAATTTAACAAACCAGCTAATTCTTATGCCTTTCCCACCTCATTTAGGTTTTCATCAGTAGGTGGCAAAAATGATTCACGTATCTATGAAGACTAAGCATAGACTTTAACCTTTGTCCTTCAGTCAAAGCCAAAAATATAATAATTAGCATTTCTCAATGTTCTATGTATTCTCACACAGCAGTTTTCTAGTATCTATGGAGGCAGGAAAAGCAAAACAAATGGAGTCAGAGCAAAATCTATTCCTGAAATTTATTAAATCTCACCCGAGTTGTCCCAGTCCCTCCTAACAAAGGCCTTTCTCTTCTCTTCCAGGAACTGGCTAGGAATAAGCCCTGCACTTCCTCCTTCTTTGACATGACTAGCCTGGGGAAAAAAAAAGAAAATAAAATCATGGGTAACTTGTGAGAAGCATTTTTCTCATCCACAGGGTGTTGACTGATTTTCACACTGCCAAAATTTCTCAATGGTGAGTATCGATATATTTACTACTGAGACTTGGAAATCAGATGTGGATATTAAAATTCTGTCTTACAGTAACAGTGTCTTGCTTTATTTGATATACTTTAATTGAGTATTAAAATTCAGGAAACTTAAATAAAATAGATACAAGTTACATTACTGGTTCCCATTAAGTTAGGAAGCTCTTACAGCCATAAACCTTTGGCATCAAAACCCTGAATGGAATCCTATGGCTCCAGATGCTGAACTCTCAAGTGACAAAACTCAAGATTTTCTAGTACACAGTACACTTATTTTGTATTCTTGAGCTGCTCATAACAGGTTCCAGTGCAGCTTATTAACTGTCACTTCACAAACAATGAATTTTAGAACATGCCTAATCATGCCTCCAAGCTTTTTACTCTAACTATAGATTTAAAATCTTAGTAACTTATGTATTCCTAGTAACTGAAGTTTGGCTAAGATTCTCTACGAAATAATTTCACAGCAAGCTCAATTCTCAGGAAGCTTAACACAGACAAAGACACAGCTATAAGACGTTATGCTTTGCTTCTCCACAACTGGTTGGCCTGCTTCCTGCTAAGAGGAACTATTCGCTTTTCAACTTGTACGCTTCTACCTATGACTAACTGACTTTTTACAGTTAGCAGGTTTTTAGTAAGCACAAGGAAAAACTAACTTCTCTTTCCCAGTGGCATGATCTGCACAGTATTACTTGCAACACCCTATACTAGTGTAACACACTTCACTTTTCCGTCTGACCGAGTGTTTAGGATTTAAGTTTTATTTCTGCTGGACTCCCACAAGTTACACCTGGAGAATGTACACAGCAATACAGAAGACAGCGTGTAAGCTAAACGTCAGACAACTCCAGAGTTCTGGAGTACCTAACTTCTGAAACTAATTAACTTGGCAGTAATAAATTTTCTGCCTTCCCTCACACTTTTTATTCTTTTTCTTTCTGTTACTACTGTCATTGACAAGCAACAGAATTCAGCAACAGTTGTTGATGTATATTCAAATATTTTTGTTGCTTTTAAAGAATATATATATATATATATATATTATTGCTTTCAAGTAGTGTTTGGCTCACTACTGCTTGTTATGTAGCAAAGGGTGTGCAATTTAGGCGTAGAAAGGGAAATCAATAATGCTAAACTCTTTGCCTGGATTGCCACTGCCACTTGCAATTCTGAGTACCTCGGTTAAGAAAATTGTCTTTAAGGTTCACTCGTCCCACTTTCAAAAGCACTGATGATATTTAATTGCATGTATAGTGTCTTGGAAAAAAAAATAAAAAACGGCATAAGCGCTGGGTTACATTTCCACTGAAGGACTGAATGTAGAAACACAACCTTAAAGCAGGATAAGCTGTTAATATTTGAAATAGTGCCAAACACTTTGATGATGGACACACACACTACAGCTCACAGACCCTGACCGCCACTGTAGAAATAAAAGATACAGTGCCTCCAAATAGCTGCTCTCACCCCTCTTCAAATCCACGGGGTTCATTTCCCTCTCTCAACTCTGAGCACTCATGAAGGGGTCCGCTTCTTCACAGTCACTGTCAGGGAAGGCTTAACCACAATTAATATCGTCCACCTAAAACTTTCTGCTAGAAACTGCCCTCTTAAACTGCTTTTGGAATGTCTAGCCTTATGATACAAGATCAAAGACAAACAAATAGCAGTGATAACAAAATGAGTGTTACACACACAATTTATACCATTCAATTTTCTCTAGTATTTGTGATTAATATCACAATATTAGCTTGAAATTGGATTGCAGCATAAATATTTTTTCTTGTATCTATTGTTAAATGGGAGTAGATCATAATTTAAAGACTTTATTATTAAAGCAACTAGCGAAGATTTAAAAAGTAAGATAAAAAACTAAAAGCTTTTTACCAACCTGCCACCAATTTGGATCTTCCCGGTTTACAATCTGAAGAATTTCTCCTTTAGAAAATTTCAAACCTGCTTCTTTGCATGGGATGAGGTTGTCATTATATGGATTATAATCGAAATGACACTTCACAAAAACCTGAAATGTGCAAAAATTTACAAAGCTTAAACATTGTAAAATACATTATTACTAAGTTATCTGTCAAACTGAACTGATGTCTATAGCTACAGCATAAAAAGTTTGACGTGATCAAAGTTGCATTTGGCAAGTGAAGTACACTCTACGGAAAAACTGGTATATACCAGCTGAGAGAGTAGAATAATCAGCAGTGCCAACCTTGGCTGAAGGAGCTTCATGATAAAAATAAAAACCCCCAACCCTGTTCTATTTGGACAATGTATTACAAACCACTCATTTTTGCATTTCAGTATATACAACTCAATTAGTATTCTGACTTTAGATTACTTAAACTCTCAGAATATAAGCAGTTATTCAAGGCTTGAGGAATCTTAAGAATTGATTTTGCTATGAACTCAAAAGACTCAAATCTGATGCGGGGCAAGAAACAGTAAAGTTGCATCAACAGGCTGGAAACGTCTTTTGACATTTTTCTGCCAGGTTAGGGAGCGAAGGAAACGGTGCGCTTTCCTCAAATACAGCACATTCCCCCAGCACCTACGCAACGTAAGCGTAGTCTGTTATGTCATGGGCATTAAGACCTGCTACCTGAAGGACTGTCTTACAAGATGCTTCAAAGGCACTGATTTAGAGCAACAAGTAACTTCTGCAGTGGAGAAACTGCCAGTCTACAGCAATGACGAAAGGATAAGGAATAGCCACCCTCCAAGCTCCTATTTAAGCCAGCAAGCTCAAGCGCATCTGTTGAATTCAATGGTTCTAAATTCTGTGAGACGGCGTACTTGGGCACTGATCACGTTACAAACACATGCGGTTCACTGCAGTTCAGTGTGATTGTGGCTAGGTCACCAAAGGTCACTCCATGTCAAAGAAACATACTTTATATGTAGTATACAAATGCTTATCAATCTGAGATACAAATTAGAACTTTTTAGGCAGGCCTGTTAGCCATGGTATTAATCTACTGAATAAACGCATTTCCAAAATGTAATTAAGGGTGAATACAGGTATCTATATTTTAGCCTTCCTGCTAATCTTAAGTACACAAAATAATCAAAATATAATGAACGCAAAACCTTAAAATAATCTTCTATAATAAAGTACCAAGTAGAAGTTCTTTTGACAGAATTGTTAGAAATGCGCTACTGACCTGTTGAGGAATAACAGTGTCTCTGTAGCTGGGGAGAATCTTCAGAGTGACACTGCCACTAATATTTTTCAGCAGTTCCTGCAGTTCTTTTGGATTGTTTCCAACCTCATGGCCATTCACCTCTTTGATAATGTCACCTACATGCAGAAGACCTTGTCGATCTATCATTCCACCATGAAGAATTCGTGCTATTACCAGATCATTGTTCTCAACTCTAAACGTAACACCCTGAAAGAGGAACGTGACACCTAGTTTGCCATTGTCTGAATTTCAATTTCATTTTACCATTATCTCAAACAAAAACATACAGCTATGGAATATTCTATCTACCCCAATGAAAAGACAGTAATAGTTACTACAGTGTAAGAGCTCCTAATACACAGATAAGCATCAGGTGACACAGAAGTGCTTTCAGACAAGGTTTTCATATAACTGAGCTATGACTCTGCTGTCCTTGATCGCATGCAATCCTGTCATTTTGTATCAGAACCAAAGAGATGCTGTGTTAGTCAGTTAGGTTTGCAAGTCATTTAGCCTAGTGGCTGCCTATTCACTATCTCATCATTTTTGACAGAGAACAGGATGGAGAACACACATATTTCTTATTTCAACCTTTCAGTACTGATCTTAGCACACACTAAATTACACAACATAATAATGGAAATAACTAGAATATAATGTAAGAAATCAGGCACATGCAAACGTTTTCACACACAACTTAAAGACACGCTCATCTTTATTACTTACCAGTGGCTCTCCTGCTCTTTTGTGAATTCCGAGGATACGAATAGCATCTACTGGAACAATCTGATTGTTCACTGAAGAATTATTGACTTCTGGGCTAGAAGGAGGGGAATCGTAACATTTTGAAGCCACAATATCATGCGCTTCCAAGAGTGACTGCAAAGGAACAGAAAAAGCCTTTTTAAAAATAATGAAATAAACATTTGCAAAAGTATTTACTGCTGAATAACCACTGAATCTGCCCTTTTGGGACCAGATTATAAAACTCTTACTTCACATGGAATGGAGCAAAAACTGCCACACAAGAACTGGCACGGACTGATAAGCCTACTGTCTTGGCAAATATGCTCTCTTTTGTAAATACAAATGCTTCTTCTAAAGGAAGTACAAGAGAAACGTAATGAATTTGGGAAGAATACATGATCTTGCAGGGAAGAAAATGAAAAAAAGGAGTACCTAAAATAGTCTTTCACCTAATGAGACAGTATCTGAGCAAATGGTTAATGGAAATGAACAACCCACTGGAAAAAACATGAAGATAACTCATTATTAGATACTTGTGTTTAACGTAATAAAATTTTCCCCCACAGTAATTTGGATAATTACAGGTATGCAAGGATTTCTAGCAATCTGCAAAATGAGTGCTTTCTGCTTGCACAAAGCCAAAGCAGAATTCTAGCACCAAATGAATCCAAGTTGACAGAATTCGTTTTCTGTACGACAAGAGCTCAGACCTCATAGTTAATGGTGTTTTCACCAGCCCACATACATGAATACAGCGAAAAGGAGGAGATCCAAATAAATACAATCATTTTTGGAAGACAATGCAATTTAGACTTTATTTTCTCATAAAAGATACTGTAAGATTTAAAGACTTACAAGACAATACATACAGGTAAAACAAGATCAAACTTGTGAAATTAAACAGCGGAGACCTTCTGTCTTCAAGAGGAAAAGGGACACTCTATAGCGACCGTATACAGTAGTTGAAGGCAGAGCATACTATAGCACAGATAGTCTCACTGACAGATACAGAAAGGGGAGCAGTAGTAAGCAGAGGAGATGACTACCAAGCCTCCAACAACATAGCTTTGTTTCCAGCAGTGACCTGATGAGATACAGTCTTAAGTCAGATCACCGACTGGTGTCGAGGAAGTCACTCTAAGCAGCCACCACAGGGACTACCACTGATGGCGACATGCCCATGCCAGAGGAAGACCACAAACTACTAGGAAGCAGAGCAGGTGAGCAGGCAACATTTAAGCCAACTTAATAATTTCGCTATGCAGCCTGTTCCATCCTTCTGTAAGCCACCTCTACCCTAGAAGCTGTACAACGCTATTAGTTCAGAACTAATCTCAACATGCGAGCCCTCAAAGGGTCACAAACCAGAGCAGTCGTTTTTATCTGCCCATTACACGATGACCCTGCTGATATTTCAGCTTGAGATTAGGAAGAGGTACTAATTCACTGATTCTGCCCCTGCCATTAAGAGAGTAAAAAAAGCTGTTTATTGTGGCTATGATACTGTGGACATAAACCAAATCAAATAAAATAGAAAAGCCAATAATTTATTTAAACCAAGCAATTTATAACTCTTCATTATCCAAGACGCATCTAATTCAAAAACCAGGAGAACAGATCTCTCTTTGCCAATGTTTGCAAGCAACATTTCTGGATCTTTCCACAATCCCGAAATGAAACCAACTAGCATCAACTACACATTTCAACACATTAGCGCTTACAAAACCAGGTAGATACATCAGTATGGTACTTCCAGTTTTCCTTTCTGGTCACATGCTAGAACAAATTGTTTCCAAACTTTCTGGCCACAAACCACTAGATTTCTCATGCAGCTTTACCCATAACGAGCTTCTACAGCTTTAACAGTCATACAACTTATGGATTACAATCTGATCCACAGTCAAAAAAGACAACTACACTAACAGGCCGTGTCATCCTTTTCAAATTAACATGCTCTGTAAGATTCTTCAGTTCTTAAATCTGACACCATTCCACATTCTGATCCTATTTAGTCACTCCTTTCATGGATAAGCATGAATTCTTTCGACTAGTACTTAACCATCTCTGGGCCACAAAATCTTTTTCCTGCTATTTACATGATGGCTGAGTCACAGAAGGACTATCAGAGATGGTACATCGCTGCCCACAATTATAAAACATGGTTTCTTTAAGAAAAGTAGTTTATTGGCCTTGTCAAAGCAAGCCATAGTTAACTTAACTACCTTCCCACCCCTCTCAGTTCTGAAACTCAGGAATCTATACCAGTTTTATAAGACTGTTTCCAGCCAGCCAGGTCAGCATACGGACCTATAGAACACTTAAACAAAGCCACCTGGCAACAGGGGCCAGGTGTCTGTATCCACTGCGGGACTATTGCTCAGTTACTTTCTTATTTCAGTAATACTGGTGAGTGATCTGAGAAAAACAGTTGCACAAACTTTTCTTACAGTATCGGAAAAAGTGATACTCTGTGCTCCTGCACCTCCAGAGCTCCCCTGGAATCCAACTTTTCCCATACTGGTGCTGGAACCCTTGCAAAACCCACTGCAAAAGTCTGCAAAGCAACATGAACTGAATCATCAACAACCATCAAACAGTTCAAAGTTTTCCTCCATACCAGCATACGTATGGATATATATCCATACGGACATATGATCATATACAGGATCAGCTGACTATCCAAGACTGGGTAACTGTAGAGAGGTTCTCACGGAAAAAATGGCAATGCTGCCAGAATAAGGCAGTTAGAAGAACTCCCTGCATATGACAAGAGATCTCGCACAACGGACATACAGTCCTGTGGCAGACTGTCATGAAGTAATCCATAAACTTAGAAAATATTGACTCCTTTACAGTAGTTTTCTGTGGCTGTACTTATTTGACAGGTTATAAAAAGGAAGTTATTCAAAATTCAGTAAACAAACTAAACCACGTTAAACATCCAAGGCTCTCTACAGTGCTGAAGCCAAGTTCTAGTTCAAAATCTGTTTTTCCTAAAAGAATTCTCAGCACAATCTATACCTATGAAACATTGCCTGCTCTATATGATAACTATTTCCCTGACTGTGATCCAATAGAACAGTTACATTACAAATTGGAGGCTGGGGTTGGGGGTTAATATACAAGAGAACAACTCTGTGGTCTTGAATTCAGGCCTCAAAAGTACTTAAAATATTTCCATTCCTCTTTTATGCACTAAATATGTGCTAGTCTTCTCTGGTAACACTATTTAGATATTAGAACTTAATAAACGGACTACAGGCCCATAACATACATGTCAAAAGCAGGTATTTTTGAAGGCTGTTCTGGAAAAGTGAGGAAATCATTTAGGATCCTAGAGATATCAGGGGGACTGGTAAGGAAGCATGAATATGTGGGAAAAATAACCCTATAAATTAAGATATGTCTAGGAAGCAACTTAAAATCACTTTTCTAAATGAAACATTTTAAAGGTATGATTAACCCTTGTAAAGCTAACTATTAGAAGAAAATAGTGGCTGCTTTTCAGATTAAGCATTTTCTTGCCAGCAGAATCTACTGTTTAGGATGGATGGCTTGCATAATTCTTGGAAAGGTGAAAGTAACTGACCAAGTTCTTCCACAAGCAGCAGAAGTGAATCTTCTGCGTATTTAACTGCTCCAACAATGCAATACTTGCAGCTCCTCTCTCCTCCCTCAAGGCAACCTCTCTTACCATTCCTCTCTTCTGCTCTGCAGCTATTGCCTGGTATGGAAAGACTTGCCATATAGCCTTTTCTATGCATGGCACGTGCCAGCTGGCTCTTCGGTATATATTGGCCTGACGGCCGGTCATCGATACTGTGAAATTCGTGAGAACTTAGTGTCTTTTACGCTTTGACCCCCGAAGAGTTCAGTTAAAACTAAAAGGGGTAAAAAGTGGAAGCGAAGAAGAAGAAAGGAATGAAAGAAAAAATGAGAAAAGGAGAAAAGGGAGAGAACAGTCAAACATAATAGCATAACCATACATGCACCTGTACTCCCTAAGTCAGTCCCCCCCTCAAGGTTCTTCTAGAAACACATGTAAAAGAAATGAAGTTCTGTAATTTGGTATTTTCAGCACTAAACGATACACTCAAATAGGCTATTGCACTGGCGACTTGTGTACCATATTTGATACCTGTATGCTGAGGTAGGTTACGACTATTAGGTGATGCTGTGATAAAGTGGCACTATTTATTTGTAAAATATCGAATCAGCCTCAAACAGTTACACAATACTGTCCACGAAACTTTAAGAGTCAAGTCAAGGTGGCTTGTTTACACATTTACTGAACTAGAGAACGGATGCAAATTACATTTCCAGTAATTATAAATTACACTGTATTTTTCCTTTCTTCCTTACAGGTCCCTTCTTACAGAATTTGGAATATGTCTCCTTGCACCAAATGAGACAGAAAGGATAGCACTTACATTCTTAGTTTTCTGTTTCCTTTTCATTGAGACATATATAGCCTCCTCAAGCTTTAGAAGGAATACTGTATCCATATTTTGGTCTGCAAATTGGCCTAGAAGCTCTTCTACAGTGGTCACAACTATGATACTAGTTAAATAAAAACACTTAATCAAATTACAGATACTTTGGCCTCAGTTGTCTTTGTTGCCTTCCTCCAGATGGGGAATGGAAGCACAGAATTAAGGGCCAAAAAGTACACCCTAATTTTAGGCTTCAAAACTGAATCAGATCAGATCTACTTTTAAAAAGTAAGTAGCCAGCTGCTTTTTGCCTGTGTGCAGCAGTCAACACTGCTTATTGTTTCTGCAAATGAGACAGAAGGCCTCTCAACAGGCACTCAGAAAATATATAAAAAAACAACAAACCCAAGCTAAAGCTATTTCACTTTTTTTTTTTTTTTTTTAATTTGTTTCTAATGAACACTTATTCTGACAGAGCAAGGCGCAGGTTAGTTCACCAGGGCAGCAGTTAACTATCTTAACCATCAAACAGTCATTTCTCTTCCTTTCATACCTAATTCTTTCTGTACCATCCAGGTTATGCGGCAAAAGCGGCAGGGAACCCTAGAAATAGCTTGTTTCTCTTTCTTACCCATGACTTGCCCAACAGTACAGCGAAAGAAACAGCACGCAATCTTGCACGCAGTAATCGTGACATGAGTTTTTAAACTGTGTTCCAAGGAAGAGTCAACAAACTGTGAACCAGTAAGTCTGATGTTGATATTAAACAAATGAGAAGTTTCCATAAAAAACAGAATGATTGGACAAAATAGATCATGGGAAAGCATCAACATGCATTAAAACGGGAAGTCATGCTTCTCAAATCTAGTTAAGTTCCTTGAAAGAGTCACCAAGCATGGTAACAAGGCAGTTACAGTTGATGAGATAGATGAATTCCCAAAAGGCCTTAGATAGACTTCTTTATCAAAGTCTTTTAAAGAAACAAAGCTACTACACGGCAAGCAGTAAGGCTCTCAAGTGGATGGTTAAAAGACAGAAAAACTGGGCCCAGGAATATGGTATTTTTAGTTTTCAAAATTCATGTCACCAGGGGATTTCTCAGAGGCA
This sequence comes from Falco biarmicus, assembly GCF_023638135.1. NCBI lineage: Eukaryota > Metazoa > Chordata > Aves > Falconiformes > Falconidae > Falco > Falco biarmicus. The sequence continues at coordinate 2,081,020 of NC_079291.1, read as the reverse complement.
TCTGGGCTCTGAGTTCTGCACCTGCCAATACGCTGACATGTCAGATAAGTGGTCTAGGAAACGCGGAAGAGAAATGAATGACAGGGTTTGCTGATGCTGCTGAACTATTCAAGGAGTAAAACAACTGACTGTAACATGCAGGAGCACCTCATGAGCAACAGAGTAAGAACAAGGTAAATCAAATTCAACACAGACTGCAAGGAAAAACACAATCCTAATATAACGTGTTAACCGAGAGACTCAGAAGTGGTATCTCAGAGGTGTAAACAGTAGAAAAGCAAAGCAAACTGAAAAAAACAACCCACCTCTACGGTTACTGAGCCTAGAAGTACCTCTGCATTACTAAGAGGGTAGTCAAACATTGGAACAGGCTTCCTAGAGGTGGTTGATGCCTCAAGCCTGTCAGTGTTTACCAAGGCATTTGGAAAATGCCCTTAACAACATGCTTTAATATTTTGTTGACCCTGATATTGTCAGGACTAGGTGATCATTGTAGGTCCCTTCCAAATGAAGTATTCTATTCTACTCTGTTCACCAGCTGTTAAAAAGGCAAACTAAATACTAGGAATTTTTAGGCAATGAGTAGGAGATGTAATGGAAATTACTACACCACTTCATAAATCCACATTGCTGTGAATGCTCTGGGAAGCTGTATACAGCTTTGCTTCCCTTCTTTTTATTTGAGACAGACAGACAGACATATACCGTGAGGTCTCTCAAATCAAGAGTAACAAAAAACATGCAAGGAATCGCATAAATGTTAGCATTTTTGTTCAGCAGCTGCTTTGGGACTTCTATGTTAAATGTGTGGGTTGCTTAAGCCTGAACCAAGGGAGAACATGACTCCAGCATCACGTTGTGCCGCTCTAAGTATGACTTAGAATGACTCCTGGGTTTGCCTTAGTATTGGCTACTCACGCTAATTAAAATTTTTATTTGATCTCCGTCTCCTAAAGAACATTTCCAGTCTCCACTACAAAAATTCTTTGCCTGGTTGGTCTCTGGTCTCTGCCATCTCTCTCCAGAGATCACTGCTATAGTGCCTTTCAAAGTCAGTCTATTCCAGCACTTAAGTCACTTTGATCTTTTGATTCATTCTCTTTGACTTGTCAATTTTAGTTTCTCTGTCTAACACAACGGAACTTTGTCAGGTCTGTCACAGCACCAGTGGGCCTCCAAAGCCAATCTTTTTGCATTACAACGACCAGTTCCTCTAAACTCATCCTCTCCTTTTGAGTACCCATTTCTGCTAAGGGATCAAAGACTGATTTGCAGGTTTATTCACCCGTAAGCCTCCAATTTGATCCACTGGCTATGACAGCCTTCTGGACAAGTAAGAGCACAAGGGAGACTCTTCAGAAGAGGCAGCGGAACTATCAGCATCCAGAATAGCTACTACCTCAAAAGCTGAGCTCTTGAAGTGTTTCCTCTTCCAGCAGGCCACAACACAGCTTGGCAGCATATCCAGTGATTATTTATGTTAAATTGTAACGCACCTCACTGCTACATTTGTGTAACGTATAACTGAAAACTTGGGGGGAGGGGGGGGAAGGTGTGTTTAAACTCACACACCCCCCAAAAATATCTATGACTCTATGCCAAAAGCAGCACATTTATACTGTGACAAAAGGTTTCCTTGTGTTCTTCTACAGGATACCTACAGCTAAGTCCCAAAGTCAGCTGAAGCCTGGCCTAGGAGGTCCAGAATCTAGCAAGGATTTACAAACCCTAATCTTCAAGGGTTGGTACAGAAGCTGGTAACAGAATGGCAGTATGGAAAAACATCTGCTTTTGACAAGCAGATGTCAAAATTTCACTTAAATACAGCAATAGTGAGAGGGATGCAAAGTCTCAACTTGAGCTGCAGTGCAGATTGCAGCATAGAAGAATCACGTTCATTCACTCCACAAACTGTGTTATCTTGCACGAGTATGAATGCCAACAGCTGAACCAAAATGCAGAACGGTCGGTCAATATCAGGGACTAGAGACCACCTGGAAATGCTGAAGATAAAGCCTTCAGGGAACTGTTATGGAAACTTCAGTCATACAGGAAGTAAATACTTGTCCTGCCCAAGATTTATAACAGAAACTTCAGTGGATTTTAATACAATAAGTGAAGATATTCTTGAAGTGATATTAAAGGATAAAATCATGCGCACTCTTAACCTCACATGGCTTCTGTTTTACCTGTCATTTGCAGTAAAATCCTACATATTAAAGTCCACTACAGTTCAGGTTTTGTTTTGTTATTATTCCTAGATCCGTATGTGGACGCTGACACAGTAAGTTGGTAATAGACAGTAAAAACGTGGCACCTGAAAATGAGGCTCCTTGAGTATTCCAACCAATTCTGCAATATTTTCATCTTTATTTACTAAGGGACTGATGTCTTCAAGAATTTCATTCACCAACTCCAGGTTGTTGTCACTGACAGCCTCAAGTTTAGAATCTTCCAGTCGCTCATGAGCCTGTAAGATTAAACATATATCTATAGTGTGATTAAGTTTCAAGTAGCTCCAATTTATAAACCTTTAAAATAATTTCTTGGCGCAACCTTTAGCAGGAAAGCCAGAAAAATTACGTCTCGTGTAATCTGTGTATTTTACATGCTTACATTTTGCATGACCCAACAAACCTCATAAATGGCACCTGTCAGAGACGCTTGTATATCCTTATTTGCCACAACCTTCATGCTATATACACCAAACAGTCCTCTCTGAACAGTACAGTGCCTCAGATCTCTTCTGCTTCAGAACCCACTACAAGTACACCTTCTAGAAGGACAAAAAAGGAACTATGGGACCTGCTCAGAAGACACAAAGTCTGCAAGAGCAGCATTTACCACAGGCTCCTCCTATTAAAACACCTACAAACCAGCAAATTTTAAAAGGAAATCTGCATAACTAAAGGAAATGCTAAAGAAAAGTCTGCAGCAAAGGCAGCTAACAGCATCCCAGGCTGCATTAAGAAGCGTGCTGCCAGAAGGTCGACCTCTACTCAGCAGTGACGAGGCCACACCGGGAGTACTGTTTATAATTGTAGACCTACTGGAGAGAGTGTACCGAAGGGCCGTGAAGACAATGAAAGGACTGGAGCACCTAGTGTTTGGGGAAAGGCTGGGAGACCTGGGACTGCTCAGCCTGGAGAACAGACAGCTTCAGGGGGGTCTCATCAATGTGTATAAATACCCGAAGGGAGGGTGCAAAGAGGATGGAGCCAGGCTCTTTTCAGCGGGTGCCCAGTGACAGGACAGGAGACAATGGGCTCAAAGTGGAACACAGGAGGCTCTGTCTAAACATAAGGAAACACTTCTTCTACTGTGAGGGTGACTGAGCACTGGCACACTTTGCCCAGAGAGGTCGGAGTCTCCCTCCTTAGAAATATTCAAAAGCCATCAGACATGGTCCTGGGCAGCCATCTCCACGTGACCCTACTTGAGGAGGGCGTTGGACCAAATGCCCCCCCAGAGGTTCCTTCCAACCTCAACCATTTTGTGATAACTTTTAATCTCTTTCTCTTTTTAATCCTTTCTTAAACACTGCAGATACTTAGATTCATTGAAAGGTAGGAGCTTTGAGTGGTAAGAGAAACATACCATCTTACTTATTACAGGTACTGCTGTACCATAAAATTAGGGAATAAGAGGAGGCCAAAAATAATTAAGATTCTCAATGCATTCAAATAAGAGTTATTTACAACACCGAAGCAACAAGTTCAAAAAAGAACAATCGCTTTGGCATGTAAAAATACAACAAACAACAGATATATTTGGAAGTCATCTATACATACTTCCCATATATATAATTTAAAGGTATGTGCACACATCTACTTTCTTATTAGTGCTTTAAAATAGATGCTAAAATAAGATTTTGCTAAAACCAGAAAACTTCGTTTCCTGAAATCATCTGAGTATTAAATTCTACTTCATATCCATAAAATGGTATTTGTGCAGGACCGATGATCAAACACTGGAAAGGCTAACTTAACATAGAGAAAGACATTTCAAACATTTCCCAACACCAACACACACAAACCAAATGACCATGATTACGAAGTCATAGGAAGCCTGGCACCTACACACATTCTCCTTTAGAAGGGAATGAATGCTATTTTGTACATAATACATACAGTAAACAACATCCTTCTTTTAAAGTCTGCTTCTTCTACAGCAAGTAAACCCATAAATCTATTGACTTTTAAACATACACCCACTGCAAAACCTTTATAAGATTAGAGAATATGGGTTACCTCCTTTGTCACTCATTTTCTTTATAATACTACCACTAACACAGTATAATTTAAAGTATCCTCACCCTTCACCCCAAAATCAAGGCCATGTATATACTGAGGAACAGAAAGTTTATCAGTCAACAACCTCTGATCCTGTATTATGTTGGGGAGTAGCAGGACATGGAGTGGTATGAATAATTTAAGAAAGAAAAAAAATTAAAAAAGGAATACTTAGGTATTGCAACTATTTTTTTTATTCCAGTTTACAATTTCAAAAATAGTGATACTGAATTGAGGTTTTTGATTCATTCAATATTTATTATACTTGCCAAATGTTCAAATAGTAAGGCCTTTGCCTCCAACCATCTGACATCCTAAATACTGGACTCAACGTTTATAGATTACCCTCGAGATGTTTCCTTGGTCTGAGTTAGGCATTCACCTGGTGTGCTCTAGGCTATGCTACAATATTAAAAGCAGTAGTGACTGCAGAGAAGAAGATAAAGTTGTGACGTTCAAAAGAACAGTTAACAACCCAGGAGAAAATAACTTTAATAAGACAGTTCAGTAGTAAAACTGAGTACAATTCATGCATGTTCCAAATTCAACAACTGTTTTCAAAAAAGCATAACAATTCTAAAGGCTAGTTAGGATTGAACATAAACCTCAGCACAGGAAAGACACAGATTTGTTGGAGCGGATCCAGAGGAGGGCCATGAAGATGATCAGAGGCTGGAGAACCTCACCTATGAAGACAGGCTGAGAGAGTTGGGGTTGTCCAGCCTGGAGCAGAGGAGGGTCTGGGGAGACCTTACTGCAGCCTTCCAGTACCTAAAGGGGGCTTATAAAAAGATGGGGGCAAACTTTTAAGTAGGACCTGTTGTGATAGGACAGAGGATAATGTTTTTTAGACTAAAGGAGAGTAGATTCAGATTAGATATATAAAGGAAGACTTTTTATGATGAGGGTGGTGAAACAATGGAACAGGCTGCCCAGAGATGTGATAGATGCCCCATCCTGGAAACATTCAAGGTCAGGCTGGACACAGCTCTGAGTGACCTGATGTAGGTGAAGATGTCCCTGCTTATTGCAGGGGTGTTGGACTAGATCATCTTTGGAAGTCCCTTCCAACCAAAATTATTCTATGATTCTATAAACATCAGTAAAAGACAGGAAAATACATTTTACAGTGATTACGGTTACTTCCCTTTCCCCTACCACCTACTGAAGAATGGAAAGGTACAGTAAAAGAACCCTATCACAAAAAAGATCTGTATTTTCTACCTTAATGCCTTTATTCTAGACAGAACAAGTGTGAAATTAACCTAGAACAATTTTAAAAGATTAGCCAAACAAGCATTGCAAAATATTATAAACTAATGACTATGCTTATAGCTTGCCTTCATTTTTTTAAGGGCTGAAAAAGAAAAAAAAAAATAAGGCTTGTATGGCTCATGACACATTTCCTTAAGTTTCTTTTGGTCCTTTTTGGGATACTTTACATAATGATTAGACTTAAAAACTGACTAATTAAAGGGAAATGAAAAGCTTTTGCATTTCTGGCCTGGTCTGAAATGCATCTCCTTAAATAATGTGACCATCTCAGGGTCCTGAGAATTGCCTATTCCATTAAAACTAGCTCTTCTAATAGAAGAACAAGTGTTACGTATCTTTAGGGACAAATGGATACATATGAACTATATATACTTCATGAAATGTGTTCTCATTTTGATCTTGTCCTTATTTAGCTCTGCTGGTTAGAACTGAGTTTTTCAGTTTAATTCTCAAATACTTTCAAAAGAAAATACGATTGCAGTCATGCCATATGAACACAATTGAAACCTTTCAGCATTCTAGATAAAGCAAGTTTATAGTGAAGAATCTGTTTCCATTACAAGCACTTTCTTACATCTGCTAGTCATTAAATTCCACGTAACTGTAATTGGCCATTAAAGCACAAATTCTTGATACGAAAAAAATGCTTTGCAATGAACATTTTCCTCATAATAAATATTAAATTAAAGATGACCTATGCAGCAAATACTGAAGTTCAAAACAACTCTAAGTAAGAAAATGATTTTACTTACTCTAGCAAATTTAGTACACAAATCTTTCCTTCTGCAGTCACTAGCTGATGAGACACTTCCATTATTTCTAATTTTATTACTGTGCAATGTCTTCCACTTACAGCCAATTTTTTTGACCAGCTAAACAGAAGTAAATTCTTACACGAATTGTTATGAGAAGTTTTCCTTTTTAGATTTTTATACTGAGCAAAATCCCTGCACAACAATCCTTTCCAGAGTATTTCATGCCTGCCCAGAGGGCACTGCTTTCAGATGTCTATTCATATTAAAGAGATAGCTACATTTAAGCTGACTGGTTTTTTCCTCATGAAAGTAGCTTTTTTTAATGAGGTAAAATTAAGAAAGAACATTAAGTGCTGTGCAATATTGACTGCATCTCCTACTGGTAAGATCAGCTACATTTTAATTACAGAGTCCAACGATTTTTTGTAAATATTACCTTACATATTTATAATTGATTGCTACCAGCTCTAAATAAAATACTTTCATAATGTAAGACCAAAACTAAGGATAGCCCATGTCTCACAGAGCTGACAATTAAAGGTACCAGCATTAATCTGAGATCCAGGAAAGGGCATGGAATCAATATTTCACTGGGCTGATCAGAGCCAAAGAAAAAAAAGAAAACTTTTTGGGAGAAAGAAGGTTATTGCTCTCACTTTTCACTTTTGGCAAAAATGGTAGAGGTCAGATGGCATGTGGGTTTTGCACACAACAGTGGTCATGAGACTATATCAAAACCAACTGCTTCTAATTTCAAGTATTTTGACATTTTCTTCATAAATAATGTTACCACACAATTTCTGGAGTCTCTGAATTTTTCTTCTTCCTCTAGAATCTTCTATATAACAATAAATCACTGTGTACAGAAATTACATTACACCAAATATTCAACTTCAAGAACTCCTGCAAGTCTTTTAATAAAATGTACCATACATAGTGCCATTGTTAATCTCTCAGTCCATACTCAATGTTCACACAGCAATTTCAGAGTAAACATATTTCCAGATTCTACTCAAATCAGCAAATTGAAATACCTTAGCAAGTGATCTTACAATAGGGTTTTCCATAATTCCTTTAAGAAAAATCAGGTCTATTTCTTCAGCGCCTGTTGATGTCGGCAGATCAGTAAGGTTATCCAGGACCTGCTGCATGGCTGCTGACAAAACAAAAGCAAAAAGTAAGTACTGACCAAAACAGGCTTGCATAAATAGCAAAAGCTCTGGGAAACATCACAATTTTAACTTTAGAGACATTAAGCAGCCAACTACATCTACTGTAGACAGGCAAGTGGTCAAAACAGAAGAAATACTTTTTTTGTGTGTTTGAAAGATGGAAATAAAGGATCTATCCAAATCCTTATCACCACGATCAACTTAAATCCAGCCCCAGCACATTCCTTTCAAGATTCACTACTACTTGAAAGATTTAAAAAAACAAACAAGTATGAACTATGTATAAGGTATGCATAATCTTGCAAATACAATAAAGCAACTCATTCACGACACTCTTCATTTCAACTCCCTTTCAGAGGAAGTTTTCAGCCCTCATATATACTCCAAACAGCTACAGGTTTTACAATGCTTGTATAGGCTATATGCCACTGTTTTTAAAATGAACACATAGCTCCAAACTAATATAACCAAATTTAATTTAACCAAAAATCTGCTTCTAAGGCAGCTTTTACCATGGCAACACTTGTGCCCATGCCCAGCAGTCCTTTACAACCAGGCCTGACTTATTGCACTCCAGCACCAAGTGTAGACGGTGCAGATGCTAACATCACCCGGGCACCACAACACACTGCAATGGGGAGCGTATCCTACAGTGCGAAACACGTGCCTGCCCAGTACCCTCAGTGATTTTCCCGGCTATCCACAGACTCACAGAGAACTGCAGCAGCTTGGGTGAGAATGAACAACGTTGCCCAAGAAAGAGTCAGAAAGATGGAGTCCCACCATCCCAGCGGCCTTATCCCATGAGGTTGAACGATGAGAATTTATTTTAAAACTGTTTCCCAAGAAAAAACTGTTTAAAACTCTCCCATTTAAGATAAAGTTGAACAAAACACACCTTTTATGCTGGACAACAGGTTCAGTGTGTTCATATACTACAGAGTTCTTGCACATCTGGGCTCACATGCAGCAGCCCTTAGCTGGCATTACACCAACTAGCCTCAAGTTTGCAAAGATGCACATGTGCCAGCTTGGGCTGAGCACAAAACGGGGCAGCACTGGGGACAGTTAGGACGTCCTTCACAAGGTAAATGGTTATTCTTTCTCTGTTTTCCAACACAGGACTAAATATTCTTATCTTGTAGTAATATCTTAGTAGTGAATAACCTATACTGTTCACGTTTTTAACTGTATTCTTTTGCACTCCTGCTGAGTTATATGTGCACGCTCAGGCTCCGACAAACACATACACAGGTATACTAAAAAAAACCACCTTCTGTTGAGGTTGCCAACAAGCTAAAAAGCATTAGAACAACCACTGTGTACTGCAATGATCTGCATGTTGCATAGCAGCATAATTCAAGAGAATTAGAAAGCGTATATGCTCCTTCTCCCACACAGGAATTTACCCTTAACTTTCCCCATTGCTTTATAATGAAAGCTATTATGAAACGCTGTACAGTAACAGAACAAACAGCATTTCTCAACACCTACTTTCTAATTTCAATTCTTCCTAGAAAATTCCATCCCAAGAAAAAAAATTATGGCCATTCTTTCTGTCAAGTGGAACTGACTTTTCAACAATCAAATCATCTGGTGTGCCACATTTTAACTACAGCAGTGTATGTCAAAAGACTGCATTTAAAAAAGGATGTTTTAACCATACTCCTTGCTTTCAAAAAGTGAATCTTCTGTGAAACCATGAGTAGGAGGGAAAATGACACTTCATGCTTTCAGATTTTGAAGTAATATTACTTCTATTTTATAACAGACAAAGTGCTGTTAGCAATCACACATTACATAAAGTCACCAAATCAACCTGTAAATAGTCCACACCTGCCTCAGACTAGGCATGTCCTATATCTTGACAAGTTCAGCTGTAGGTGCAACTGCCTTGTTCCACATTTTCTCAATTCCCAGTTATAGATTAATGACTCTTAATGCAATCATGCAAGCTACAGTATTTGCAGGAGACAGATATTTCTAGGCAATGTGTGTAGTGCACTAGGTGCTGCACTGCAAGAGCTCCAATAATAAGCTTTCTTTACATTTTTAATGGTTATGTAAATTATGTTTAAGGGACTTCAGGTTAGCCTTTTGTTCTTATAAATAACCTGAGTAAAAATATAAAGCTTCCTTCAGGTCAAAGCATGCATCTCAACTACCAGTTGCAGTTCCAGCACTTGGTGCTGACAGGCATGCGTAATAAAAGACATTCCGTATCTATTACCATGTTAATAAGCTGTTTCTTACATAACCCTTTCAGAATTCTGCTTCTCTTAGAATGATGAAACTAAAAAATAAAATCCCTACATAAAAACTTTATCATCAAGGAGAAACTGTTAAGAGCAACATTAAGCTTCAAAAGAATGACTTTCAATCTTTGCGCAGCTAGGCAGTATATTTTCAAACGAATAATTGTATTTAGTAAAAGTTTCACAAATCCTAGCACCAAACCTGCTTATATTTTAGCACTCTTGGAAAGCAGAAAACACATTTATCAACATACAGAGTTCAAAAAATTCACAAAGGCAGACTTGCATCCCAGGTGATCAGAACCAAAAGCAGCTGTTTTCAGCAATAGCTTGCTATTGCTGTGCACCTAATGGTTGCCTTCTCTCATGGCAGAGCCATCATGACAGGAGTCTTAGCTAAAAATAGTGTTGCCACAAGAAAAACAAGAAGGCAGGCATATGTAAGTTGCAATAGGGCACTTTTACTCACCCTGGAATGTTTATGTTTGAACACAGTGTGGGTCTCTGTATTCTCAGTCTAGCTAGCCATCTTAAAGGGAAGAACTTTCTAAGCAGCTGAATAAAAAAAAATAGTTAAGTAACCCTTTATTTTAACCAGCTACAAGACTAAGTAAAAATTTTTTAGCCTGAGAGAAAGCTTTAAGCAGCTTCAACAAAGTCTTTGCACCCGTTACCTAGTACACAGTAACTAGAAACTAGAGCAACAGTAACTAGAAACTAGAGCAACTAGTTCACTGTGTTTATATACCTCACAATTTGACAGCTTTACATTCACCTGGCAGTGAAATTCAGAACATAACCAAATGGGTTTTTTGTTTGTTTGTTTGTTTTTTTCAAAAAGTCATCACGAGCATCTTCCAACAGGAATTATGTCAGCTGGTTTATTTAAAAAGAATAGAAACAATACCTGGGTACTTTTTGTGACAGACTAGACTAAGTACTTTAATTCCAGCATTCTACAATTATTATTCAAGTCATGGCCCAGCTTCAAACATAGTTCCCATTTATTGTGAAATGCTAATATTTGCTCACATGTGATAATAGCTTTGAAAGTCTAAGCAACATATTGATCTACATATGCCTTAGATATTCATATGTGTACTTCCCAACAACTTGATTTATTCAAAGACAATTTCAGGGGGGAAGACACTCTGGTTAATGTATTATAAACCCTCTTTTTATGTATCTATTCAACAGGCTTTTGTTTATTCATTTCTAGGGAAAAGAAATCTTATTAAAATACAAACAGCAGGAGAAACGTTGTTTCCAGGCTTAATTATAATGATCTTTCAGAATAATGTAGATATCCATGGAATTTCAAGTAGCAGTCTTTAAAACAATTTCACTTTTTTCTTTCCTGGGGCAAAGCCACCTTAGCTCTTTTAGAAAAGTATCTTATCTTTGAGCAGCAGGAATGAAAGCTGAAGATATAAGTACTCACGTAGAAAAGTTTTACTTAAAAGAGCAGGTCCTATCAAGCAAGGAACAGATGGAACTAAGGAGTTTAGAGACTACCAAATCTAAATACCCTATCAAAAATTGCCTTTTGAGCCTCCCTTCTCTTCTCTGGAAAATCTGCCCTTGAAATGTTGATAGAATTTACTCGGGGTGGGGGGGTGGGGGTTGGGGGCGGCCAGGGGAAGACTTGCAGAACTTCAACGTAAATCAGGCATACAAGAACTAAGGACTACACTGAACAAACTGAGTAAACCAGGTTGCCAGGAGCACTCCTTATTGTTGAATACTTTGGTGTTCATTAAAAAGCAAATGTTTGCTTTTCCTTCGGTGGAAAATTATTTGGGTCTCTCTTCCTCTCTTGTCGCATCTTTTAGAGGAAACTGGTAAGAACACTCCAACTTTGAGAGCTCTACCATGCACCTCCTTTTCTCTTTTTCTATATTCAAAGACTCGCCTGGGTAAAATTTTAAATTCTCATCACATTGTGAGGACACCATGAGATAGGCATGGCTGACTACAACAGTTAACAATATACATATTACAAGAAACACACACTGACAACAGCATCCAGACAGAAGTGGAGGAACTGAGCAGCAGAAACAGGTTCTCAGTTGAGGCTGTTGAAAAAGTGACAACAGAACTGAGTCTGAGCTGGGAATCTGAAGAGAAAATTAGATTACAATGGGCCACGCTCCCCTCCCTGGCTTTGGTGACAAGGAACATACACACAGGCAGAATGAATTCCCACAGTCAATTTTCAAAGAACATCTTCATAACCACAGAAATTTTAAAGCCTCAAGCAAGACTCAGCAAAAGCATACTCGTCTGCTGTGTACACACACTGAACAATCTAATCCTATTATGCATATGACCCCATACTCAGAGAAACTATTTTGCTGTTTGAACCCCACATCGGAAAGGGAAAGGGAAGGGAAGACAAGTTAATTGACCTCTGTAGCAAACAGTGTGCAACCTGAGACGTAAGAATACAGAAACCCCACTTTCTAATGCAAAATGCACTGACCAAAATTAACTCATAATTCACATATAGCTCTTCAGACAACCAAAGGATGCTTCAAAGGTTTAATCTGCATACTGTACCTTACAAGAGTAAATTCAGATCAAATAGAAGTACAAGATACTATGATAACTCTTTTTCTATTTGTAAGAAAAAGACAGGTTTTCACCACGCTTTCAACTATGACTCTTCTATCCAATTTGATTTCACTCTTTCTTTCAGTGCCTAATTCCTGTCTACATTAATTCTATGTAAAGGAAAGAGGAAGCATATATTTAAATAAATTTTCCAGATTTGCAGACAGAAGACAAATGTGTCACTCACTGGGGAAAATTAAAGCTTTGCAGAGCGAGTATCTTGCACGGATTTTTTTTTTTAGCTCCATTTTATTAGTCTCCAAGCTTAAAAACTAACAGAAATGAAAAGAAAATTATGTATAATACATTTAAATAAATGTATGCATATTTATTTCCACATGCCCGACTCATCTGGATGGGAAGGTATAATAAATACCTCAAGGGCTATTGGTGAGGCTAGTGCTTTACACAGTTTAGAAAGTTACATTAAAATCTCATCACAACATAAAGTTTGGAAACAATTTATTGTGTGATTTAAAAACTTTTTAAGAGGGATATATCCAAAGAAAAGTTTCACAAGGCACCCAATATGCATAAACAAAAGAAAATTCATTTAACTCATATTGTCCTCAACCAATGGCAGCTGTGTAAAATTTTGCCGTTTGTATTCATGCTTGTAAAAAAACTGATTTATGCTTTAACATAAGGCAGAAAAAAAAGTTGTTTTGTATTGGCCACTTCTCTCCCCAGTTATAAATGATAATGTCTTTGGCAGCCCAGGTCTAAGAAAAGGAGTACCTATAACAAGTTAACATTTTGAGCTTGCACAAACAAGTTCATTCAGTAACAGACTACTGAACTAGAATATATGAAGCACTGTTACCACTGCTAAGCTTCAGAAACCACGTTTTAAGATAACAGTCTCTGGGAAAGAATTATGCAATTGAGCACATACAACAGCATGTTTGAGTTTTTACAGCCAACAACTGTATTCACCGATCAGAGATCACATTTAGAAATACCTCCAGGGAAGTGCTATAGAAGTGATGGACAATTGCAATTTAGCCCCTCTGCTCCTCTGCGCTAGGCTACAAATTAGTTACACAATGCCATAAAAAGGTATGACTACGTTGCTTATTGTAGTAGGGTACACTGACACGTGGGCTCTCAAGCATCCACAGATTTTGCATCTACATCAATCTGAGGTTTTATCCAGGGTATTTGACAAAAAATTGCCAAGAAGGGAGCGTAGGGCCAATGCAGCTATAGCCCCGTTGATAACCACCTGAAGTATTTCTGGGTGGCAGCCCACCGTACCACCACGTAGGCACATTTTCTGAACAGGACCCCTCCTCATTCAGTAAATACAATGGAACTTCTCTAGAAAGACAGTCAGATTGCTTAATGAAGGAAGCTGTTGTCTGCAGCATGCATACTTTACTGACTGCAGAATCAGAGACATGAATAGCGTGTATGGCAGCTAATTAGTAAAGGAGGAAAAGTCTTAACTGATAAGAATGAATGCTGCTCTGGATACTCTAAAACTATGCATTGACTTCTTGCACGTTGAAAAGAAATAACACAAATGCTTAGAAATGTTTGTTAATTTTTTTTACTTCATTTTCTCCAAGTTTCCTGTCAAGTCAAAATTGAGCTATGTTAGCATACTATAAATAGATGCTTGAGCAGTCAAAACCTACCTCAGCTTATCAAACCTAGCTCAACTACATCTTACATGCCCATTTTTCACGATGCTTAAGGTCACAGAAGCTATAGGGAAGAGTGAATAACCCTTCCACATCCCAAACACTGTTGCCATGCCTCTTTCAGGCTGTGAAGTTTGTCCAAAAAAAAGATGAAGCGCAAATTTTCTGATGAACAGATGGACCTCACAGCTGCATCTTTTGGAAAGAAAAGCACTACTTTAAAATTATTTCAGCAAAGATAAAAAAAAGGAATGAAGCATCACATCTCCAAAACCAGCTGAATTAAAAGGTTAAGTCTTATTTGAAGAAATACATCATGACCAACAATAAGATACTGATAAGAGATACACTAAAATCCAGTGCTGAGGAAGTTGTGTTAGACATTTCTTTCTTAAAGGGCTGTTAAGAAAAATATCTCAATTGTAAAGTACAAAGGCAATTAACTTAGCTGGATGCTCACTAAGCTTGATGCTTTGAAGATAAGCCTATACAGGTGTTAAATACTACCATGTTTTGTGACTTTTTTTTTAATTAGGAAAGACTTCACGAACAGATGATGTTTAACTAAGGAAGCATACACATACACAAAAGTATGCTGAGTATGTCTTTTCTGACAGAGAGAAGTTTCTCATATAATGGTTTAAATTGTACAGGTCTAACCTCACAGTTAGAAGTTCTCTGCAGCAAACAAATGGTAGGACAGCAGAAAGCTGCAGAGCAATTCCTCTGTTGTAGTCTGAGCCACCTAATGAATTTGCTTCTTCATTATTGTATTAGTGCTGTACTGGCAGAGGCAGGAGGGCTTAAGATGACTTCTGAAAAGTTCAGGAGATGCAATTATTTTAAAAGAGCATTCACATTCCTGTTTCTCTGCTTAAACACTTTCATACGCCACTAAAAAAAGTAGCGTTTCTTAGTGAATCACAACATATACAACTGTTTGAGAGTAATGGTTTAAAACACAATTACTAAAAAGTAGACATTTTCCTCCCAGGGGTACATTCAGGAAAATAACTGAATCAAGTTATGAAAGCCTAACTTAAGAGGGAAGGGTCCCCACGAGGTCTCTAATCCAACCTCCTGTTCTGAGAAGGCACAGCTATGACAGCACACCACGGTGCTCAGGACCGTACCCAGTAAAGCGCTGAAAGCTCTCCTCCCTGGATGGAGACTACACAGCTTCTCTTGGCAACTGCTTCTACTGCTTCCTAATGATGAAAAAGGTTTTCTTTACCTGCAGCCTGAACTTCTCTTGATTCCATTTATGTCATCTGTGTCTCATCCTCACTGGAACAATTACCCACAGAATTTGTGGAGTCTCCATCCCTGGAGGTATTCAAAACCCCATGGACACAGTCCTGAACAACCTGCTCCAGTTGATCCTGTTCGAGCAGGTGGGTTGGGCCAAGATGATCTGAAGAAACCCCTTCCAGACTCAATGGTTCTGTGATTCTGTAATTATTTCTTGGCATCCTTCATTCAGATGGAAAGCTCTGCTCACTACTATTACTCTTCTTGAATTTCGCTATATACTTTTTCACACCATGTAAATACTACCTTTAAATAAAAACTGGAAATTCATATTGATACTATACTGAAAGACAGATCACTCTTTCTGTAATACAAAAGGCCACAGTATAAACCCATCAACACCAACAGCTCAGTTATGGATGCCTGCACTTCTGCAGGGCAACTCAGGCAGCACTGGAAAAGCTATGCCATCAGTGTTCGTTTTGAGCTGGACTTAAAAATTTGCACATCATTTTAAAAAAAGGAAAAAAAAAATCAGACCTATGCCTCCAAATAACTACTTTATGAACTGATACTAAATCACTAATATGCTGTTTTACAGCATTTCTAAATACTGTTCATCAGGAACTTAATAACTACACTAAATCTGAACGTTACTACTGCCAGCTGCCAACAAAATAAATTTACTTCCACAGTTTCTGAAAACTTTACACATTGCCCTAAACATATGAAGCTTTTGTTCTAGCTGAGTATTTGCATTAGTCTTCCTAAAAGGCAGTACTAAGGAGCCAAATTTTGAAATCAGTCCCATTTCCCCAGTTATGATAAGGCACAGCTTAAAGGAAACCACTACTTTTCCTCTTGCTATTACAAATGTTCATATGTTGCCATTTGAAGAAATAGTCTTTGAGAAGATCTCAGAAAACTTCAAAACATAAGCATTTCTCTGCAACTGCCAAGTTGCACGCATCTGAAGACCAAATATTCCAGACATTGAAGAAATTATTAAAAAGTATTCAAGTAATCCACAGGAGGCAAGGGAGGTCAGTGGAAAGAAAAGGAAATATGCTGTATTTTTGGAAGCCTCTACCTATAGCCTAGACATTTAGGGCTGTACACGTAAAAGTTTCCATTGCAGGAAAAAAAACTCAGTGTTCCAAGAGGAGAGAAATTTAACAGTATTATGCCTCAAATTACCAACAGCAGTTGTGTTTGAAATAAAATATGCAAGGAATTTAATGCAAAAGCTTCAACCACCACACAGCACAAACTGAAGTGTGCAAAAGCAAGTCAACTCAAAGCTTTCTTAAAAGGCTGGATTTATTTATTTATTTATTGTGATATTCTTACTTTTCAGCTACAGATGTTAGAAAAACATGTCTTGATGTCACACAAAGACTACTGTACTTACTGCACTTTAAATGAATATTAGCATATGCCCCAGCAGAAATTTCAATTTTGGTGAACAAAGACCGGACTCCCTTAGTTCCTCAACTGCGTTAATGCTTCAGGTACTACAGGATATTTTAAAACTGGTTTTTACATGAAGGCAAAACGCATTCAGTGGATATGCAGTCTAAGATACTACTTTGTACCCCAAGTTTCAGTACAAATTCAGAAAGTTTCAGACGCATCCTGCACTCCACTCAACTTATACAACAGGCTGAACATACTGGATCACATCAGTCATCCTCCCTGGTATTATACAAGAAACAGCTGGATGAAAACACATATATTCTCTGCAGCCACACAGGCAATTAATGACAGTATTTATGAAGTCCAAATGCCAGCATAACAGATGCAACAAAGTACAGCTTTTGAAGTATGCCTTTCTCTGTATCTTAATTTTTCAGCTCCAGTGTGTACCCTCCCAAATGAACCAAAGCTTTGTATCTGTATTTCTGTCAGAGGATGCAAAATTATTTATCTGTTGCAGGGTGACAGAGCCTGAAGACAGAGCAACTGACTGACAAAATACTAACAACATAAGTAAAGATCACAGTTATATACCCACAGGAGTAAGTTATGGGTAACAAAAAAATAATTCAGTTTATCCTACCACTTTTATTGGTGGAAAAGTTGAGGTGAAGTCATGCAGAACCATCTATACAGTTTTATCCCATTGATAACTTTGTCCTAAGGCCAACTGGAAATCAATTAAGAGAACTTCCTAAATCAGATCCCTTCCTCACACAAATACTAAATTTAGACCTGAAGAGAAAACAGTGAATACCCTTCCGAAGAGAAATGAAGATTCCATTTTATTACGTGCTTGCATCTTATTACTAGCCTCCAATCAACAGTGTCATAGTGAATAAAGGTAAGCTGTGAAACTTCAAGTTGTATGTTGTGCCCCACTCCTAAGAACAGACACCCCAGCAGCAACAAAATGGGAGGTTCAAGTTCTGCTGGGAACATGTTTCTTCAACCATTTGCACTCTCATCTAGTCACACTATAAAGGTATCTTTTCAAAGAAGCTAAAACTCAGAAGGATTGTAAGGTACTCTTTTGTTGGTGTAAATGTCATGGCTCACAACACCTAAAGAGCTATTGTGTAATGTGGTATGGGCACATCTGTAAACAAGGCAAGGTCCTTTTAATACACAAAATTGGATACTCTACTGTATAGCAAAGTAACAAGACTGCATCTCCAGAGACCCACAATGAATCTGATCGCTAGAGATCTTGTTGGTTCAACTGGAGTTTGCAGGGGTGCTTGCATCCTTCCATCTGAAAGCACCTGATCACTCAACAGATTACCAGTAGGAAATAATTTTTAAAAAAACACATTTCAGATACCTGTGTGTTTCCTCAGTCTTGGTTAATATGAAATTTAGCTTAAACAATTCTTTCTGATCCCTGTTCTCAACCCAATTTTTTTTGTATCTAGCAAACAATACCTTGGGTTTCATCCTTCTAACCTAAAGAGGGCAATTTTCTGCCCTACAGAGGGCATTTTCTCCTTTCCTATATTGACTGGGAAAGAAGCAAGCCTGGCATAATTTCCCTGTACCTCTTCTAGTCTGCACCTTTTTTTCAATATGGACAGTCAGAATTGTGCTAATTATATCAGACAAGAGTCTCATGAGTGCGTTGTGCAAAATCATTAATACTTCCCTTTCTACTAATACAGATAGATCATGAGATCTACCTTGACTTTCTCACAGTTACATCATACTGTCAGCTCAATCTACTGGTTTGTCACGAAAGAATATAAAAGATCATTCTGAACCTCTGTCTCCTCCAAACCTTAAAGTTGTAGCTGAACAAAGTGTCCTCTTCCTTAAGTGCAAAAGACTACATGTATATTTTGCCCTACTGCTATTACTCTGGGCTTCAAATCAGTTTTTGGCACTTTGGTTTTGATCCTTTTTTGCTTCAGAAAAGATACTTAGACAATTAATTTCACCAGAAACCACCTTTCATCCAGATGCTTTTGCTGTTTTTAACACTACGTCCTTCTACAGCTTTAAGTGTAGGAGACACTAAGGAATCTAACAGTTAAGAATTTTATGATGAAGAGTTTTGATATCTATTTAAGTAAGGCTGTATTAACACATTCTCAAGTCTTATAACAGCAGCAGAATGCTTTTTTAAATGAAAGCGTCCAAACACAGCACTTTCAAAATCTGATTGCCCCATTATGGTGCAGCCACTTCAAAAGCTACACCTATGCCCTTTTAATACATCACATCCATATATTAACATTTCACGCATGCTGTGTTTCAGACTTCGGTTATTGTGAAGTGTTTGTTGAATTATCCCTTCCAACCTAAAACACTGGAGTATTTAAATTAGATCTGCATCAATGCAGACATAAAAATATTTTTATTTGAGGTTCTATTATGGATGCTGCACAAGCATTTGAAAATTGCTCAATAAATTCATATGCAGAAAACAGAAACGCAAGGCAGCTTTTTAGAGTGCAAAATAAATTAAAGCACTTTAGAAAAGACTTAACTATCTCAACACATTTTTTAATCAAAAATTAAAGTTACTTTAATTTAAAATAGAAAATATATTTGATTATTATAGCTACTCCATTTTTCTAGAAGGAAAAACACCCACCATGCAAAACTTCCTTAGGGAAGTTTTCAGTTAATTCAGAGTCTACTTAATTTCACTGAAAGTCTTCCTCTGCATTGCAACTTGCAAGTGGAAAATTTAAGACAGGAATAAAGCTGCAAAAAATACAAAATTTAAATGAAATTATCTCTGGCCCAGGACCTCAGTTTTCAATTTTACAGGATCACCTGGTACGTTTTCCAGAAGTTTCATTTGAAGTTCATGCCTAAACTCTAATGTTCCCACTTCCACTAAACTAAATTATCTCACGCAAGCACTCCCCGTCTCTGTCCAAACAAACATCAGGAAGCTGTAAAAGCAAGTTGCTAAATTGCTATGGTTCAGGATGACTTGCAGCAGAAAAAAAAAAAATGTTTTCTTTACTACCCTTGTCATATGACACAGTTCTTGTTTATTCTAAGGACACAAGATAAAGCCTTACCTACAATGAAAATTCACCAAAACACACTTGGAATATTAGTAATGACACAGTGGATAGAAAATGGCTTTTCCAAAAGTGTTTGCAGAACAACATCGCTGATGTTTTTAAATGGCAAAAAGTACCACATAAAACCTTTGACTTTAATACAGAGATGGCAAAACATGATGGCATGCTAAATACTTCCTTGACTGGCAAGAGTATCCAAAATTAATCTCAGTCACTGCCCTAGTAAAAGACTCTATTCTAAACTTTTAATTTAACATAGTCAAGATTTACGCAATCACCTATCCAATATCCTCAACTGTTACTTTCCTTTAGTCCTTTAAGTGGTATGTTCAAGAACCTTGGAAAAGGAATAAAAAGATCACCTTGACAGTCAGATTTTGAAGGGAAATTAAAAACTCCATGGAGTAAGCCACACTGCACTTAAGTCATATGTTTCACCTCCCAGACTACTTCCCCCAATATGCAGTCAGGATTTATTTAGGATCACAAATGCTTAATTAAAAGTGGGAAATGTAATTTCAATTTAAGAATATCTGGGCACAATAACAGGGGAAAAGGTTATTTCTAGCCTTGGGACAGCTTGCATTAAGAACTACACCTTTTTAAGGAAATTTCTACTTCAGACATTCACTTTGTTCACCGCCTTCACTTCCATGTCAGTTTCCAACTCCCTGCTGTGAACAGGAATGACAAGACTTTGTGGTTTGTAATGTGGACACAGGAACAGAAAATGCAAAGGGTATCTTCAAAACAGTATTTTGCACTTGTACCTGTGATGCATACGGACAAGTCTGAAATTTTCTACTCTGTTTCCTTATAATACCAGGTTTGGTTTCATTAAGTTTTGCCTAAGAACTTCTGAGTTTTCAGTCATTTACTCTATCACCCTAACTGAAGAAAACCAGAGAACTTTTAAGTAAAGGCTTGCGGTGAATAACCTATGACCAAATAGTTACAAGTTTTTGAATTACACACTACGTTTTAAACATCTTTCCATTCAATTCTTCCTTTGGGAAGTGGGATACTAGATGACAGAAACTCAAGAGCATAACTGAAACTTCAGAGTAGTGGAAAGGCTGCAGAAAAAAAAAGGGGAATATAGTTCATGCTCAGAAATTTAATGACCAGCTTTGTATAGGAACAAAAATCCTGCTTCCAACAAGTACTGATGGCTTCACTCCCAGTGTCCAAAGAATGCCCTGAAATGAAGTACAGCTTACTGACAGAGCTAAAGATTAAGTGGGAAGTTATAAACATGCTATATGCCCAGATACAACCTGCTGCTATTGTACCAAGCCCACACCAGTTGATATGAAAGCACACAAAGCCTAATAACTGTAGGGGAACGCAGTCATCTCACTTGTTTATTTCTCTTCTTTGATCGCAGTAACTATTCAAGTACATACTTCCAGTCACCAACATTACACAAATCGCTCCCTCAATTACTGCTGCACAAGTCAAGTTCTGCACATCTGCAGTTCAATTATTTTCTTTTTTTTCGAAAGAAATTCTGGCAAACGTAGAGGCAGCTGAACTTTTCTTGGACAGTTCACACCACTGCAAAAATTAAGTCAAAGAATAGAGTCTATCAAGTCTATCAAAATATTTTATATTTTTCATCATTTTCTGAGACAGGTAAATTGCTGTAATGTCTGAAAGCAGATATGTTTAAAACCACAACTTTTACTTTAGTTCATGACCTCTTCTATAATCTGTTTTCTTGTAAAAATGAGGCCAAGATGGAACTTGGCTTTTTGAGTGCATCTGAAAAATGAGAAAGTCTACAAAGGGGAAAAAATTAAAGAAATTTTAACATAATTTCTTTCTAGACTGCAAACTGCAATTTCTTGAAAGCAGTTCATACATATGCTAACTCTCTTCAATCCCGTTTATGGTGAAACAACAAAAGCCACACTCTCTTGGGTTTGACCTAAGTCCTTTTTTTCTATTCTTTCCCCCACTGCTGAGATGTCTCAGAGAAAGGCATGGGAGGAGAGAAGAGAGGAAGATGTTAGTACAAGCAGTACCTGGCTGAACCAAGAACCTCACTGCTTTTTGATGAGGGAACCTCTCAGATTTGCACAAGTTTCGAGACTCAGTTACTAGGGTATCAGCGGTCAGAATTACTTACTAATGCCACCAACAGAACAGAAGTGGAGATAACTCTAAAAATAGCCTAATTAAATCCCTCCCACGTACAATCAGAAATGCCAGGTTAGGAACCATGATCCTTCCAGAACAACAGACATCAAGGGCTATGAAGGAAAAAAATATAATCAAGCCTGCATCATGTTGGCTCAACATAGGATTAAATTATGACTGAAAGTAGAGAATTAAATAGTCTAATGATAATTTTTTAAAGTATAGAATCTATTTACTTGAAATTCACAACGCAATTACATAAATTTCACATGTGTTCAAAACTGTGGTTTTCCTGTGCTTAATAAATGAATTGTTAACACATTGAACAAGTTTGAGTACACCAAGGAGCTTTGTAATTTCCTGGTCTCCTGTGCCTGGTATGCTTTTCTTGCTTTGACATTACCTGTAAACCCATACTCTGGCTCCATGTAACTCCTATATTTTTATTCATTCTGAAGACAATACTGACGAACAGCAGGAAACCGTAGAACCCTTCCACTAAAGGATTGTCACCAAAGACCTAGAGAGAAAGCACTGTCTGTCAGTTTTCCTAATTCTTCTTTAGCCAGGTTCATCACTCAGCAGACAGTTCTTGTTCTAGACAGACACCTGAACCTAAACAGGCATCTTGTCGTGAGAAAGGAACGTTCATACAGTGTTGTATGGGCACATATGTCAGACAGTCTTCCTGATACTTTAAATCAAGAGACATCTCAAGTTCAAGACTCAATAAAATAAACAAATCGGCAAAGTAATTCTGCCAGTCTTGCTCTTCAGTTATGGGGCTTTCTAAGAAGAGGTGGATATAGGGTTTTCTGTATGATAGATACAAAAAAAACAACGCAAAGACTGACGAGAAGTGCACAGCGCACACAAATTTGCCGGTTATGTAGAGCTGCAAGACTCTGCCATAAATTCAAAACACAGAAATACCACTGCAACTGCATCTGAGACATTCTTGCTCTCCCTAAAAATTTTTACTTGAATCTACAGTGCAAACAGCAAAGCCAATGCAACACACAGTGTCCTACGATTTTTAAGGAGGGGAAATAGATTGCATGAAAGACAGACATTACAATAAGAGTACCTCAAACAAACTTACAGACACAGCACTTTTTATAGAGGCATATTTGTACAAGGTGTCAGAACTAGCTGATTTTAATCCTTTCAAGTTTTTTGTTGGATTATAATTTTGAGAGGGGCAGAAAATACATTTTAATGAGTTTAATCACCACTAAGATGCAGAAATTCATCATCTTAGTGTCTGATTAACTTTCATGGGTTTTTCGCAGTCATCTGTTTTGTACACTTTGAAATTATACCAGCCATCATAACACACATGCATGCACACACACCCCAACATCAGTGTTTAACAATATTTAACCAAAATTTAAGCCCTACGATACACAGAAAAGCTGGTCACTTCTCCAACACAGAAACAAGACTAAAATTTTGTTTGAGGTCCAGAAGCCCAGAACAGCTATTTAAAAGCTAATTATTTGGATATGTATTGAATAAAGGCAAAAAAAAATGGCTGGAAAGTAGGCAATACATCATGATGAAGTTAGAAAAACTAGATACAGCAAAAGGAGTGGCTCAGAAGGACAAAGAAAGAATGTTAAACAGGTTACAGCATGTTCAGTCTGATGGCCCAGGAACCACACTTGTCCTGTCATCTTCATGTGTACAGCCTGGCACTTCTACATGGAAGATGACCCTATTCTTCCAGTTCCTTCCTTGATGGGAAATAGAGGGAGGTTCCAAAAGCTGAGTAGGTTCAACTTGCCACTCACTGTGCTCCTTTTTCAGCCTACTGCCTTTAGAACAGTTCATTAGACAGCATTACAGAGAAGTGGGATTTGCTGAAGTATTACTGAAATGATTTAAGTGTATGTTCAGTTGCAAGCAGGTAAGTCGTCCCGGGGACTTCAAAGTTAAGTCATCTGTTGAAGTTGTTTTGGGGAATTAAGCCAGAGAGAAAGAGCGAAAAGGAAGGAAGGAAGTGACCTACTTGAATGAAAGACTCATTCGGAGGTTTATACGCTCAGATCGCCTCAAAGGAGGCTGACAGGAGGTATTTGCATATATTTCCTTAAGTACAAACTGTGAAATGTCACATAGTATATAACTCTTGATTAACCCGCTTGGTTCACAAAGGTTATTCATACTCATATATACTCAATATTTTTTCCCTATCCTTCCATTCACCGCCTATTTCTGTTCAAGGAAGTATTCCTCCTGTTTCCTAAGTATACCAAATGCTTAAAAAAAAAAGAGTAGAGACTAACGTTCAAAATGGCAGCTTAGCTGCATTACAAGGATGAGTAGTTTGATTAAAAAAAATCTGTGCTATAGAAATTTAGAGATCTTCCTAACATGTTTAAATTCTATTTTAAAAGTTGGCCAGAATCTAGAGTACTGATGACTCTTCATTTCTTTTTCCTTTCTTGTTCTTGTTAACTCAGTCAGAAGCTGCCAATGAACTCTAAAAACTACATAATAAAAGCTGCAGCAGGATTCTAATTTTGGTCACAGATAACCAAGTATAGTAATTCTAGATAATATTAGCTGAGGTTTATGATGCATTCAACATCTTCAGATGCACAAGAGTATTTTTGGACATCACTTGAACGGACAATATTCAGTGTACAGCTGGTAAATTTTACTTTTTTTTCTTCTCCTATTTCTACACAAGTAAGTATATGCATGCTGCACTTGATCCCAATTTTCTTCCAAAGGTTCTATTTCTCAAGCAAGAGAAGAGACAAGTTGAGTCAAGCCTCACTTTCAAGACATCAGAAGATCAAACTATAGCTGTTTTTGAGAATAGAAGTTAGGTATACTGTCACCACTTCTCTGAGCAAGATGTACCAATAGTTAGACAAACACCTACTACCGTACTGGTGCAGTTTGGGATTAAGAAAAGTTAGTCATTTTTTCCTGAACTCTGCTGTTGCATTATTACTAAACTACCAAAACCAAACCAAAACAAAAAAATATCCAATTATCTGTTTTACCTACCACTATCAGAATCTCTTATCCCAAGAAGAAAGCGCACCTCAAAAGCTTAGATCAAGTTCTTGGTAACGGAACTGCTCTTACTTTTATACACTTCCCAACTTATGTCAAGCCTGAGAACTTCTACGTTCCATTTATTCTAAATTAGGGGTTTGCCAGTGCATGCTCTTCTTGTTCAAAGGTATTAAGAAAGTCACCTTGAAAAAAATACTGTTTTAGACATTTAAAAAAAAATATACTGGGGCACTGCTTCTTTACTGTGTCTTCAACTGACTGATGAAAGGGTAAAACACAAGAACCTTGACTTTTACCAGCAGGTGTTAAAAGATGAAATACTGAAAGGCAAAGGGGAAAGAACTCTTTACATCTGTGTCTTTGTCATACATTTCCAACAGGTAGCAGAAACTATTTCTTTAGCATGAGTCTCTACTCTCTATGGCAATCATTGCTTGAATTCTACAATCTCATATCAAGCTGATTTGACAGAACAAAATACATCTCCTGTTCACTGTTAACACAACATGGTCTAGAAGCCCTGACTCCATCCTTCTTACTTGCATCAGAGACTGAATCAAGAAGCTTAAAAGTAATTGGGTATTACAGCAAACTTGGAAGTGTTTTCCAAGTGATTCTGAATATAACAAACTGCTAGCTACTTGTAGAATGACCAAATTGAGGGAAAGATGAGCCAGCTGCTACAGTTTGTTCCCAATTCTGGATATAGAGCAATGTGAAGAGGAACCTTAGGAAGAATTCTTTTTTAATCACAGCAATCTAAAACAGATCACTGTTTCCTTACATGTTTCCTTCTGCATTTCCACAGATAGGTTGAAGTTCTGTTTCCAAGCATGGGATTTATTATGACATAATCATGGGATGATTATGACCATATTGTCAGTCTGATTTGAAAGACTATTTCTATTGCTAATCTAGAAGTCTTTCCTTTAGCTTCAGGTGACCACCTGTTATCAGCACAGATGTGTAAGTTCAAAGGACTCTATGACCAACGAACCCAAAATTCAAACTATTAAAATGTTCTTTGTTTAGGCCCATCACGCTGTATCTTTTCCCAGTTTATTAAAACCCCACAGTGAGGGCAGAAGAACCTTTAAAGCCACACCAAGACCTTGGCGAAGACTAGGTCCACCTTATGCTGAGTGCCTGTGTGGCAGATGGGATCAGAAGGAGCACGTCACACAGCAGCAGTCAGATTTCTGGAGAGCAGGTAAATATGTCAACAGGTATACAGGCTGCAGCTTGGAGGCCGAACATCTATTTCTGCTGTTCCATCTGGACACATCATTAGGCAGCACAAAGCAATGGCCAACCAAAGAACAATCTGTGGGTATCCTGGTCTGTCTGACATGCTTCCTAAATTACAAATATGGGTAACCATTAATTTGCTGCAAAGCTACCACCAGCTTTATTACCAAAACAAGAACTAGTACTGGCTCAATCCTCACAGCAGGCTACAATGATACACGTATCACATCTCAGTTATCAAACGCTTCAGAGAAAATCCATGTCAATTATTTAAAGAAACTAAAGAGTAAATCCAGTCCAAGGAGAAGTTTCTCACATTTAATCAAACTGATCTTCAGTGCACAGTAGCTATTTATATATGAATACTAGTCCATGAAGAAGTTCAGACTAGTTTTGAAACGGAAACATCTTGAACAGTAAAAGCACACAAGATGAATTACATAAACAACCCACAAACGTTATTTGGTTCAAAAATTCTTCAAGTTAAACATTAGCTGGATTCTGGGAGACTACCTGGAGAAAACAGCATGTATGCTTAACTTTGGTTTTATACTTTCCTAGACAGTTTAAGGATACTGGGCTTTTTCTTTACAGACAAGTGTTCTGTTTTTTAAGATACATATATAAGTATCTCTGTATTTATACACACATACACTCTTATCAAATACATATAAAATATAAAAATGCTCTCTTTTTATGTACGTATGTATACAGTCACACGCACACATACAAACAAAAACAATTTTTTTAAAAGAGCATTTAATGGATTGAGTGCCAGCTCCAACTCATTACTGACAACAACCCCATTCAGTTCAAGTGGGTAATATCTCAACAAAGAGCAAGATCACATCAAAGAGGAGAAAGGTCCTGATGCAGAGTCTTTCTTCTGTGCAATATTAGAGAGTAGGAATCTTTTTCTTATACATAGCCATAACCACGGCTGCTTACCACCTGTGCCTGGTATTTTAGATCACTCCTTGCATTTATACTGGCTCCCTAATGACTTGTAGAAAAACAGAAAAAGAGAAAGGGTGGCAAATGTGTTATCTTTGTTGTCTACAAGGGGATGGACACTCTGGAGACCTTCAGTCTTACACGTCCAGCATTATCAGCCATTCTGCAGTCTTCGTTTTCAATACCCTCTGCAAAGCAATCAGATCTTTTTGGAAGCTGTTAATGTGCAGGCCCAGGGAAAATTACATAAGATGTTATTTTAGTCGTGAACAACACATTAAGTTTTGGATCCTGCCACTGTTGCAGATTAGCACAATGAAATTCTCTACCGGTTTCTGGCTAATGATGTCTAGGCACTTCGGAATTATGATACGCTGCTTTACCACCTTCTGGAAGCTGAATGTAAGGCTAGCTATCCAGACACTAAATTTTTTGGTCCCAACTGATTCTCATCAAGAGACATTCATGTTTTCTGTTTTCTTGGTATTCTGCTCAGAGATAATGTTAACAGGAGCTCCTGATAGATTCTGAACAGTTTGACAAGTTCCACTGCATATTGGAGAAAGGAGTCAGTCAGATGGACCTTCAGTCTGATCCAATGACAGTTCTCACTATTTAAAAACAATGTAGTAAAGAGCAGCCAAATACTTTCAAGGTCTGTAATGGACTCAAGCGTTACGTAGATAGGTTGTAGGACTTCACTGACAATGCAAGTAACAAGTTTTACCCATTAATGCATTTAACAAACAAATCTTGCATTACTGTATAACACTCCTGCACTGTGCTAGCAGATGCCAACTACAGAATTGAAATGAACTGCCTCTACAGATATCCTGGCTAGTCTTGGATTCAACACAAACAGGAACTCACGTCCTGAGACCTTAAAACACCAAAGATTTCTTCCTGCCTATTTCAAGCAGCACTATATTCTCAAAGAATGAGGTTCACTTACGAATTCATCTTCGTAGCTTTCTCTGATCTAATGCTTGATGCTACTTCTTAAATTCCAAATAGAAACAGGCCATTTATATAAAAGCATTTGCATTTTGGAATTACTGTACCACTGTGGCTCACAATCAACTATCCAGAGGATTGCCCTTCCCGCTGAAGTTCATAAAGAAAAATGGGAAAAATAACTTTTTGACTGTAGTACCTCCCAAGACTAACTCTGCTCCTCAGTTTATTTCATACTGACTGGCTTTCTGTCCCAAGGTTTCGTAATAGAGGTAAAATGTAGTAACTTGTTTTCTTCACGCAGCTTACTGCCAAATTACATGAAAAGTTTGCACACACAGAATTCTGGAAATACAGATTTAACAAAAACATCGCTTTAACTAGACTTACTTAAATGTCACAACTGAAAGATTCAGTGTGCTTACCCTCTGCTTATTAAGTGAGTATTTCCAGTATTTCCAAACTAAGAAACTCTACAACTGAGACTAAGTGAGGAGTAGAGCAGATATCTAGCTGGAGAATATAAAATTACAGGTAAAAAAAAGTTAATGTTAACCTTTAGAATGCAAGTATTCTTAGCTATCCCAGTCTAGTAATAAGGAAGAATAGTAAGCATTAAAAGTAATCTAAATTTTGAAGTAATTACAGAGAAATAAAACTCAATGTACTAACTCACCCTGGAGGAAAAAACAGAGTAATCTAATTCAAACTAGTCTATGGCTGTCCAGAGAGATTACCTTCTGGAAGTACAGTAATTATATTTGTAAAGTAAAATCACTTATGCCTGGGGTGGGGTGGGCCATGGGATTTTTTAATTATTTTTTTTAATTTGAAACGTGTAAAAGCTTCAGAATGGCATGAATACTGAGAAAAGAATTTTGTATACAAAAGTACACATTCTGTGTAATGGTCTTTGTAGGTGGTAGCAAACATATGTGTAACTGGTAAGACTGTGGAACACCAGACATCAAGCATGAACTGACTTACAGTTCCACTTTTCCATATAGTGCCTGTACATTCTAAGCTAAGTAGCAGTGTTTTGGAACTTCTTGCAAAAGCACTTCTGGCTAAATTTGTAATTAGACTAATTCTTGTAACTCTAAAGAAAAAATTCCTACTGGTTTCACTGGAAATTTCTCTATATAGGTTTTTGTCAGTACCTTACAAATAAGATTACCTTAAAAAAATAGAACTGTATTCTTACGAGCTCTAACTCAATAGTCCACATAAAAGTGTCTTAATTCAACATCTCCAGTTAATAGCAAGACCTAACAGCAACATGCTGACAGTCTCAATGTGATACAAAACTGTCTCAAAATAATTTTGGTCAAAATAGGCCTAACCTTATGTCTTGTCTACAAAAAAGAACTTTACTAGGAGCCAGAAGCTCAAGTTTTGAACAGTTAAAAAGAAATAAAGCAAAACAATAGCAGAAGTTTGGAGTGAGGTATGAAATACTCAGTTTTCTTGGAAATTTCAAATTATTTACAATACATCTTGAGACTTTCCACTTTATTAGGAGTCCAGGTGCTGAACAGTCCAACTTTCTCTTTTCCATTTCCTATACATTAGTACCAATGAAGGACTTTCTCCTGAAGGCCCCTGTTAAACAGTTTTACTGTTGCTGCTCACAGCTGTCCTGAACTGTAACAGCGTGGAACCTGACCTAAGACCGAGAACTGCACGGTAAACTTGGTAACAACTACGCATTTCATTTTGCTGTTGGTTAGTTTGCCTGTGTTGTTTGCAGAGCTGTTTGCCAAGATCTGGTAGTTAAATGCACACACTTCAATTCATAGCTAATAAATTCCATTCAGCAGTTCACTTGTACGCTTCCAGCACAAAAAGTGCCAGCAAACGGACTGCAGCGACTTCCCCAAGGAATACACTGGCCGGGAGATTCCTTTTTTGATCCAGTTACTAAACCATGATCTCTAAACGTATCAAGTTTTGGCTACAACGGTTTGTGGGGGTTTTTAAATGTCTTTAGTTCCTTACTTGTTAAGCGGCACCAGCTTATTTATCGCGGCGCACGGTTGAGCCGGCAGGCACCCGTACGGGCACCGGGGCAGAGCGGCACCTCGGCCCCGCGGAGCCCTCCCCAGCGCAATGCCGCAGCGTGACCACTAGAGGGGGCGTTCGAGCCACGGTTCCGAGCCACCGCAGGGGCCCGGCTTCCCGCTTTCGGCCTCGACACTCGGAACTTGAAATTAACAAAATAGCCCCCACCCTCCTACACCTTTTCACAACACCCAAAGCCTCTTACCCTCCTCACCAGTTACTCTTCTAACAATGTCTTGATCCCCAAGACCTACATCTTGGGAGCTAGGGAGACGACGACACGGACAGATTTTTTCCTACCTAATTACGTGTCAAACTGAAGAGACAATTCACCTGCCAGCTCCTCTGTGCTCTCCTAACGCTTCCCTTAGTCTATCCGTTGCCTGGATGGACTATCCAAACTGCCCAAACATTTCTCCCCTCTAGCCCCGGGAACATGAAATGGCCACGATCCCTGCAGGCAGCGGCAGCAGGACGAGGGTTCTTCCCAACCATCAGAGCAACCCAAGCACCATCACGACCCCTACGCGACCAGCTAATGTTACAGAAACGCTGTTTAAAACCCAGTAACGCTGGTTATCAGTTTATCTTGCTTTCCAAAGAACAGTGGCTCCAAATGTAGCCTGTCCGCTTTATCAGTCTTGAGCTAAAGACACCTATGAGGTTATCACAGAGCTAACGATGGGCGACTCCTCTCACACAACAGGTTCATGCCAAGGTTAAATTTCATCTATGCAGCCAGCGGGCCGCCCTGCAGAAAGCTATGAAAAAATGAAATAGAAATCAGAGCCAGCCCAAATATCACCAGTGTTTCACTCCACAAGTAAGCTTCACCTGAGCATTGCTTTAAATATCGCATATAGCAACGTCCTCTGAGGGAGGATCACACATAACAAATGGCAGTTACATCAAGAAACATGCTTCTGGAAGTTGCTCACATACCGCATAGATCAGGTCTATATAAAAGAGCTTCACTGATCAGAACCGACCAAATCAAGCAGCGCTCATCCCATTTTGCTATTACTTACCAAATCTACTGTAAGCAGCAAAACTGTACCAGTAGATCTGGGAAGAGCAACTGAATATGCATGACTTGCATTCAGATGACTGCCTTACAGTCAGACACTCTATAAACATTAAGTTTCACTTAACAATCTCTCCTGCCCGCATGTTCTTTACTAATGAATGCATAAACTGAACTTCTGATTGTTAATTACACCTCCTCCTCCTGCACTCCTAGTGACCCGAAAAACGCAACTGAAGCTGTGAAAAGCAGTATGACTATGGTAAACAACATAATTCAGGCAATTTCTGCCCAGGGATGCTGTGCTTTGCTACAGTACAATAGTTCACAACACAATAAGCCAGAATTTCTTGGAAAGGCAAAATAAACTTTTTCCTTATTTCATTCAGTAGACTGCAGCTTGCCTTCCCACTTTCAGAACTTCTGCTGTATAAGCACTTTCATCTTGCCAAAAGGACTTCTGTAAACTTCAGCAGTGGATCAGGAAAGGCATGGGGTGGAATTTTAACAAGATACATAAAGGCTGACTTACCAATAGGTCCACTGACTTGTTAAAAAAAAAAAAAAAATCAATGTTACATAAAAAGTTGAGACGTTTTACATACAAACTCTCATGACAGCTGCATGCCTATCTCCAAACATAACATTGGCAACTAATGAATGAACATACAACCAAATATTTGTGTTATTACATTCCTTGATGATTTTAAAAAATCAGAACAGCTGATACATTTTTCTTTCACTCCCTACCGGTTTTCACTCCCCTACAGATTTGAGTGCTCCCCTACATTGTGTTATTAGTCTTAAGCAAAAGCTCTACCCTATCTTTTTACCCTCAGTCTATTTACCCCATTTACCTTCAAACTACTTTCCTCCATTCTGTGATTAGATATTTAAAATGGCATCACTTTAACCTTTCATCAATGTACATTTGACCAGTGGGTGATTATTTTTTTCAAATAAATTTCATTTATTTAAAATCTTTAAAATTTAAAGTGTTAATTAGAAAACTAAAACCAACTGAGTATTCACTTACTACAGAAATAGGAATCAGTCAACACTATCTCAGCAAAAGAGGCTTAAATGAACGATCTTAAAATAAAAATTTAAACTACTTTTCTTACCTCCTCATTTCCATTACTTCAACAGTATCTTGACAAAATGTTTGGAATTAAAAAGTAAAGACTTAAGCTTATTTGAAATCAACAGTTGTGTCTCCACTTACTACTGCAAAAGTGAATTCAACTGACACAGTAATTTGATCCTTTGAGATCTGGGTAATCAAAAGCTGTAAGAGCAATGGTTTTGTGTCAGATGCAAAGAATGTGTTCTCCCTCCTTCCCCACCCCCCCCAAAAAAAAAATAATTGCAGAAATCACAGACATGCCCCACACTCAGCATGGATTTCACGAGGTTCCAAGGTTCCCACTCTCAAACAGTTGCTTGTCAGAATGCAAAACTAGTCAATACTATTAAAATTTCATACCCAAGCCTTAAATAACATTTGTTGCCAATAAACCTGAAATGTCATCTAATTTCACTGTCTTGCTAATCTCCACCATGCTTGCACGAGACCGGGACACTATCACTAGAACAAGTTCTTCAAACAACTGGCATGTAAAAGCCACAGAATGGTTGGTAGTATGAAGCATTCTCAATAAGCAACACCTTTTTTTAAGCCCAAGAGACCCTGAAAATAATTAAACATGAGGTAAAAGCAGAGAACCTCCCACTTTCAATTTTATTTTTTTTAGTATGTAACAGAGGTTGTGAAATCACTTAACATCATTTTAAAGACACTAATTAACCCAAAAAAGGAATGTAAATGTTTTGAGATGGAAGAACACCTCTCCCAACCTCTCTTTTTCTCTTTTTTTTTGTCTTCATTATTCTTGTAGGAATGACATCAGCTGTAATAATTCAGGATTGCTTTATTCTGAAAAAAGCAATTTTTAAGACACAGGACAGCACACTAACATGATGATGCTTTGTTTATTCCACTGCAAAAGACAACAGTTTTGCTGTAGTACAACCTGAGATCCAACTGCAGATGGCTATAATGACCATGGCATCAGAGAATACCTTAACTTCAAAACTATCTTAACTCCTCCCCGCAAAATCTGAAACATTATTCTGACAGTGTTGAACTCAGATTAGAAAGACTTCAGTCACAATCGTAGTGAGCTAGCCACTAACCTACTAGTCCAGATATTTGGTACTGCCTTCTAGCTAGCACACAAATAAAATCTTAAATCAGTTTTACACTCCAAAACAATCATCATCTAATATTTATCCTGTGATAAAAAGTCACACATTGACACTTTCCTGTCAGTGAAAACATACCATTACATTCCTATAATAGTATTTGTGACCGGCACATCTGTATTTCAGTCTGCCCCTCACATGTCAGCCTGAACTAAACTCACTTTTCCCCAAGGACCCTTTATGAGCTTCTTCTATTGTGAAGGACAGTAAATCCACTTTCCCTCTCACAGACTCGTTCTTAACCCCTGTCATCATTTTCTACTTCATATTTCCACATAAATAATCCCAATAGTGGAACTGCCACTCCAGTTGCAGGACATTTCTAGTAAGTCAGTTTTTTTCCTACACGTGCAAGGCCAAACCCATTCCAATCCCATGCTAAATTGCCTTAGCAAAGAATTTACAGAACTTACATCATGCACTTCCTACTGGTACAGTAACTTGTTTGGCTTGCAAGTCAAGAGTTTCTCCCTTACAGCTCAACTCCTCTACTGGCTCTCTTTTCCTCAAAAGAACAACCACAAGCATCTCATTCAAGGCCAACTCAAAAAAAAAAAAGGGGGGGGGGGGCCGCAGAACAGACAGATGACACACGGGGGGACTAAGAAAGAGAGAAACAATACGCAGCAAAAAGCAAGTTCAGCTGTAGGTAGTGCTGAGAACCCATCTGTCCATCCTGTGGTACTCCTGCAGCAAATACTGTTTCCTCATCTAACAGCATCATCACTACCTCAGTCAGTTCCCTCAAACCAGGATAAGTCAATTTTTATCCATTTTTACCTTAAACACAGAACACAACAGGGCATTTAAATGTGTGTGTTTTTTATCCTTTCAAATCTTAGGACAGGATAATTAATTCCACATCTGGACAGAGACTGCAACACCTGAAATACTACCACAAACATTATGGCAATTCCAAGTGCATACCTGTCTCTTAAGTAAAAAGAAACTCCTCACTCTTTTCTACAGCATGAGAAAAAAATTCACTGATCTACAGATGAGTGTCCTGCACAGAGGATCAAAGGGCACTCACAAGAGCCTGGGACAGTCACATCAAGTCAGAACTTTAAATCACTTGTAACTACAGCAGAAAGCGTAATTTTAAAGCAGGACATCTTAACTTTTATAAAACTGCATTCAGACTGTAATTTCTACAAATACATACAGAAAGCCAGAACTGTTCTTTTTTAGAAAAACAGAATGATTCAGGGACTGAGTCACTGTATGAAGAGACTGATGCTAAAGAGTCTTTTGCCTGTCATTACGGTACCATAAAGTTTTTCCCAGATCACTGACTTTTGTTTCTGCAGATAGAAATGCCCAACACAGGGACCCAATACCAAGCTGGAGCTTGATTCTGACTGAAGAAGCTGAGTGTTTGAGAACAATGATCAGATCACATCCTTAACAGCTCAAAACAAAGCCTGCCAAATTATTTGGTAATTATTTGGTTTTCCTGCTCTTACTGTGGTTAAACATCAAGTAAAAATCCCAAAATTAGTAAGTTATACTGCCTAGATTTCTGTTCCTTTTTATTTCCCTGAGGTTTGCATACACAGTAATTCATAAAAAAAGATCAGATTAAAATTTTATATTTTGAATATGAAACGTCCTAAATCATGGTTCTTGCAGATTCATCCTATTAGCCTTCATTAAAACTCCTTCATATTAGTCAGGTATGTTTTCACTACTTCCTTTCTCATGTTTATTTTATTTTAAAAAACCCAAAACATAAGATTAAGCCATGGTTTAAGTTACTAGCTTCCATTATTTGTTCAAATGAAAAAAAAAAAGCAACAAGAAGGTAGTTCAAGAAACATTCAATTGCACATACATTGCAACAGCTTTTCAATCATTTTAGAGACTTCTAGTACGCACAGTTAGCCCACTAATATAGCAGCAGAACAGACACCATTCCACATAGCTGGTACAGTATATTTGTCAATAATTTTCATATTAAGTGGTTCTTGACAAGACAGGCTGAAACAGCAATGATCCATAAGATATGAAACAAATGCAAGCACCCAGAATTCAAACAAGCTGAATATACACACTTTTGGTTAGATGCTGAAGGTTCCATTAAAAAAAAAAAAAAAAAAACACACACCAAAAAACCCAAACCCTAACAACAGAGAGTAGTAAAATGTCTCACCTAGAAAACGTGAGGAAATCAAAAACTAACAATGGTACCAGCATTATGACACCATGCCTCAGTACTGCAGATTTTTCACAGCAATATGGATCTCAGGTATTCTATATAGTGCAATCCTTCAAGAACAAAATAAGGAGAGCAAGATCATCAATTCCAAACATTTCAAGGGAGGGAAGAGGAAATTGAAGATTTCTCTGAAGAGTCCTTTAAAAATCACATTAAAATGAGCTCAAACTTAGACTCCAATTATCAGCGCTTCATTTAAACGAGAATTTTCTCTTTGGCATCTTCAAGAAGAATTTTGTGACAGATGTTGTACGGTCCAGTCACATGTCAAAGTGTTAAACATCAGCCACCTTGGCACAAATAAAAGGAAACATTATGATGCTAGTGTCAACTCAACCAGTTTAACAGACACTATCTGTTCAGAAGCAGCATGCTAAGATTTCAAAGCCTCCTCTACTCTGACATCTATTTATAGCTGCCCAGCCTCTCTACAATTTCTCACAGCCTCTCCTCCTCTCAAAGCCAAATCGGGGAAGTTTAATGGATATAAACCTGGGCCTTGTGCTATAAGATGGTCAGAAGATCTGCAACTCTCCTCCAGCGATCCCATGCGCAGTAAAACCAGGAGTAAAGAGAACAGAATTGTCTAACCTACACAGGAACCAAATACATGGGATAAACCTTTTCTCTCTGCTTTAGGAACAAATTTTTCCTCTGCCAGCACGTTGATAGTAATGAACCACATAAGCACCAGCACCTAAGCAAAAGATACCTGCCTCCTTCCTCCTCACCACAGGGCAACAGGCTAAGCCAACTGCCTTGAAAGCCAAGACACAAGCTATCCAAGCCAGCTCTGACCCCTGGACAGCAGCAATGTCATCCATGAACCTTACCACTTACATTGTAATGCCACTACTGTACGTTGCACCTTCCTCCACGAAACTAGGCGGCTGTTGGCTTCTCGTCAGCACAGCTTCTGGTTAACGTGCGATATCCACCACCACCACCTAGCCATGCATGTGCATGTCTTTATAAAGCATCGATCCGGATAGGCTCTTTCACCAACATCTGTGACATCGCAGAAAGGGTGCAGAAATTTTCCTGCATGCGGAGCACAACGCCAGCGGCTGAACTCTTGCCACAAGCCTTGTGCATCCCTGGTGCCCCTCCTACCACCTCCATCCACTTGCCTGTAGTACTAGTACAGCGAACCAGGAGATGATAGCACTACTGGAAACTCCTGCCCACCCGATTAGGACCACATTTTCTCCCCTTTCCCCAGCCCGAAGCAGACGGAAGGGGAGGGATGACTTCCTCGGGAGGAAAATAAGCAGGGAAAGGCCGGGGCAGAGATCAAGAGAGGAGGAATCACCCCAAAGGGCGAGCAGATAATCCCCGAGAGGCGAGGCTGCGGAGGGGCATAACCGGGGAGGGAGGGACAGCGAACCGGGGGGGGGGGGATAATCCGACAGAGAAGGGGGGAGATAATCCCCGCGGAGGAGGGGGGAGGCGGAGGATCCCGGAGAGGGAGGGGCGGGAATCCTGATAATCTCCAGGAGGAGAGAAAATACCGGGAAGGGGGTGGGGGAAGGAGGGTGGGCGGGTAGATAATCCGGAGCGGCAGATGAAGAGCGAGTCTCCCGGGGACGCATCCGGAGGCGGGAGGAGGAGGGTTAATCCTCGCTCTGGGGGCAAAAATCCCTCTTCCCCGGCTCCGGCGCTGCCATGTTCGCTCCCCTGCAGGCCCGCCCGGCACCGGTACCTGCGGGCGGGCGGGCGGCTCTTCCCCCCTCACGCCGCACGCACACGGGGCGCCGCGGCTCCCTCCGCCGGGCAGCGCGCCCCGCTCCGGCCTCGGGGCAAGCGGCTCGGCCGGGATGGCTGCGGGACCCCGCCTCCCACCACCATTTCCCCGCCGGCTCCAAGGGAGGCAGCGGCGGGCGGACGAACCCTCCCCCCCGCACACGCGACCTCCTCGCCGGTACCGCAACTCACCGGCTGGCACCGGCTCCCGCTCCCCGTCCCCTCCTCAGCGGGCGCCGCTCAGCCCCATCTACGAACTCGGGCGCGCGAGCTGGCGGTTGGCGGAGAGCGCGAGCCAGGAGCGCCGCCGCTTCCCCCGCCGGCTCCGCAGCCGCTGCCGCTCTGCGCCCGCCTCGGCGCGCGCCGCCGGCGTGCCTGTAACACGCGCTCGCGCTCCTCCTCCCCCGCCCCCTGCCCGCCCGGCGCGCGCGCGCGGCCTCCGCGGCGGTGGCGCGCGAGCACCTCCCCCGCCTCCCCGGAGCAAACGGCTGGGCGCCTGAGGGGGCGCGCGCGCCTCTGCCTCGCCCCGCTGCCTGCTGCCTGCTGCCCGCCCCGCTGCCTGCTGCCCGCTGCCCGCCCTCCTGCCTGATCTGCTGCCTGGCCACAGCCCGCCCCGCCGCCTGCCTCTTGCCGGCTGCCCGCCCGCCCCGCTGCCTGCTCTGCTGCCTGACCCCCGCCTGCCGCCTGCCTGCCCCGCTGCCCGCCTGCGGGACCGCCCCCGCGAGCGTGTGCGAGTGCGTGCCTGTGCGGGTGAGAGCGCAGCAGGCTCTGGCAGCGGCCGTGTGGGAGCGCACCTAGCGCGTGGGGCTGCGCGGGTGAAGGGGAGAGCGCCTGGGTGTGCCAGGGCGGAGCGGGTGTGCGAGGGGGCACGCGTGTGCTCGTGTAAACGCCAGCGTGTGTGAGGGCGACCGTGCCCGCGGCGAGCGCGGCGGCGTGTCAGAGCCAGCGGGTGGGGCGCGGGCGCCCCGTGTCCCCGCGCTCGCGCCGCGGAGCACACGCACGCCGCGCGGGACGCGGGGTCGGTGTTTGCCAGGGCAGGTTTGGACCCCGTCCCGGTCCAGGGGCGGACGCGCCAGCGTTTCGCTTGGCGCTGCCTTTTCGGTCACCGAGCGAGAGAAACACTGGCGAAGGATAAGTCAAATATTTCAGAGGGGAAGGGGAGTGGAAATTTCCCCCGACAGTAATAACGCCCAAGACCACTGAGACAGAAACAGCAGTGAAAAACTGATTTTCCCGCACTTCTGATCACCGTTCGCTTTAAACATTTTGTTTGCTTTGAACAATGATAATAGACCAGCTTTTACTTTTTGCTTCTGGTTGACTCTGTGAAGACTCTCACCTTTGGATACTCCCAGACTTGCTGAAATTTGAGTTGCAAACATTAAGTCAGTCTCGTGTATGCAATTCTCACTAAAGCTGGATCATATATCTAAGGGTAAAATTTGCTCCAGGAAAGAAAATGTTCATATCCAAAACAATACTTCATTCCTCAGCTTGTTTTCATTCACTTTTTCCTTCTGTTACCAACTTTTCCAGAAATTTTTAAATCCAAGCGTACAGTTTGACTGTAATCTACTTAATTATACTGTTTTAAGAATACGTGATAGCCTGGTGTGACATATGGTAATCCTCAATAATAAGCCGTCTGCAATTTGCACTGGCTTTTGCTTTGGGAGGCATTGGGGAGAAGGGAAAGCCAGAACTATGTGGGGGTAGAGTTTGAACAGAAAACCTACTAGGTATCAATTTTTATTTTAACAGGTTCAGACTGTGCTTTCCTACCAGATAACAAATAACTTGATTTTTATGCCACCAAAGATATCAAAAGAAGTGGCGTATGTATGATGGGCATAATTAAAGAAATTGTGGAACAGCAGCCAGCAGATGAAAAACCTCTCTCAGACAGACCAATAAAGATGCATCAAGTAAATAAGATCTTCTGTCCTCATCTTGGGAAACCAGCATGTAAAATTCCTTTAGGAATTATTTTTACTAACTCTTCAAACTACAGTAGCTACCCTGTGCTGAGAGCTTCACAGGCATGTGGAATTATGCATCCCTGGGTCCAAAACGCTTACAGCCCTCCTGCGATTTCTCAGTAAAGAAGTCCAAATTGAACATATTTTTGGTAATTTGCTTCATAAGCAGTTATCTTTTCCTTATTAAACTGAAAGGAAACTTAACATGTCATGAGGGATTCTAAGCTAAGTAATGACCTGCCACCCTTTCCGTGTTCAAACCCCTGCAGCTACAAATGGAAAAACGGCCAGATGTAAAACAATCCTTACTCCCTGAAAAATAACTCCAAATCTTTCTCTCTCCTTTGCTCCTCGTGTATTTTTTGTGACGTTCTAATGGAAAACCTTTTGAACCAGAGCCACAAAATTCGTAATTGTCATTGTGTCCTGTATTTCACAACTCCACATCTTGTTGACTTCTTCCCTTACAGTCCCTGCGTTTGAGGAGGCTGAGCATTATTCTGTTAAGGAGAAAGGGCTGT
Source organism: Falco biarmicus (assembly GCF_023638135.1). Classification (NCBI taxonomy): domain Eukaryota; kingdom Metazoa; phylum Chordata; class Aves; order Falconiformes; family Falconidae; genus Falco; species Falco biarmicus. The sequence continues at coordinate 2,041,105 of NC_079291.1, read as the reverse complement.
AGCAATTTATGCTGGCATCTTTCATGATATCCTGACTTTACCTGTGTGGCCAATGAAAGAAAATTACTTCACTGCAAAACTTAGAGGTTCCTTATTACAGTTCAGCTCAAAGCTTGAATCCAAACCTGTGAAACATGAGAGCCCATTTTTGGCCGTAACAGAAATATCTAAACACAAAGTACTTCAACTGCTCCACAGCCTTTCAAATGTCTTCCATTCTGGCCTCTGCAGCTGCTATTTGGCTATTAAAGCCCTTCAGGGAATGTCCCCCAAATACTCGCACACCATTTTTTGCCCACTGCTTAATCCATTTGACCCATTAGGGTCAAGGAAGAAACAGAGATACATTGTTTTAGAGAAGAGTTTAGAAATTGATGTTTACCCTCTGGCAGGAATTAGCATATCCTTTTGGCTTTTGACTACTCGCATTCACATGCCGCTCATAACAGAAATCCCCCACCCCAGATTAGTCATTAGGACCCTGATGGTACAGCTCAATCTGATAGCATCATTCCTGCAGTGCAAAACGACTGTAGATGTCTCTTATCCATTTAATGGGCAATTACTGCGCTTCAGCCAAGCCTCACCCTATTCCCAGTTTAGGGCAGCGAAGACGGGGACCTGGCCAGGGCTGACTTATGCCCCAGCAATTTCTGGCTAGTGATCACGGTCAGCCAGGCATAAGTTAGAATAGTGCCAAAGCCGAGTTGCTTTATGCCAGGGATTATCTCAGTCTCTATCTAGCCACAGGATTTGGGGAGCATAAAGACTGTACGGTAGGTCAGCCCCAGCCCTCGTGCTTTTGGGCTGATTGATCAGTACTCACTTGAGCTGGAGTTTATGACTACAGAGCTTTGAACTTTGCCTTTGATGATACAGATCTCACTCAAGCAAAGGGTTTCTTTTACTATGAAGTCTCACGCTCATCTCTAAAACTGCAGAGACTAGAGTTGCTAATGCTGAGATATCTCTCTGCTGGTGCTACAAGTAATGTGATAGAGGTCTTTCTCCAGGGTCTTTTGGTTTTGCTAGGGCTCCTACCCTGATGTAGAAGGGTTAGAGGATCAGACACCCCAGTGTACAAAATGTGGGAAGGAGCATGATGGTTTTCAGTCCCTTTACAGATCTGGGTGTACAAAATGGAAAACAAAACCTGTGATCATCACCAGCACTGCCACATTTGCTTATTACTGGAGGAATGATCTACTGGCAGGTGTCAACTATGACAACTTTTTCTTTGCCTTATGCTCTGTGGAATTCTGGGTCTGAACTCTGAAACCTCTGTCACTGTTCTGATCACTATTTTAATGATGAAATGAACAGAGGTACCCACAGAAGAGCTTCTTCTTAGACTTAGTTCCCCTCTTTATATTTACTTGTTGTGGGGACCTGATGTTGAGCACTTAAAGTGAAGGATTTTGAGACAGTACATTTTTTTTTAAATTAAGTTTTAATCTGGTTGCTGGCATACTCTGCAAGTCCAGTGTCCTGTGTACTTTTAGTTTACCAGTGTCTGACTTGGATAATCAGTTGTTATGATCAGTCTTCAGAGAGATGAAAGTCAAGACTACATCTTTATTTGATAACCCCTAAAATATGCCATCTTCATCACCTGATAGATTACAAAATATCAGATTCTTTGCTGTGTTTATCACCATTTGGGAATCTTATGATGATAACTTACATATCCACTGGCATACCATCCAAGATCATTGTCATCAAAACAGATTTTTTTTTAATGAAGTTCTTTGTGCCAAAGAAATGAGCTGGGATGGGAGCGGTGGGGGTATACAGTATGGCTTCCTGATTCATCCAATCAAATCATCATCCAATATTTTCAAAAAGATCCAGCAACAACAGCAAAATCTACAGGAAACTGCATGATTTTCCAAACTATCCCAGAGGAAGTCATTAAAAGGCCACATGGATGATTACAAATGTTGGAAGTAAATATTGAAAGTTAAATAATACCAGTTTGCTTTGGGCAGAGGGGAGTGGGGGTGTGATCAAAACTACAGTGATTAGGAGAATGTTGATTTACAGGGAAAGGCAACATGAAAGAATAAAAGGAGACAGTACCTACAGAGTTAAAAGGCTGTAGGTCTAATTCCTATGCTATTTTCATCCCTGAGGTCTGTTTGCATGTGGAATTCAACTCCACAGGAGGAGATAATCAAGACAAATAGTATGGCTTTATTTTTAAAAGGGGTGGATAATTTCATGGCAGCTTACAACATTGGTAACTGGGCAAACTAAGATAATAAGGCTAATCAAATCTCATGCTTCACAGCACTAGTTCCCTGCGGGGTCAGGAAAAATCTTTCCACTGTATACAACACTATACAATTTGCAAGGTTATTATTGGGGAGCAGAGGTACAGCCTTCTAAAGCAACAAGCTTTTACCATTACCAGAGAATAGAGGCTGTACTTGGCCAGATAGAGAAAAAAGCGTAATTTTCTTATGCTACTCCTGCACCTCTTCTCTACCAGAGTTTTAGAATTACAATACTTGAGTTCATTTAAAAAAAAAATAAAAAATTTCCCCTGAACATGATTACTTAAGTGCAGTACTATCTGAAACCTGTCAAAAACTCTTAACACCTGTGACTGGTAGCCCAGTTCAAAAATAGCTGTCACTGACCGGACACAGGAATGGTATTGATTAAGCTGTTGCAGGTTGCAAGTGCACATTGCTCTCTGGTTAGGTCAGTAATGCTGCAGAATGTGCTTCTCAGTAGTGGTTTAGGCAGAAAGGCATAGTCCCAAATGATGATCAGTTCTTAGCTAGGAACAGATATGATGCGTTTGGAGTATTTAGTTTTGGAAGTACTCTTCATTTTCTTTAATTGCCTGAACATATTGTTGTAGGTGTTCTGTGTGTATACTTGAATTTTATTTTCCATCAGTGTGTGCATCAGAGAAATGATATTAGCCACAATTGAAAATATTTAGCTATTTTTTCAGCAAAATTTATGTTCTGTATATGAATGTGATACTCCTTAAGAGCTGGTAGGTTTTTGTTTGTTTTGTTGTTTTGTTTTTTTTTTTTTTTATAAAGGCAGAGGAAGCACTATAGTAGAACAACATCCTTTGAAAAACCTATATTATGAAAAAACTCTCTACGAGCTACACCTCAAATGCAAGGAGTAGGTGATTCCTTGATCCCTACCTCAGATTTTTTATTTTAAATGTGCAAATTTTCAAGTGACCTATTCTTTTTTCCTGTGAACAACCTATGTGCATTCTCAACTCTCAGCCCACATACTGTTCAGAGCAGGGAAAAAAAACCCAAAACACAACCTCACCTCTGTCACAGCACTCTCAAAACTAGCCAGCTGCAGCAAGGCTTTTACCATCCCATACCAAGTTAACTTCAATAAGTAGTTAGCACACCTTGCCCCGGCACAGCCACCAATCCCCCACAAGGTTTCAACAGTTCATTTAGGGTTCCTGCTCTTTCTTCATCCTCTCCAGGCCAGTCCACCCTGCTTCTTGCCTCTCCTGCATCCTTCTCCTTGTCTCTCCTACCTCCAGGGCACTCTCTGTCCTCCCTCTGCTTCTTCCAGGTCTCTCTTCATTGGCTGCTCCTCTTCCATCCCCCTTAGAGCTATTAAACTACTTAACAGAACCAGCCACAGCTGCACCTTCTCCACATCAGCCAGCCCACCGCCCCTGAAGCCAGCCCACAGCTGTATATTGTTAATTAACCCAGCTTCATTCCTCTACACACCTCCATCTTGAAATTTGGGTTAAATGACAAAAAAAATCTAAAAATCTGAGAGGAGCTTACATAAAAATGATTTCAAGATTTCTTCACAGGTGAAAAAGTGCTAATCTTTCTTATACAAAGAATATTCAGCTTCTTTCTTTCACTGGACTACATGGCCATGAGCTGTAAAAGGTTCAGCTAAATGAAGTGAATTAAAACTTTTTTGTTTAATCCTTGGGTCTCAGTAACAAGTTCAGTAAAGGATCTACCGTCTACATTATCATCCTGAATCTAGAGTTAGGCACAAAAGGTACATAAAATGAATAGGGTAGGTGATTTAATGACAACAGGCACAGCTATGTTTTAGGTACTCAGTGCCATCTTTCCCTCATTCTTCACTAACATCGTTTTGTGGAGGGTACTCCTGCTATGGCGGGGGGGTGGACTACATGATGTTTGAAGGTCCTTTCCAACCCAAACCATTCTGTGATCCTGTGAGGAGGAGAAGTATCAGCAGCAGCTGAAAATCATGACAGGAATTACTTGCAAGAACTCAGCTCATCCAAGTCCCTGGGACCAGAAGGGCCACATCTGAGACAGCTGAGAGGGATGGCTGATGTCCTTGAAAAGCTGCTCTCTACCAACTTTGAAAAGTAAGAGACGGCAAAGGAGGTCCCTGACAACTGAAGAAAGGCAAATATTTCACCCATCTTCAGAAAAGGCCAACAGGACAAATTGGGAAACTGCAGGAGGGACAGCCTCACTTAGATCCCTAGGAAAATCCTGGAGCAAGTCCTCTTGGAACACATTTCTAGGCATATGAGGAAGAGGACTGGAAAAAGCATGGATTACAAAGATCAAATCATGCCTTACCAATCTGAATGCATTTCTACAGTAAAATGACTAGATTTGTGGATGAGGGGAGGGTCGTGGATGTCAACACTTAGGCAAGTCTTGAAAGGCTTAATGGACTACAGCAAGGTTTTTGACACTGACTTTCACAATGTCCTTTTACCCAGGTTCACATGTTTCAGTCTAGATGAGCGGAGAACTGGATGGATTGGATGGTCCGGCCCAGAAGGCTGTGGTTAATGGACCATGCTCTGCCCAGAGGCCAGTAGGAAGAGTAATAAGTGAGGTACCACAAGGGTCTGTCCTGGAACCAGTCCGGTTCAACATCCTTAACGATGACCTGGAGGAGGTGACAGAGTCATGGTTGCTCAATGAATTTGCAGATGAGACCAGGTTCAGGGTACAGTTAACACACTGGTGGGGAGGGCTGCCATGCTGGAGGAATAGGCCGACAGTAACCTCATGAAATTTGGGAAGGACAAACACTGAGTCCTGCACTAGAGATGGACTAACCCTTTGCACTGATCCAGGCTGGGGGAAGAGTGTCTGCCTGGTTGGGCAGCAGCTGTTCTGAAAAGGCCCAGGGGGTGTTGGTAGACATTGAGCTGAACATGAGCCAGGGGTATCCTCTGGCAGCAAGGAAGATCAGCAGCAGCCCAGGCTCTATTAATATAGGAGGAACTTCAGTATATCATTGCCCCCCGTTACTTGACACTTGTTAGACCACATTCAAATACAGCCTCCAGTTTTGAGACCCTCAATATGAGAAAGACATCGAATAAACTGCAACAAGTTCAGCAGAGGACCACCAAGGTGACTGGGGGTTGGAGCACTTGGCCAGTGAGGAGATGCTAAGGGAACTGGGCTTATTCAGCCTAGAGGAGAGATGGCTTTGAGGGGGACAACAGCAGCCTGGCAGTGCCTATGAGGAGGTTATTGGGAAGGTGGAGCCAGGCTCCTCAGTGGTGCATGACTGAAGGATGAGAAACAAAAAACATAGATGGAATCAAGAGAAATTCAGGCTATAGATAAAGAAAAGCTTTGTCATCATTACGAAGCAGTGGAAGCATTTGCCAAGAGAACATGTGCAGTCTCCATCCTGGGATGTTTGCAGGACTCAGCTGGAAAAAGCCCTGAGCAACATGTTGTGCTCTCGTAGTTGTCCTTTCTTGGACCATGAGATTCAACTACAGTTCTCTTGAGGTCCCTTCCTATCTGAATTACTCAATGATTCAATGACTCAATGAGTTCACAATTTGTATACAAAATATGGGGGAAAGGAACTGTATCCACAGGGAGAAAAGAGAGTTCTGTTATATATGGTTTATCCAATCAAATGATAAATCTTAAATTATACGGAGAGCCTGGACCAGAATCCAAGCTACAACTGCCCAGCTGTTCTATAATAAGTTGGCTGTAGTTCTGTACTCCCCCTTGTTTGCTTTCCTTTTGGCCTCAGCAACCATGCACTCTTGGCTGCACAGCTTTAGGAGGAAGGCTTGCATATTTGAAGTCTTCTTTGGACACCAGAAACTTTCTTATTATTTTCCTTTTCCATCGCCTCTTTCCCAGACAAGAAGGTCCTCAGAGTAAAAGAGAAGCCATGGCAAAATTCTGAAAATAATACTCGCCAGATCTCTTGACAAGGTACTCGTATCCGAAAATAATTTTAAAGAAAATGCAGAAATTCCCCTATTTCACCATCTTGTCTTCAGTCCAGACACACAAAGATGAAATTCCAGAGAAACATAATACAGACATTCTCATTTTCCCTAAGGTTTCCTTTACATTATTAAAATGATGTCATTTACGCCCACTTCAAAATTCTTTTACACTACATGATGGCTGTAAAGGGACTCTAGTTTAAACAAAAATCAAGTCCCAAGAAATCTTTGTCACATTCAATAAAATCAGAGTACCTATGAAGAGAATTTTAATTAAAATCTTCAAATAAACTCAAGGGAATCAAATAATTTGTGAACCTAAGCAAATCAGAGAAGTCGTGGCTCAGCGGCCTACATGAGTAGACAGCTCATTTTTGTGATCGCGTTCTCCACCTTACAGAAAGTGTTGCCAGAGAGATTCTGTATCCTCACGCCTCAAGGCATAATTAATAGTCAGCTAAGGGCAGGAAGAACCATCCCTTAAAACAGAGAAATGAGCAGCATGAGCAGCTTCAGACTGCAAGGTTGTCTTCCCTAAGCTGCTGTTGTAGCTCAGGCTACAAAAGACAGTTCCTCCCCAAGCTCTTTGACTGCAAATCTTCTCAAGACAAAATACACTGCCGTTCGTGTCTCCAGCTCAAATGGGATGCCAGCAAAAAGTGATGTCTGCAGTGAAAATCTAGTAGAAGATAATCATTGTCAGGAGCAAGCGTTGCTGCTGGTTCCCTGGTACCTGCCATGGCAAATTCATTTAAAGAAACCCACAAGTCAGTCTGACAAAGATGACAGCAGCATCGGAGGACACTTTTCTGCCTGAATGAGGAAATGAAGAGGAAATAGTGAAGAAAAAATATGAGGTGGTTTAAAAAGATACATGGATTGGAAAGGGGAACAAAGGGAAAAATAAATGCTGATTAGGTATTTTACTTTTTTAAAAGGACTCGTTTTACTTACAACCACATTTAGGGATCAGATTCTTATTTTAGACAAATATGATATCATGGGAAGAGTAGTTAAGGAATTATTCCACCACTATGGATCTTACATAACTTCTGGTTCCTTTTCCTCTTTAATTTTCAAATGCTTTCAAGACTGTAATATGTAATTTTAAGTTTTAAGCCTGTTTGTCCTAAAAGTATTTGAGAGAAATCCAATTATGACCACTACAGCAAAACAGGCTTTAAAAAAATGTAATTGACCGTAGGCACATGTAACACAATGTCTCCATTTAAAGTCTGATTACTTATACTGCATTCTCTAAATAGGCCCCAAACCCGTATTTTTTGTTCCTGCACTTAATTTCTTTCACAAAATTGCTTCTCATTTGAGAAAAGTTGGCTTGTAGGACAAATGGTATCCTTTTGTTCTGGTTTTTATGTCCAGTCAAAACACCACTTTTGCTGCAGAGTGCATTTTGGAAAGCCAGGGATAACTGGGCCTCCTGAACCTCTTTGTGCAATTTCTTCTGGGGCAAGGGGACACTTACAATGCAGACGTATGGAGCTGAAAAATACAAATCTGTCTGTGGGAGCTATAGACAAAGCTCTCAGTTCTTTTGCCTCAGACATATTTCTGGCAGATGAAGCGACCGAGAACAAAGCTGACAATGTGGGGCAGCACCTGCCAAAGGGGAAGTACAGGCTGGTTACCATTTCTCACAGGACAAAGGCTGTTAGTAGGGATGAATTTCTGGTTATTGGTTAAACTGGCTCATGCAAGGTGTGGTTTTGCACATTACCTAGGAAATGTGGCAGAATTTCCAACATCATCAGTCTTTAAGAACCTTAGAGTATCACGGGTATGGTTCATTCCGCCTTAAGACAGGGACAGGGACTGGGACTGTTTGACTTTTGAGGTCCTTTGGATTCCTGGTTTTTCTGTCATTTATAGAGAATAATGTATAAAACAACTGGAAATTATCCAATGTTTTACATTGCACTGTATTATTAAAATATTATCTGTGATCTTTCACACAAAGTAATTATATATTTTAAGGAAACTGTAATATATAAAATAATTATCCTTTTTTACAGTATTTATCAACTGTATACCCTTTTCCTTATTGTTTTTTATACTTATTTATTTACATTTAAGCTCTGTAAGGCAAGGATTATCTTCACTCTGCGTCTGAAAGCGCCTAATCTGTTAAAACTCCAGTTCTTGTTGATCCCCAGGCACTCCTATGAATAAAACTACTAAAAATAGTAAACTATTTCTTAGTTTTCAGCAATGTTACATACAGGGTCCTCTTTTTTGTTTTGACTTCAGACTTTAGCAGATCCTCTCCTAGGTGTTCTGGTGCATTTTATGCCTTTCAAAAGCTGTGTACACACCACAGGGCTTCCTTTCAACTTCTGAAGGATTTTACTAAAAATCAAAAGGTGTGAAGTTTAGGACTTTTTTAAAAGCAAAATTTAGAAACAGCAATATCTGAAATCCACATCGAAGTTAGTTCGATCATACAAGGGTAAAAATCCTTTAACTTTTTTTTTTTTTTTTATTTGACAGACTGCCAGTGACTTTTAATAGCACTTCCTTCCTACCTGGCTTTTCATTTCTCATTAAAGAAAAAAATATTAAATGAATCTGCAAAGAAAATTGAAAGTTGGCAGCAGTAGTTTCCCAGGCATAAGACTACTCAAAGCAAAGCTAGATAATAGTGGTAACTACCTACAGCCTAGTAGTATATTTTACTTCAGCCTAAGAGAGACCAAATTACTTTATAAACTCACAGACATGTTACGCGGAGATACTATTTAGCCTACCAGTAAAATTCTGGAATCTGGAGGGGGGAAGGGAGAAGGAAAGAGGACATGCCATTGATACTTCACAGTGCACAGCTGTTTCAGAAAAAAAAAAAAAAAGTTAAGAAGTAAAGAAAGTATTCAGCTGTAGGTTGAATATATGAAAGTGGTGCACAAAACCTGGCCAGGTCACAAGGCCATCTGATTTCTTCTAATCACAACCAGGGATCAGGTTTCTAAATTTGTACCTTATCTAGGTTCCTATCGGTGTCTGAAGAATGCAACACCTGGCTCAAAGGTGAGGCAAAAGTGACTTATAGCAAGGCCAGGTGCAACAACTCTATGGATGCAAAAGCATACATAGCCATGTGCTGCTTCCATATCACGAGGTCTCAAAAGCATGCTGCACCTGCTGGTACAATCGCAGAGGCTACAGCTGCGCTGTTTATGGTTATCTACACTGTCTTTGTGGCTGTTTGATTGGGCACAACTTCTTTTGTCCCAATACAGGACAGAATACGGTCCACTGAGCACCGGGTGCAGGCTCCAGGGTCAGAATTTCCGTTCATTGTTGCTTCTAAGGGAGATGCACCCACTTTAAAATCACCAGTACGGTTGCTCACAAGAGCTCGTGCTTCCAGCTGTACCCCACACCATTACTGGTAAGGCCAGCAGCCGACAGCTAATAGGCTTGTTCCTCAGGCTGGAAATTAATTGAGACCCTCCAGCTGCAAAGCAGTCTATGTCAAAATCAGGCTTACAATGCCAAACACTGAATGCAGGTATCAGCTGCCAAAAAACTTGAGTTATTAGAAGTTTGGATCCGAGGTTCCCAGTTACGAATGGGGAACCCCAATGGTGAAGGCTGACCTCTGCCCCTTACAGCAAACACAGCCCTTTGCCAGAGCCATGTCCTTCACAGCTACAGTCTCGGGAGTAAGACCTAGTAAGAAAGAATGGGATGTCAAATCATCATAGGGGCTACGTCATAAATTAGTCCTTCCAGGGTTGGAGAAGTGTTTCTGTGTCGAACCGAAAGCCAATGTAGAGTTGGCAACCCCTACTGGGGATCCATCCAGTGGCTGGGATGTCTGCTCTCTTCCACTCACAGAAACACAAGGGAACGTATGGTTTCATACATTTATCTTCTGTGGCATGACCTTTTTTCCTCTGCATAAGGGAAACGGAGTGCTAAAAAAATGCTGCCTTTTTAGTGGTGTATTAATCACCGACTGCAAATTTGCAATCATCTAAACTAAACACTTGAGTTTGATTTTTATTTAACAGAAATCTTTAGCCCAACAGGTATGATTTGTGATTATCACTTACATTTCCAGTGTAGTAGATTAAAATGACAGCTTTAAAAAATCATTATGCAGTGCACTAGAAGCCCTCTCCTTTTATTACAATCTATTTTTCCCTAAATAGGAATATTAATTCATTGAAATATATTTCATTAAAATGGATGTTTATTGATAAATATTAGAGAACCATATTATTATAAGAACAGAACACAATAAAGCATGTATTAATTGACCATCAATACAGTTCTTGGGAAGCTAAAGTTACACAACCTTGATCTTCTTGAAGCATGTGAGGTGCGTTTTAATAGATCATTAAAATATGGCACATTGTGCCTCACTGCAGTGCATTATGGAGTGAAACAAGCTGCATCTCACTGAGAACATATTGACTGCTTCTAGCCTGAAAAATGGATGAGAACACTGTGTTCCATACATGTGGGGAGAACCAGAAAATTATGGCATTTCTTCCCAGTGACACAGAACTTTATGGGAAGATGTGAGTCATACTGGGTAGGAATCTGTTGCCTGAACTAAGACATTTTTGACACTGCAGGCAGCCTGCGTGGTGTCCAGCTGTCTCTCCAGGAGGTGCCAGCCTCTTCTAGATCTCTTTTCATCTTCACTGTCATTTCTGTGCAGATGTCTTATCTACTTTGTGTCATCTGAAGGACTTCAAATGCCTACTTGTTGGCACCTGAATGACTACCACTGCAACCCCTCCCTCCCATAATAAACCTGCTAGACCAGTGCCTACATACTTCAGCCGTGACCTATGGATAGACAGGTAGATAGGTAACCTCTCTGCAGCACAGTTTTCCAGACTTCCCACAGAGCTTAGCTGCTGAGGCATTCTGGTTCTTCCAAGGTGACAGGAACCAGGTAACAGAGCTGCTCTCAGTGCAGTTGTCTCAGCTGAGACAGCCGATGCTGTTCTCAGCAAGAGCTTTTACTTCCTCAGAGATTAGCTCCTGCAAGGAACAATCAGGAAACCATACTGTTTCCGTGAGCTCTCTGGCTCTTCCTCAGAAGGCAGTGAGCGAAGGAAAGCTGCCAACTAACACCTCATGAAGTTTCTCGAGTGCCCATGTCCTCCCTGTGGATATCTAACAAGGACAGGAGCTTCAACCCAGTGTGGTGACATTTGCTCTTCCTGTCAGAATTCAGGCAGCGTCATCAGAGCTCAGAGTGAGTTTCCACTCATTCTGAAACAAGGGGGGGGAAAAGCTTTTAAATCAGAACAGAGTAATTTAAAAGTGTTCTAAATTTACGTGCTACTCTAATGGTCTCGGTAAATTTTTTCTTCTTTTAGTGTACAAACTTTTACAGCAGAGAGTTTTCTATATTTGTGCCTAGTACTTTATCAGATCTTAATAAATGCATAATAAAAAATGATCCCAAACTGGTATACTGTGATAACTTAGAAATATGGCAATGCTTTTGAGTTTTCTGGTGCATTAAGAAAAGATTACATTAGTGCTTCAAAACCGGAGTGAAGTAAATAGGCTATGACAGTATAAAGAAATGTTGGAGAGAATGGATTCAAGTTAGTAAGAGAGTTCTCTGTTTATTCAGAACTGAGTTTGATGTGCTAACTGTTAAACATTAACGTATTATCTTGATGGATTTTGTACCTACACACTTGAACATCACAGATGAAAAAGGTTTAAAAAGAGTGCATTGTAATATGTGCTTCATGTATTAAAAATGTATGGGCGAAACAGATTGTATTTTTCATCTTCTTCACGTTCTTGTAGTTGTTCTCACAGTGAAAATCACAAATGCTGTTTTGAAGCTGAAAATGAATTGCAGTTGTCATTAAATGTGGGTGTTTACAGATGTTATTAATTGAGAAAATAGTACACTGTTCTCAACAAGAGAATGCTTCATTTATATTCTGGAGAGCTGAAAGCTACCCTAGAAGGAGGGGAGAGCACTTCACAGCTTTTGAGACATGAAGAACATGGCACATGAAGAACTTTATCTCTCTCTTACCTTTTTTTTATTAATAACCTGAAATAGTTTTTGCTGTGTTTCAAATTTCTTTTATCAAGTTTCACCAGTAACTTGGACAGCCAAAACAAGGATCTAATCCTTCCGAATTTTTAATAACTCTTACAAAGTGTTGAAAACAGGTAATGTCCAAGGTAGGTTATGGAATGGACAGCACCCAAAAGCTTCTACATGTTGTGTTCACCTTCTAGTTCTGCTGGTGGCCTAATGACACCGGCTTTCATCAGTTTCAGTAGGAGTTTCAAACTTCATTTATCTCTTTGGATCAGGAAACATTTCCAGCAGAAAAGTTTTATGCAAAACACACCTGCTCTTGTAAAAAAAAATTAAAATTGTTTCCTGTTTAAAAAGTATTTTACTCCAATTTTTTTTACTTGAACTGCTTTATGTCAATAGAAATCAGAATCAGCACTTTTGAGTTATGATAGGAAACTGATTGCAGGATTGGCCTGTAATTATCTTGCTCATTCCAAAATAATCTGAATCGTAACATACAATAACATACGACTGACTCTTGTCTTTCAGGAATCAAAATACAGGCTATTAAGGCAGATGTTCCATTAAAGCAAGAATGCATGTAGATTTTGGCAGCTAATAGAGAATGGGCAAAGTACAGAATGAACAATGTCTATATTGAATTTTCAAATTAGCCTGTTAATATTTAATAGGAAAATGTAGAACACCTCTTGTTGTCAAAACATTATATTTTAATTCTCTAGTCTGGTATCCTAAACTGGCATATTTGAGTAGTAACAGTATTTATCCTATATATAATTTCAGTAGTACCAAATAGTGTTGCTATGATGAACACATATGCCAAGATATACCTTACCTTTTTTTGTGTTGTTTACTGTATCTTACTACTTTTTGAAAGACAAATAGAAAGGCAAAAAGTGGCCTATGTCAAAATAACCAAATGAGCAAAACCCCAGTACTGCATGCCAAGACGTACAGCTCATATCTGCACTGATTCACACTGCAAAACCACTTCCCAGCATTGTGGTGTTTTGTGAATATGTTTGACAGCCCAGTAGCAAAGTATATTCCCACTTTGGATGGAACACTGCAGTTCTGTAGGATGTTGGTTCATTGTGAGTTTGTACAGTTGGCAAGTTAATTAATGTCAATCGAGAAGAGTTATAAATATCCTCATACACCACACTCTTCCTTTTGCTTCTTCAGCCCTACTATGTATGACGGTTTTGACCTGGGCATGATCACTAGGTTAGCTGAAATTGTCTTCCTTAAGTTGATCATTTAATCAGTTAACCCTTGCTTAACATGGCAGCTCGTTAGTGAAGGGCATCTCAAAGCACAATTTGTGGCTCAGTGGGGGCTTGCAGACAGGTGGTGACTGCTTTTGTGCTGGAAAATGCTTGGAAAATCACACAACACAATGCTTAAACTAAGATTCCACCTTAGTCACAACATATTTCTTACAGGATTCTTCAGCAAGGTTTTCCAAACTGGGGGTCTGGTGAACCTTGTCAAGAAATGGCTTGGCTGGGTTTGCAAAATACTGGAAAAAATGTGATTGCACCAAATAAATGTTCTTCTTCCAGATGAGATGGCAGCAGCTCAGTGCTTGTAGGGCTGGGCAGGGAGAAGCACTGCAACTGTGTTTGTGCAGCAGAGCTGCAAACATCTTTTATTCGCCTTCAACAATTTGCAGGTCCCTGGTCCATACAAATATCTGCGACGACACGTATAGCAGCTCTCGTTCTGTGCCCCCAAGGGCTAGGTGTGAGCTGACAGCTCTGCCACTGCACCCCTGAGCTCAGCCACGCCTGGGCTTAAATTCAGCTTGCCTGAAAGCAGCCAGGTGAGTCTTCCTACAACCTGCCTGAGAACTTAGATCAACAGCAGATTTCCGTGAGCTTTTCTAGCTGGGGTCTTTCAACTGAGACTTTCAACAAGCTGGTTTCCTCCTGGTGCCTCTCTCTTATTTTAGTGGAAAATACTGAATGCTGCTCATGTCGCTGTAAAGCAGCTAGAGACCTGCACAAGGGATATAAGCACGTGGTGTGAAAGACCGGTGCGTGGCCAGAGCATTTCCTATCAGCCAGCCCCAGGTGCCCGTGTGCTCCCTGTTCACTGCTGCAAACCCTTCCTGAGCAAGCCCTCTGCCCCCACACCAAGTTTAGGTACTTCAGGTACTTACCGCAGAGCATGGCCTCCTGCTCTCTGGGCCAAGTTCAGGAAAGACAGGCACTTCAGTGCCTCAATTTAATTACCCACATTATTTATTGGCTCCCACATCTTTCTATTGATTGTATGTCAGAACCTAATTTAACAGTAGTGGAGTGACAGGGAACAGAGGGCACCCAGGGGCTTAAGGCGCTTACGTGGTTTTCCTAAAATATCCTGAATCGTGCTGGTATTTTTTTTTTCCTCTTGACGGAATGGGTGAATATACATTAACATCAGAACTAAACATTTTGACATGTGAAGTCAAGGAGAGTTTTGCCATCAGCTTGAGTGCAGCATGATTAAACTGTAGCTGGCCAGCTGCTAACAAGGTAAAAACATGTCCCTGTGTTCATACATTCTCATGACATCCAGAGCTGTACGTTTACATGCCCAGGAAAGGGCAGCCTTGTTAATCTGAATTACCCTTTGTCTTTTCTAAATTGACAAAAGTGCTGCTCTTGCTGCTACTCCTTAATATAGGGCAGATCCTGTCACCTGCCAGGAGGACGTTTTCGCCATATATTCCACTGCTTATTTGAGATGTTTAAGTAGCATATTAAGTAGGGAAGAGCTTGGTCAGTAGAAAAACACAGTGAACAGATACGTACAAGTCTGAAGATGCACATTCTAGGGAAAAGCCTAGCTTTCCTATGAAGAGAGCTTCACAGAGCAGCTGAAGTCAATTTATTAGAAATTTGACTGAAGAGTTTCTCTCATTAAACTAGAGACTCTTCTGGTCCTGCAAGTGAGCCAGCATCTGATGGGACATCAGATACATAGCCCTCCCACTGCAGACAAATCAGATTCTTTCATGTCCTGAAGTTAAGATTCTTTCATTTGTATATAGACTGTTGTATCACTTTTTCGGTGCCTTACAGGGAGATGCGTCATTAGGAGGAACATAAACGTGGAGAAAGCTTGAAACTCTGGGATGGGGAGGATAGGAATAATAAAAGTAATGAATATAGGTGAGGAGATGAGTGGAGGAAGCAGAATTGATGACTAGAGTATTGATATTGTTTGCGGCTGACAGCCTCGGGAAAACTAATTAGGGCTGAGGAAGCTGATGAATTCCATATGAGAAAATGGAGTTTCAATATTAATAGGCTCCGCTCCATTATTGTCCGATTTAAAATCCGTTAAATTTGAAGGGGCTTAAAGTTTGGGAAAACACATTTTCTTTCTTGTGACATGATGAAGAATGCAAGGATTAGGAGATAGTACTTTTTGCAAGGGTCCAAACCTGTGTGTGTACTGAGGATTAGTACACAGCTAATGCACAGCTGAAGTCCCACTTAAATAATTTCTTTTTTGAGGATTTCCATAAAACTTAAACAGTGAACTGGTCTCTGTTCCCATGAGCTTGGCCATGTTATTTAGTATTTTCTGTCAGACAAGGAAAAAGTGTTACACATTGTATTTTTCATTTGTTTTGCTATTATACTGTTTTAAGAATAACGATTTGCCATTGCTTGGCACTGTGATTCATTTGATTGTTTTCCCTCATTTCAAGATGAATCGTAGTTTTTAATCTGTTTGCTGTCATGTCTCATTTCACTGAAGCACACATATTGCTCTTATTGCCATGCAAATAGGTGCTATATAAATAAAATGTATTATTATGATCATTAAAGTAAAAGAACCCAGAGTCATCTGTTACAGAGTGTGCTTTTTGCCAGACTCGGTGTTCGCGCTCATGGTCCATCTCTCCACGTCTGCTGACAGTGCTCTGGGGAGGCAGCATTTCTGAGCCGCACCGCCTGAGAAGCACCAGGCCAAAAGAGTAAATGCAAGTAATGGGGCAGATTTATCACCCATACTTCCAGAGAATTACAACTTACTTTCCTCAGGCAGAAACCGGCGATAAGATTACAGCTGTGAGTTTTGAGCTCATCGTACCTCAGAGGAATGGAGATGGCAGATTAGCACTTGGCTGGGAAGCCTCCCAGGAGCACCCGTAGCCACAGTCTGACAACCATATTCCCCTGTGTCTCTCCTGCACTTACCTGCTGGATGCTCTCCTGTCTCAGCTGCCTCCCAGAGGAGTAAGAACGGCAAGTGCAGAAGCACAAAAGCATTCCCCCGTCTGCCTTTGCCCAGCTTTCCTTTGGTCAGGCAGTGCGTAGAGAAGCAGATGTGGGGATATGGGAAGCAATTTTGGGCTAGGTACAGCTTGAAGGGGCTATAGGTTCTCCCAGTCTTCCTAACAATATTGCCAAAACATAGTGAAGATTTTTGTTTGGGTGTTTGAGTTGCAATCTGAACTCCTGGAGGTACAGATGTGACAGCCAGCCACCTCTTGCTTTGCTGAGAAGGTGAAGAAGAAGGGAAGAAGAAGAGAGTCCCTGGCATGTTCACTCCCGAATGACATCTGCTTGAATATAAGAAACCTCAAGGAGTACATATTGGAGTGCTGGCTGCATGGGTGTGCTAGGGGGAGAGGAGGAAGAGACCTTACTTACATTCTATTAATTAAGTTGTTCTGTTATAAAACAGAATACATATTGTACTAAATTAGGCCAAAAAATTAAATGTGTTTCCTGGATGCCTGGGTAAAAGAGGCTGATCTATATCTGTTCCAAACACACAGTGATTTATTGTGTTCTCTGGACTCCTGAGAGAGGCTGGTTAGCCTGCATTGGTCACATCTTGCTGCCGCTGCTTTCTGTGCTGGCGTGTAATCTACCTATGGGCTCTAGATGTCCTAATCACTTGTGTTCTTACTGCAAGCCGCGACTAGCCATATTTTACAACACTTCTGAGGGAATAAATATGTTCAGCCAGTTGAATCTGAATGCTCCGGCTTCTTGAAGGTTTTCTTAAAATTTATCACAGCCACCAGCTGGGGTACAGTGTGATCTGCTTCCATTGGACTTTTGCTGTGCATCCTGAGGACGTCTGGATGCAGGGTCTACACCGGGAAGGTTGCACACGCGTTATGGGGGGGTCTCAGAGTGGGAAGAAAAGCCTCGCTGGGTGTAGGGCACAGGAAGAAGGAAAATGCCAAACTTCCGTCACGTTTCATGACAGGGAAATGTTATTTCAAGGTTTAGAACAGGATATGTGGAGAATTTGAAAGCACAGTATATATTGTACTGGGCAGGGAAGCACGGAAGGGAGGACAACCGCTTCAGGGGACTTCGTGGGATACAGCGGCAGGGGAGTGGTGGACCCTGAAAGAGGACTTAGGAGCAGCAGGGGCAAGACATTGTTGAGGCATGTGGAAAAAAACAATGCTTGGGAGCACAGAGACTACAACATATGCATTCAGCGCCCTTGAACACCAACTTACAGAGACACACACCGCAACACAGTCTCCTCTTTCCTTGCAGGACTCTCGGCAGCTGCTAGTGGCACTATCAGGCAGGGAGCAAGCTCCTGAATCCTGGCTGTGGTATCACACATCATGTCAGCAGCAGGGGCGGCCAGTAACATGCAAAGTGTCTGCGGAGTGAATGCAATGTGAAGGACTCCTCACCTGAGTGCACTGGAGGCTGACAAGAAGCATATGGTGCAGATAATTCAGGTGGCAAATGCCCTCCTAGACCCTCGTGGTAGTGCAAAGGGGCACGGGGAGCTGCAGAGCCTGAGCTGCTGTGCGGTGTCAGCCCGAAGCAAGCTCTGCGGACAGGGCACTGCAGTGTGGACACAACTGTGTGAAGCCACTTGGCAAGGTAAACTGGAGCCCTAACGATCATGCTCCAAGCAGCACGGCTGAGTCACTCCCTTCTGAGCTGCTCTCCCCACTAAGGCTGGGGAACACGGACTGGGGGTCGGGTATGAAACAACCCAGCCTCCCCAGGGCTTCCTAACCCTATCAGCACTGCCTCAGGTCTCTGTCCGAACACCTCGGCAGTTCAAGGCTGGCAAATTACCAACACTGAGATCCAGCTCAGAGACAAACCTCTGCTCTTCTTGTGCATTTCTCTTCTGGCGTCTGCTGAGTCCCTGAAGACACATCGTATGATAAGCTAAAGTAGAAATAATAGTGTATTTTTAGTAGTGACAGCTTCTTTTACCTGGCTGACAAGCCATCCAAACCCACCTCTGGCTTTGTGCAGGAGGGTCAGAAGTGAAAGCTGCCAGCTGACTTTCTTGACAGTCCACTTCTTAATTAAGGCGTCCCAGTGTCCCCCAACATCAGCTTTGTCCCAGTTTTTACATGCGATCCTCTTTTTAATCTGGTTTTTCATAGCCACCCACGGGGATTGTTGTAACTCCACCACTTAACAGGTATCAGCTCCACAGCACCTGCTGCACCTTCCATTTTCCCTGTCTCCATGCTCTGCCTCCAGGCAATCAGAGGACGGTGGCTTTTTACTGGCAACCTCTGCTCAGCAAGGAAGGGACATCCCCAGGGCTGCCATTTTAAGCACAGGAATACCAAGACACTGTCTTCCTGCTGTGGCGCTTGATTCATGCCAGGAGCGTTCTGCAAATTTACTGAATTTCATTGATCTGCCAAAGGAAAGCAGCAAAAAAAGCTGTGACTTCCCTCATCCTAACAAAGAACCTTTCCCTCACAAGGGAAACACCAGGTCTTTTCTATGATCAATACCACTGCCCGTATTGATGGGACCTTTAAATACAACCAGGCAACATTTGATGCAAGGTAAAAACCAGGCTCTTGCTGTATTGCTGATCTAGACAAACTGCTGCTGACTCATTGCCAGCTCATGTGGAATATAATCATTTTAGCTGTTTCCTGGTGGTGGGAATTTTACACCTCCACTGAGGTGTGGTGTACGACGTCGAGGGACAGATCAGTGCAGCTCCCAGCTGCTGAGCACATGCAAGGCATTTATGCTGGCCTGAAATAACTCCACATGTCTGAGGAAAACCATCTTACGTGCCACAGGAATTGTCTGGGGACTCACTCGCCGAGGTTTGACTGGGGATTTTTTTATAAAGACTGATATATTTCATTTTGGTTTTCAAGGAATTGAAACAGACGTCAACAACAAAAATGCTGAGAAACAGCCCACGAGAAGGAAAGCTGAGCAAGGAGGATTTGTGGGAGAAGTTATCTGACACAGACAGCGCAAATACCCCCGCAAATGGCCGTGCCACTTCAGAGCTGAGGCTCCAGACTCAAGTGGCTTGAGCTTGACGGATCCATGCGGACTGTGAGGGCAAAGCCTAGGCTTGCCTCTGCACTTGGGTTTTCCTGCCAGGAAACCAGGATGCTTCCTCCAGGCTGAAGGCACAATTGCGGACAACTGGAGACAAGCAGGGAACGTTGCAGGGGGGTGGGGGTGGGAAGTGCAGCCACAACCACAAATGAACATGGCGATGTGGGTGCACCTGCTGACTACCTCAACCACGGTGAAACATGGGGCTTGTAAGGAGGCTGAGGCAAGGGAAACAGCTAATTAGCTCTGGACTGAAAAACGGGGAAGGAGGGCCTTCCTCTCTTACTTCAAAGGTAGTCCTGCCTCTTGATGAAAGTGGTTATTTGACAGTGTGAGGTCCCTTCCAAAATTTCCATGCATAACAAGTTATCATCAGTATGGCTGAAGATCCTTTCTTACCAACAAATGCGGAAGAAAAAGGAGAAAATCTATCCAAAGTTGTTAAACTGTTACTTACCACTGAATCTTAAAGATAACTTCAAAACCACTGTGTTTTGACTTCCATGACAACTTGCTCAAGAACAAGGATATCCATCATCAAATAGATGCTCTAAAAAAAATCCCTCTGCAGAACTTCAGCTACTTCAGCTGAGCAATTCAGACTGTCTGTATCTCAGTAACATCTGGTATATGTGTTTGTTGCTCGGCTTTGGTTTGTAAATATGTTTGCTCTTAGCGCCATTTGTTAATACAATTTTCCTTGTATGAGTGGTTTATTTTCCACTGTGTGGCACAGTTAAGAATTTCCCATTCTTAACAACATACCTTAGCAGTTTTGTCAAAATAAATACATCCATTAAAAGCTAATAGATAACTGGTATTAAATTGCACTGAATGTTGGTGTTTTCTAGATTTAAGTAATCCTGAGTAGAAACTATTGATTTCACTGAGCTGTGACTGTTCAGCACTTCTGAGACCCAGGTCCATAAAGCGATGTTGTTTTTATAACTGCCCAAACTAATAGCCTTAATGCCTAAGAATTGTCCTTTCCTCTCTTGAAAGTAACGATCATGTTCTTATTGTGACTCTTACGCTCCCTGCGGATTTGTTTGCCAAAAGACCAGGGCAAATCACCACAGTCCCTAGCATACCACCATTTAAAAACAGCGTGACAGCACAAGTCTGTACATACTCTGTCTTCATCACATCAGAGGCTGAAACTTCCCGGCAATTTGAGAAAAAGCCATTAATACTTATAGCCTTCTATTAGCCAAGCCAGATCTGTTTTAATTTTCCTTTGGCAATTGCAGTAGCTCCTTCAGACTGCACGAGCAGCTACACCTGAGCGGAATCCAAAAAGGACACCTTGCTTCCACCGCAGGAATGTTAACCCTTGCGTGGTGGCTGTGAAAGAGCTCTTGGTATTTCAGTGCCAGGGGAGTCCTCCTGACAGTCACACAGCTAAAACTGACTTTTAACTCGCAACAGAACCACTATTTCAGCCAACATAACCGTGAGTGTGAAAATTCACCTAACCTGTGCCACACACCAGTGCTGAAAAGCCTTGTCAGAGGCAGACGCTCCTTGTTTATTCTGCTCAGTAGAGAAGGCACAGTGCAGTCTCCAAATGCAAAATTTATTGGTGCTATGAAATCAGGTGTTTGTAGAGAAACCAATAATACCACAAGGTAATAATCTGGTTCTGATGTAGCCCATTTCTAGGCGATTGTTTTTGGCAGTCTGAAGTGTCGCCCCAAAACATGATTTTCACGCTGCTTGTCAAAGCGGTGAGTTTGCAAAATCATCTGGGCCCTCCCTCCTGGAGTCAGTTCACCTGAACTGTTGAGCGATGGTGTCTCCCCTGACATTTCCCTTCTGAAGGTGATGGCAGAGCTACCTCCAACCAGTTGTCTCCCCCCCACCAACACCACCTATTTTTGTATTCTGTTCTCATCTCAATTCTAGTGAGAATCGTGCTTTGCAAACTAAGTAGGGGAAAAAAATGCAGTACTATCTGCATTCGCTTTTATTTTGTTCATGGTCTGACCACCCATCTTGAAAACTTTGAGTTTTTCCTTTCTTTTAAAGCCGGCACATTAAGGTTCACTTATACTTACAAAAACATATATGTTGAAGTTGCTGTCTTTGAGAGCATCTGATTGTTATTCTTTGACAGAGCTGTCACTAGAGGGTCCATTTTGAGCTTATTCATTGAAAGCCGTGGCAGCAGCAGCCAGCCTTAGCTCAGTTCTGCCTCCAGAGATTTGCAG
This sequence comes from Falco biarmicus, assembly GCF_023638135.1. NCBI lineage: Eukaryota > Metazoa > Chordata > Aves > Falconiformes > Falconidae > Falco > Falco biarmicus. The sequence continues at coordinate 2,019,289 of NC_079291.1, read as the reverse complement.
AGAAGCTATTTGGAGTTTATCACACAGTTTTGCAAAACACTACAGCCTCGGCAAGCTGTCATAAAGAGCCTCTCATTCCAACTGGGCTCATTTACAACTAGTATTTTATTACTCTTTGCTCTGTTTTACCCTGCACCTTGCAAAATCTTTCTTCACCTCTTTTACTCTGTTGATAGATTAAAAAATTCTGAAATACGACTCTGAAAAATGCTTGGTATTTTTCATGCATTTATAATTCAAGAGCTACCCAGCTCCAATCAGACCGAAACTCTTTGATGCTCAGCTGTTCCACGTCCCGAGCCCCGCTGGCCAGGGCTGGCAGCCTTATCCCGAGCTGGGCCACCGAGCAGAGCCAGCGACTAGTTCCCACCTGTGACCGTGACACTTGCGGACAGTCCGCCACTTCCACCTGCTCTTTCCATAACAGAGTTTCTTTTTTAATTTGAGCACCAAAAGCCAACTGGTGTCTGAAAAGCAATGCGCTTTTCCTCCCAGAAGGTGGATGGGAGAGCAAATAAAAAAGTCCACGAGGCCAGTTTCAGCCCTGTACCTTGCCCTGCGTATGTTGGCTCTGCCACAAATCTGTCTCCCAGGGGAACTCCACCGGGAGCTGGCACAGCGGCTCCATGCAGCCCTTTCTTTGGCATAGCGTGACAAGGGATTTGAGGGTGTTCCAGGTCAGAAGCTTGAATTTGGGGTTGTATCAGACTTGTCATCTTAAGTACACTAATCTGCATCAAGAGAAACCTAGGTGTGCCCTCCCCACCAACTCTTGGCACTCCAAGCAGCAGTGCTGCCAAATCTCACAATTTTATCTCAGGGCATATAAACATTTGGTGCTTTTCCCAAAGTCTCAGCTCCTTGAGTCAAGTTATTATGTGTGCACACCAGCTTGCAAAGGTGAAGAGCCAAGTTCTTGCCACCACTCTGCCCTTTCAAGCAGAGCTAAAATGTCATGGGAAGAGAAGCAAAATGCCCCATTTGACAGGTAAAATGTAGTGGATGATACGGTCTTGCTAGCCAGCTGCACGCTGCTAACACATCCCGGCGGCTCTGCGCCACATCCACCAGGAGCAAAGATACAAATGAAGGAGCCGGGTTTGTGCAGCTGCTGGTCCCCTGGGGATGCTCCAATTTTAGTTCCACGTTTGGTGCAAACCCATCCCACAATGCTACGTTTTCTGACTGGGAGGGGAAAGCAGCTGCCACCTTAAAGTTGCTATTTTGTACATGACTGCCTGCTAGCTAGGCTTCCCTCCCTCCCAGAGCTTACAGTTAACTCCCGCTCTGTTTTCCTGTGTCTCTTAATCCTCGGAGGCAGTGTGTCCTCACATATTTTTCTGGTCAAGAAGGAACTGTCTTCTCTTTATACATCAGTTTCATCAGTCATACGAATTCTGTATGAGACTTAAAAATCATTGGCCTGCATGGGATTCTTATACCTATTTAGTGGCAGTAATTCAGGTGATTTTTTTCTTCTACTTCTTGTTCATCCACATTAGTGGGTGACAGCCTGTAACAAATGCATTTGTACCTGGCAGATAGTATTTATTAGCATAAATTCCAGCTCCTTCATGAGGTAATTAATACCAAATATTTTTGTCACTTCATAGGATCATAATTCTGAGAACCATTTTTTTTAACCCATGTAAACAATGATGATTTACAGCTTTGCAGATATGTGACTGTAACCGTCTCCTCTTTTTTTTATGCAGAGGGCTTTGTTTGTTGTAAAAAGAAGTTTTCTCAAAATCTATTCTATGAAGCAGAGTCAACTCACATTCATTTATTTTTCCTCAAAGACTTTCTGGTACTTAAAATAGTAACTCCTTTTAAAACCCTGTATTTATGTCTCCGAAGTCTGTTGATATAGCAGCAATTTCATGGTTGCCAGCAGTAAGTTTTCTGGGTGACCACACCAAGAGCTTCACCTCTTTTTTGATCAAAGGAACTCAGTTTCCTTCTCCAGCCCAGCCCGGTCCTTTGAACTTTTGCATTCTCTTACCAAGATAAGCTTTGTTTCCATGCAGCTTGAAGAACCTAGAAGGTAGGTCTGCTCTTTCAAATTGCTTTTCTGACACAAGGGAAAAAAAGAATATCATATCTGATTCAGAAATTGCTGCATACCTTCTGAAACCTAACATCTTGTTCAAGAACCCTGCTACTGAGGACTGCCAGAAGTTCAGCCGTAATTGCAATTAGTGCTAGTATTAACCAGAAGGTTTGTGTTTCCTCTCCTTCCCTCCCCTGTTAGCAATTTCTGCCTAATGAGAAGTGTAACTGACAGTGTTGCTTGCGCTTGGGAGTGGAAGGACACCTTCACGTGCTGCTGCCTGAAGCCCCATCCATCTCTTTCCTCATGCCCTTAGCAGGGGTTGGGAGCGATGCAGTGTGATGGCACACCCCCTCTTCTGCTACCCCACCTGCTGCAGCCCCCCTGGGTGCAGGTCTCTTCTGCAGGGATGCACAGAACCTTAGCAGAAAGGTGGTGGGGACCGGCACCCCGGGTTCCCGCTGGGGACCCCAAGCCTGTGTCACAAGCAAAGGGGGCTCAGCTGAGGGCTGCTGGTGTAGGTGGGCAGGTGCAAGACCCTCCGTCTGTTGTGCGTGGAGTATTGAAGGGCTTATCATACAGCAGCTTTTGATCACTACCCACTTTGGACGAGAGCCAGAAGCAATGACGTAGGGATGAAAGCTTCTGTATCCCAAAAGCAATCCCTAAGCCATCCAAGTCCCACTAAAGCTCTGACCGTTTGCTAGCTGAAGAGTTTTAGGTTGGTTATGTATCAAGGATAAAAGTGAAAACACTCCTGTAGTGAACGCCAGTGTTCTTTTTATTTTGGATGCTCAGTCTGTTTCCTTTCCAAGTATACATTTGTTTGTTTGTTTGTTTTTGCTGTACCGCTGCCCTTTGAGAGATTCAATTCCAACTCTACAGTAAGGGCGATGTGGCTGGCTTAACCTCTAAAAATGTGCTACCTTGTGTACCTCTTTTGTTAGTTCAAACAAAGGAATCTTATTAGTATAGACTCTTTTATTTAAATTACATGTTTATGCTGCTTGAGTTTATGGACTTTAGATTAGCTTTAATTCTTACACCGAAATAAGCAGTAAAATAAAGCTGAAAAACATCCAGTGCTGCCAGGGTCACATTTTTCAGCTGAACTGCTAAGGGGATATAAAGTGTGCTTTGGCTTTTTTTGATAAATTGTGATTTCTCCTTCTCCCAAAGTCTACGGAGGAGTGGTATTATGTGTTGGTTTCTTCCACCTCTTTGTAAAACTCACTGTGTTTTACAGTCTTTGGTACAGTGGTCCTAAGTCTGCAAAGCACTTACGCACCTACAAAAAAAGCCTCAGATCAACTCCCAGAAGCAGTTGATTAAAATCAGACTGATTTAAGAGGCAGAGAGTATTCCGATTTGCCTGATTTTAATCGGCCTGTTCCAGGAGCTGTCCCTGACATTCTGGGTTATTTTCAAATGCTTGATCCCCGTGCTACATGAATTTGCTATTACAGCAGGGTCAGTAAAGTGCTCTCTGCTGAGATCAATGGGAGTTTTGATCCTGACTTCAGTGGAGTCACGATTCACCGATGATATAGCTGGGGTTTGTCTACTCTTGATTTGACTGCTGCAGCATTCCCCCATTTCTCATACACGCTGAACGTGGATATTTACACCTATTTGCCGTCTGTGGACATCGGTAGCTTTCAGCAGATAACTGCAATGTAAACACTGAAATTTAACCATTTAACCATTACAAACACTGAATTTAAAATTATCCTACTAGTGAGGGCATAACATGCAAATGTCTATATCATCATTTGATTTTTGAGCAGATGTCTGTGAAGAGATTTGGTGATCTGTATGAAGACTATTAAAATCACTGTGCAGGATTTGAGCGAAACAGAACAGCTCACAGACCTGGATTCCTATGCAGTGATTCAAGTTCGCAGAGCAAAAGGTACCCAGGAGGTCTCTATCAAAATTTCAGGTGCACTTTTTCCTAATCATGGAAATATTTAAATAAAATCACACTTCTTAGCACTCTCACCATTAGATCACAATGTTTAAAAGACGCCTCTTTCAATGCCCTCCCAGAAACATGCCGATTTACCGCTCGAGGGAGAAGGGAACCACGCAGCTTGCTGTTAAACATCCTTCTCGGATCTGGGCTGCTTCTCAGTTGAATATGGGTTGTGTTGCATCCTGTACAGCTGGTAGAACTGGTCTAATTCCCTGGTGTGATAGTTCAGGAAGTTTAAAGAAATAATCCTATACTGGAAAGTGTACAAAGATAGAAATAATTTAATTTACAGTTTATATGTACGTGAATCATAAATAGAATTAACATCATTAATAGAGTCATTTGGCTACATTCACAGCAACGTACAAACCCATTAAAAGCTCCAAGTCAAATTCTAAATAGAAAGTCGAGGGTGGCTCTTCATTTAATTTAAAAGCCTTTTTTTTAACTAAGATACTAACTGTATTGTGGGTGGTGTGCTTCTACTGCTGAATAATTTCTGAACGTCAGAGCCCTCAGCACTTCAAAAAAGGTGATCAGCATCTCAAAGAACATGGGCCTAACTTTAGCAAACAAGTGTTTTGATCATTTCATGTTAATGAAAAACAAATTTCCAGTAAACGTTAAGTATGCTAATGAAATTCATTCCAGTGGCACTAGATTTATGCTCTATTTATTATTTTTTATTCAAGCAATTGCAATTACCTAAAGAGAAATGGAGATTCATACACAAGTTATTTGTCCGAGTTGTTAAAAAACAAAACCTTAAGAACACCATAACTCTCTTTGAAATTTCCTTTAACTTCAGATTCCTACTGAGGAAAGTATTTTAATGATGAGGAAGTGAAAATGTATGTATGTCATATCTGAAGTTTTAATTGAGTTTGTTGACTATACTCCAATAGCAGCAGCAAGAGTGCAAGCAAGGACTTTGAAACAAAGGCAACGAGCCAGCCAGTTCCTGAATGGCAGCTTGTATGCAACTGAATATATAATTATGTAGAATATTTTACCCTAGCTTCCATTAGCAAGAAAGTGTGTGTGTGTGTGTGTGTGTGTGTGTGTGTGTGTGTAAGTGCATATGTACGTGTACGTATGTATATTTTCAGCTTGGGACTGAGACTCTGGAATCTAAAGCCTGGATGTGGCTGTGGTCCCAATTCAGCACTCACTAATATTTACTTTTCAAGAGTCACAGTACACAGAGGCATTGTTTAATTCAGGCCGCACCTATGGAGATGATGGGAGGTTGGTGGGGAGTTCGCAGATGCCTGTTCTCCAGTGGCTGAAGTGCAGTTTCTCCAGACAGACACCCACATTGCCAAACTTGCTCTCACCTGCACCATACTCCAAGGTCAAAGGCTGCTTTTGGCATTTGCTTTAACTGTTCAGGATTTTTTACGTTTCCCAAATTAAAAGAGCACATTAGCTAGTAGGATGTGATGTCAGAGGAGTACGATACACAACTAAAAGTGCTATTCAAAAGGGCACATTCAGCCATGCTCTTCTCACCACCCAGAAGAAAGAAATCTGAAAACCACAGCGTGTTACCTCTGAACATTGCCAGTGGTACTTCTCATGTACACATCGCCAGGATCAAAATTAATTACTGGAAATATCAAACCATTCACAAATATAGACACTGCTAACCAGTTGACTTACAGCTCAGTCCAAGAGGAATCACAGCTTTCTCGCGATTCCAAGTCTCGTGTAAAAATATCATCTGCTTCCAGCTTGGGAGTAAATGTGTGCTTTTGTTATCAGGCACCTGACATTTATGGGATGATTCCTGCGTGAATCCTTAAACAGAAAATGAAAGTGAAAATCCTTCTCATCTGATGAAAGGTAAACTGACTAATTCCTGGGAAGATTACAATTTTCTGCTCCTTAAAAGAAGCATCTGGGTATTGTCAGGGCAACTTAATTGTCCATTTCCAGCAGATAACAAGAAATGAGCACTACAAAGCTCTGTTTGTATCACCAATGCAGATCACAAATCTTTTCCATAGAATCGGGCATTGCTGAGATTACTCAGACACAGACTTTAACATAGGAGGAAATAAGGTCTCGCTGAAATACCATGTTAAAAACTTCCGGGCCTACACAGCAAAGTACCTGAGAGGGAATGAAAAACAGCAATTGCCCAATTCATTTGATTTTTAAATCAGAACTGCAATGATTACTTCAATCCTTTTGTATTCCTGTCCTGAGAGATAGAAAATATTTCTGAGTGAACGGGTAGGATGAGAACTAGATAGCATTTAAATCCTGTTTCGAAGTTCTCATGAATTTTACCTCATGTCCACTGTAGGTTTGAAACCATTGCCCATTCTGGGCACAACAGAAGGAACAAGTGATTGAAATTGCATTTCTGTGGGATGGGGCAATAACGACCTACAAAGGAAAAATGTTAGCAGCTCCCTGATGATGTGGCTCCACTGGAGTTAAGCCAGCAGAGAATGTGGCCATTTTTCCTCAGAAAAAATTATTCATTCCTGTAGAAAAATTCCTACCACACGCAAGACGCTGTATGTTTAGGAGATAGGGGCACCTCACTTCACATTAGTAAGATTAGTGTTAGAAATGGTATTTTTGGTACTGTGGAAGTTCCATATTCAACCAGAAAAATAATAACTAAACAGGATCAGATTATGTTTTGCTGCTGTTTAGCAGTAAAATTAGCAATGTATTAATGCAACACCTGTGCATTGCAAAAACTTAAGCACTAGTGACCTGAGGTTAATATTCCTGTATTCAGATTGCTGTCACTTCCCAGGATTTAAGAAAAGCCTGAGATTTAACAGGGTGGTTGGTGTAATCGTCATAAGAGGCTGCTGTTAGAAACGCTGGATTGCGCTTGAACTGTCAATCACTTCTGAAAGTAATGTACATATATAAACAAGGTTATCGGGTGACCATGAAATGTCTTTTGCCATCAGCTAGTGAGAGCTTCAAGAGCTGCAGGCTCTTGAAGTAGCAAAACTCTGGCTGGCTGGGTCAGAGGAAAGGCTTGGCAAGCCCTGCAGCTTCCCCGGTGTGGACCGGAGAGAAACATCTGCATTCCTGGCTGCTTCTGCAGCAAACGTTGTTTGGGGGATTTTTTTCAGCTGGAATAGTTCTTTAGAAGTGCCTGTGTTAACAGAAAGTCGTGGTAGGAAATCCAAACTGCTTCCTTCACACAAAAAACTTTAATGCAGCCATGCAACTTCATGGGGAGAGAGGGACACTGCTGCTCACACAGTACCAGATAGAAAGCCTCATACCCAGAAAGTTTCTGTTCTGATTGGCTCACATGTCTACATACTAATAATGGCAAAAAACCTCAAGAAATATTAGAAAAAATATGTGCTGGAAAAAAATACTTGGATTATTTTGCTGAAGCACTGTACCAGAAGCTTCAGTATGAAACTTTTCCCTCTGACTCTGAGTGGGAGGGATGAGAACCCGACAGAATCTGGGGCAATGGCAGGGACCATAACTCCTCCGTAGCACCGTCCTTCCATCAGCTGGATACAAAATAAGATGCCCCGAGGTATTTCAGTGGGCCCAGAGTAATCAGTGAGGCGGGAGAGACAGATCAGGAGACCGACTCCTGTCTATAGCGCTGTCCTCAGCTGACCCCAGGGATTTCCGACTGGAAATCAGAGCTACAGCTAATGCTGCTTGACACAGAATTAACTCTCCCAGGGCCTCCTCTTCTTCTTCTGCAGAGCTGCCATGGAAAAAAAAAACAAAACAAACTGAGTTGGATTGCATGCTCCCTAAAGGGTCATGCTGCAAGGAAGGCTAGAAAGCTGGAGGAGAAGCGTGAAAGGGGAATCCCTTGAAAGATCCATCTTGCAGCTGCATAGGGTAAAGTCTGAGGGAGAGTCCATAGTTGAAACTTGTATAAATTTCATATATCTCCCATATCTCGCCCACAGAAATAACCATGTCTGCAGCAAAAAGCAGCAGGAGTTCTGTATCCTCTTCCATGCTGATGTATTTGGATAGGAATTAGAAAATAAACTTTGAGTTTCGTCACCTTTTCAGACTTCAAACGTATGTATAGCGCTGCTTTCTCTCTCTTATAATTGCAAGCCAAATAAAGTGTTTTATCTGTTATAACCAATTTAGCACCACTCAAGAGCATAACAATGATTTCCTCCTCAATCATTGTGTCATGTTATTTTATAGGTGCAAGTCATTGTTTTATAGATCTGCTAATTTAGCATGCACGTATCTCTCCAGTGGAGAATGGTAACAGAAACTTTTACATCTAGAATAACGTGAAATTGCTCCAAACTCTGCACCAAGACGTGAGAGGGTGTGTGGAGCCCCCGGGATTTCTTCAGATCACCTCTGCAGCATCACCTAACCCCAGGTCCCTCCCAGGGAGGCAGGGCCCCCATCACATGAGGCAACCCAACCTCACGGGCTTCCCGGGCATGAGGGTCTCCTCCCAGGCGAGAGCAGCTGGTCCTGTAGTGTCTGTCATCGAGGAGAGCGCAGCGGACAAACATTTCTCAAGGTTGGATGGGGAATATACAATTTCAGACTGGAAAAAGGAGCCCTTCTCAGAACCTGGACAGGCCAAGAGGCGTCGAGGAACTGCAGGCAGCAGATGCCTTAGCTGAATGTTCTCTCTCCTTTGCAGAGAGACCGGTGTTTTCTGCCCTATGAACAACCCAAAAGCTATGTACCAGGAACCCAGCACAGTCCGTGCCGGACCTCCAGTTAACCAGAGCGTGTCAACCCCGGGTCAGCCTCAGCAGTTACAAGTTACCTTCGCCCCTGGAGCCCCAGTTCAAACTTGCTAAAATTTGCAATCGGTAACATAACAGTACAAATTCTTATGCTGACTCAGAATGAAGAACTTCCGAGGGACGTTGAGCAAATCATGGGTTAGACATTGCCCTGGAAACACCCCTGGAGCTCCCTTCATATGCTGCATTTTTTTCCCTCCTGAAAAAGAGGGTTTTGCAAGCCATACAAACGAGTGAATTCAGCATGTGATTCCAGAGCACTGTGCCGGTCTTCTCTTGCCGCATACACAGACACTGTTTTTAGTGCACATCATCACATAGTGATTAATGGCAACATGGCATTTACTCCAGGGAACTCAGCCAGCTTAAACATGAAAACCCACATTGACTCAGATGGACAGACGGGCATATAAATTTTATTTATTTTGTCAGCCAAGTAAGCAAACTGTAAAAATAAGAATACAAAAATCTGCTCTGATGTTTGCTTTACTCAGGGATAAAGTGATTTAACAGAATTACCAACCATGATTTTTTTCTGAATAGGGTTACACATAGTAGCCTGTTACTGCTGCTGTAGCTAAGCTGTGCTCGGCACAGTACCAGATGCAAGAAAGGAAGAGAGTGAGACTTTCCACTGCCTCTTTATTCCTTTCTTTTGGTGTCCTCAAGGGATACCGTAAAGGTACCAGCCTCAGCAATGACCTCAGTTGTGGCCTAAGCTCAGGGGGCTGTTGCAACAGCAAGAGGTCACTGGCCTGTAGTAGCATTTACATCGTGCTGCCTCCTCCTCGCCCGGCTGCTCCGTGGTGAGAGCTGTCACCCGGGGTCCTGCCGGGATGGAAAGGCTCCTCAGGAGACCAGTTAACTTACTTTATGGCCCTTTCTGTTATGCTGGAGTTGCAGAAGTGCTATGTATTTTGTGAGACTAACGTTCTGGTCTGATATTCGTACTCCATATATATTTCATCTTTCATAGCCATGGGAGACTCTATCAGATGATAAACTGGCTCTCCAGATATTAAAGGTTTAGTGCCACTGATACAAATAAATTAAAAGGACAAAGGTTTGTGCTATAAATATGAAACACGAGTGCAATTGAATTAGGTTATTTTTACATTTTAGATTAAAATTGCCCTTTCCCTTAATTTTTCTGATTTTAGCTTAAATCTTTCAAGGTCAGTGGTTCTCTGGAGTAGTTTCATGTTAACTGATATGCCCTTTCCTGATTTTCTCAATGGTCTTCCTCAAAAGGATTTTCTCCTAACCTTTTCATTTTCTTTAATACAGGATTATTTTTTCCTGAAATTGTTTCTAGAAAAGCAGATAAATCTCTTTTTAAAAATGGTGCCTTTTTTAGAGAAACAGTTTTTTCTGTGAGAATCATTTCATGTATGATGGTGTTATAATGCGATCTTGCTAGCCAGCTACAAAAAGAAACATTTGTGAATAGGGTTGAAAGGACAAGAGAATAGAAACCAGAAGTCTAATGCCATTCAAATGTATTACTCTATGTCACATCTTTTTGATCATTTTGCCCTACTCTGTTGGACTAGATGGGAGTTTCAGAGGCTATAACAATACATAATTACAAATATTTATATATTTAATATATAAATCTTAGTTAAAGTTATTTACCTCTATTTAGCTTACATGAGCACATCAAAGAGAGCACCACATACAACATACTCTTTTCATGCTGGGAGGGGGGAGGGATCCTTCATTTTCATCACCAAAGATATTTTTAAATAGCTGTCCATTCATGGCTGAATTTTAAAATATTAGACATTCAAGGGAGTCAAAGGCAAATATAAAACCCTTTACATGATTCAGGCACACCCTTGCCGTGATCCATGCAAGTGTTTCTCTATCTTGGATAATTTTTCTGGTTTGATGTTTTAAATCAACCCCATGTAAAGAAATAAGACTAACCAAATTATCACACTGTGCTACATTTCTTTACACAAACACTGCCATCATTTTTAGTAATGAATCCCAGATAACAGGAAACAATAATGAACCCTTTTATAACGTAAACCTCACATTCTGTGCGAATTGTAATATTACTAGGAAGCCAAATTCCTCACTAATACATTATAGACTTCTCAGCTATTTGCATGCAGCAAGGGTATTAGAATGATAGTATTTTAAAAATAGACTCACATAACATTTTTTAGTGTAATCAACCATGGATGAGGCCCATCTGTCATATCTAGTCTGTATGACTAATTGTTAGTGGTCTCTAATTGAAATTTAGATTTATTAAATAAACAGAGATGCCATTATAAATGCACTAATTCAATATGTGGAGGAGGGAGGGCAGGATGTGAAACTGGGCAGTAGCTTCTGAGCATTGTTTATGTTTATACATATTCACATTAATATGTTCCCGTCTACTACTGGGCCAATCCTTCTGCAAGGCACAGCCGAGCAGAGTGGCAGATGCCTAAATCATGGCAAACGTTCTCCTCCTCATTTTTCCACACTTCAAAGAGGGTTGTGAATGGAAGACGGGCTCAGGCTTTTTGTAGGTTTATATTTTCTAGGAACTCCTAGGAAAAATCCTTGTCATCATTATAAAATATAGTAAGCTCCGAAAGATGACCTGTGGTTTTATATACACCATAACAGTGGCCAAGGCCAGCAGAGTATCAAAGAGCATGTACGCAGGCAGCAGACAGGTCTTTTATAGACCTAGCATGAAACCTTAGCCAGATCGATGGCAAACCTCCCGCTAACTTCAAAAGACTTAGGATTTCACTCCTTGGAAGTGAAATGCATTTCTGTGATGTACTAAGGATCCTCAGCTGGCATCAGGTAAGCTCATTGAGGAAGGAGGTTGCTCCACCCCTGCAAAATTGAGTTCTTCATCCCTAGAAAGCAAAGCAACATCTTTATGCTCTACGAGAAAGTGTTTTCAAAATGACTATATGGCTAACTCTTCTTCAGTGGAATAAATAAGCACTGAACATACACAGATGTCATCACCAGATGCAATTTCTCAGTTGGTGTCATTGTAGAAGCTAGAAGCAGAAAAATCACCAGTGAGCTCCGCATTGCTTTATTTTTGTTTTATGTTGTCACTTATTTTAGCTACTCCATATTTTCTCCTCTAATCTGTTTTATTATATGGAGGTGTTTTATCTTTCTGTTTGGAAAATAAGGCTAAGCACCAGATTTAATCCCAAGGCTATAAGATCATGCCTTCTGTGAGAGCCTGTAATTCTTTAATTTGAGCATTGGCATGCGGCACTGGCATGTTGGGTATGTGCACGGGCAAGAAGTGGGGGATATTTTTTAGCAGCTTGATCCTGCAGCCTCCTGAGCAGCTTTAAATTGCAAGCACTATCCTGAGAACTGAGGGCACTCCGTGCCCTGCAGGGACTGCCAAAGATTTCACAGAACTGGCACTTTCAAAAGAGTACATCTCTGTGTGTTTTCAGAGATGAATTTTGGGACTTCTGCCACACAGAGGTTTTTTCCTGAGTTTTTTCTTGTTGTTTTGAAAGAGCTGCTTTTTTTTTTAAGAAGAACCAACCCCAATCCACTCCAAGTAAAAAATGCTCATTGAAATAGATAACCACTTACAGCAGATGTACCAGAGACCAGTGTCAGAAAAAGGCTGGAAACGCTAAGGCTATTAACATAAGAGGTCAAATCAGACACTGCTTTTTGATTCGGCAGAACCTCCAAAAACAGTTTACGACCAGAAAGGACTCCCTTTTGCTTAGGTATGTTGCTTTTGCTTCTCAGCTCTACCTTGACCCTGTTTATATTGGCTGTGGCAGAGCTGCTTTCCAGAGCACACTTGCAATTAGGGTAGGAAGTTTTGTGGGGTTGTTAGGAGACTGCAAGCAGTTTTCACATGGAAGTGAGCAAGACCAAGGACAATGTTTTAGAGAAAAAGATAGTATATGAATATAGATGTCGTGGTTGCTCAGCTGAGAGGAATGAGGAGTCACTGTGGGAAGAGAAGTCAGATCGTATCTTTGTCTAAAGCATTAATGCCCCGGTTCTGACTGCTAAACATAGAGCAGGATCCACAGTCATTTCATTACCCATAATTACAATGATCATGCCCGTACGGTTGCAGTTTAAAAGGATATTTTTATATTCTGCTAAACATTCCCACCGTTGCTGAGAGAAAGTCTTCATCAAGTGTGACCAACATTGTCCTTGAAGCTCAGTTATTGTATTGGGTGAAACCATGGATAAATCTTGAGCTTATTCCCACCTAAGCACATAACTAGAGAAGGAAAGAGGGGCACGGGCTTTTGCTTAAGAGGAAGCACATCAAACGACTTCATTTTCCTGCTGATACCATTCAAGGCTGCAACAACTGTTTGTTTTATGGTCTGGCAGGCATTTCTCCCACTTTGCAGCATGCAGCCTTCCTTTTGGTGCAGAGCTGATAAAAGGCCTCTTACCCAGGATTGCTGAACTGTCGCATTTGTAATTCTGGCTGGAAGAGAGAAACTCCACCACTCAGAGTAATCTTCTGCACATCCTTCTCTGCATACTTCTTTTTGGCTTCCTACTTGATACCGTTGATGATGCTTTTTCTTTGTAAGACAGTGTCACAAATGTTAGTAGTCTACGCCTGGTCTTCATTATTCTCTTGTCTCTTTTCCAAAATAAAATATTTTCTTTCCTTGGCTTTTTATCACTTTTATGGTGACTTGTTGGTATTTTGAATTCTAGGATTTTGCTTACTTTATGCTGGCAATCCCTTTTTGTGGCTTGCTGTAAATTACAAATTAACAAAACAACATAATATTTCAGAAAAGTGTGTGGGATGAGCAAAGGGAAGGAAGGATTTTGGATTTTTGTTTTAAAAACCCAGTCTCCTGCCTGCTTTTACTGTCTCACTCTTCCATCAGGCTCTGCCTCCCTAAACCCGAGGTGTACTATTTTAAAAACCTTCAAGTGACTCAGGAGCAGAACTTACGGAACTTGAGAAACTTGAGCTGCTAATTTACAACAGCATTTAAAAATGTTACTGTCAGCCTCAAACAACCCGCTACTTTAGCTGTTGTCCCGGTGTCAGCTCATGCGATCTCCCGCAGCGGGTGCATGCTAATGCCTTTCGTTTCGCTAGAGCTGCGTGCCACAAAGTCCGTCCTCCTCTGCCTGCTGTCTCTGCAGGATCCATTCCCTCTCACCAACCCCCAAGTGGAGGCCGATTCATCTTCCCAGTTTTGCAGACTAGATGCTCAGTGATGTAAATGGGCATCACACTGCGGACTCAAAATAATAGAAGATGGAGAAAAGTGTAATACTTTAGACCAAAGGGTCATGCAATATTGATGCAGTGCTCATGGTTGGGAAGAATCTTTTGCCTTATGCCTCAGTTCCTGAAATGTAGCTGAGAACTGTTGCATCAATAAGCCATGAATGAACCCTCTAATACTTTTTTGTAGCTACTTTAAGTCCTTTTTCCCAACAGGGAAAGGTTTGCTCTGCCCCAGCCACCTGCTGGGAAGTTGTGTGCTCTGCAGCTTGTCTGCTTTGCGGCCTGTCAATCAGTGTTCACTGTCATAGGACATCAACATCTTGAGATATGGTAAATAAAAATGAGGTCAAGCCTATAACGTTTTCCACTGAGTGAAAATACATAAATGTTGCCACTGTGATTAAGCTCTCCCTTCTCTCTGCTTGTCTTAGGGATATATTGCTTACACGCAAGATTATCAGAACCATAACTCATTCAGGTTTGCACCTATGCCTCCCAGTTTTTATCCAATTATTTCAGCTCTCTGGTTTTGTAAACTTTTATTTCTTAGGCTGTGCCCCTTCGCATCAGGAAATGTCTTCTGGGGTCAGTCTGGAAAGCAATGCACTATGATTTAGCCTCATGTCTGCCATTAACATCAGTGGGAATCAGGCTGCTAAACCTCTGAACGCTGTCTTTAAAATGTACCCCATAGTATTTGAGCTCTCACTGCATTTATAAGCATTTCTTTATAAGATGTCTCACGTCAGACACATATATGCTGGCAGACTAGCCAATGAAAATGCACTTTTTTTTCTCCTTCCTTAATTTAACTGGCAGAGGAGATGAATGAAAGCCCCGGGGAGGGGGGAGCAAATGAAAGGGTCAGGGTCAGACAAAGAAGGTTAATGCTTTCTGCAGAATCTCATCACAGGACTTAGGAGAGCTGCGGCACAACTGCAGAGGAGATTACGCAGCTTGGTCAGCAGCGTACACAGGACAACAACATCAACACTGAGCTAATTAAATGAACAGAAATTACAACAGCTTTCAGGATCAGCAACTCACCTTGTAGCTCGTGTTTAAAACTGAGTCAAGACGTTACCAGAATAAGCAGCTCCACTTAAGATAAAGCAGAAGATGTTTACAAAACTGCCTACTACTTCCTTATGTCTCCCCCCTACCCCATTCTACATAGAGTTTGCATATGAAAATTTACACAAAGCATTCAGTCATCCTTAGCAATGTTTCTGTAATGACCAGCTTGCCTAATCATCCCATCCCTCTGCCAGGGAAAACTGAATGGGGGGAAAATATTGAGTCAGAGAAATGTTTTGAAAGATTTGCGTGGCATTTGCTAGCATCCCAATAATCAGCTCTGTAACTGTGCATTTCATTAAAATCCCACACGTTTATTTGAGGTGCTGGAGTTGTTCTTAATTAACAGAAGAGAGGAAGGCATGGCCCTGCCTTAAATTTACACGTCCAGATACAAATCTTGTAAATTCCTGTGCAACCACTTAATTTTATACACCTGAATAGCCCCTCAAGGGCCAGAGGTACCCAGTTGTGTTGTTACAAAGGGGCACACCACTGACAGGGATTCACACTGAAGTCTCTGCAGGCTCTTGAGAGTGCCCCAGGGGCATCTAGGTTTCTGACTTGGGATGAACTTGACCCCACTAGCATTTCTGCAGCTTTAGCAATGCTGGCACAAACGGGTGCCCTCCTGCAGCCCGCAGTCATGGGAGGTACACACAGCGCTTGGGCAAAGCCAGGGAAGGAAATCAAGGTCAGTGCAATCATTCAGACAAGAAAGCCTGTTTAGGGAGCCACAGCCTGTGTGTGGAGACAGCGCCCAGCAGAAAGGGGAGGACTTCATGATGAGCCTTAATCAGCTCCTAGGAAGTGCTGGGGAGGACCAGATGGTTGTGGTCCATGTGGATAGCAATGCTGCAGAAAGGCAAGGCAAGGAGAAGGGAGAGTGGGAGAGAGGTGATGCGAGGTGCTAGAAGTGAAGCTGAAGCTCTGGGGTGCTGACAACCAGGATTTCTACAATAGCTGTGTCTGAAAGGCTCCTGTACCCATGCACTACCAGGGAAAGAGAAGCAGAAAGGCAGAATATTTAATGCCTGGCTAAGATATAAGACAAAGGTACAGGCATGTGTAGTCTAGGTGAAGGAGTCAACATAGCAGACATCAGAAATACACTGGAAAGAGGACAGTGCAATACCAAATATTCAGCAGGCCATGCTAGAATCAATAACGTTAACAAATTGGCCATGTCAAGATGAAGCATAAAATCTGTGGGATTGAAATTCCAGACCTAAATAGGAAGAATACAGTGTTAGCACTACAGCACAGAAAGAACATCATGTGTGACACTGCCTCTGCAGCCAGGATGTCAACACTAGCTGCTGTATAGGGGGGAATTCTGACATGCCAGAGGGGCAGGAGAGGCAATATCAAATGTCAGATTTCAATCATTTCCATGCAAATTGGTCAAATATTGCATAGGAATGTAACATGAAACAATTGATAACTATTTCATGGGGAAACTGGTTAGGGATATTGATCAGAAAACAGGCAATTCTGACTTGGCTTAGAGAAGAAACTTGTATGAATGAGGAATTTTGTTTAAAAGAAGCAAAATGGTACAACAAAGAAAATTAATTCTTTCCTGCAGGCAAGGAGTCTGCTAAAGGACACTGTGCTGAAAGCACAAGGCCAGTGCACATTATTCATCAAGTAGGCTTGAAAATGAGCAGTACATGGTAGCTTTGCAAGACAGCAAGATAAGAGAGGTTATTAGAAGAATAACTGCAAATCCTTCAAACAGCTAAAGTTGGATCCAAATGAATAAGTTCGAAAGTAACAGACACTGTGGAAGATTACATGTACAAAAACAATTAGACAGCCAAAAGGAGTTTGATGAGTTTCTAGCAAGAGGAATCAGAACTAGCAATAAATCTTTTTTTCCTGCACAACAGGAGCAGGAAGCCTGCCAAAAAATCTGTGGAGTCCATTGATTACCAGAGTTCGAAGGAGGCACTCAGAGAAAAATAAAGCTATTAAAGAAATTAAATGAACCCTTTGCGTCACTTTGTTCCCTGTAGAAAAGTAGATTCCCATATCAGAAACCTTGTTGATAAGGGGTGACCCTCATCAGCAAGTCTGTCTGACATAGCTGTGCTCAGGAACCAGGGCTGGGAACACTGTAACAAAATGAACAGTAACTTGTTGCCAAAAACCAGATGATTTTTTGTTTCACCCGCGAGTTTCAATGGACCTCAAGGATGAAATCAATACATGACTAATAGTAGATTATAACTCTGTACTTAAAATTCTCTTGATATCCAAAGAGTGGTTATCAAATATCAAATATCGAATGCCAGGCCAACTTTTTTAGAAAAGTTCCGGGAGACGTGAGAAACAGCAGATCTGGAAGTCTGAAATCTGCACAAGGCAACTTTGTAGAAAATGTAATGAAGAACAAAATTCATTGACACTTCAATAAATTTGATTTACTTGGGAAGAGTCAGCATGACCTTTTCCATTTTTACATATTGGAGTTGTTTGACAAGATCAACGAACATACAGATAAGAGCAATTCAGCTGACATAGTCTACTTGGATTTCCAAAGGCTTTCAGCAAATTTGTCCCTTGATTCCCCATTACAGGCTTTTAAGGGAATCAAGCAGCTACGTCATGAGAAGGCAAGTCATTGCATGATAAAGAGACGTTTAAAAGATAAGAAACAGGAGGCACTAGAGAAATTCTGCAGGGCTGCATAGTGCAACCCTTGCTGTCAGGGTATTTGTAAGCAGCCTGGAAAAGGGAGTGAACAGAGAGAAAAGAAAGTTTGTTGGCAACAGCAAAATATTTATGCTGTTAAGGACAAGGGCTGACTTTTTGAGTAGTACTTTATGAAACTTAGTGACTAGACAGTAAAATGGTAAATGAGATGCAGTGTAGATAAAAATAAAGCGATGTACGGTGGAGGAAAATGATCACAGTTTCACAGCTAAAATGATGTGTGAGCTGACCGTTAGTACTCAGGAACAAGATCTTGGGACCTGCTTGGCAGCTGCATGAATATGACAGCTCAGCACTCAGTAGTGGTCAAAAAAACCCAAATGAAATATTAGGGCTTACTAGGAATAAAGAACAAAAGCGGGAAGAACACTATGCTAGTGTGCAAAACCATGACTGACCCATATTGTGAATAGTTTGTGTGGTTCGGGTCTTCTCATCTCAAAAAGATTACAGCAAAATCAGAGAAAGTTCAGAGGAAGGCAACAAGTACAACCGCTTTCAATATCTGAACAGCTACAGAAACCTTTGGTACAGGCAGTGACTACCAGAACAGGATGCTGCTGTCTGGAAGACAGACAATGAAAGCAGTCTACAGCATGAAAAGATGCTCAGAAATCAGTCACTCACTGTCTTCTCCAACACAAGGGCTGGAGTGTGTGGATGTGTGAGTGTTAATACAGAGTTACAAGGAGCTACAATAAGTGTAATGAACATTGAGGACACTCACAGATGGGAAAGCCTTTGGAAACTAATGAACACAGGGAAACCACACTTACCTCAAGAAGTTCCTGACAAGATAGCTTGAAATTGGGAGAGCATAATTTTGGGTATCTGGGGCAAATGCCATGGATGTTCATCCCGCTCTCAGTCTTCACTAGGCATCCACTTATGGCCTCTGACAGAGAGAGGATACTGGGCAGGCTCACTTTTTTGGTTTGGATGGGTGCGACCATGTCTATGCATAGAAATGTTACCAGATGCACACACAGAGTGATTAGTCCCATTCTAGGTTGAGCTTCCCTATGTGACAGCTCACACCAGGAGGAGCACAACTTGCACCCCACACACGTGCTCCCACAACTGCACCTCCATCATTGTCTGTCTCTCCCAATGTCATGCAGAAATGGCTCTTGGTATGGAGCCAGAAGGAGAGAGACATGAGCATCTGCTGGGTAAGCAGCACAAAAAGAAGGGGGCAGCTGCTCTGTAGAGCTGCTGAAATGTTAAAGACTGCCAGGGGAATGCTGCCTACGCACTTCCCAAATCTTTCCCTTCCCCAGTCCCCTGCCCTCTGCTGCAATATGTCAGCAACCTCCTCCAGGTAAATGGTGGCTTGCAGGTCCCTCTCTTCTGCCAGCAGGTAACAGCCTGCCTGGGAGAGCAGGGCAGTCCTTCTGACCCAGAGACATGACAAGTCCACCCAAAGTTTGCTGAAACCTGGAGGATAAACATGTAATAAAATCCAGAAATAACATACTGTTGTCAAGTGTAAAAACCTTTCCTTACCGTTCAGCAAACTGAACTGGCCTCACCCAGAGGCTGCTGGCAAGCATTAAGCCTTGAAAGCCAGCCCACTAGTCACAGCCCAATCCACAGGGTGCTCATCCCACCCGAAGGTTTAAAACAGCAACAGAAATTGTTTGCATACAGGCTTAAGCCCCTTTATGGGACCCAGACCGACTACTCAGTCTACAGTTAGAAATTATCTTTAGATCAATGCATCTTTGTTTTTTTAAGGCCAGCTCAGACCAGTCCCAGGCTTAGCCTTTTGAATCCACTCCACCTTCCTACTTTGTTTCTCTTTGGACTTATAGAGAGTGCAGTTTGAATACTTGAAGCTCTTTATTGGCACTATCTCATATCTTATTGTAACAACTCCTGAGGACATCAGAGCTCCACACCCTACAGAGCTTTATTTAAAACTTAAACTTAAATTGAGCCAAACTGCCTCGTTTTCTTTAAAAGAAGGTATTATTCATTTTTCAATGGAAACAGATACCAAAATGCACAAGACTAGTTCCTCTGGGATTTCCATGCTTCCTGGAAGCAAGAAGTATGGAAAGCACATGGAAGCACACGGGGGTGCCTGTTGGTATGAAATCACAGAACGGTCGGGGTTGGAAGGAACCTCTGGACGTCATCTAGTCCAAGCCCCTGCTAATGCAGGTTTACCTAGAGCAGGTTGCACAGGATCACGTCCAGGTGGGTTTTGAATTATCTCCAGAGAAGGAGACTCCACAGCCTCCCTGGGCAGCCTGGGCCAGGGCTCTGTCACCCTCAAGGTAAAGAGGTTTTTCCTCATATTCAGACACTTCCCTTGTTGCCGTTTTTGCCCGTTGCCCCTTGTCCTGTCGCTGGGGACTGCTGAAAAGAGCCTGGTCCCATCCTCTTGACACTCACCCTTAAGATAACTGATTACATTGATGAGATCCCCCCTCAGCCTTCTCCTCTCCAGCTACACAGCCCCAGCTCTGCCAGCCTCTCCTCACCAGGGAGGTGCTCCAGGCCCCTCACCAGCTCCGCAGCCCCCGCTGGGCCCTCCCCAGCAGCTCCCCGTCTCCCGTGACTGGGGAGCCCAGCGCTGGGCCCAGCACTCCCGGTGGGCCTCCCCAGCCCGAGCAGAGGGGCAGGATCAGCTCCCTGCACCCGCTGGCCACGCTGCCCCTAACGCGCCCCAGGCTCCCACCCGCCTTCTCGGCCACAGGGCCACCGCTGGCCCGCGGGCAACCGGCTGTCCCCCAGCACCGCCCGGCCCTTCCCCGCAGAGCTGCCCCCCAGCAGCCCACCCCCAGCCTGTGCCGGCGCAGGGGCTGTCCCTCCCCAGGGCAGGACCCCGCGCTGGCCCCTGTGGGACCCCATGAGGTCCCCTCCCCCCGGCTCTCCAGCCTGCCCAGGCCTCGCTGAGGGCAGCACGGCCTGCTGGTGTCCCGGCGGTTCCTCCCAGTTTGTGCCATCGGGAGACCTGCCGAGGCTGCGCCCCGTCCCCTCAGGTCACCGATGACCCAGCTGAACAGGACGGGACCCAGCGCTGACCTGGGGCACAGCGCTGGCTACAGGCCCCCGGCTGGGCTCTGCGCCGCTGGTCGCAGCCCCTGAGCTCTGCCCTCAGCCCGCGCTCAGCCCATCACTGCCCACCCGCCTGACCCACGCTCCTGAGCTTGCCCGGGGGCTCTGGTGGGGGACGGTGTCAAGAGCCTGGCTGAGGTCAAGGTAGGCACCATCCACCGCTCCCCTCATCGACCCAGCCAGTCATTCCGCCGTAGGAGGCTGTCAGGTTGCCAGGCATGGCTTCCCCTTGGTCAATCCACGTTGACTGTTCCTGGTGACCTTCTTTTTCTCCACGTGCTTGGAGCTGACCTCCAGGATGAGCTGTTCCATCACCTTTCCAGGGATGGAGGTGAGGCTGACCAGCCCATAGTTTCCCGACCAGCCTGTAGTTTCCTTGCCCCTTCTAGAAAGATAGAAATCTTGAGCTTCATTTTCAGTCCCAAGTGGTTAAAATTAGTTATGAAGTGGTTCAGATTAACAGCCATGCTTGGGATACTTATCTAATTGACCTAAGCCTGGCAAGCTTTTTGTGTTCCCTCAACAGTGATACCACTCTGCAGTATTAAAGATATAGCTCAGTAATCATAGATTAAACTGAAAAGTACTTTGGTTTTTATGTGGTTTTTTTTTCTCCAAAAGGCTGAAATCTTCCCATGCATGAAACAAAATTGATGACATCAAGGATCTGACCTGATCTAGCATTGGTTACTGAGAGTTTTTGTCTACATCCTCCTGAAGTACCTGAAAAGAGCTTATGTCCAAAACCAGACAGCAAACTTTTCAGAAACAATTATTTGGCAGGTCCATCTCTTAGGCTGAAGGACTTTTCCCTCTTGCTAAAACAATACTTATGATTTAGAGCCCAGCAGCTGGCTGAACTACAGCCTCTCTGAAAAGAGTGGATGAGAGGGCATAAATAGGCTCCAGCAGTTGCAGCATGGCTCCGAGCCCCGGAGAGCGAGTTTATTTCCACTAACTGGCTGCCAAAAGACTCTCTCCTGTCAAAACACAACAGATGAATTCACAAATTCCAGATTTACGTTCCCTCACATTTGTGGGCAGGTGATCAACTGCAATCATCCTGCAAAAGGCTAAATAATAACCACTATGGCAGCCAACTCCTGAGCTAAGTATCCTTGAGTTCTCTTCTGTTGCAGCCTTCTCTTCTCACATTACTAATGAAGTAGGCTGAGTAAGAGGCTTTGTGAAAACAGAATTAACTTCCGTGAGCCCATAGCAGCTTCTGACCCCCCCATGCCCAATGCATCAGTGGTGGCTTTTTACCTTCCTTCTTCCTAGAAACCTGGAGGAGGGAGGAGGAAAGTTCTTGCTCTTAGGGTTAAAGACAGCCTTCTGGATAGGGATTTCTTTTGCCCTCTCCTTTGCCAAGACTATGGATGCTGCTGGCACTGGTAGTGATGTTAAAGAGACTGTATTTTAATATCCATGGATTATTTTTTTTAACTGAAAAAAATATATTATTTTTGTGAAAGAAGATACGCTTGCAATGGAAATGTTAAATATTTCATTACACTGTAAGCACCCCAAACCCACAAAATATTAATTTATTTTAATTTTTTTCTTGGTTGAAAAGTTAAGATTTCTCATAGAAAATAAAACTATATCATATACCAGATGCATTCTCTGATCAGTCTTGCAGTAACACATTGATCCTTTCCTTCAAATGATGGGATAAATCTATGATTTTTAGCTCATGCAAATTTAACAGGTTGTAGGTTGCTCTGACTACTGATATAACTTCCTGAGTTTTGGTTTTGTTTTTTTTTTCACAATATGGCTCATTTACTTCTGTTTGTAAAGTGAGAAGCAAGAACTTATTAACCATTCTTACATTTAAAAGCATGTTATAAACATCATAATGCCAAAATCATCCCTCTGAAAGTTATGTGGTTTTTAAATCAGTCTTTAGGTTTAATATTCCTCACATTCCCCTTTCTGAAGAGTGCATTCATAGTTCTAAATGGTCGGGCAGAAAATTGCTCTTTCAGAGGGCAAAGTGTGTGCATTCTTCTCTTTCCCTGAAAGTCAAATATGCAGCAGTATTTTCCAAGTTTTGCTCTTGCTTTTTCTCTTGGTGAAGTTCCTGCATACTTCAGGTTTTTATGCCCCTTCTTCCAAACCAAGACAGTCACCAGGAGTGATCCTGCCATTCATGGGTTTATTTGCTACCTTGCCATTATTGTCTACCAGGTTTTGGTCTTGTTTTTCTTCTTTGGTGAAGCTCCTGGGTCCTTCAGGCTTTTATGTTCCTTCTACCAGAAGGGCAACTCAGAAATATTGGCTTTCAGACAAAAGTCTTGGGCTGAAAACTCGGGAGGCTGATTTTTGCCTGCAAAATTCGACCTGTCAGGACGTTAATTCTGATGTGAAACACACATTTTCATCACCTTTTCCTGTAAAAACAGAATGTGTTTTATGGCCACACATATCAAATCACATTTTTAAAGACTTTATTATAGTCTTTTATAGAAGGTTTATTGTATTGTCCATTAGTTGATATTCTTCCATAGAATATCAGCCATAGGCAAACTAGGTGCCTCATCACTGCTTATTAGAAATGCAAGAGATTAGATAATGGGGTATCTGGAGAGGAAGAAAATAGCTAAATGCAATTATTTTAATTCTTTCAATTTCTTTCACCCCCACTTCTTATTGAACAGTTCCTGACTACAGGAAATGAAATTCTTATCTGTAAATTGGGTTTCTACAAAACAGATTTCCATACATCACTGGATATGTTGGCCTATTTTGCATTTATATCAGGAAAAGATCTGCATTAAGTTTTGCATCTGGAGCAAGAAGTTCTTCTGGATGCTGTATGAAAAGCAGCCCATGACCAGGAAGAAGATTTTTTTCATCTGAGATGACCTTATCTGAAAGCCCAGGAGAAAAGATACCAAGCTTGATTTGCAAGCCTGATTTGTGGAATCTGGCTATAAATAAAGATATTCCCTTTGCCTTCATTCAGGTGCTTCATTTCAACTGCGATGGTGATTATCCTGTGTTCATCACGCAGCCAAAGTCTCCCTGAAATCAAGAGTGCTCCAGGCAAACAAAAGATGCCGTCAAGGTCAGTGTAATTTTACCATGTGATAATAGCAGGCAAAGGTAAGTTGCTTTCTCCCTCTTCAATCTAAATGCTAAGTATGCCAAGCACTAAACATTTCTGTGTACTCTTCTACAAAGAGGTGCCAACAAGGGGAACAGGCATGTTGCAATGTAGCCAAGAAGCAGTGCTTTAGCAGGGACCCAGGGAGGGGTGAGTGTTACATGTTCCCCGCAGTGGGTCTGGCTCCGTACTGCTCTGCCTGTTCAACCCTGCCACGAGCACTGAATTCAGCGACAAATCCAGAAAGCACTCAGTGTTTGCATTTTCCATGATAAGAAGAACCACAGCTGGCTGGAATTGGTCCCTGTTGAATACCTTTGTATATTTGATATATTTTTCCTAACAAATACCTTGGGAAAAATGTAAAAGATAAATATCTCGTTGACCCAAGTTCTAATACTGCAGGCTGCTGGCATGCTAGCAGCTTTGTTTGGGCTAGGTGGTACAGGCTACAGCATGCTTACATGCCCCCCCACCCCCCTCCCCTTTGAGTTAAATTATTTTTTCAAAAGCCAGTGCACACATGTAATGCAATATACAGCCAAAAGCCCAATTTCAATAGCAAAATAAACCAGAACATAATAAGAATCTAGACGATATGAATGTAACGAGGAACCATGAGAGAGAGATAAAGATAGGTAGATACATCAGTATCTATAGACATATTAATTGGCATATAGCTAAACACAATTAAAGGGAAAATGTCGGTGGAAGCTATGTGAGCGGCAGGTAGACTCCGTCGCTCCTTCATTGGGAGGAGTTGTTACAACAAGGGGAAGCTGGAAGATGCAGTGCTCTCATATGGGATTCCCAGTCAGGGGCTATGAATCATGGGCACAGCAAAGGTGGACCACAGTCACAGAGCACCAAACTTGTACTTAATCCTAATCACATATTGAAGTGCATCAAGCAATGCAAAAGTCTGCTTATGTGGTACTAAACCCATGTGAAAACTAAACATTTCTGCCTTCGACTAATGAACGCGGGACACTGGGGCTATTTCCTTACCGCCAGGCTGCTCAGCCTCTGCTTCCCAAGCAGCCAGGTCCCCTGACAGTGCTGCTGTATTTTTCATTATGATATTCTGCACATGCAGTTTTACATAAAAACATATCAGTTTGTCCCCAAGGCTTTTGCTCTTCCCAGGCTTTTATTTGTTCCATCTTTTTCCGCTTTCCAAAACCAGCCGTGGCCTTCCATTCCCCTTCCTCTGCTTATTTTTTTATTACTCCCTCCCTCCACTGCCGGTCTTTTTAATATTGAGGGTTTGTTTCTGTGATGCGTCATACACCGTTTGACCCAGTTGTCTCACAATCTTATAGTAAGGTCTTTTCTCGCAACATGTAGAGATACTTCTCCTATATGACAGATGAGAGGCTCAGGTGTTTCAAGGCTTGGGTGTTTAGATGCAGAGAAAGATTGATCCAGTGAAGAGGATTCATTTCTGCCTCAATTCTTTCATGGTCCTAGGTTGCAGTGATTTCCTTGGGACCATAACAAAGCATCCTGGGACAGGGCAGGTCACTGAAGTCTTGTGCTATAGTGGTGCCACTCTCTCACTTTTCCTTAGCTCCCAGCCTCTCACACAGGTTTTTTGTGCTTCCTTTTGTAAAAAAGAAAAACAAAGAAGGAAAAAGGATGTTGTTCCCCACCCCCTGCACCCCTGCCTTCCTTTTCATTTCAGCTCTCCTTTATGCACTTACAATAGGAAGGAGACATATTTGTGGGCTGTTTAACTTTTCTGCCTTATGCACCAAATCCCTCAAAATGGTCAAATATATGCAAAACAAAATTTTAACAAAATAGTCCATTACTCTGCACACGCTCTTCTCTTCTGGGGAGAGAAGCAGCAAATCTCCTGGGGCAGAAGTTATTCATGTCTCTAAATGTGTTAGAGAAAAGCACTCGCCGCTCACTGCCCAGGTGAAATAAGAACGTCAAGGCACATGCTGCGAAGCCTACCTCCTCATTTACAGCAAACCTCCTGTTGTGTTGCGGAAGAGGATGGAGGCACAAGGGAAGCAAAGAGATGTCATCAGGCCTTGGAGTATGATCTGTTCAGCTTCTATTCCACATGAAATGTGATGTGGGGCAATAGACTCGATGCACTCTGATGTTCCGTTGGACACTGAATACCACGTTTGATCACCTGTTTATGGTTTGGGTATTTTTTGTTCTTTCTGAATCTGTACACAGGAGGGAAAAAACCCCAGTATTTTCAATGGGTAGAAGTTGAAAGGAAGATAAATATTTCATATCTAAGTGAAAGAGACAGGAAGGTCCTGATGCTTAGCAATAGGTGCCCCCTGCATAGCTTAGATGTTGCTTTTCTTATACATACAAAGCTTATTGTAAGTTTTGTGCAAGCAAAGAAAAGAAACCTCCACATGCAGCTGCACTGCATTATATGGATTCTTCAGGGTCCCAAAGGGGAGCCTCTTTTTCTCATTAACAAATCACTGAAATCATTGCCCAGGTGCTAGAAAATATTTGCAGGAATGAGGCCCAGCTCCTTAAGTCTCAAGCATAAATAGGGTCCTTTCCAGGAGTGGAGCTGCTGAGGTTTTCCTCAGGAAGCCCTGGAGGCTGAGGGACCACCTGTTAGGGAGGAAGGAATTGCTGACTGCCCTGAAGGAGCAATGGGAAGAAGGTTTATTTCTTCATTTTTTATTCATAGAGCTCTTTTAGCCTGGACCTGTATGTTTGTGGGCGGACTAAAGCATGACAGACAGCTTTTCATTGGCATGCCTTTAGTATTTGGTGTCTGTGGCTGACAGGAGACAAGACTGACCCACAAACATTACTGTATTTTTACACTTGTCTCAAATATCTGTCCCCAAAAACCAGTGCATAAAAACACAAATCCTTCACTAAAGGATATTAGAACTTATTTTAAAAGCAGTGCAATTTCACTGCATAATAATTCTTAATGGGATGAGTTGTTTAAGTTACTTGTTGCTTTAATAACTGCAGCCACAGATGGGCTGAAGGAGGCCTGGGTGGAAGAATTCAGTAGGGACTCTCAGAAGCTGTTGGCATGTACAGTGATAATGAGGTGATAGCATTTTCAGAAATGACCTCGTTTCCATCACTTAAAAGAAAATCTCCCCATGATAAAGAGGCTTTTAGGAGATCTCTGTGTCAGATAATTACATTGTAATGGAGATAAGCATGCAACAAACACTGTCCCATTCTGCCAGTCGGACTGATCTCACATGAAAATCAAGATACTTGGGCTGCAAAATCTTTCAGGTTGTCTTGGATGACTGCATTTGTATTTTCCTTGCAACTTGATGAATATTTTAATAGGAAGACAAGATGATCTGCTTCAGACAGTGTGAAAGCCTCTGTCACAGAGGCAGTGGGGGCCATGCTGCATGGCCTCTCTCCCCCACAGGTGTGGGGGGGGCTGCTTTCTCCCCACACCATCCTGAAAGGGCACGGGCTTCATGGCAGCCTGAGCCTGACTCACCTCCTGCATACTGGGACTGGAGAAAGGGTCAAAAAGCCACAGTGACACATCTATCCAATTACACAATAAACACAGCACAGAAGGCACCAGGCAACCTTTGTACCTGTGGTTTGGAAAAATAGCCATGCAAGGGCACCTCGCAGCTTAACAACCTGCTGTACTCGGAGACAAATTGTGAGCCTGGGCGAGGGCGCACGGATGGGGCACGGTCTTATTCTTCTGCCACGGGCTCCTGCCACACTGTGGGTACATCTTTCATCCTCCCCACACCTTGATCTTGCAGCCATGAAATACAGTAGTGCTTCTTCCCTACCTTCCAGACATGTTGAGAGGATAAACACATGGAGGAGATCATAGCTATCCAGACACTGCGGTGGCTGTGGGGGACAGTGGAAATATAGCAGCGCCAGAGATAGAAACCTGTGGGCACAGATGTCTGTGCACATTATCCTGTGGGCTGGTTACTCACCTCCTGTGCTCAGACTCGATAAACACACACACAACTTGAAGACAGGCTGTTTGGTTATCTGCCCCACACGGGCTTTTACAGACACCAGTTATATGACCTACCTAGATAAGGGTAACACATGAGACAGCTTCTCAGTTGTTTAGTTTTTTTTAAAGCATAACTTGAAGTGAGAGAATAAAGTTCTCCTTGAACATTTTTGGTTTTTCCCCTTTGATATATTTCCTATTTAAAAAGCAAGGCTTTTTTTATTTTCATAAAATAAATTATGTACTCCCTCTAGTGTCAGAAATTGTATATGGGCTTAAGCCATGTTTAGCATTTATAGCAACGTTTGATCAAAGTAAGGTTCAATTTCATTTCTCCACATTTCAAGGTTAATAAGTTATAGTGATATGTAGAATTAACAGTCCTATGTGCTGCTGTTCTGCTTTCTCAGCACTGCAACCACAGAGAATATATTATTAAACAGCAAAATAAAACAAGTACTTGTTTTTTATAAACCCAGGTCTCCAATTAAGATTTTTTGCCACCCTCTAATTCCAGTTCCAAACTGCAGCTTTGAAAGGGAACATCTTGAAAAAAACATATTGTGCAACAGAAATATGCCAAAGGGGAGAGGTTGAATCAGAGGAAAATCCAGTGAGGGGCCATCGAAATTCAGCAGGGGGGAAGGAAAAAAAAAAAATCTCCCAGTGCCCTGGGATCTATCATGGTTTTATAGGCTTCCCCAGATCTTCTTTTACCATAAGTTATGAGCATTGAGAGCACAGGTCTTAGCGCTCTTGGAGCACCCAGGGCAGTAAGCCTACTGGGTTGAACCCTTCAGCTGCATGAGGTGCTCAGTGCATCGCTGCTCCTGCTCGAGAAGGGCCAAAGGCAGTCACACTTCAGGGGCCCTGTGCTCCCCTACCCAGCTTTTCTGAAGCACCTTTGCTAGAATTTTTTCACAGAATGGTTGGGGAATGGAAGGTGTCACAGCACTCTCAAAACTAGCCAGCTGCAGCAAGGCTTTTACCATCCCATACCAAGTTAACTTCAATAAGTAGTTAGCACACCTTGCCCCAGCACAGCCACCAATCCCCCACAAGGTTTCAACAGTTCATTTAGGGTTCCTGCTCTTTCTTCATCCTCTCCAGGCCAGTCCACCCTGCTTCTTGCCTCTCCTGCATCCTTCTCCTTGTCTCTCCTACCTCCAGGGCACTCTCTGTCCTCCCTCTGCTTCTTCCAGGTCTCTCTTCATTGGCTGCTCCTCTTCCATCCCCCTTAGAGCTATTAAACTACTTAACAGAACCAGCCACAGCTGCACCTTCTCCACATCAGCCAGCCCACCGCCCCTGAAGCCAGCCCACAGCTGTATATTGTTAATTAACCCAGCTTCATTCCTCTACAATTCCTCTACAGAAGGAACCTTTGGACATCATCTAGTCCAAGCCCCTGCAGAAGCAGGTTCGCCCAGAGCAGGTTGCACAGAGTCAGATCTAGGTGGGCTTTGAATGTCTCCAGAGAAGGAGACTCCACAGCCTCCCTGGGCAGCCTGGGCCAGTGCTCTGTCACCCTCAGAGTAAAGAGGTTTTTCCTCATATTCAGATAGAACTTCTCATGTTGCAGTTTATGCCCGTTGTCCCTTGTCCTGTCTCTGGGGACTGCTGAAAAGAGCCTGGTCCCATCCTCTTGATACTCACCCTTAAGATATTTGATTACGCTGATAAGATCCTCCCTCAGCCTTCTCCTCTCCAGCTACACAGCCCCAGCTTTGTCAGCCTTTCCTCATAAGGGAGATGTTCCAGTCCCCTCATCATCTTTGTAGCCCTTCTCTGGACCCTCTCCAGCAGTTTTTTCTCCACGTGCTTGGAGCTGACCTCCAGGATGAGCTGTTCCATCACCTTTCCAGGGATGGAGGTGAGGCTGACCAGCCTGTCATTTCCTGGGTTCTCCTTCTTGCCCTTTTTGTAGACTGGAGTGACACTGGCTTTCCTCCAGTCCTCAGACACCCTCCTGTTCTCCATGCCCATCAAAGATGACGGACAGTGGCTCAGCAATAACATCTGCCAGCTTTCTCAGTGCTCGGGGGTGATCCCATCAGGGCCCACGGGTTTGTGGGTGTCAGGTTTGCCTAAACGATCTCTAACCCGATCCTCCTCGACCAAGGGAAAGTCTTCCTGTCTCCAGACTTTCTCTCTTGCCTCCAGCATCTGGGGTTCCTGAGGACCAGCCTTGGCAGCAAAGACTGAAGCAAAGACGGCATTCAGTACCACCGCCTTCTCTGTGTCCTTTGTCACCAGACACCCCCCTCATTCGGCAGCGGGCCCACATTTTCCCTAGTCATCCTTTTGCTACTGATGTACTTGAAGAAGCCTGTCTTGTCCTTGACATCCCTTGCCAGGTTTAATTCTCAATTGACCTTTGCCTTCCTCATCGCATCCCTGCATGTTCTGACAACGTTCCTATGTTCCTCCCAAGTGGCCTGTCCCTTTTTCCATGATCTGTCTGTTTGAGTTTTGCCAGAAGCTCCTTGCTCTTCCACGCAGGCCTCCTGCCCCCTTTGCTTGATTCCTTACCCATAGGGAAGCACCGACCTTGAGCCTGGAGGAACTGATGCCTGAATATCAGCCAGCTCTCTTGGGCCCCCCTGCCTTCCAGAGCCCTAACCCATGGGATTCCTCCATCAGGGCTGCAATCTTACTGCCCTGCTTCCTGCATGCAGGATCCTGAACGCCGCCATCTCATGATCACTGCAGCCGAGGCTGCCCCCAGCCTTCACATCCCCAGCCAGTCCTTTGTTTGTTAGTACAAGGTCCAGCAGCACACCTCACCTTGTTGGCTCTTCCACCAGCTGTGTCAAAAATTTAGCATCAATACTCTGTAGGAACCTCCTGGACTGTGTGTGTCTAGCTGCGTTGTCTTTCCAGCTGTCTGTAGAAGGCCTCATCCACTCCCTCTTCCTGACCAGGTAGCCTGTAGTAAACACCCACAATAGTGTCACCCATGTTGGCCTGCCTCTTAATCTTTACCCATAAGCTCTTGACTTGTTCTTCATCCACCCCTAGGCAGAGCTCAATACATTCCAGTTGCTCCCTCACATACAGAGCAGCTCCACCATCTCGCGTTGCTGGCATGTCTTCCCTAAAAAGTACGTAGCCATCCATAACAGCATTTCAGTCATGCAAGCTATCCCTCCATGTCTCTGTAATTGCAAGGAGGTGATGGCCCTGTGACCACACACAGATCTCCAGTTCTTCCTATTTATTCCCCATGCTGAGTGTGTTGGTGTACAGGCAATTCAGA
Source organism: Falco biarmicus (assembly GCF_023638135.1). NCBI lineage: Eukaryota > Metazoa > Chordata > Aves > Falconiformes > Falconidae > Falco > Falco biarmicus. The sequence continues at coordinate 1,988,087 of NC_079291.1, read as the reverse complement.
GAGGTAATCGAGCATGCAAGTCTCCCAGGGGGGTGCAAGAGGATCCACCGTAGCCACACACACCCTTGAGGTGGTTTGCCTTCTGGTTCTCGTCTTGGGAGGCAGCTAAGGAATATATGTCACTGCTGGCTTATTCCCCAGTTGGATGTGATGGCGTGAGCATTGCCAGTTTGGACCCTGGCCCCCGAGTCTTTCAGTTTAAAGCCCCCCTCACCAAGATGGCCAGCCTGCTGCCAAAGATTTCCAAAAACTCTGGAGGAAGGAGTGTTTTCTGTTGCTCACAGAAGAGCACTGCTGATTTCCAGCAGCGACATATTGACCAGGACATCGGATGTCCTCTATGGGTTTCTTCTCTGATGCCATTTTTAAATCATGGGTAGAAGTAACATCCTCTGTTTTCCACTAATTGGAAAAAATGGATGTCCCTGGCATCTGGCCACCTGCAGAGACTCTGGCCTTCCTGCCAAGCAAGGTCGCAGAAATGCATGGTAGGGTGAGCAGTGGCAGGTGGAAATGGAAGGCAGAGGACGGATCCCAGCTCCAGGGATGGTTCAGTCCCTGTGTCTGGCACTGGTCAGTGTTTTCATGCTGAGGTGCCTAAAGGCAAGTGTGCAAATACAGAGGCTATGAGTTTGGATGTCAGCAGTGCTGACCACTCACAAACAAAGCTCCTTTCCTCTAGCCACCTGACCGCTTATTATATGTGTCTAATTTTATCCAGCCGGTTTGAAAGAACTATCATTACTCCTTGCCTAATCCTCTCCCCAAACATCCTGCAGGACTGGCAGGCGGTGGGGGCGGGCAGTGCAGGGGAGGCAGCAGGCATGCACGGTGCAAGAGCAAAGCTGCCCAGGGGCAGGGATGGGTGCTGCATCCTCGGCCACGAACTGTGGCCCCAGGTAGGTCTGGAGGAGGTCCGGGAGGTGCATCAGCACTTACCTGGGATACACATCTATCCAGATCCCAGCAACTTCAAAGTCTGGGAAGTCAAAAGAAAACAGCAGACCTCAATGTTGTTGATTTACTAAAAATATACTAAGCTGTGCCCTGAAAATTGTGCCATGGCGTGGCTGGCCAGCCTTCTTACCAAAAATACACCCAGTGCTATGCTGCACATCCCCCTCCACACACTGTGGGGAGTGTCACCAGCCATTTAGTGGAAAGGGAAAAACAACCATTTGTCCTTTTCCTTTTCGTGGTGAGAGACCATCCAAAGCTAGGCTGCTAGGAAATCTTTTGAAGGCCTGGAAAACGTTGCTACAATTTTCCCTGTTTGGATAAGCATCTGTAGGGCCAGATCATCCTGCCTCCTCTTCACCTCTTTGCCGCAGCCGTGTAACGCGTAGGGCCAGGCAGCAAGCAGGAACCACCACCAGCTGGGGGTCCACTGCCCTCTATGCTGACCTTCTGGTTCTCCAGGCCTAGCTTGCATGTCTCAGCTGCTTTCTGCTTTTGCCCATAACCATCTCCTTCCCCTGAAAACAAGATTAATTATTGAGAGCCCTTGGGTGCTGTACTCCTGATGGGAAGTCAGTGCTCTCTGCTGGGCACTCACCCACAACGCTGCGTGAGCACCCTGGAGTACCCACTCCTGCCTGCCTTCAGCCAAGTGGTTAGCCTCAGTCAGGACCTCACAGCTGCTTCCTTTAAAAAGAGAAATAAAGTGAATGAGCTTCTCTGAGGCCATTGTGCTTCTTTACACATCACCTACAAACTGCCCTTTCCCTGAACAGGGGAGCGAGAAGGGGTTTCTTTACTACAACCCCAACTCCCTTTCACCCAGCGCTTGGCCCAAAAGCTTTCTCTCTCTCTCTCTCAGCGCTTTTTTGTTTCCTTCAGGGATATGCTCCCACTGGTTACTCAAGCAGCACCCAGTGCCACCTCAGTGTGTGCCTTTTCAAGTCTTCCTGCTGCTGTTTGTCACAGACACGTGGTCACACGTGCTTTCAGCAAATGCTTTTCTACCCCCACTGCCTGATGTCACCAGCCGCGAGGCAAAACTAGTCAGAGAGTGTAAAGTATTACATCAAATTTTTGCAGGTATGATACTTGCTTGAGGTCCCACAAGCAGCAGTGCAAGCTCATGTCTTAGACTTTTTAATGAATACCCTTAACTTGGAAATAACTTGACAGGATCAAGTTCTTGCAGAATGAGGGTCCCAGCGTGAGACCAGAGAGTAATCTGCCTCACTGTGCCAGCAGTACTGCGTCTAACAGTATCATGCTTTATCTCCAGTGATACACCATCATTCAGGAATGCATTTATGAACAAACAATACCCAGAAGTGACTGTGAATATTTTTTTCCAATATTTCAAGATGATGGCATTGTAAAGACCCTGAGCAACTATGGCGAATGCTTGGAGGTGCACAGCTGTAGGCTGAGAGGCAGCAGAGAGGAGTTGCAACAGGAGAAACTCTGTTTAGATATAAAGAATTTTTTTTTTCCCACCATGTTGATAGTCAGATACCGGAATATTTTCAGAGTGGTTGTGCAATGTTTGTTGTGGATATATTCCAAACTCAGCTGGAAATGGCCACAAGCCACCTGATCTATCTGAACCTTCTTTGAGCAGGAGGTTGGAGGACATGATCCCCAAAGGTCTCTAACCGAAATGATGCTATTTTTCTGTGATTACATGCAATAAAATCACACAGCCACCTTTCAGGTATCACAGTGAACGCTGCGTGTTGCAGGGACAGCAAAAGCATTGACTAAACCAAAGATGCAGTGCGTTTGCCTTTCCACACCAATGTCCAGCCTTTCACTTGGCTATTCTCTAATATGCAAAGTAATTATCATGTCTATGCAAAAAGCAAGTCTTCTGTTATTGCCCCACTAGAGGGTGCTTTAGCAATATAAATCTTAAATATTTGATTTAATGCTTCGCAGCAGCCATCATGCTAGAGAACTAGTTTGCATATTGGAGACTGCCAATTATTTAAGACAGCCTGAAAAACTTTGCAATAATGGATCCAGGATGCTGCACTTGTGCATGAGTGAGAAGTGTTCGAACAACACAAATCAATACAAAAAAATTTCAGGAGATATTTCCTGAAAGCCAAGAAACTGGAAAAGTCTTTGCACTATTTCTTGCAATAGCAGCTGTCCTGGAAACTGAGAAAAAAAAAAGGTAATACTTTTCTTTTTCCTCGGTGTTCAGGTATCTGGTATCTTGGGTCCACTCCCCACAACTAGAGCCAGTCTATATTCAGGTGGTTTGAGTTGGTGTTGACGGGATGTTGCAGGGCTGTTAACTTTTTTCCTGTGATTTCCCTGTGAGTGTTCTGATACTAAGAGGTTTTGCTTTTGCTACTGTTTTTAAAGAAGAGTCCTTACAGCATGCTGTTTGCTTAGAAGTGCTAATATTCCTTGGCACAAAAATAATGAAAATACAGTCCCTTTGAAACAGTCAGCAAAATCCTTGTGAATATCTGTGAAGCCATCACTGGCAGACAGGCTTAAATGGTGACCCTGAAGCCTTCAGACTTAGAAAGCAAATAAAAAAGGCCCCATCCTGATAACTCTCCTGAAGATCCTGGTTACACAAGAATGGAAGGAAAATGTTCTTCTTTAGCTCTTGTCACAGGAGTGGTTGCAGATGTCATGTACAATCTTACGTTATGAAAAAATATGATGGGTCACACACAGTCAGATTGTTGGTGATGCTATTTCACCCAAGCTCTTTTACTTGCCATTATCTGCTCTGTTGCTGAAACTCAACAGAGACCTGACATTTATCATCAGGTAAATATGGCAAGTAGTTGCTGGGGCATTGCTCAGGTTCACTCCACTGTAGCTTTTGAAATGCATGACAGCACAGCAATAAAACTGCAGGCAGTTTTATTGTAAGCTACAAATCTGTCATTTAGCCCCGTGAGCAAAGCATTCTGCTATTGGCGTGCGGTAGTCCTGGCCTCAACAGTAAGAAGTGCTTGTTTTTGGAGACAGTTGTGAAAGCTTGTTCAGCATTGTATAAATGTTTATAAAATCATGTGACAAATGGTGGAAGGAGTGAAAGGAGTAGCCGCCTTACTTTCACTTTTTATTCATCAGCAATGTCTGAGTTTCAATGCATCCAGATGAGACCTGGGAGAATTCCACTTGACGTTCTCTGGTGTATCCGCCTTTGTCTGGCTCTTCTGGAAGTTAATCTGTTTACCTAGTGGTGGGCTAAAATAATCTCTGACTCTGTTTCAGTGAGACAAAAACCTCCGTCCTTGGCTATGTCTCAGCTAGTCCCTTTTTTTCCTTGAAAACACCTCCTTGTGTGTTAGCACCTTGTCCAGCCCCGCCAGCAGCACACAGTTAAGTGTTCAGGCAGTGGTTGAGGTGGATGGAAATGGGAAGGCAAAGAACAGTGTGCAGTGTGAGGGAGTTCACAGCTCCTGCGAAAAGAAAGGGAGAAACTGATACTGGAAAGACCTGTAAAGGGTGTCACAGGGGTGAAAATCTATTGCAGGTAAGTAAAATCCTACTGGGAATCTCAGAGGGAAATGAGCTCGCAGGACTTGGCATCTCCTTGAAGAAGCTACGTGAAGAACAGACGTGCAAACTGCCTCCTGGCAGAGGAGCCTGTGAGGCACCGTCACAGACCAGCACCACCAGCCACAAGCTCTTCTGCAGTCTCAAGGGAAGGAAGGAAGCAAGCTCCCAGAAACCTCATGTTGTTATTATTATATGGGCAGATATAAAGGACAGTTGTTCAGGAACAGAACTATAAAAACTCAGGAGCAAAATAAGATACAGCTCCCCATGGACACAAATAAACAGAATGCATTAAAATACTTTCATAATATTGAAACAACAAAGGCGAGAGTCGTTCAGACTTGTAATGGGGCAGGAAAATTATCTACTGATTACATTGTGAAAATTATCATCCATTGTCACTAAAAAGGCCACTTGGGACCAGGTAGTTAATGTAGTTAACACCAGCAGCTGAAAATAAGAAATCAGCCTACAGCAGGGAATGGGTAGATTGCCAGTGTTTGTGCAAGTTAGAGGCTTTCAGACCCAGTGGTTCAGAAATACCCAGCTGGGTATCGGCTCCAGTCACACATTTCGTTTGGGGGGTCATCGCTGGAGCCAGGTTGGGTGTTCATGGTCCCTGCCGGCTCCCCTCCAGCCCGGAGCCAGGCATGCCTGCTGGCCTGTCCCCATGAAAGAAAAGGCTGGGGTTCAGCCCAGGCACCGTCCCCGGTGCAGCTCCCTGCTCATCCGTGCCCAGCGGAGAGTGAGCAACGGGGCAGGGACGGGTGGCTGTGGCCACAGCCTCTGCTGGGAAGCCACTCGGCAAAGCAACCCCTTGGGACCCAGCCAGAGCAGCCTCAGGGACGTTAGAGAGCTTCAGAGAGCTTAGCTAATGAAATTATATAAATATAATAAATAATAATAATAAAATAATTTCACAGCAGAGGAGGGTTAATGCTGTTCCTATCTCTGAAAAGGGGAGAAAAAGAGGGACGAATAAATTATTGACTGGTCAGCTTATCTTGATTTCCTCTCCCAAATCTAGAGGAAATAATGAAGCAACTTGTAACCATCTACAGGAGATAAATGACAGCCAGCATGGACCTGTCCAGAATAAATCATGGAAAGTTTATTTCCTCCTATGACAAGGTAACAATCCATGTGAATTGGAGAGAGGCGCTCACTGTCATCGCTTTAGTACCTTCACTGTCACTGTCCTCTCTTCCCTGGCCTATACAACAGACTCATAAAGAGGCGAGTGAAATGTATACTAGCTGAAGATGTTGCCAGCAGTATATAGCTCCTGGGGAACCCATACTTCAGCAGTAGCTACCTGTAGTTCACAATCAACACAGATGTATCAAGCCAGATTCCCCAAGGATCTGTCCCCCATCCAGTATTATTCAATACTTTCATTAATGACTTAGATGATTAATTAACAGGTATACTTTATTAAATTTTAAGCAACACCAGTGCTGGAAAGGCTACAAGCACGTAGGAGGGCAGAACTAGAATTTAAAACAATACTCGATAAATTAGGAAAATGCCCTGAAAGCAATAGGCAAAAATTCAATAAGGACATGAAAAGTTCTACATTTATTTCTCCAAATGCAAGTTGAAAAATGCCTGGCTGCACAGCAGCGCTGCAGGAAAGCACCAAGCTTCACAGCGAATTGCAAACTGATCACAAGCCAGAAGTATCACACAGTTGCAAAATATGCAACCAGCATCCTGGCGTACGTGAGCTAGACTTCTGTCTGTGCCAGATGAAGAAACTTCCGTCTGTACTTGGCAGTAAAAAGGGTCCAATTTTGGACAGAGCTAGCCACAGCACTAGTGAAAAATAATTCCCAACCGGAGAGGGACCAGAGAAGAATGATGAGGATGAAAAGATGTCTAGAAAGCATGAGCTATGCTATAAGAGGAGATTGAAGAAAATGAGGCTGTTTAGTCCAGAGAAGAGAAGGCTGAAGGGAAATGATACCAGTTCTCAAATATACAAAAGACAGCCAAAAATAGAGTGCAAACACATGTGCATCCTGAGAAAGACAAACAAAAATGAGTTGAAATAAAAAGAATTTGGAATGGATACCAGGAAAAACGGTAAGGGAAACAAAGCCTTCAACAGATTGCTTAATGAGGATGTAGGCTCTCTCTGTCTTCAGAGGTTTTGAAGGACAGTTTAGAGACTCACCTATCATGAATGAAACAAGTCTAGGTCACATTGCCTAGGGCAAGGGAATGCTCTCTTGCTCAGAAGGAAATCTCATAAGCTCAGCTCTCTAAGACTTTTGACTGGTGGTATGAAAGTTTTCAATGAAAAATGTTTGATACAGCTAGAACTGGTTTGAAACACTTCTACGAAAAACATTCATCACAAGCGCAAGGGAAGACAATGTTGTTCTACTCACATCACCACAAGAAGAACATTAAAAAAGGAAAGCGTCAGTGTCCCGAAAATCTGGATCTGGAAGTTGAGAGCAGCCAAAGTTTCTAGTCCTCCAGCCTGGGCGATGGTGGGATCCTTACATGCCCCCCCATTACCCTGCTTCTCCATGCACTGTGAGCAAGCAGACATTGGCAATGCCACTTGCTGATGTGCCAGATATTTCTATCAAAGTATTTATCTTGTGTTTATAGCAGTAATACTGGCATATCCTGGCCTAACACTTCTGACTGATTCTGAGGTTCCTTTTCTCTTGTACACTCAACTGAAGGCAACAGCATCTGGAGAATTTCCTATGCTGTTTCAAGCATCTCTTGCCAGGGAATATACTTTGATGATCACAGTGCCCATACGCCATCCCTGGCAACTGTGTAACTAACTCCACTGCTTGTGTAGACACGCAACTAGATATTTGTAAACCATTCAGTTCAGACAGATTAGTCAAGGTTAGAAATGCCAGCCTGGAATTTCTGAGTTGTGCAAGGCTCCAGAAAGCTTATAGGAAGAAACAAGAGGTAAGTTCCTCCTGGTCACTAAAATCAGATACCCTGGAACATGTTCCCACAAAGCAATCTCTTTCTGCAGGGTTCATCAATGGCTCTTTTGCAAGTCCCTGCTGACCATTGCACAGGGGAAAGCTGCAGGCAGGTGTAGAAGGGCTGTGCACGGGCAATACATTACAGCTTGGAGTCAGAACATTTTTTAAAATATTCTGATTACTTGCTGAGCTCTCCCAGTCAAGGAGAAGTAAGGAAGTAACTGGAAAGGCAGGAACTCCTTAACCCAGTAGAGAAGCTTAACCTCCCTCTTGTCTTGAGAAGCTGCTCATTCCTCACTGTCACACTGACACCTCACAGTGTCACTTCCCAGGATAGGTCCATGGAAAAGACATGTAAAAAAAATCCTTTCACTAAAAGCATATGTCTCTCTTGCCCCTAAACTGCTCATTCTGTTTGAGCAAAGGATTCTGTTTGCAACCAAGTCATAATTTCTCATGCATAATTATTTATCGTGACACCATAGGACCTGTCTTGCCTCTGGAAACAGAAATAGGTTCTACCTGATGTTATTTCAGATTGCTAACGTAATCTCATCTCATCAGAACAAAGATTAAGTCCCTGCCATAACTGGTCTTATTTCCTATCAGTAGTTCCTTTGTTAAATTTATTTACTTGAAAACATTCACCTAAGACACCTGCCACACAGTAACCAAGAAACTGCACTGGGCAAGTTCTGCCAACATTGCAAAGTCCAGTAAACTTCAAAACCAAGGACATGCCTGTGTTACTTCATTTTAGCATGTTTTTGTGCATGATCAACGTGATACAACGTTTAATTACAAGGTCACATACTATTTCTTCCATAGTACTCCTGGACAACTTACTGCCCTGAATGGACAGCAAGCAATTAATGTGCGATTTTATTTTGTCTCAGTCACTATGTGGCTTCATGCACATGTGTCAGATCCTGACCTGAATAAAGATTTGTTTTCTCACGGGTTTTCTATGAGTGCTATCCTCCTAACACCTTAGGGCTCAATTCACCATCAGATTTAGGTGCCTCAGGTGGTCTGGAGGAGCTGACCATGACTGATGAAATTACCACATCTTAAAACCATATTTCCTGTCAGGTGAGCCACAGCACCGCGTATTTTCTCTTGGCCTAAATAATTTCTTACACAAATAGATTACCTTCTAATTCATTTTGTTACACAGGTCATCTGAAGTATGCAGCTCATCTGTGGGAAATTCTGAACATACAGCAACTCAATCGTGTACGACGGAGTCAGCTTTACCAGGGACCTACTTAGAGATAACAGAGAGGGGGCTTTACAGGGACCTTTCAGGATGGGTAGGGAAGGAGATGATGGGATTCAGGGGTTTCTGGAGCAGACCTAAACAGGTCTGTGGTCCGTAGAAAAGCCTCTCTAGGGGCAGCTGGGAGGAGGCAGTTTAATTATCCCTGGAGTTTGGAGTGGATGCTATGAGGCAAGTGGGAGTGAGGGAGTGGAGTACCTTTTAGCCTCTTTGGCCAAGTACAGCAGGAATTCATCTGGAAGAGACTCAGACATTTTGGAGGGGGGAATCCAGCTCTATGAACATCCTTTATCACTTCTGCATCCATTCCCAAACACAACAGACCGTGGCCTCATCTTCACTGGCAGGACTAAGTGTGCTATAATTAGGTTTGGTTACAACTAAACACAACAAGCCCTTAATGAAAACAAAAATAATTGCATTTATTAAAGAAACCTCTCTAGAAGGCTTCTTTGCTTTGATTAAGGTTTAAATCGGTATATTCTAATCCTATGTGGAGATCTACACAGATGGGTGTGGATCACAAGAGCCTAGTGGTGTGAAGTTGGATCAGGGCACCGCTACGCACGGATTATGAATACAGTGATTACACCAGGGACTGTGAATATGTTCCCTACAAACAGGAAGGGGAATAACAGTTTTCACTGTTGCACCCTGTGAGCACAGCCTTTCAGCATGTAAAAGAGTGGCATTAATGTGACATTTTGTTTGATAAACAGCAGAACAGCATTGCAGTATTCAAGCTATTGTTTACAAAATTTTGTAGGGCTATAAGTCGTGACCGCTACTGAAGTGTGAAGAAAACAACATATGCCATTACTTTACCTTTTGTGTAAAGAAAAAAAAAAAGCAAGAAGCAATTGTTCAGCCTATTTGTTGTATTCGGTTGTGATTTCTGTGCCTGTCAGATAGCAGTTAGCAGGACTATTAAAGTGCATTAGCTCTCTGTTGGTGTTTAATGACAAACAGACATCGTCCATATTCATCAAGCAATTATTTATATTATGACCTTTCATAAAGCTGTGAATTACCCTTAAGACTTTTGCAGTGAGTGATATTTCTAATAAACTGTTAATTTTGCTCCATAAATTGTTCATATTTTTAAGCTGGGAAACTAAAACCTGTGAAATTAAACCTATAGTGCAAGCTGTGCAAATGGGATCTGTGAGACTAGGACACAGTTTCAGGTCACTCTAATGTAATAAAAGTGCATCATTACAACAAAAATTAAAGGGAGCTGCTGATATTAATATCTGCACAATAGACTTTTATGAGAATAAATGTACGTGACCTGCCAAAGTAAAGAATGTACGCAGATTTTTTCAATGCTACCGCTGGGACAAGCTCAGAGGTGGCATCTGCATCAGACTTACTCTCAGACTGTCACCTGCAGCATCTCTGTTAGACACTTTTCCCCCTCACCGCTGCTCTGCCATCAACATGGCACTCACACACACACTCCAAAGCTTCCTTGTGTCAGCCACACATTTCTGCTGTGATTCCAAAAGTAGCAGGAAATTTTGGGTGTCAGGTCACGAACTTCTCAGTAAGGCCAACTGTTCTCTGATGCTAACAGAGGTGTTGTCCCAAAGAGGAGCACGTTCTCCAGACACACATGGCTCCTGTCACAGTGTGCTTGTCCCAGATCAGAAACTCACTTAGGTTTCTTCAGTTCTGCCAAGGGGCCTGATTTTACAGGTACTTCACAAACTGATGTTGCAGACAGGCATCTGGTGAGCTTATCATGAGGGCCTTGAAGCTTAATTTCCCACATTAAGACACCTAAATGCTTTAAGGAAAAAAAATCTGGTCCTAAATGACCATGAGTGGCTTATGCCTCATTTTTAGAAGTGATGGAGGCTGTGCAGACTCTGTCCGTCAGCCTGCAGAGAGGCATCTCCTTCCAGCTGGGTTTCCCTGAGATCAGCCACGGAGCATCACCAACACCCTCCAAAGTACTGATGGACATGAAGTGCCACTGATGTCCAAGCCCTACCTGCAGGGTGGACCAAGCCACGTAGGAGCCCAGGTGCTACTGAGACTCCAACAGGCTCTAGCTTCTAAGGCTGGAGCCACAGAGGAGACCGACGCTGACTGTGGTATCATGCTGGGTGATACTCACATACAGATTTCTTCCTAAACACAATTCCCTGCTGGTAGATGGTTGGGTAATGTACTAGTATAATCAGAAATCGAGCACTTGTTATTTCATTAGAAAAGATCTCCAAATAATAAATCTTTACATTTCTCTAATGGGAACCAAAACCAGAACCATAAATGACCCTTCTGCAGGACTACCATCTTTATTGCTATGGTTTTTTTTCAGGAATAAGGAACAACTTCCAAAAATAGAGTTCAGGATAGAAACACTGATCTTATAGTTTTGAACAAGACCTTTATCATTTGTGTTTCTCATGAATGTTTTACAACTCAGCAATTTTCTGTTCCTCAGCAATGTACACCACCAGAAAGCTTACCTCATTATGTGCTTTCTAAATGGATTTTCTTCTTCTTCTCAATGCAATATTGCTTCATAGCATGTGACTGATTTAGCAAAATACTTTAAAATTTGATGCAGAGCATTAAAATTTAGTTTATAGTCACTCAGCAGAAGCTAATTTCTTTTGTTACCTGTTGTCTTGTCACTATCCAAATTCCAGACTAAGAATCTGCAATATTTCAACAGTACTGGGGCTTTCTGGGTGTTGTGCTGAAATAACAACTAAAAAATTAATTCTGAAGCCTACAACTCCTTTTGACAATACCTTCTCATCTCCAGAAAACACAGCATAAAGTAGGACTCTTATTTTACTTTGCTTGGTGCCATCTAGCACCCAGGGAAGGGATAAATGGTCATGGTTTGCCCTGTAGAGAAAGTACCGTATCAGGCAAAGTTTAAGTGCATTTTATCTCTGTGCATAAAGCAGCGTTCAGGGAGAAATGCAACTGAAGCAAAGGACCTATTCCATCCTCTCCAGCTCATGGTCTCATTTCAAACTGGCATTTATTGGTGAGAAGATACTGGCAGAGTTAGCTCTGACTGCTTCATTGCTATCAATATGCAACCCTGAAAATAATGATTCAGAATTATTTTTTTTTTCTTCTAGTGTACCCACCAGGAAAAAATTAGAGTACCACAATAAAAACTGCAAAACCAGGCTGTTATGTTTTCTAGCTGTCCACAGAGAAAAGTAAAATCATCTTTTTTTTGTCACAAAAGTTCTTTTGTGCAATCTTGCAGTATCTCACAATCTAATTTTGTTTCAAATCCCATCTCCTAGGAAAGTATCAATAAGAACTTATGAGAGAGTACAGTACAGAACATATTTCTGTCATGAAGAAAAATCCTAATATGCTTTCAAGGCTGTGGTAATTCCAGTTTTCAGAAAGAAACTGAACAATTACAGTACATGTAGCTTTGGTGGTGGGTAACTGGAAAAGATTAATATTTTTGTCTCCCAGTTAATGGAGTGGTGCACTCCACTTGCTTAAATATACAGTAATACTATTGAATGCAACAGGTTTAGTGATTGTTCCTTGAAATATGGGATGAAATTACAAAAACTGAAAAGACTTCTCACTTTGAAACATCCCAGGTGGATGAGGAAGTATCAGTAACATTTTATAACACCAGCTGCTGATGTCATTTCTAAGTAACAGAGCCTTCGCCATCTTCCTGGTGGCATTTTTCAGATGTTGGTAGTATAGATGTTTGTGGACACAAATGTGGAGAAACATCTCCTTAGAGTGACATGACTTTCCAGGGATTCTTTTTACGTGTTAGGCACCTGCCATTTGATTTTTACACCAATTAATGGGCTAGTAGGTAAGATATTGATTTAGCAGAACACTGCTGACTGCCTCTCTGCAGAGGAGCAGAGACCTCACACATTTACACTTGCTGCTTGCTATCTAATGGCCACACTGACCATCACTTCAGTCACAGCAGGCAATAGCTTGCTTTCAAAGCAATGGTGGCTGTTCTTCCAGATAATTTAGCAGCAGATGAGGTTTAGGGTGTCATCTGGATTGAGTTGTCATATAGGTGCTCAGTTCTGTGTTTCACAGCCCCAGAGAAGCCTTGGGTTTAGTAGCTGGCTGAAAGGCCACCATGCAACAAATACCTGCATACCTAGCTCAGGAAAGTGAGGCACTAATTCAAGGGTGGATAAGGATGGTATAAATCATACAAAACCTAAAATAATTTAGGTTGAAAGGGGCTTCCATAGGTCATCTGGTCCAATCCTTCACTTGAAGCAAGAACAACCTAGATCAGACTGCTCAGCCTTGTCCAGCCACGCTCTGAATATCTCCAGGAGTGGAGATTTCACAGCCTCTTTGGGTAGCTTGTTCCAGAGTTTGACTGTCACCATGATAAAAGATTTTCTTCCTGTTATCTGTTTGAAATATTTCTTACTGCAACGTATGTCCCTTTCCTCTTGTCCTATCCCTATGTTCTTCTGAGAAGAGTCAAAGAGAGTCCAAAAGAGAGAAAATTAATAGACCACTTGGAAATAAAGATATTTCTGATAAGGTGCCTAGATAAGTATATGAAGTAGGCATTTTGAAGGCCAAGAGATACAAATTTCCTTGAATGGTCAGGAAAACTGAGGTGGTGTCAATTCTGACTCTGAACCAGGGAAAAGCTTCAGGTTCATAAGTCTACTAGGCATTACCACCCTTCATTCTGTTCTGGCGTTAAAAATAACCACCGTCATAAAATTGCTCTTTGTCTCTGAGGTACAAGAAACTGAGTTTTATTGCAGTTGAGACCTACACAGAGTTCACTTTCTGCCAAACCAGGATCATCTGAGAGAAATTTCTGAGAATAAATAGAGCAGATGATAGATTTCAGGGCAGGAAAGACAGAGACTAATTCAGCTGGCCTCCGGCAATGGTGCCTAAGATCCTGCTCTCTGAAATGATGGAACATCTTTCTGAATGGTAATGAAATGCATGTAGGAGGAGAGGAGGGTTAAGGAGAAAGTTTATAGCTTCTCTTTGTCTCTTTGGAGTGCCAGCAAATGAGGATGATTAGATAGAAGTCTTCCTTTGATGGTATCTTTCCTGGGTTTTGTGCTGTTCTGTTTGCCACAACTAACAGTAGACCGAAACCAAGGAGCTGGCTACAGCTTTTGAACCACAACACACATGTGTGATTCTGAATTTCTCTTGGTGTTTGGGAAGGTGCCAAGACACCCAGCGATGCCTCCAGACTCAGGCTTTTCATGAACTTCCACTCTTCAAAGCCTGAGTAGGAATGTTCCATCAATGCCAGCCATGAATCCAGACACAGAGACCTTTGCAGAGCAGCAGAGGTGCTCAGGGTCCTGGGAGCAGAAACACAGCCTGCAGGGGAACATGGGGGAAGGGTTGGAAAGGAACCTCTTGCTTTAAGTCATGATCCTGCACATGCTGTGTCCTTGCTGGTGTCAGTGGGAACAAGACTGATCAGTGTGGCCTGACTGTTGATCAGACACGCTAGCACAAATCTGGTAATTCATTAGGTGGCACCTTAACCAGGTAAAGGTATAAATCCACTTCCCAGAGGCATCCAAATACCTGTTGTCACACCAGGAGTAATGGCTATAGCTGCCAGGAACAAAGACTACAGATGACTAAACACAAACATGGTCTGTTCTGTAAAGACTTTTTTTCATATCTGCCATCATTTCTCATAGCTGTGGGAAGAAAACAGGCTGCGTTATAGGATCATAGCTAGCTCTAGGTTTCTGTCTTGGCATTAAAGCTAGTTCTGGCTTTCTTCAGAGGATGAGTATTTCATAGATTGATAGAACCATAGCATGGTTTGGATTGCAAGGAACTTTAAGATCATCTAGTTCCAGCCCCGCTGCCATGGGCAGGGACACCTTTCACTAGACCACATTACTCAAAGCCCCATCCAGCCTGGCCTTGAACACTGCCAGGGATGGGCCATACACAGCCGCTCTGGGCAACCCGTTCCAGTGCCTCACCACCCTCACAGTGAAGAATTTCTTCCTTATATCCAATTGAAATCTACCCTCTTTTGGTTTAAAGCTGTTACTCCTTGTCCTATCAGCACATGGCCTTGTAAGAAGTCCCTCTCTGGCTCTCTTGTAGGCCCCCTTTAGGTCCTGGAAAGCTTCTGTAAGGTCTCCCTGGAGCCTCCTCTGCTCCAGGCTGGACAACCCCAACTCTCATAGCATGTACTGGGAACTGCTTTCCATAGCATGTACTGGAAAACATCCACCAGCCTCTGACTTCTGTAGTTCGATGATTAATTCTTTGGAGAGATTTGACTGGTCTAAGAGATCTTGAAAATATTCCTTGTCACCACTAATTGAAAAGAATTTGATCCTTACAATGACTGAGCCGTGAAGTTACTTTCAGGTAGGCCACTGAAAAAGAAAATGTGTCCTTGAAATCTGAAGAATCCTGAGAGCATCCTACTGACACAACAGAATCAGAAGTGGAGCAGAAGAAAAAAGGAAACAAAAATACCTATTCTATGGAAGTCTTTAGGAACAGAGAGGCCTATACCTCCTCACCTGTCAGTGTCATGCATACTCTGCTTTATGTACTCACTAACTAAGCATGAGAAGTAGGTATGAACCCAGCTTTACGGATACTGTGGGAACAAAAAAATGTAATCTGTTCTTCTAGTGATAGAGTCATATATACTATCACAACAGGAATATAGCTCTGGTTTACCTCTTGAAAATGGAGCTGGTTAAGTTGCTACTGAAAATAACTTTCTTCTGGGACATCTTTCCGCATGGAAATTGTCAGTGAACAGATTGGATGCCTTACAGTTTCTTCCTGACTAAAAAGTTAGTTTGTGTAGATGCACTTCAGACCTTCAATTAGTTGCAAACTCTTTGCTGGCAGGATTGATCCTTGTAGCCAGATTCAGCTTTTGGACTGAACTGGGAGCCCCCCATCCAGTCTGTAGCTGTGTGCGCAAGTCTCAAAGGGACTGTTCCTCTCCTTTGGAGTGACCAGAACCTTCTGAATTTTAAGAAGGAGTAAAGACGACTGGTGTTTGAGCAACGGGCACTGCCAGATGGCAGAAATAGCCCTGACAGACTGGCACCCCAAGTTTCATTCCTCCTGAAGGCTGGTCTACTCAAGAGGAGGTGAGTCTTTTATAGCCTTTTGATTACCTGTCGTTGCTGACTAGCCAGAGCTCCATGTAAGAGGTAACAAGTCCTCACTGTTTATCAAACATCAGCAGATCAAACAGCAGCAGCAGCACAGCTTGAGAAATGACAGGCTTTACATAATACATGAAGTTGCAAAATGACATGTGCATTGTCAATTCTGTTGAGAAAATTAGCATTTGTGTTGATGGGACATTTTTGCAGAAGTGTGACCTTCCTGTGACCTAGCAGCAGGTACATCACAAGAGTACTGTGCTTTGCTGGCCTTGTGTTCATAAAGGGAAAAGAAAGAAAACAGTCAAAGCAGATTTGTAGGATTTATAAATGTACTAATTTTGCATGAAGGATTGTTATTTTAAATGTACTAAATATCAGCCCTGGGAGAAAAGAAGAAGTACTACATCTATAAATTTATAGATAAATGTCATGGCTTAAGTAGAGAATCATATAATCAATACGGAATGATCTGAGGCGTTCAGGCATGCCTCACAAATTCCAAATCTCACAAAACCTCTGTGGTATAGGGAAAAAAATCCCCATCTCCATTTGATAGCATGAGCAGTTGAAGTCCCTAGAGGCAGAGGCTGGGAATCACCTTCTTGACCATCAGGCCTTTGACCACTATATGACCAGTACAGAGAGAGGCAGCTCGAAAGCGTGAGCTGGTCTTTTAAATAAAAGGGGCTTTCAGTGACTGCTCTTCATTTAAGCATCTCATTTAGGGTCTTAATTACACCTCATGAATCTCAACCTAAACAGCTTTCCAAAGTGATAAGAGCATGGTGGTCCTACAAACAGGAGAACACAGTTGTTCCAATCTCTAATACTTTCATCATTATTATTTCTTTCTACAAAAAGCAGCTTTCTTTAGTTGTCTTCTTTTTTTTTTCATAATCATGTTTCTCATCCAAATACAAAGGTACTGTGGCAAAAATATTTGTCATTTAGTTCTCTGTTACTACTGTACAGACTGCCTGTGCCTGTTGGAATTGTTCACACGAGAGCAGAAGAATGATTTAAACATCTGCCGGCTGCCTTTGACTTTTTCACAGGGTGGTGCCTATGAAGGCTTTGCCACTGGCTTCTCGGGGAAAACATACAGGTCCAGAAATGGTGCTTTGTTTTTAGCAGCCAGCTTTAAATAAAACTTCTTCAGGGTGTTGGCTTGGAAGCAGCGATGAATTGGGACCAGCCTCCAGCACACTTCAGATCTGCTTATCTTAAACCTGCATTTCAAATGCTCATCTCAAAACCTGCAATCAAGGCATTTCTACTGCTTCCAGCAAGGAGGCCACATAGGCTAAGACTAGGTACTGTCACTTCTGTAAAGGAGCGGGGAGCATCTCTTCACGCTCAGCAGGATACCCTGGAGTGACCAGCAAGCCTCTTTTCAAACATCCCTGAAACATGCACATGCCATCAACAGTGGTTTAAATTCATTTCATACTATCATAGAACAATTCAGGTTGCAAGGGACAAGGAAGGGTGATGCTTCTCAAAGGCTTTTCCTTGCAGAGGTCTTTGGAAAGGGGTCGTACAATGGCAGGGGAAGGGTCTTCTCCGGTGTCCTTTTAGGTGCAGTATTCACTAACGCAGACAACTGTGTGGCAAAGGACCTCTGGAAAAGTGTTTTTCACTGTTGGCAAGGAATTGCCTTGGAGCAATTTATTCCCCTTTCTTCTTTCATTAGGAGCAATTTTAGTGGGAGAACAGAAGCAGGAACCTCAGGTTCCTCCTAAAGCCCCATTCAGGGCATAGGCTTTAAGCTTAAAAAAAAAAAAAATGATGGAAGGAGCATTAAAATCAATTTGCAGCACAGAAGAGCCTTCTAGGAACTTGCACTAAAACACAAAATGCCATAGTCACAGGGGTGGTTACAAGGCTGTAAGTGCCACAAGGAAGTAAGGTGGAGGTTGGGATTGCCTTATTCTCTTCAATAATGAAGGGGCTAAGTCTGAACATAAAATTGTGCTGTGCTGCCCCATTCCCTGTGTTACAGAACCCAGCTTTGTTGCTTTGATACCGTTGGTGTGAGAGTGGTTTCTTCCACTCTTTCTTCTATCTTCTTAAAAAACATTTTCCCTACGAAGTACTGAGGACTCTGCATTGGATACTGCAGCTCCCAGAAGAAAAGAGGATCACAAATGGGGTAATACCTCCACAAATATATTTAACTCCTGTAAAAGGAGAGGGATTTTATATATTTGTAAGAAATACACAAGGATTCGTAATCAAAATAAACTGTGTAAATCATACTGCTTTCTAAGGGCTTGATCCAAAATTTACAAAAGTTAGAGGCGTCTTTCCATCAAATTAGTCCAATGTAGAAACCAAGATGAAGTGTTATTATTGCTAAAATAATTAGGATAATTTGAAATAACCAAAATGAAAATAACTGAAATGAGTAATCTAAAATAATTATGAATAATATGGAGATAATTAGAAAAGTTATGAATAATGTAACTACTCCAAAGATAACATATTCTGAAAATGTATAATAATCCCTAAATAAGGTGGTGCCTAGAATCATTAATTATAGCCAGATGTAACCAGCTATAAACCTCTTTAAGTCCTTCCCAGTCTTCTCGGGAATTTTTCCTCACTGGTGCAAATTATGGCCTGGTTTGGGGTAATTTTGTGGTTCACCAACTCATTTCATTTAGGCAATTCAACAGTCATCAAAAGCAACAACATCTGAATGAAGCTCATAATCCTCAAGTGAAAAGCAACACATGCCATTTTCAGCCTCCTTAGCCATCTGGTCTCTCATCACCAGATTATTTTTAATATTCACAGACCACAGCCATAAAAACTGCTTGGGGAATAGAGAGAAACATAATTAATTGCCATGACCCGAACTACTTTTTTTCTACATCGAGGACACCGATTTTTTAATTAACATTTTGCATGACTGTTCTGAAGGGCTGGAGGGATTATTATCTGGACCTAATCACCAGCATTTCATAAAGAACTACATACTCCAATCAGAAATGTTTACAAGGTGATGAATGGATGCAATACCTTTGTCTGGTGTACAAGTTTGTTACTCCTAATTAGATGACCCTTGGAAAAAACCACCAAAGCAAAGCTTAGGATGGTAACGACACAGTAGGGGCGTCCAAGGATCGCCATAATTGCCTCTATAAAACCCGAATGACAGACCATCGTGCCACTTTCTGCTTCTCTGCAGCCAGTGTGCACAAGGCAGATGTTCTCTCAGAGGACTGGGTGGAAGAGAAGCGTGTCCACATGCACGCCTGTGTGTGCAGACCACGTGTGCTGCAGAACATCATCCCTGACCCAGAAACGTCACGGGGCCACAGAAACTGCAGATCATGGGTGTGATGTTGTCCTAGGAGGTTCCCAGGGGAAAAAGCCCAAGGCTGGACCTGAGCCCGAAGTAACTGCCACAGGAAAAGCGGTGGTCACTGAGTGGACATGAAGGCCCAGGTTATGGTGTCACTGAAATATCGCCTGCTGGGCCAGAGGCTCATGGCCGTCCCTGGGCATACACCACCTGAAAAGGACCGGCCTGTGAAGGCCATGGATCTCATCTGGCAAAACTCTTTGCCAGCCTGTGCACTTATGGCCCACCATCAGGTGAAGCAAAGTGACCCTTGTGCCGATGCATGCCCCAGGCCAGGGGTCCCTGACTGGTAGAGCGTGCACATGCATGTGAGGGCAAGGAAAAGAGGGGGAGGATACATCAGCCTGGTGAAAAGCCATGGCATGGAGGCTGGAGATGGCTGTCCTGAAGTGCCTCTGGTGCCCTGGTTGGCATATTAACCTCAAACAAGATCTCATCTTAGTGTCTGAGCTGGTTTTGGGGCAGGACTTGGGCACCGTGATCATCTCCCTTTGCCAGGGCATCGCAGAGGACAAAGCAGCGGGCAGCTACACCACTCAACTCCCAGTAAGCCCTGTGACCTGAGACTGAGGGAGTTTCCTTCTGCTCCAGATTTGTCTCCATCATCTGGAGATCCACTCCTCCAGATCTTTCCCTTGACAGGACATGTTCTCCTTGTCCTCCAGCCCATGGCAGAGGCAAACTGTCCCTTGCAGAGGATGCAGCATGCTACAAAGACAGCTCTGCTCCTCGGAGCATGCATTGAGTCCTTGCCGGATGGTTGCAGAGCAGACCCGGTGGTGCAGCACCGCGGTGCAGGCGCTCAGAGGACAAGGGGTGAGGATCACAACTGGTGGGTGTGATCTTCAGAGGGGAAGGAGAAAGCCACAGCAGCTGGGGGCAGTTGAGATCAGGCCAAGGGCCTGGCCTGCGGGATGTGCTCCTGCGGTCCATGCTGAGCTGCTTGGAGGATGTAGGGGTTCAGCTGTATTGTGGGGAGCCCGGCTACCATGGACACGTCACTCCCAGTCAAGACCAGACTCTCTGCATATTTGCATCCAAGCAAGTCTGTACAGTGGAGCTGACTGTCCCCCACAGTCGTCACATCGCCGGTGTAGGTCCCTGGTGTTGCCACCTCTTCCTCCCGTGGGCTCCTGGAGTTCAGCGGCCCCCCTTGCTTGCTCCTGGCATGCACACGGTGTGCACACACACACACCCCCCACGCCACCCCCGGTTTGCACAGGCTCTGCAACATCTCAGGCTCTGCCCTGCTCTTCCGGGAGGGTCAGGGAGAAGAGGAGAAAGGACGTCATGACTAGACTCTCTGAAAATGCTGTTGGAAATTTTGGGGTTGAGAGGACCCCTCAGGAGGCAAATCTGAAGTCAGGTGGGTTTCTTAATGAACCCTTGCATGGCTTTAGTACAGCACTTCTGGGAAGAACTGATTAGATGTAGTAACTCAATTTCAAATACTAAGATTAGACAATGATCTAAAGATAGCTATAGTTACAGGGCTCTGTGGCTTATCAAAGTAAAGTAAGGCAGAAAGGATAGTTTTGCTAAAAATCAATATTATGACAGGTTAACCATAAAGAGACTGACAAAAAGCTGTGCAGCCCTAGGGTGCAGTGAAGTGGTTAGTAATCTGATTCCCTCCAGGGGGAAAGGAACAAAATGATTAAGTGATCTTTGAAAATATTAAGATTTATGGTCTGACTTCCTAGAATAACGTGATTAATACTTTTTCTTACTTATTATGAATATCTTCTCTACCCTTCCCCTCCCCCCCCAATAACAGATACTCAATTTTTTAGAACTAAAGAATAAAAAATAGAAGTTAAAAGAGCACACCTAAAGGAAGGAAGGGAAGGAAGGAAAGGAAGGGAAGGAAGGGAAATTCGGGAAATGCAGAGCTGATGAAAACAGCCCACCTTTTCTAGCTCATCTACAGAGCTGCTGAGTATTCCTGCCATTGCTTTCTGCTGCCAGACAAAACCTCCTCTCTTGCACCTGGAGGAGGGGAATGGAAGCAGCTAACTGCTAACCCAAAAGCAAACAAGGGAAGACCAGACAGAAGCAAAAGGATATGTCCCTTAAATGCCAATAAAATAATATTTACATGCATACATGCATGTAAGTGTGAGTGTATACAGATATATACGTATATAAAGCATACGCTTGCACACCTGTACATATACACAGACTCTGCAACATCTCAGGCTCTGCCCTGCTCTTCAGAGAGGGTCAGGGAGAAGGGGAGGAAGGACGTCATGACTAGACTCTCTGAAAATGCTGCTGGAAATTTCACAGCTAAATGATCAGTCCTGTACGTACAATTCTGATGTCACAGGTTGTTACCAGAGCTGTATCTGTGGTCAAGTTACGTGATCACAATAAGAAGGCTCCTGATTTTTTCTTACTACCCTTTAAAAAATACGGTTTCCTCCAAAAGGAGATTTCTGGTTTTGCTAACACTCTTTCTGATACACCTTTCTGATAGTATGACTAATGGCTTCATTAGCACAAATAAGCCACATTTTCTTTTTATTATGCTCTAAAACCAGTTTCTTTCCAGGTTGCATTTAAATTGATCAGTCTGTGGTCATCTGTGTTTGCAGCCCTCTGGCCGGGCTTCATCTTGGCTTTGGTCACTCTAGTGAAGGATATACGCATGCACACGTTTATCCCTTCTTCACTATGAGGTTTTAATACCTATTTACAGCAATGCTAAAGGTAGTAATCAAGCTTATTTACTTAGATTCATTCAATTTTCTTCAGGCTACTACGTCTCTGACAAGCTATTGCACACCCCTCTCTGCTTTTTCTTTGTGGAAAATTTGCACAGCTCGACCAGAGCAAATCTTTCCAGAGTGTGTTTGTTTCAGTCAAAAAGGAGTGACTTTGGTTACAACTGAACAATTGCTGTGCCCTAAGTACACCAGTGGGTCCCTGGTAACCACTGGGCATGCTTGCAGCACGCTGATGTGGCTGAGGGGCTGCTGCACATTTCCGATGTGCTACAGGCACAAACGTGCAGCCGGGCCGTTGCTGCAGGAGCCCTGACACGCTGCAAGTCCACGTCCACTCCCTGCTTCACCTCACTATAGGGTGCTCATCTCTCCCCCCTTACACGAGATCAGCTGAAACAGCACCAACTGTGGGATGCAGCTTGCCCCAGTTCTACCAAGGGAACTGGAGAACTTGTGCCATAGAGGAGCAGAATTGCTTGATGGTGCTACCAGGACACACCCGGATTTCAGTACATGTAATTAGTGATTTGTGAATAGATTTGATTGAAATCATTCTGATTTAGGTTTAGGTCAGACATTCATGATTGGGAATAAGATCTTTAAATAAAAAGAGGACTGTCTATAGAGAAGACTGCAGCAGGGTAACTAAAGCGGATCCATATCACACCTAGAGGCTTGGGTTTTTAACCCGGATCATAGTTTAGCTGAGTGAAACTGAGCTGTAAAGCTGATGCTGGGCTGTGATTCACACTCCTTCTATTAAAAAAACTATTTGCCTTTTAGTTTGCTGCTTCAGTTTCCTTTTCTTCCTATTTGTTTCTTCCATCTTCCTATTTTTTCTTTCCTTTGCTGCATTTTCTCCTCAGTCACTCGCTGCTGGGAGAAGTGCTGAGCCAATTACCTAATAAAATTCTGGCAGAAATTCAATCGCAGTCAGTATGTATGACATTTTTAAAAAAATCTAAATTATGATTGAAAAGTCAGGAATCTGGTTATCCTAACAGCGATAAAATAGCAGACTTCCTTTTGTTAACACTCGCATTTTCAGAAGGGAGTGGGAAAGGACACGAAGGTGATTTGGGTAAATGCCATTATCCAAATATGTTTATAAAACACAGATTTTTTTCCCCACCACCCACCTCCTGTAAGACAATGTATCTTGAGCTTATCTTGTCAGTACCCACAGAGTCACTGCTGACAGTGCAGATTACAGCCATGGAACCAAAACTGTTTTAAAGAGTTCTGCTCAAAAAACTAAAAGTGCTGGTGTAACTCACTACTAGGTGCCTGACATGAAGTGGAGAATGGGAGACAACCCAGAGTTTCCAAACAGTTGAGTCTGTGCCACGACAGGCATCAGAGGGAAGGTGGGGTTTGCTCCAGAAAACATTGCACACTCAAGTATTCCATTCACAGGTTGTCATTTGCACTTACAGAATACTTCAAGTACAAACACAGCTTAAACAGACCTGAAGGGTATGTCAGAATGGTGCAACCACCAGCCAGCACAGCTTCCTGATGCTATAAGAGGTCTTCTCCTGGCCCTGTCCAGCTCTGGATGGTGCCAAGTACAGGACTGTCTTGAAGAAGCCCTGCTTGCGCCAACCAGGGGAGAGCAAACCCTTCTCCAGCCCTCAGAAACCCTGCTCCCACCATACCTGGTGAAACACATCGCCCCAGACAATAAGCAGGGAACTCTGCGGTCAGTAGAAATACACGTGGTGCTCATGAATGCTGACGGTCCACCCGGGAAAGCGGAGAGGCTCCCCCCTTTGCTTGCAGCACAGCTCTAGCATGGGGTCTGATGGCAATTTCTCTGCAAAGTGTAAACCTGTTAAGGAAATGTCAGAAAAAGACAGCTCAGTGACCGAATTTTTCAATCTTAACTGGCAAGTGAAAAGAAACATTAACTGTCTGTTTATGTCATCTCCTCCCACAGCTGACTGATGCAGAATACAGTTTAAGGTGGCATTAAAATGTAAGGTGGGTGTTATAATTTGCCTCAAGTACTTTAGTGGTTTTTAGGTTTTGTTCCAGAAGTTATCTAAAGATTGCCATTCTACTGATGTCCTTGTAAGTCACCTACATCCTCTGCCATTCACTACGGGAGTGTAGAGCCCTGTGATTTACACAGTTTCCAGCAGTGACAGTGCCTTGGTACACGATGTTCATTGTTTTGCATAAAAAAGCATATCTGAGGTGGGTGAGTACCAGTCTGGTACTCTGCAAACCTCAGAGCCAAATTCTGCCCTGGGTTCATCAACACCTCCCAGTCCCACCCCACTTTCACTGCCCTGGGAGCTGCACACAGGCAGCGATGCTCAGGCTGCACAGGCTGGGGCCCACCATGCCTTTCTGGAAATAGATTTCCAGATCCATATTTAAAAACACAGGAACATGCTTGATACTCCTTAAACAGGCATGTTTCTGGCCTCCTGGCTCAACCTGATTAGCAGAAACCCAGTATTTCACTGCTTTTTTTGTAGCTTTGATGAGTCCTTTGCAGCCTCGAAACAGCTCTTCCAAGGCCTGAGCATGGCCGTGCTCCTCCTGCAGCACCGAGATGCTCTGGCTGAGAGCCCCAAACCTGCCAGTGCCACAGTGCCAGTGTGCAGGAGGGTACAAAAGAGCAGTTCACAGCAAACTAAATGCAAGAGTGATCTTTTCCCATGTATGAATCACCAATCCTGCCTGCGCTCACACAAGGGAAACAGCTGCAGCCACAAATCAGGCAATTTAATAGGTCATTGCACTCTCCAAGTATTTCCCTTTGAGCTTTCCTCTAAACAATACAGCAGAAAAATCTGATCAGATCCTCTTCGTGAAGGGGCATAAGCAAAGTGAGTAAATCTGCCAAAATACGCCATCCACTCACTGACCAGTGAGGTGTAACATCCAAATCCTGTTAACATCATTCACAGCAACGTCACCACCAAATGTGTTCAAATTTGTGAACTGGCTGCATCATATTTTTCAGGCAGGCACCTGATAATAATGGGAGGATTTGCAAAAAATCCTCCTTCATGCGAGCATAAAGACAATTAGAACTAATTATTTCTGTGGCAGTAGATGTGCCATACTGTAGCCAGAAAGGGGGGAGTGTTCCCCCTGCGGGGCGCCTGGTGCTGCCCCGTGCAGCACTGACTGGTGGCGCAGTGCCAGCTGGCACTGATGGGCTGCCTCTATTACACCCACCCTGAGGTTGTGCCAAATTGACTTTTGGCTCCCTACTAGACTGCCTTTCACCATTTCACTGCCTGGGCGGGAGCTCTATCAGCTTTGACAGTTCCCTGGCAAACAAGCCACAGGTCTATGGTCTCTCTTCCAACAATTCCCACCCTGGGAAATGCCCCTTCCTCCCCTCGTTCCACCCTGCTCCTCTGAAATCCCCCTCTTTCTGCAGCCCCTGAGGGGTCAGGCCAGCTAAGGGACTGAGGAGTGAAATAGAAATTTCCACCCCTCTCCATTCTCTGTCTTCTTGTGCCTCTGACGCTCGCGCTCAGGAGCCCACCAGGCAGCAGAGCTGTTGCCTCCACTGAGCGTGGAGCCGCTCTAGGGCGCTGAGCAGAGCAGGTCCAGCCTCTGCTGAAAGTTGGGCTGTCCCTGGTAAAAATGTGAGAGGAGAAAGCACTGATGTGCAGGTGAAATTCAAGTCCATAATGTCTAAAACTGGAAGTCGTAAAAGGTACTTCCCCAAAAAAACCCTAAAAGGGGGGTTTTAAATACAAACCTCAAGTAGCCTGTTACCGAAACCTTTAGGTTGCAAAGGAGATCTCCACAGCATGCCGCGCAGTTCATACCCATTAGGGTCCAGCAGCGTGCTGAATATTTGAGGGCACGTAGAATTATTATAAAGTGGCTTTTATATGCCATTACACCAGTTTTTCTGGAAGCATCTCACCGTCACAGAAATGTTCCCAGTGCCATTTATGTTACAGCCCGGTGAGAGGTCAGGTTTATGCTTTATATTCTTCTCCTGAGCTGTACTTTTCAAACCAGCACTTATTAGAGCAGAGATGGGAAGCAAGCAGGGCCTTTTACAGAGAGCATAGACAGTATTAAGGAAACTGCTTACCTAGACAGAGATGGGAATTGCTACAACAGGACTTGGAAACGGTCAGTTGAATTTAGTGCTGTCTCTAATAGCGGGCTGTGCTAGATGGACTGAGAAAAAGGTATAAAAACCCCGAGGTGTGCCAATATGTTTCCCTCTAGCCGACTCACTGAATGATCCCACTGGAGTTTTATTCTTTATTGTACAAAATCATTTTAGTGAACAAGCTAACATAAACAACAAACAAAAAAAGCAGAAATCCCATTATTTTACATACCGTTCTCTTAGCATAAAAACCAGGAACATGAGATCCGTGGAAGAAATGCTTTTTTTCGGAGACACGTACTGGTTATCTGGAGTGCTGTGGCTTTTGCTTCTGTGCTTTTCAGCACAGCTTTTCTGGTGACATTTACTTCCACACTGTAGGCAAGGATAGCCCAAAGAATCCAGGCATCCAACCTGTGAGAACAAGCATCAGTATTACTATTACAGACCAACCACAGGGATTCAGCAGTGGTCCCAATTTGGCCGCCAAATGTCCAGGCTTGGCCAGCTGAGCCGTTTTGGTGGGGTGAGAGCTGTGTACAGCTTCCTCTCACATCCTGGCATGGATTTGATACAGAAAAATTTCTGGGGCCCTTTCTTTATAATTGACTAAAAGCATACACAGGAGGGGGAAGAAGGCAGAATAGTAACATTTGTCTTCCAGCTGACCACCCAAAAATTGTGAATCAGCTCCCTTTTCTCTCTTTCCACATTCATTACGTAAAATTAAAATTCAAGGGTTTTTAGCAAGTAGCAGGCCAGGTCTTTTTACAAGCCTCTCCTGCCTGAGCACCTAGGTGCACGTTTCGGTTTCCTTCACATGCAGCTGGAATATATCCCTGCTGAGAAAGGAAGGTAAAATGATTAATGGACTGGTGATGTTCTTCTATTCCCATGATTTTCATAAATTCATGTGAACGTAGACACTGGTACTACCCGGGTGCTGGTGGCCCAAGTAAAGTGCACAGGAGGAGGAAGAAAGTGGGGGAAAGGGGCAGGGAAGGGGCTGGTACCTGTTGCTGCCCCTCAGACCTGCCAGGGGCTCAGGGGCCACTTGAGAATGAAACTCCAGTTCACGTTTAGTCTTGTTTCACTTTATTTATACATCTTAATTTCATCTTAATTTTTACATCTTGCCATTTGCTGACTCACTTTCAATGAAATGTCCCCCCTTTGAGTTTACACAGGCAAAAAGACATGTACTCCCCGAAAATCACAGGACATAATGGTTTGTTCGAATAATTGTTTACCTCTCTGTGAGCTCCAGTGGGTTTCTGCTCACATGGTTTCCATGGCCAGCAATGTTACTAGTCAGAGTTGGGCTGTGTGTTGTACTAAAGCTCGGTGGACCTTTGCCAGCCCCCGCTACAGTCTTCACTCTGAATTGCACAAAGCTGCTTGCAACCTGCATTAATCAGAGTTATCTGTGTACCTTTGCAGCGCCAGCTGCCTGAAATCTGCAATTCCCACAGGGAGACTAAGACAAAATCTTGCTATAAGACAACAAGGCAGCCACCTCCTGCAGACCCAGCACAGCAAGGAGCTGATTCTCTGCTACGTCTGGCAACCATTACAACTCAGGTTTCACCTTATAAGCCACTTCCCACCATAGTGAAAAGGGCAAACACAGGTCCCTAACTACTGCTTGATATAGCACACCGTTCACCAGAGAGGTATAGTAAATTCCTCCTTTTTTTTTTTTTTTTTTTAATAATTCGTTCATTTCTTATATCTCCAAATGACAGTTTTTCTATCTGATTTAGCCTTGCCTCATGTTATCTAAGTAGATCAATTAATGGGAACTGTCATTACGCTGCAAGTTTGACAGGGAGATGCCTGAGCAGAGCTCTCAGAAGAGAGGCACAACTTGGGGGGCAGGTGGGGGAGTGGGATGTCACAGCACCAGGGGAAAGCCCACCCTACTGCATTGTGTATGCAACAAGGTACTTCAGGTTTAAAGAACAGGGCTTTAGCATACAAACCTGTGTGGCTAGCAAAATCACATGAACAACCCTTCTTCGATGTAACATTAAAAGAGGTTAAAAGGTGCATTAGAAGTACGCATTTTCCATATAAAACCTGCTCGTTTTGTTAGCAACCATGTGGCAATGAACAGGGAAGGCAGAGCGCTGGGTAAATGCAATGCCTGTCAGCCAGCCTCGCTTGGGTAATATCCAGCTGATGCGGAAACGAGAAACATCAATCTAAGGTACCTTAACTACATTTTAAAACAGAAATATACCTGTAGACCCTCAGGTACGCTTCAAGAGGAAGGCCTCGTATTTTTTGCACATTTGGTTGTTCTGCTCTAGGGTTGCAGACATTTTTCTGTGTGACTTGGCCTGAGGACAGCCAATGCCCTTTGAAAAGTTTTGAAGTAGGTTCCCTACCAAATGATGGAAAGGAGTGTGTTAACAGTCTGAGGAGAGAAGGAGGGTGACACAAGGAGAAGTGACATTAACTAAGTGCCTGGAGCAACACCTGGTCAGGGAGAAACATGCTTAAGAACATTTAAATATAGCAGCACATCGTCTCAGCCCATTTTCTTGACAGAACATAAGGCTGAATCTCTTTTTTGTTGCAGGTGATTTTCAGGGGTTTGGATTATTTTTTTTTTTTAAGAAGCTGGTAAATGAGAACTGATAAATGAAATGAAAAATGCTTTTTTCTCACTTAAATGCAGCTCATTATTAACACCCAGGTCTGACTCACAGTACAGGAAATATATTTTAGTCCTTGCAGGCTATTGTGACAGTCACCATGAGTGCTGAAGCACAGACACTCTGATGTATGCCAAGTTGTGGCGAGCCTGGGTACCACCATTTGCCTGTAGAGAAATGTAAAATGTACTGCTGGCTAAGACAGATAAGGCAGCCAATTTAAGATGCATTTTTAAGCAGTTCTAAATGCATTTCATCTTTTAAAAGCAGATTTAAGTTAAGGCCGTGGTGCAGTAATGCAAAGCTTTCCCTCAAAAGTCAGTAATTTTATGCTGTTTCTGATTGGTGATTTGAAAGCAGCAAAAAAAGCAAAGTCAAAGTTAAAATGTTTCAAATATGAATGCATTAAAAGCAAATTAACATTTCTGACTAATCTGATTATTTAACTGTAACTCTTGCTACTTAGAAAAAGCTGACCCTATCACAAAGCGTCTAAGCCTTTGGACTATTAATATTCAATTAATAAAGTTTATCTCCTAGTTTAGACGACTTAATTAGAATCTGCCTTCAAGTTTTAGAATGTAGTGAAACAAGTACTAGAGCAATTGTGTTTTTTTTTAAAAAATAATAATCTGTGCCATTACTGATGGAACAGGATTTGTGAAAGAGGGTGTGGGAAGACACTATTTCCAGCTGACTTCAGTGGGGAAGACAACTGAACCATGGTAATCACCAGAAACATGGTAGAGTGAATTAATGGATAAAATCAGTAAGATCATCCCTGGCTATGAGAATAATTTGCATCATAAATGTAGAACAGCATCAAATTGCAGTCCTCCTTTTCTTCCATATAAAAGAAAGAGAACCAAGAACAGAAACTAAAAAGGCGCTTTTTAAAGGAAAAGAAGCTTAAAAATGGGACACAGGAACTTGAGGAAAGACAAACACGGCAGATCTCTTAAAGAGCCAGTCACCTACTTAGCACCATCGTTCTTAATTGATACAAACATCTTTCCTTGGCAAAGGGTGTTCCACACTCTTGTACCTCTGGGAGAGGCTGCTGATTTACAGCCTACCAGGAAAGTGGCCGTGGGCAGGCTGTTAGAGCCTTCATCACTACTAGTCGCCATCAGCTGTATCTGCAAGGACACCTCATGGCTGTCCTGTTCCCACCAATTCCACTTTTTTGAAGGTGGGATGCCTCCAGCCACATTTCCAAAGGTAATTAGGCACCGTGAGACTCACACCTGGAAGGCAGAGACTTTGACAGCATCAAGCAGCCCACAGCCCAGGACCCCCTATCCAGTGCACAGGAAAATGAGATTAAGGAAGAAGTCTGAAACCTTCTGAACTGACCGCCAGCCTCTGCGTGAGAGTCTGTAACATGGATCCTAAACCCACAAAGCTTATTGTGAATTCAGGTGCAATCATATGGCCTGAGGTGGCCCATGGGATTTTCCCATGCATTTAAGCAGTCATGGATCATTAGGAATTAGGCACCGTGTTTAAAACAAAACCCATTGGTCCTCCATCTGCATGTCTGGGCACACAAGTGGTTTTGCCTCTCTGGTCCGTGTTCTTTTGTGGAAGCCCAGGGTAGTTCAGGAGTTTTGCTATTCTTGTCCTCATTATCTGACCTGGCTGCTGGCCCCCTATAAAGCTCCAGGCAGAGACACCACCTGTGGTCCCTGCTCTTCCCCCCCTCACCCAAAAACCCTTTGTGAAGAGCATTTCATTCGCACAGCAGAACATCTAATGAACGAGGACAAAAAACATGTCTGCCATCACACACTACAGACTAACCTGTCTAAAATGCATGTCCAGCCCTGCCTTAACGCAAACTCTAAAAACAGCACTAGTTTTAAACAACCAGAGGTAATAAATTCAGGATAGGCTAAAACCAGTAATGCACAACAGTTATCACCAGCCAGTTTCTCCAGTTCAGAGTATACCCATTTACCACCACAGTCTGGTAGTGGTACTCTCTGTAACCAGCACTGACAGCCTGGCCCCAGGCTGATGTTGAAGCGAGTGGTCGGCTCACCTTGTACCTTCACGACTAGATTGGCTTAGGGTAGGTTTGAAATTTTGAATTTAGTCAGAGCTTAGTGGGAGTTCATGGTCTGCAGCAAGCAAGGCTGGAGCTGCGTGTCCATCATAGGCAGGTGGGAGCTGCTTGTAGGTCCAGGTTCAATATAGAAATACAGCTTGGAAGGTCTCTGGGCCTGGCGAAGATCAGGTCGTTCCAGAAAAGCAAATAACTTAGATAAGGAAAAGCTTAGCAAACACACATATTAACTGGAAACAAGATAACGTTGCCCTACCAGTTTTATAGCACATTCTTAACCGTTGTAATCAAAGAGTCTATAAGGACAAGGCTGCAGGTCCAGTAGGACCACTATTACCTACTTACCATATTCATTTATGACCCCAAGTTTCCTCCCACTTTCTCTCTTTGTGTGTGGATGGAATATCTCCCCAGTCTAAGCATATTTTTTTTATTATAATCCTACAGACTGGAGCACAATGAGCTCCGTATCTGGAGTCTCCAGGTTCTACTGTAATACAGGTAGGCAAATGACTGATAAAAATACAGCCAGATAAATAAAATACACTGGTCTGATATCAATTACTCCATTAGTTAGGCAATTTCTGCTCAATAGCAATTTCTCATTCAGGGTACTAACTCACCAAAACAAAACGAGAGTGTTTTTTTTTTTAATTTTCATTACTGTGTGTGTTAAATTACTCTTTGATAATTTTTAACAGGAAACCATTATTAAATATTAAAATTAAACAGCCAGATCTGACGTAATTTTAAATTGTGATGTGATAATCCAGAATTTGTGAATTATTGATTGGAAGCCAGACACTGATTTATAACCCTGGGGCTCTGGAGAAGTATCCCAGGCTCATAAACTGTCTTCAAGTGATGCATTTTGCGTTTAGTTTTCTAACTTCAATGAAATCCAGATGGAAACCTTTTCCTTTACTCAGAATCCACCTGTTTGGTTCACACACACAACCCATCCCATCTACTGTATAGCTGCCATAGGTTTGCTTTTGAGATCTGTCTGGTTTAGATGGCAGCATGGGGATCGATATAAACCACCTGCTTTTTGCCAAACCACATCTCCTTTAAGGGCTACACTTTCACACCCATGAAAGGTTTCTCAGGTGTACCTACGAATGGGGGCAGTCCCAGGAGAAGCTTTACCTTTTCTTATCTGTAGACACACATCGTGCAGATCTCAAGACAGATTTGGACTCTGATTAAAAAAAAAAGTAACCATGAAATTAGTTTTGGATTTAAATTTAGAAAATATTCATTTAAATACCTTGCTGAATATCACTAGAATACTATCAACATCCAGCAACAGTTATTTTAAGTCTGTGAAACAGCTGAGTTGTGCGGAGTGGGAAGGAAGACAATGTTACCATATAGAGAAAAATACGCTGAACCAAACCTTGAAAATAATGGAAAACTGGAATGCTTTTGATTTCAAGGGAAAACACAAAGTAATGAAAAAAAGATCTTCTAGGAAATATTTCCTAATAAGATTTTTTTTTCTAACACTTGAAAAATGAAAGCCTTTCTGAAAGGAATTTATTTGTACTCGGGGGTTTTTTGTAGTTTTTTAATGCAAAAGCATTCTGGGGAAAAAGGGAGGGGATGCTATAAAGCTGCTGTACAAAGGGAAGTGAAGAGCACTCACATCTTGTAATAGCTTGGCTTGGAAATGTGCAGGAGGCATGTTCTCCTCTCAACTTCTGCATTACAAAGCCACGGCTGCTCATTCCTGGTACTCTGCTGTTTTTTCATCTTCTGACCTTGGCTTTTCACAGGCAAAATTCACAAGACAAAAAGAGACCCTGTCACAATAAGATCTGGCCTATCTTCTGCTGAATTTTGTTTTAAAATGCTTGTTGACTTTTAGTGGCTAACCTCAGGTAATAACACAAGGGTGGGAACAGGACAAAAGATCCAGCGTTGGATCCTGTGTTACGTCAGTGCTCCTGAAGGTCGTGTGGCCACGCAAGAGCGGGTGCAATCCCACGGGAAACACAGAGCGACGGTCAGTTCAGCTTCAAAGCCCCCCCGAGGGGCCAGCAGAGCATGGGAAGGTGACACAAACCACTATGGAAAATGTTTGATGCTGCAGCCGAAACAGTGTTTATTTGCCAACTATAACCCCCCACCCCACCACAAGGCGATGGTTAGGGGCAGCACTTGATGTTTTCAGGCAGCAGACTGCCTGGGGTGACCTGTGTTGTTACATCCAGGGTCTGGTTTGGGTTCAGGGACATCTATCAAGATCAATCCCACCTTGGCTGCCACCGCAATGTCACCAGCACAGCCCCCCACCTCCCAAATCCACTGTGCCCATGTCCTCTACACCACCAGCACCTCCCTGCTTCCCTGTATCTTCCAGCAGGTGATGGTGGAGGCTGCAGTGGGGAAGTCTTCTCCTCCCTGAGCAGTCGTGATCCCCTGTGTTGGGGGAGGTCTGGCAGAGCAAAGCTGCCCTGCCTGCAGAAGGCTGTCCATGCGCTCTTCACGCCACCAGGGCAGGGTTTCCACATCTTGGATGACAAATGATGAAAACTCAGCTTGACAGGAAGCTCCTTCACCAGGGAAGGGGGCAGCAGCCGGCCAGCGGGAGGGCAGGGGGCACCCACGCCGTCCCAGTTTGGTCCAACACCAGTCACTGGGACAACATTTCACTCCAAGGCTAGGGAGGAAGGAAAATACCCCTCCAAGAAGGACTGGGGAATTTGTGTCTTTTGGCACAGAAGACTTTCAGAGCTGAAAACATCGCAGTGTGCTAGGTTTCTAGGGATGGAGACAGAAAAGGATAGAGAGAATTTCCGCTCCTAGAAGATACATGGGATCATCTAGATCCCCTCTTTGGTTAAATCAAAGTTGGTCATAACTGTGACATATGTTACAGAAACTGCCAAAGGTAAAGGTGGACTGTCGTCTAAATGTTTTACACCCATCTGTGTACATTCCTCATGATTTCAAACCCGCAGTAAATAAAGGAGAAAATACTATCGCCTACTTTTATGGTTCTCACTTCTTGTTTTTCCTGGCACTTCCTCAGATTCTGACATAAATTTCAGCCTCTGTTTTAGAAGCAAGGCTCTGTTTCTCACGGTTAGAGAGAAAAAGATGGAAAGGTTAACCCTAAAGTCAAAATGCAGCAGCCATGCCAAACAAATCCAGCGTTTATCTTCATTTCACAGCTCGTTTTTTAAGTCTGTCCTGTGATTTGGAGAGCTGATCCAATATTTTCAGTGTCCTGGCCTGACAAGAGTGGTATATGAAATACAGAACGAAGCTAAGTGCTAAGCACGCTGGCTACGGCAACGCTGTGTCTACCCCGGAGAACACAGGAAGATTTTAGAAAGAAAATCAGAGCAAGTGTGGGTAGATAAATATTGTGTGAGTGCTTTTCCTTGCTGCTATCTTTGACAGCTCATGAGGCAATAAATCTGGCATTTTTTATATTTGTCTAGCTTTTCTTTCTGGGTGTTCTTGAAGTTCAAGAAAACTCAGGCAGTTGAGTGAAACAGCTCAGCGTGAGCAATTAGCATGCACTAATTCTCCTTTAACTCTCTTTCTCCACTAAGGCACATTTGTAATGATAGTGTTGAGCAATACGAGTCTGGTTTATCATCTACTGATTTTATCATTTACACAATCATTAATATGTATATATAGATACTAATAATTACCAGGAATTAGAGATATTATATAGCAGACACCTCACTAATTTCCAATTTTCATTTTAATCATTATTCAAAGCAGAATTTTATGTGGGCTTTAAACCAGCACGCTCTGGCCTGTGGCTGATGAACTCCTGCGAGTCCCAGCAACCTGGGGCCATCCTGGAGTCCCTGTGAACATTGTCACTTACTCCCTTGGGAGGCAATGGTTTATACCAGGAACCCCAAACATTTTTGTAATACTAGACTAACCTTAATCCCCACAATTTCACGTGTAGCACTGTGGAACACATCATCAAGCTTGTAAGTAAAAATATTGCTTCTGAAAGCAAAATTTGCCCATTCCAATGACACCCAAGTGTTTCATGAAAAGGAAAAATACGTTATGCTTTGCTGAAGACAGTGTGACCACAAAAGCTGGCCAGTCCTGGTAAGCTGGTAGCACTGCGAACACACCCAGCATGCATTCTTAGAAATTTGGAACTTACTGGCACTGATGTATCTCTCCTGGGGGCAACAGCCATGCAGAAACATTTGAGAAGTGGGAAGGAAATGTAAACACATTAAACCTTCATGCTGATTCTTTTCCAATTTGGAACTTTTTGTGTGCTTTATTAAGCAGCATTTAGTACAGTATCTAAATAAAAGAAGTTGTGCCTAAATATCAGAAACCAAGGACCAGCATCTGTGTCATGCCCAGTGTCATTCCTGACCATACTGCAAGATACATATCTGTGAATTAAAAGCGCTTAAGAACAAGGGTAACATGCTACCATTCCATTACGTTACTTTGAATAAAAGCTTTGAGAGTGTGTCTAAATCTCTCATTAGGCTAGTAACTAAATTCATAAAATAATAATAATTTAAAAAAAAGAAAAGCCAAAGACAGTTCCCCTTGTCCCTGTCCCAGTTACCTTCTTGTGGTAGAAACAGAAACCACGAATGACTCCAAATGAGAGAGGCTCAGAGTACAGGTACCCAAAGGGTTGTGATTTATCGGTGTGCTCCTTTACGAGGCCTTAGGCAACGTTAGACACGTCTTTTCTGGCACAAGCAGTTGTAGATTTGTCTTGCTTTATGAGTTACTTTAGATATTGTTTCCTGCTGCTTTGCATATTGGCAAAATGAAGACATTACATCTGTTTCATTTAAAATTCCTAATTCAGGCTTACAGCCAAGCTTCAAACCAGTTTTGAGGAGTTAGCAGAATTAAGCAGTGACTTATTCCTTTGTATTTTGAAAACGCTATTAATTTTAATGCATATGTTAATTTAAGTAATAAGTAAGTTTTTAGTATGGTCCTGCTGAAAAATTGCCTCTCAGAAAACTATGTTCCTAAATTATGTAGTCTGTGATAAATTATTTTAAACAGTTTTGCATAAATCAAGCAGCTGAGTTGAGTTTGAGGCCATAATAAATGATGTCTTTATCTTACTTTACACACTAATTGCTGTAATAACTGTGACACTATTGTTGTCCATACTACTTTAGACTGCAGGGAGGTTATAATTCAGTTATAATAGTTTAAAACAACTCTTTTCTATACCAATGACACAGTTGGCTGTTTTCATTTAGTATGTTATATTTTGGAATGCACAAATAATTTATTTAAATATAGGTATATACAAATACGAGGATGGAAAAACTCTACAGAATTCAATACAATGGCTGCATGCAGTGGGAATGACGCTATGATTTGCTTCATAGGCATGGAGTATGAACTGAAAACTAGGAAAAGTTTTGACGGTGTGCAGAAAATCCCATCACCACATTGAAGGATCTTCAAACCTGCAATACACATTATGAATAAAAAACAAAACAAAACAAAACAACAACATTAAACACATTTTAAAACCCCTTCTGAAAAATATGAAGTTAGAACTACCTAGAATTTTCATTTTAATAATAGCAGCAGTAAGGAATACATCAAAGCAGAGGCATTATGGATGGCCAAAAGTCTATGCATTGGTACCAGAACTTGCCCCTCCATACTGCTGCCCTGGTGCAGTGTTTTACACCACTGAAACTCACTGCAAAACTGCTTTATGCCATCAAGTAGCACTTCATGAAAACCAGCTAAAAAACTATGTTCTGTTGAAATACAAATACTTTTAAAGAGACACTTTTTACTCTAACTCAGGAGTAAACAATTTCCAAAGAACGTTTACCGAGCCAAACAAAATCGTGTCATGCTGTAAGCACCTTCAAACAAAACTGAGGTTCACAACCACCATCCTAAAATACTATCGCGGTATTCCACTGCTCAATCTCAAATATTTGAAATGTGTTGAAAAAAGCGCTGAGGGCAGGATTTGATCCAGAGGTACTCTGCTTGTGAACAGCTGCTCTGGCTACACAGAGAGTAAGTCAACAGGTGAGAGAACATGGAGATGCACCAGGGTAAATGCATTTGCCATAATTCTTCCCATCTAAAAGTTGGGCATCTAGTCTTGATTAAACATCTAGTCTGCCTCCACAATCACTGGAGACTGTGACACAGACACCCTGAGAGGGAAGTTGACACCCTGTCCATTTTACAATGGAAGGCTCATTTTGGAGATACCCATCCCTTTGACTGACTGCAAATGTAGCCTAGACTACTACTTCCCTCTGTATCCTAATTTTCAAAGAGGCAATGTTAAGAGAGATGCATCCTGTTATTGAGTATTAAATATTTTCTCATGACTCCACAAGATCAGAAGCATGCCACATCCTGTTTTTGTCATAAGAACTTACTTGTACTCAGGTTAAGGTGCCTTCTTTTTTTATTCCTTCCTAATTTTTAACTAGCTTCTGTAAGAATCTCTAAGCTTTCTTCATAGGGTCAGTCATACACCTAGGCTGCAAAATACTTTGGGGCATATTTTAGTCAGCAAAAGTGAAATGCCAAACCAGGCCAGCCAAGCTGAATACAATTAAGTTGTTTATTAGTACCTCAGTGTTTAGTTACAAAGTTCAGTTCCCGAGAACTCATGAAATACGTCTCTTCATCACTGCTTCACTGAGCGCAAATTACATCTGCTCCATAACTGGCTGCCTATATAACTGTTTCTAAACATTTACCTCATTAATTTAAGTTTAGAATAATACCAGCCTGCCTTTTATTCATCCAGCCTTTCTTCCTCCAGGAGGAAGGCTTAGGCAGCTGTGTTGTACCTGGGCATGTCTGCTGTGTGTCCAGCTGTCCCACCCCTGCATGGCTCCCCTAACTTCCCCACCAGCTTTCAAACCCTCTGGACAGTTTCAACCAAGTCAGAGTGGTACAGGTAACTCAGAGATACTAAGTTCCTTATGTGCCATGAAACGCTGGGCTGGGTAGAAAGGAGATTTAATTATGTCCTCACATGGAGGAAAAAGCTAGAGCAGGGTTCAGAATTGATACAGGGTTTTATCCTAGAAAACTAGACGTCATTGTTCCCAGTACTCCCATAACTGTCATCAATGAATGACAGATACCATACTCAATTTAAAGTGCTGTTACAGGGGGTATGAAATAGAAATCTGTTTCTCATCAATTCTTGATCTTAAATGCAGACTAGTTTGTTATTTTGCTCATGAGTTTTTCTCCCTGGTGTGTTATAAATAGCATTATTGAAACAATAATAATAACAACCATGAAGTTTTGTTATGAAGGGGTGAAAATAACAGAGAGTATTAAGACTTTGTGCTACCCTGTGTGTTGCCTCAAATTCACGGCAGCGGAAATTTCCCATTATGTGAGGGCTCTGCCTTGTCATTACCAAACAGAAAATAGTCTAATACATTTCACTGCGCTCCATGCAGTTTTTTACATAAGCATCTGCAGAGAAAAGTGCATCCCCACAGCTGCGGTTAGTCATCAAACCATAAGTCAATGGTCTCTCTATGCACAAGTTCCACAAGTCTCATTTGTGGACAGCCTCCCTTGATGGCAGTAGAAATTTTGGTCACCTTTCAGCAACAAAATCATGCCCCAAGTTCAGTGCTACAGACTATTATGCTTAAGTATTTAGCTAGTCTAACTGAGCTTTTGCACAGCTCATGAAAGTGCAGAGCATTTGCTTGTAGACTCCCGAGATGACTACTGCATAAAATGTTTATTTCTGCAGTAGAAGTATTATCAGCAAACTTCAGGCTATCAGTGAAGGCTTAAACTGAGCTCATTCATGCTTGATTGTGAGTAAAATTTTCTTTCATGAGCCAAAACTCCCCTGGCATCTTACTTTTTTAACATACTTACTTTTCAGCTGCGTAAATTGTAGTCACTATTACAGTATCTTACATTATAGCTGAAGTGTCATTACCCAACTAGATAAATACAGCATGCACATTTGAAACCCCACTGTTGCTTGAAATACCAGTGTTATTTCAAACCAAGAGCAAATGGAAATATAAAGGCCTTTTTTCCCCTTTGTAAAATATTGGGTACAAAACCAATGTGAAATACTGTATTTTAAAGACCAGTCACTGCCGTGCATTTGTGCGTAAGTTATGTGCGTGCGTATTTACCACTCGCACATCTTTAGAGGAACCAGTCTGAGCAGCAAATGAGTAGAAATATGCCAGCTTTGGTGCTCCAGTATGTAAGGAATCATCATCAGGCACTGGCACACAATTCTGTGTAATAAAGTCCAGTATGGGGAAGCATTGTGGGAGTGCTTCTCCTCCTCCAAACAGCAGGTATGGTGTGCTCCCAAAGTCAGGAAACGAGGAGTTCGGGCTATATTATATCCAGTAAGGCATTTCTTGCATTCATAGGTGGTGCTAGCTCTTAACAAAAAGGGAATTAATGTTTTTTAAGGACATGTTTACCCAGCTGTTGGTGGCATATGTTTTCTCCCCGTGAAACATATTTACTGATAACAAATGAAACTGTTAAATCTAAATGAGAAGCGAAAGCCTCCACAAAACCTATTCATACATACCTGGATCTGGGAATATTTTCTGTGCTTTCCCTCAACAAGAGGTCTGAGATCAGTGTCTCTGGGCTTGATCTCTTTCCATATCTAAGGAAAGATTTAAAAAAAATTATTTTTTTATATGTCAGTTTTTAAAAATGAAGACTAGACACAGAACCATTAGTCATTTTTTTCAGAAAAAAATGACTAGAGCAGACATAAATACAGCTTTCCAGCAAGTACTTTGACTCAACTCGACATAGCCATGTGAGAAAATATTCATTCTTCAGTTTTAATTTTTTCTGTATTTTTCTATATTTTTTCCATAATCATTTTACATCATAGTATCGAGAAACATCAAATATTTCTCAATTTAATGGCTGTTCCTAGATACTCTAGGATCTTGCATCTTATGTGAGCATGAAGGAAGAGGCAGGAAGCTGTGCATGACGTGACCTCCCAGCATGTCATTCTTGCCTACAAACCCAGTTCCATTATCTCATTAACTTTCTTCTTGGTTTAGATGCTACTGTATCCTTCATCAGAAATTAGGTAAATGAAGAGTGGAATTTATCTATTAAGCTAATAGAAAACAAAACTCTGTTTGCCAAGTAATCGGCCAAGATTTTTTAAGATAGCTACTACATTTGGGGCTGCTAAACGCATAGCGCATTAGGTCCTAAAAACTAAGCTACCCAAGGTAATCACCACTCTTGAACTACATGTCTATAGACAAGAAAGCCTCCCGATTCAGAGCTCTGTTAAATGGGATATCACTGGCTGCCTTTGTCCTGTATCGCTACACAGCAGCTGTCTTTCCATTATTTTTTTTTTAAATTTGTTTTTTGAAATCCTGGGTACTATACATTGCTTAACAGTTAAAAAGTACTGCGGTTCCTGGTTCTTGGGAAAGAATTTGCTCTGTTTTCCTGAGAGAACAGAAGCGACAACGAGCAGCCAGCGTGGCAGACATTTCATCACTATAAGGATTCATTAGCCTGAGAGTGGTAACTGTAAGCAAACGCTCCTTGGTTGGAAAGAATTAAGATCATGGTTTGTAACTTGTTTATGTAATTAGTCTGAATCACAAAGTACATTAACAGATAAAAGCTTTGTGAATGCCTCTTGAGTGGAATTCTGATTCCAGAGAAATCAAATGTGTAATTAAGGACTTACATTTTATCCATTACTATCAAGATTATGTTTCTCCAATGACTTAATCTAAATTTAAAAGAAAAAAACCCCACCTTCCAAAACTATATTTAAAAAGCTAGCAGTTTTGCCTGTTGATGGCATAACTTCCTGGGAAGTGGAAACATACCTCACTTTTCAATCATTTTATTCAACTCTGTATTTTTTACATTGCCGTAATCATTTTAGTACATCACCTGTGCTCCAGAAAGATAAAGCATCAGTTTCAGAAACTTAAAGTAAATTTCTTAATCTAAGCTGACTGAAAGCAGGTATCTGAAAAGAACCAGCCAGACATAGTAAAATGCTATTACAATAACGCAATCAAGCATGATGCTGAATCAAATACCTCACACTCCATCACCACAAAGGGATTTATTTCTTTCTAATTCCCTACTCTGATTAACATGGATGTGACCTGGACTTCAACCAAGGGGGAATCCAATTTGCTGTTATCTTAAAGAAATTGATGTAACAAATCAACAACTTGCTCCAACAACTCACACTTGGGCAAAATTCCCACTAATCTCTCGGAAAGTTTTGTCTGAATAAGAAGTAGGTAGCAACCCCCTGGAGTGCAGAGATTTGGTCAAATTATGAAGATGACTGTGTTGGAGAGACATCTTTTATAGGAGTCCCTTCTGTGCTTTGGTTAGACCTGTGCTGGATGGACCTACCATGTCCTCACACAGCAAAGCTGCATGCAAGGTGATCGCTGACTGCGACCAACTGGGCTGGCCAAGGAGTGGCCACTCTTCCTATGTCAGGTGCCTAAACCTCCCGTTTGCTCTGTAATTTTGCCACTGGGAAAGAACCATGCCACAGCCATATTAAAAAGAGGTCATGGACAGAGTCCATCCCTTCTTACTGAAGCAAATGCCTTGGGAGATCTTTACTCCAGCTGCTTCATGGTTTGCTCCTTGCCTTCCCTACCCAGCTCTGAGACCACGTGAATACAGAAAGCTGAGTCTTTATTTGCTGTTTGGGAAACACTTTTATCAAATATCATTGCTATTTTAAAAGAGTGAGGCTCCAAGCTTTGTGAAAATATCTAGTTGGGGTTTATGCTCAGCTTGAGGCATTAAAACCTTTTTTCTGGCATGCTGATAACCCACAGCTCCAGCTGAAGCCAGAGGGATTGAAGAGTGAACACACTTGTTCTTACTAGGAACTTCGTATCTCAGCCTTAGCAAAATCTCAAAGCTTCCTATGAAAACTTGGGCCTTGGGAGGCAAACCCCACCGGTCCAAGGCCAGCGACAGGAGCTGAAGGACCTCAAAAAAGCATCTTGTGGGTCAGATTCAGAAAACTGCCACAAAACCCCTCCGAAGGTCTCAGGATCTGCCCCCTTCCCCATTAAAAGGTGTTGGCATGAAGCGGGAGCACCAGCACTCCCCAAGTCAGACACACTTTCAGGTATCTTCTGCCCTGCCTATAGTTCAAGCTCCAGCAGGAAGGGCCTTCCTGATCTGCTGCAGCACAGGAGAGCCACAGATCCACAAACAAGCTACGAGGTACAAGAAAGGAAGGGGGCCTGCTGGCAAGAGCGAGTACAGGCAGCAGCAAGCAGCAAAAGGGAATGTTTCAAGTAAAGATGGGCTCTGAAAAAAGCCCCCTGAACAGTGCAGTAGAGGGGCACGAGGCAAAGACCACAGGACAGTTTTGGGAACCGAGGTGAGACTAAAGACACACAGACATCTGCAGGGTAGGAGTCTGCATCTCTGCTGGTTACCTTAGGCTCTCTTTTAAGTTATAAAGACCTGGCACGTAAGGAACAAGAGACGTCATCAGAAGCCTGAAACAGGCCTGGTGACCTGTGCCCCACAACTACCTGTTTCCCTCAGATAACCACAAAAGGGTATAAAGCTGATGGACACAGATGTCTGAAGCTAAGTGAGATGGATCTGAAGAGGAAGGACCTCAAAGGAGAGGGGGAGCAAAGCAGCCACATAAAGAGAAGAACAGAAAGAAGGTCTGCAAGGAAGAACCTTCATGGGAGCTGGGGTGAAGACCCTGTGGGTCACAGTAGATCACAGGGGAATGACACTCAAATGCTTGGGTTAGGCCAGAAGTAGAAGCCAGGAGGATGAGCCAGGTTATTCATAATCACAGAAACATCAACCAAGACAAGACAGATGAACCTGAAGAGAAAAAAAGCACTGATCTCCTCATCCTTTCCCAAAGCGCTCTTCCTGATCCATCTCACCAGCTGCAGCGACCAGGCTGCAGGCACCAGGTCTGGTGAGAGGCTGAGCGCTGCCGGCTCACACAGCCTCCGGAGGGGCAGGGCGAGCCCCCGGACCCCTCCTCTGCCCCCCCTTACAGGGCTCCCAAGCAGCACCACGCACAAAAAGCAGAGGTAAAAAGCTGTAAGAAGAAAGCACGCTTTGAGCACAACCACTGAAATGGACCAAATGATTGCCCTTAGACCGGTCCAAAACGCTTCAAAAGTTACTGATTCATTTTGCAAGTGACTGTGTCACTGCTGAAACACAGGACCCCCAGGAGCTCAGTTAAGCTTTCCAAACGGAGGAGGCAATTGCTTTATCTTTGCATGGTTAATTCACCACACACTTTTTTTTTTTTAGATAACTTATGTAGTCAACTTTAAAATGCACATCATGAAGTTGCCATTGCGGTGCGTTTTTTCTGCCAGCTTTCTTGTACTTCCAGGTCAATACTGTTCCCTTTAAATATGAGAGGGTGGGTGGGAAATCTAGGTAAAATCTGAAGAACAAAATTTAAATTCTGCATTGTTTTATCAATCAACAGCAATAACAATTTCATTTCAGAACCCGAATCCGCACAGAAGAATGAAAGCAGTCGCAATTTCTGAGTTCTGTACTTGCACCCCAGAAATTACAGAAAAAAAGCTACACAGTCAATGTTAAAGCAAACATACATGGCACACATCAGTAGTGGAAGCTAAATACAGATGAGAAGGTTCATTTTGTTGGGTTTGGGATTTGTTTGTTTGCTTGTTTTTAAACATGACCTGGTTTTGGACAGGAACCACCTTTGAAATCAGAGATGAAAGAAACAAAAGAAGAGATGAGAGATCGGCCTGGAGATCCCACCACATGCAAGGGGAAAAGGCAGCAGAGGACCAGATTATTTTAGCTGTAATCTAAACAAAAAGTTATCCGAGCACAGACTATCACACACAAGCATGCCTTACACATGAACAAGTTGTGAATATTGCTTTAAAAGTCCAAGGCTGAAGATCTGTGTTTTTATCTTCCTCTTCATCTGTGTTATGCTATTAGTGCACTGGCAGGCAATGTTATGGGTTTGCGGGAAAGCTCTCGCTTACGCAACAGCCTGCCTTCTAATTTAATTCTTCAGACTTCTAGAGGGGCAAATGAAAGCCTAAGTTTAGACCTCTCATCTGGTTTTGATATTAAACAAATAGATAAATATGTCAAAGCTCTTCTGGGTCGCATTCTGTTCAGGGACCTCAGGGGAAACGTCATCACAGTCTAAACCGGACAGATGCTCCCAAATAAAACAATTTTTTGATAATAATTTGCACTTTTTCCAGACTGGGCCTTTACCTCTACTTTAAAAAGCACAGTCATCCCCAGAAAG
Source organism: Falco biarmicus (assembly GCF_023638135.1). Classification (NCBI taxonomy): domain Eukaryota; kingdom Metazoa; phylum Chordata; class Aves; order Falconiformes; family Falconidae; genus Falco; species Falco biarmicus. The sequence continues at coordinate 1,943,971 of NC_079291.1, read as the reverse complement.
CCAGTTCAGAGCCAGGCGGGTTTGGGTCACACTCTTTTCCCTTTCACCTTGAGCTTGGGTTCTTGCTAGTGGTCTCGAGAGGGTTTTTGCTAGGACTAGTTGGCTTTTTAGCACTTGCAGCTGCATCGAGTAGCTGGCAAACCACAAAGCACCTGGATTAGCACAACTCCTCAGCAAGGCTAGAAGGACACTTCTTCCTCATCAAAGTCTTCACTAGAGTCAGTGGCAGCAACAGAAGTGGGAAACTGCTCCGACTGCCCTATCTCGCTCTCTCCAGCTCCCAGCTTAGGTGTGTTTTCTCTCCCTTTTTTTTTTTTATTTTGGGGGGGGGGGGGGGGGGGGGGGTGTCTCCCCATACACTCTGCCCTGTAGTTCATGCTCTGCCTGGCAGCCTGGCTGTACGAGGGGTAGAGAGGGCTGAGAGGGCAGAGGCAGCATCAACCCCTGCCCCTTCTGCCAACTTGGGTGGTGGAAATTCAGCTCCAGACCCAGAGCCAACTCAGGGGTGCGTGGCTGTCACTCTCTAAAGGGAAGGAGTCTGTGCACCACAGTCTTTCCCCGTGTCAGTGGGGGAGGCAGGGCAAGGCACCCAGGCGCACCCCGCTTCCCTCCCCTGACCCTCGCCAAGGAAACGGGCAGCCCGGGGGGTGGGAAAAGGGGATGCCGGCCGGGCCGCTCTGCCTACCTCTGCCGGGTGATGAGGTTGATGTAGTGCCTCAGCGCCGAGTAGTATCTGGCCATGTCCTCTGCGGGGGCATCCTCGCCGGGGCTGTCCGGTTTGGAGGGGTACGCCTCTGCCAGCGTCCCCAGGCAGACCAGCAGCGACAGGGCGAAAGTCAGCACCGACACCCACAGCCTCACGGTGCCCTGCATCTGCACGGCGGGGAGGGAGGGAGGGAGGGAGGGGAGGGGATGCGCTGTCAGCACCTGCCCCGACGGCGGGAGCAGCGCGGCCGCCCCAGCGCGCCCCAGCCCGGCCCGCCCGCTCCCCCCGTGCCCGTGCCCGCCCCGTCGCGGCACTCACGGCGGCGGCTGCAGCGGAGCGGCTCTCGGCTCAGCGAGGCGCTTCTGCCCGTGCGTCGGGGCTCCCGAGTGCGGGGCTCCGTGCCTCGCCGGGGTGTTTTAAGGCTTCCCCGGCAGGCAGGAGGGGCCTCGGGCGATCACGCCTCGCCGGCTCCGGTCCCCCCCGCCCCGCTCCCGCCTGCCCCTGCCCCGGCAGCGGCACGGCGGCTCCGGCCGGGCGGGGCCGGGCGGGACCGAGGGGGCGGGCGCTGCCGCTGCCCCCCCGCCGCCCGCGCGCCGCCCCGCCGCCCCGGCAAATCCCACCCGCGGGCCGAGCCGGCCCCTGCCCCCGGGCCCTGCACCAGCCCCTGCCCGGCCCCGCGTGTCCCGGGCCCGGCCGCCCGTCTTTGCGGCCGCCCGGCGCCGGCAGGGGAGGGGGAGCGAGCGTGGGGAACGATTTACCCCGCTCCTGCGGCGCCGGAGCGGCCCCAGGCTCGAGCTCCTTAGCAGGGATGCTGCCGCACGAGAAAGCGAGACCGTCCGGGGCAACGAAAAACGCCAGACCGGTGCCCCAAGCTCTGACATCGGGCTTAGCGAAAGCGTCGGTCCTGAGGCTTAGCTGCCCGGGCCTGGCAGCAGAGCCGCAGCGGTGAAATCGTTCCTCCCTCCGTGCCCACTCTGCCGGGGAGACCCTCTGCACCCCTGCCCGGGGCTACCTCCCGAGCGGCTTTTCTAAAGTGACTTTATGCTGGTTTATTTCTGTGCCTGAGCCACAGACCAGAGAAAACAGCCCACCAATGCCATGGGATCACCACAGCCTTTCCAGTAGCTGTCCTGGCCCAAGGGAACCGCTCCGAATCCGGGAGACAGCACCTTCTCCCAGCAACATGGGACTACAGGGTCTGATCCGGCCCAAGTGCCAGATTTACATGTTTCCCTGAACTTATCCAGGCCCAGAGTCAGCGGGGAGAGATGGGCACGCTGACAGTGAGCTGATCCCTCGCCCGACCGAGGTCTGAGGTAAGCAGGGTGGGGATCTCCTGGCGCCGTACCTTCCTCCACTGGTTGCAGCAGCAGCCCAGGCAACCAGGCTGGACCAGACACCTGAGCACCAGAGTGCCTGACGCTGGGTAGGACAAATCCAACCTAAACAAAGTTTCAGAATTTGTTGAAGAGTTTTGTGGAGTTGAAAACTATTCATACGTATTAGTGAAATTCAGTTTTAGAAACAGGTAATCTGATTAGCATCTTGATGACCAATGACTAATTCCAGTTGGAATGACAAATCATGACTCTGATCATATCTTATTTTTACTTCAGGTTGAAGGTAAAATAACAATCACCCAAGTAAGAACATTAGACATACTGACAGAAAGCTTCAAGGCATATTCTAAAATTATATTGTACATACGTTACTGTAAATGTAGTTGTTAATTTCTGTAGTCATTATCATATGCAGTTATTGGCTTAATAATAATCCAGCAGATTCTGAAAAACAATATTCAGTTCACAAAAGCAAACCATTTTCATCACTCCAGAAAGAGAATCTCAACATTATCTGAAAAAAAAAACCAACCAAACCCTAGCAAATAAATAGGTCTTGCGGAAGCTCACTAGACTATATCCATTTCAAGCCATGGAAGCAAAGAAAATTCCAGAGCTCTTAACATCAAGCGATATTTTGAAATCCTCATGACTCCATAGTGCACTGGCCACAGACCTTACAGCAAGATTACAGGCTGCCTTTTATCACATCCTGAGTGAAGAATTTAATGTGTGTGAATAATTTTCCATGCCACAGCCAGCAACTCGAGCTCCTAATTTCAGCAGATCTGCGCAGAGGGTGACATCACGTCTTACACAGTGGCCTCACTGCATCCCTGCCTTCCCTGTCCTCCCACCAGCAGCAATCCTGCGCATTCCGTGTTCGCACTGCCCTCACGTTGGCTCAACAGAAGCAGCTGATCTGACAGCCTGATGCCTGCAAATGCCCTCCAGGGCGACTGTGCTTCCAACACTTTCCATCTGCCATGCTGAATCCAATAACCTGCCTAATCCAAAGCTTGCATTGATCCAGTTTATCAGCTTTTATGGGGTGTAGGGGACAAGCAGTCACCACACTGGGGACTGAAGCATCTGGGAAGGTGTGCCACACTGACAGCTCTCACCAGTTTCAGCCTGATTCTGCCACAGCCATCTCCCACCAGCTCACAGGAATTGCAGGTGACTTTCTCACCGTTAAACTCTTTCACCACTTGTAAGTGAGATTGCTGCTCTGCCACTATTTTTACACTATCAACCTTCAAGGCAGCTCAGAGAAAGAGGAATAAGACTAGCAAGCAGAGCAAGATAAACATGAAGTCTCTCATCTACATGCTTACTTGGGCTATAAGGAGGCAACGACATTCCCTCATCGTGGGTATGTCTGTATCGCTTGACATGTCATGCTGCCACGTCTTGGCACAGGCCACCACCACGGCAGTCGGCTGTCAGCATCTCCAGAAACCCTGGATGAATCCCTGCTCTTTTCCTAGTGGTGAGGTATGAGCAGGATGCTGCTCCCTCCAAGGAAATGATTGACGAATCACACCTGCTACGTCCCTCTACGAAACGCTGGGTCTGGAGCACCAGTTCCCCACCAAAACAAGGCACAGACCATACTACCAGTCAGTTTAGTTTGCTTCACAGCTTGAGGAGTGAAGGAAGCCTTCACTTATGCATGAGGAGGAATCAAATTTGCCTCCCATACAAGACCGCAGGCTGCTTGGCAGGGTCTGGGAAGAGGTTTTCTTGCCCACAGTACTGTAATCCAAATCAACTCATCTGTTGGGTCTTACCTTTGGATGAAGTAACATCTCCCAGCTTGTGCTGAATTTGGACTCATGCCCCTATTCTGAGTGGCCAAAAGGTTTATGAGATGTCAGACCTTACCACTCTCACTGCACCTCCAGAATAACACTTCTTTCTGCACAGTTCCAGCATTTAATTTGGGAAACTCAAAACGCTGAGCCAAAATGTTGATCACCCTGCTTTCCATAGTGCCTATTTCTGTAACGGTATTGAGGTTCAGCTCCAGGTGTGTGCTTATGCTCCATTTCATCATTTAAGATGAAGCATACACCTCAGAGCTTTCTTGAGTCCAGAAACTTTTATGTTTGGAGCCACTCTCTACATTCTTACAAAAATTTCCTCTCCTTCTGTTTTGAAACACTGAAAATCCATACAGGCTCATCCAGTTGCTACCATAAAATATACATTTTAACATAGATAAAATATATTTTGGATACATAACATGATCATCAGTATAAACCCAATGTAACGTTCATAAATTGAAAAAAGAAACCCTATACCTAAAGTTACACACATATATAGGCTCCGGTGTTATCAGGGAGACAAAGTGTTCCTGGATCTCAGTGATCTTAATGGGTGTTTTACAAGTGGTTTCCAGCGTCAAGGTCTCCTGCATCTTTGATGATGCCTGTTGATGATAACTCTATGTGGATGCCTGCCCAGTGTTACTGTCCTCACATAAAGCAGGCAGGCATTTATATTCTGGCAAATGGCAGAGCTGCACTTCCCACAAGCAGCTTTGGGATGGGCTATAAAGGCGGAGAAGAAGACAGCCAGGGTAGTTGGAAAGAAATGAGTAAGACTTAGAAGAGCTGATGAAGAAAGGTGGGAAGAACAGAATGGAGTTCAAGAATGCAGCCTGGGAGAGAGCAGAAAGGCACAGGCATAGCTTAAATATGGCAGTACTTAGATATCCACGTTTTTAATTTGCCAAATATTATGGGCTTGCAAATATGCGACTCTTGGCTACACTATAGTGAAGCAATCAAGAGCTTGAAGAGTATTTAACTGCGTACAGAGAGAAAGAAGGGCATTTCAAAGCCCTGAGCAGGTATCAATGACAGGTACAGCGTCAATAGGAAAAAAGTGAAAAGGAACATTACAATCAAATTTTGCCTGTGTTTTAGTGTCATGACATTTAAAGATTCAATAGACAGCTGTTTAGCCTACAAATTTCAGACTACACTAAGAATGGAAAGACTTCCAAGATATCAACATATTAAAAGTAAGATGATAGTGTTCTACAAACAGCATAAATGTGAAAGAAAATTCAGGTCATTTATTAATGGTAATATATACAATTGCATTAAACAGGGGCATGATATTTGCCTTAACTAAAATGAAATGTAGTGTGATTAACTTGGGACAGAATATTATTTATAGCATGCTTTCTGTGGTAGGCATGGGATTAAAGCTGTTCTTTATTATTACAAATACACATAATATCATTTTCTCGCTGTTGTGTGCATCAGTGATCCTAAACTAACATTCCACAATAGCCCATTAATAGTCTTTGTTTTAAATACAAAAGCAAGATCAATCTCCTAGTAGAGGGAAAGGGTTAAAAACTGGAGCCCAAGGAAGAAAAGATTTATGTCTTACTAGAGACCTGGAAATGGCAGATTTTATCAGCTGATATTGCCTGTGCTCTTGCAGTTAAAATGTCTCACTAAAGGTTTCCACAGCTGAGCAAACCTTCCAGAAATGCTGAATCTTTAGGACTAGAAGTTCAGTCAGATAAGCGGTGTATAATTATTCAGCACTCACATGAATTTATCTGAAACTATTTGGACAGAAAATGGGGCTGTTAATCTCAAAAAATCAGACTCTCACACACTTTACAGTATTGCTGATTTCAGTCTGCTTAGCAATACATTCAAAACAGCTTCTCATTGTGCTTTGATGTCTCATGGTACCCACATTTCCAAACTTTTATGTGTCCGTTTCAGTACTCATACTCACCTGTACACGCCGGTAAGAGTCGAACAGAACACCCTCTAACCCTGAAGCGACCACCCCTTCCCGCCTGTTCAGCAGCAGTACCATTTTCGAGAGGCATCCTTGTGAGTCCAGCGTTAAGCAGGTTCGTAACACTCCACCAAAAGGTAGGGCTCTGGCTGAGTACAAACAACACGAAAATACAAAAGAGAAGAAAAAGCGATTGGATCAAACCACAAGCCCGTATATCTTACCCTCGACGGCATCTAAAAGCAGATTCCTAAGACTGTCAGAACAGAAATAGAATGTTACACTATTTCCCCAGTATTCTTTTCCCAACCTCTGTTAAACTGTGATTTAGGGACATCCCAACCAAGTCGAGGTTTTGTATGTCGTAGCAAACTTGGAGTACCACCAGCCTCCTGCGGCAGTCCCACAGCATTCCTGCTGTGGATTACCAGACAGGAATGGAAGCCATCAGCTGGCACCGTCCTCTTGTTAGCACTGTGATGTGACCTCCGGTGCCTGTGTGCCACCTTTGACCGCAGCACCAGAAAAGCCCAACGCTGATGCCAGGGAGATGGGTGGTATTCAACGAAGGTGGCGAGTGCCTTTACGTGCCACGGTGGCGTGACACATGCCATGCTCTCTGAGCTCTCCTGGACATGAACTACTTCTGGTGAGCACAAATGGCTCCTGTACAACTACTTGACTGTGAGCTGCAGACCCAAGATGCAATACAAGAACATTCTTTGCTATTTAAAGCGATGTTGTTCATAGCTTCACATCAAAGGCCCGCAAGCATTTGACTCACAATCACAGCAACATACAACTGGAAACCAGAAAAATAAAACCCGGGTTCATTGGAACCTTATAATGAAAGTTGTTATTTTTCTTTTCTGAAAACACAGCCAGAGAGACTTCTGAAATGCTGCAACAAGGTCAGAGGGTTATCAGCAATTGTCCTGAGGACACACAGTACAATGCACAGTTTTGACAGAAACACAACGATACTCAAATAAGTAACAAAACCAAACCCAGTATTTGCAACGGTAATGACATTTGTTTTGCTCTACCTTCCTCCCTTTCCCACTCCCCCAGGACAACAGAAAAACAAAGACAGATTAGTATGATGGAGATCAGAACGCTACCTCTGGCAACATGTCTACTGCTGAGACCAAAGGCAGTAAGGAACAGCTTACAAGAAGACAGTGGCTTAAAGCAAATGAATCAAGCTTTATATCAGAAACAAAAATTTTCCACACTGAAAGAAAGTGGTTTTTCATGTGTATAAGATGACGAAGTTGCCAAAGCTGTCATGACTTAAAGGCAACCAGAATTACTAGAATTAACCACTCTCAGCTTCAGTGTACGTCTTGACTTCAGTCCTGGTGAAGAGGGAATTAGGAGGGAAAGTGAGAGAAGTCCAGAAAGGCTACACTGTGAGATTGTGTTGAGTGACTCTGCCTGAAACTGAAAAAACAAAGGCTTGCCTGATGGGATTGTGCCAAGGACTGAAGAAATCCAATCACACTTACATGGAGAACTGTCACACATCTTACCTGCAGGGAGTAAATCAGAGGCAGACAGAAGAAAGACATCTGCAAAGGCTTCTGAAAAACCCTGCTATGTGTGTTTATTCGCAGAATATTACCACTTACTGATAATGTGTACAGAAGTGAATTCATCTACATTCAAAGCACTGGAGCTGAAAAATATCCTTCTGCTTAAAATGTGGATATTAAAAAAATCCCATCTTCTTTCCTAGCAGATTCACAGTCCAAGCACAATCAGAATCACTTTTGCTTCCTGTCCTGCAACATCGACACAGCTGAGAGTTAACTTTCTCCTGTATGGTTTCATAATTTTATATGTGTTGAATGCTTTATTACTTGTCATGGCACGCAGCACGGGAAACCTTGGATGCCAAAGTTGCAGCACATTTTAAAAGCAGATCTAAACTTGGAGACAGGGGTGACTGATTAATTTCAGAGTAATACAGGATGGGATTTGCATCTGCTGGCTTTAGCTATCCAAAGAGTGGGCGTTTGCTTTAAGAATTGGTCCAGGGTCTCCATATGGTAAAAAAAAAAAAAAAAAAAAAAAAAAGAGGGGAAAAAAAGAAGGAAAAAAAAAGCAAAAACTGGTGGCTGCAGAGCAATTCACCTAAGATAGATGTCCATCACAACTGGACAACTGCGAACTCACCAGGAGATGCTCCTCTCTCCCTGTCATCTTAAAATATAGGCATCATAGACTACCCAGTCATGCACAGTCAAAGAAACTGAAGAACAACCTGCACACTGGTGACCGGGAATCCTTTGCCATCGCAAGTGCTTGGATGCCACAGAGGACCACAACAGTTCTCCATACTAGAACTCATCCTTTGTTTATACCCTGACATGCACATTTGAAATACTACAGGCCTAGGATTTAGGAAAGGGTCATACACTTAAGATAGTGTCGTACCAACTGTACTGGTCTCACAGGGCAGCGACACATGGAAATGTCTTGATACACTCCCCCCAAAAAATGTCCAAATGGCCTTAACTGTGCACTGGCCTTATGCAGCTTGACTGTGTCCTAGCTAACACCTTTCACTCCTGCTAACTGGATGAGTTCCATCAAATAAACTCCATATTCAGCCACTAATTCAATAATTCTGACATCAGGAAAGAAATGTTTATCCATTATTCTGTGGGGTTTTTTCCTTGCACACTGGTGCAGTTTGGAGCAAAAGATCACGACAGCTGTAACACTAAGGGCAGGCTTTTGTTGTATATGACAAGCATAACAAGAATATGGATTACAAACTCTAGTATTGAAACATACCTTCTAAAGTTCTTCACACTACTAAAACTATCTATTTCATATTTTAGTTCTTATTGTCTCTTAATCCACTCACACAACCTTCTGTCAGGCACTAAGTAAAGGTCCTGTTGAAATAAAAGAAAATACGCCTTCAACAAACATGACTGAAAATGGATTCTGCCTGATTTAAGTCCATTTACTCCTTTTTCTTTGCTTGCATTTTGACAGTATGTTCTTATTTACTAATATCATACATTATTTTACTAAAATTAGCAGTGATATTATTTATGCAAATAGAAGCAATTAAGCAAGATGTGATATGGTCCCCCTCATCCTACTGCTGTGCTGTCCGTAGCCTCACCTACTAATTGTTGCCTACTAAGAGACTGCAGAAGGAAATACGGAGTTACCCATTATATTTGTTTGAGTTTAAGATCGTGCGGAAATGCCTTTCTTTCTACACTCTCCCATGAGAGAAGGAACAGACTTAGAAACTTTTGGCTCCCTTTATGCATTACACTAACCTCCACCCAAAGCAGGAAAAGACAAAGGGCTTTACAAGAGCTGTGATGCTTGAATAGGAACCAAATTCTGGGAAGCATCAGCGTGGGTCAGATGAAGGGATCAGCTACAGGCTGGAAGCCAAGGGCAGCATGCTGCCAGATGTGCTACACGTACAACACCAGGGCTGTGCTGATAGCTGGAAGAGTGGACTACAGAGAAGAGAGTAGATCAGGTGTTGACCCTCCTCAGATTTTTTGAAGCTTCAAGCAATAGCTTCACGGGAGAAGATCTTGGTACAGCTTTTAGCCTTTGCTCTGCAAAATGCACCTGGCAAAGCACAGCCTTGCTACACAGAGTGTCCACCCTTTCAATCTTGAAAGGTCTGGATGTGAGATAGCACTGTTGGTGTTTATATAGGCTTGGTCCTTTCATTCCCATTTGCTGCCCATGTGCGTTTGAAGCAATTGATGTGATTAAGCTGTCATTTGCCAGCACTTTGCACACACCCCCCCAGCAATTTCCTGCCCGCCTGGCAATGGAAGAATGTCACCTCACTGCTGAAGAGTCAGCACTCATTCACAACAAATACATTGGCACAATAATAATTTCTACACAGGTATCAAAGTGGTCAAATAAATAGTCGCATAGAATAAAAAGTCAGTGCAGAACTGCATATTTCATTGAGGAGGAGGAAAGTCACCCAAGATACCCACAGATCAGATTTTTCTAAGGGACCCATCCCCACAATACTTGCCTGCAACCATATAAAGTATGCGTGTCTGTGAAATTATCTGTACATCTGTTTCTGGATATACAAGAAATGGCCAAACCTGTGATCTTTTGCACACTTCAGTATGTTCAGATGGAACCACTAAAGTGTTGTTCTTGAGAAATAAAATCTCAACTGCACAGTGCAATTCCCCAAATGTTATTTGTTTGTTTCATAGCAGACCTGGTAGATATTTTTAAAACCAGCCAAAAGTTCTCTAGTTGTAAGAATTGACATAATCACTAAATATATTGCAAAGATTTTCTGGCATTTTCTTGGCTATCTGTTCTGTATTTTTCTTATGCTCTTAATTGTTCAGAGCAATTCCCCATTTCTCAGAAGTTTCCAGAAAATTATTTTTTTTGCCACGCAGATCACATTCAAAAGACGATCCACTATTTAAAGGTGTTAGATCAAACCAATCCCTACTGTAACTTTCTCAAACTCAGCAGTGCTATTGCATCGTGACGAATTAGTACATCAGCTTTTAATGTACTGACCTTGCAGTGCAAAGTTAATATAACATTACTTTTGCATTTTTGTGATGATATTATTATTGAGTTTATATTCCCAGGGTTTAGATTTAAACCTTTTCTTTTTTTTTTTAATACAGGGACAAAACCCCAAAATCTCCCCTAAACCAACCACATAGTTTGAAGCACACAGGAAAACCTTTGGTAACATTGGCTTATCTTGGGGTTATAGCTGCTTTCACTGCTGGAAAAGACCAAACTAATTCATCTGCCACCCAGGCTATATAACTACTAATGGCAAGAGTGTTAAATGTGTTGCAACAGGACATGCTAGCCTATTTAATTAGTGTGGCCACCTGCTCAGCTCATATCAGGGGCAGGGCTGCCATCAGCTATGTTTAAAAAAGAGTCTCTGATATATTTGCAGGTGAACCTTTAATCTTAGCATTTACTGCGTTTGAAACCAGTGTTTTCAGCATGTTTCTGCCTCCAGAAGATCTTAACATGCCCACCAAGTCATGAGATGGATGATAAAAGTACAGTATGGGAAACAAACAAAAAGGAGACTCTTGCACACTGACTGCCCCATTCTACATGTTTTCTAAACATCATACATTTGTAGAATTGGTCCCTGCCCTTCTAGGTAGATTGAAGAAGTGTCATATAACCCAAGTCCAGTTACCTACTGAATAAGATCCATCCAAAGTGGCAACCTCATTACAGTGTGGCATCACTATATGACTGGGGAGGTTTTTTAGTCTTGTGCAGCTTTTACGGACATATTATTCCCATGATGGACTCCCAAAGTCTCATTTATCAGCAGCTTTGCTGATATAACAGTGCTACTACAGGTCAGACTCACTCTGGGTGTGTTTCACTGAAACCGTATTTGTCTGTTGGCTTCTCTGTGCTCCTCGTTACCAAAGTATCCAAGCATCTCATCAACAGCCATGAATTCACCTCTGCAGTGCCCTGTTGGAAAGCACTGGTCTTGTACTTGGCAGAGGAGTGACTAAAACCAGGGAGATGAACACCCTTGGCAAAGAGAGCCCTGGCAGGAGTGGGAACGCTGACTCTGAGTGGTTTAATCTGCCGGGGAAAAACACAGACCCATTGTCCCATTAAAACAAAGTGACTGAGCAGTGCCTTGTGAGCAAATAAATTTGCAGTGTCTTCTGTGGGAGTTCAGCAGTCACCCCCTGCTGTACTACATTCTCATGGACTAGAGACTCCGTGCACACCTCCTGAAGCTGTTGCTGCCTGAGCGAGTGGTCCCCCAGGAATCACACAGCCTCCAAACCTCACCCAGTGACTTAGGCACCCACACCCCACCTCAACTTCAGTTTAGGTGGAACTGGGACAGTATAACTTTTGCATTTTTAGTTTGCTAAATTAAAACTACTCCTGACATCAGGGTGGGCACCAGCATCACATTGTGTTGCGTGTCTCTGCAAGCATGAACATTGAACAGACTAAACCTAAGTCACTTCAAATGAGGAGCTGCCTCTTCCCTGCAGCTCTGAGGGCATTCTGCAATTTCCCTGTGATTTCAGGTTTCTAGATGACCAGGTTTACATTGTGGTAGGTCTAGTGTAAGAGTGGTGCCTGTTGGTGATTCCAGAATCCCTCTCAGCTGGCCTCAGCACTGCTGGTGTGCTTACTCTTCTCAAAAATCCAGTTCCATAGGGAAGAAGTTGTGTCCACTAAATGAAAAGAAATAGTGCTACTGCAGAGCACGCTGTAAAAGAAATAATTCTCCCTTGGAAAGTGTCTGGATGTCAGTCTTACATCTCTTACGTGAATTACCTATTTTGCAAGGTTTTTTTTAAAAGCATAACGCATGCAGTTTGCAATGGTTTAAAAAATTATCATAGAAGACAGTTGAAAAATATCTGTGTGAGAGTAAGGATGAAAATAATTTTCTTCTCATTGTTTTCAGACTCTAATATTAGTGAGCTGCGACACAACAGACAGCATCTCAACGCACCCATCCAAGCCATGGTGTCTGGGCAATCAACTGCTAGCACCTGGTCCAGCTTTCCTTGGTTTTTTGTTTGGGTTCTGTAGTCATTTTTGACTCTGTCTGAAATCCCAGGCTCTTTGAACAATTCTAACACAATCGAATGGGTTTGTTTTTCATTCTTAAAACTAAACCAGTTATTGCATCATTTATGTCAGCAGAAGTTTGTGCCTGGGCCTAATTAGCAGTTCCCAGGAAGGTGCTGTCTTCCTTGGGGTTCAGCCTGGATCCACATAACTTTTATTAAAGTATAAAATCACCTACACAGACACTTCCATGAAACACTGATGAATCTGCCCCAGGAAAGGGGAAAGAAGGCAGCAATCTTCCCTGTTGCTTTTTGTCTCTGCTTTTATGTCGGTAGTATAAATATTGTTGTCATCACCAAGAAGGACCCACCTGACAGAGAAACCACATCAGATTTAAGTCTCAACGTTAAGCTTATTTTACAAACAGATAGAGAGAAAAAAAAAAAAACAAACAGTAAGCCTTTAAAAAAAACAAGTCTTCTATTTAAAGTTGTACATACATTTCTGGAGATAAATTCTGGCTGCCATACTGGAACAGTGAGGACATGGTCACTGTAGAGTTTCTCCTCAGACATTAGCTAGCTTGGATGTGTCCCTATGAATAAGTCAGGCCTTTTGAGATCCACTGAGCTCATCTTTGAGAGCTGATTGCCCACGATTTGTGGAGGTGGGAACATGCAGGAAAATGACATATGGCCACACAGAAGAAGTGGCCACATCTGTGTTAGCAACTGCAGTGATCAAGGACCATTCACTGGCCATGAGACAAGGTGCCAAAACACAGCTAAACTGTTTTCTCATCCCTACAACAGAGTAGTCCTGTCTAAACAGCTTCTCTCTGTTCTGGTCATCTCTGACAGGTGGCACCTCTTGGAAGCTTACCATTTTCAGAAGTCTTGGGGTTTATTTCATTTATTATTTTATTTATTCATTGGGATTACTTTTTAAGGAAGTTGCTAGCCCTCATGAGTCCAAATCATTGGGCATGAAAGGATAAATGGGACAAATGTGAATCACTGTTTGGAGATGTTCAAGACCACACCAGCTACAAACCAATTCTTGCTTATTATATAAGTGCAGGTCACAATTAAGGGCAGGGGAAAAAAAAAAACCCCAAACGAAAGTAAGACAATGGATGATTATGTAGATTTGAATATAGATTATGAGCCAGGAACTTTAATACAAGAAAACTGGTAAGTGAAGCAAAAGGATGCAACTCTATGGTAAATAGGGCTAATAATAGTCAGATGCGGGTATTTCTCGAGCTAGCTCGATGGCGTTAGTGAGCGAAAACCAACCTTGGGAGAGAGACACAGTTATGCTTGTTGGAAAGAAGCCATGGGAGCAGGAAGAGAAACTTTAAGATACGGAGTAGTCTGCAGAGCTTGTGGCCTTGTAGATAAAGGGAGTTGCTAAGTGGCTGTGTCTGCAATAGAAAAAAGAGCCAAGAGTGGAAAATTGCTGAGCATAGTTACAGGCTGACATGTCAGCCCCCTGTAAAGGTATAAAAAGCTTACTTGATTTTAATAAAGTGTCTTCAAGGTGTTTTCAAGTGTCTTCATGTCTTCGATCTGCTCTCGGAGTCCGCGTATCATACGCCACAGTCAGAAAGACATTTTGAACATAAAGGGAGTAAAAGGAATCTTAACAGTGGAACTGGAAATTATAAAATTGCCAAAAATAATCCAGAAAAGGCAGACATGTTCAATAAATAACTGTTGTTTATTTGGCCAAGGATCAGATGATGTGATCATTTCATAAGCAAATCATGAAACAATTTTCACTCCAACAGTGCATCAGAAGGACGTCAAAGAAAAGCTACTGATTTTAGACATATTTATAGACTAATTCTCAAAATGAGCATATAAGAGTTTAAAAGGGCCTATGTGAAAACCCCTCCAGACCATCAGTGCTGATTTTTCAATAACTCTTGTAACGTTGGGGAGGTTCCAGAAGATGAGAAAAAGTAACATACCGGCAGTATTTTTTAAAAAAAAAAATAATAATTAAGAGAGAACAAATGATACAACTCAGGTAATTACAAGATTCTCAGACTGACAAACATCACTCCTAAGCAAAATAAAGGAATGGCTGATACAGGACCCAATTAATAAGGAATAAATGGGAGGCAGTATAATTATCATCACTCAGTGGAGGTTTTTGGCAAATAGATCCTGTCAAACTAACTTGATATCTTTCTCTGATGAGATTACAAGTCGGCTGATGGAGGTAATGGTGTCACTATATTTGGGTGGCTTCTACAAGACATTTTATGCAGTCAGTACCATATATTGCAGAAATGGTTGATTAGGATTGCTTTGAACCAACACTGCACACACTAAATGGATTAAAACTGGGAAGCGGTTACATAGCAGAACGTCGCTGTAAAGATGTGTGTTTTCAGTGAGGTTCAGTGGGGAACCAGTCCTACATCAATTAACTTTTTTGCCTGAGCTGCAGAAGGAAGCATAAAGTCATCATTGAGATCTGTAGATAACAAAGGCTGGGTGAGAAGTATATAATGAAGATGATAGATGGCTGATGCAGACAGATTTATGGTGCTTTATGCTGCATCAGGGCTGATGTATGATATTACCGCACATGAAAAAATACACACAGGCTTTCTCCCACATATACCTAGAAAGCAGGAAGATGCATAAAATGGGGAACATAAAAGTAAACATTCAATGCTTAGCCAAATTTTACCACGTGGCAAGGTGGACAGAAGAAAAGACATGGTATTAAGACCAGCTAGCTGGTGTTCATATGTCTAGAAAGAAAGGAAGGAGGGCATCCCTGAGGACTCTGGAGAAACAGCGTCCCTCGAGTATGAGAACTCATCCAAGCAGGAACATAACTCCCAGGAAGGAACATATGTTCTCAGTTCAGTTCTGTGGCCAAAAAAGGAGCCCTAGATCTCCTAAAAAGACCAAGAGCTGGTCCCGCTTTTTCCCTGAACATCGATGTAATCATGACTGGAATATCATGTCCTGGAAAGGACATTGATAACTGAGAGGGATCAAGGCAGCCCTGAAAAAAAGATTAAGGAACAAGAGGAAGCATCTGTTAGTAACGCTGCAGGAACTCAATCTATTCAGTTAATGAAAGAAAAGGTTGAAAGGTAATTTGATGAGTTTGTAAGTACCTACGAGGGAATACAACTTTGCTAATGGGTTATTCAGTTTAGCAAAGAAAAGCAAGTAGATGAAAGTTAAGGCTGGAGATACTTACAATGGAAACGAAATGCAAAATATGGTTTTGGTAGAAAAGAATCTTCAAAGCACATTTTCTAGCGATGGCAACTTTTAAACAAAGACAATGTTCAAAAACCAGTAGTCTAGATCAAACATAAATCAACTTCTGAGAGTCCTACAGCCTGTCATACACAAGAGGTCAGACCTTAGGACGTACTTCTGCCCTTACTACCTATTTCTAGGGTAAAACTGAGTGTAACTGGCATGGGGCTATCTCCCTGAGTTTGCAGAGAGCCTGAAACAAGAAATCAGAGGTCAGCACTGACACCAGGCTCAGTAATGTTTGTGCCAAGGCTTGCTGAGCTGGAGTGTCCAGTGCGACACCAGCAGAATGTTGTAAGTCTTATCGGAAAAAGAAGCCGGTAACCATGAAGTTATTGGCTGTTGAAGCAGTGAGCTGCTGGAGACCAGCAATCTACCACCCCAACGAGGTGATACAGCATCCTGGGGAAAGGAATAAAGCCACGGAATGGGTTTCAGTGATTCCCGAGACCCCAAGATGGTTTAGCCCTCCCTGGAAAGTGGGGCTACAATGGGGCACTCACCCTTACAAATTTCATTATAAGAACTGTGAATGCTGGATGCTAAAGCCTACGTCCTGATTATCAACACTCTCATAGCGCAGGCATGTAAGAAAGGGAAAATGCTGCTAGCCCTGTGAGAATAACATGCAGTAGATAAACAAAGAAGAAGAAACCAAAACCAGCCTATAAATTATAAAAACATTTTTTGCATCTAATATCAAATGTACATGCAGTGAAATGTATAAAATGATGTTTGCAGAAAGGGTGTGGACACAGGAATCATGGGGAAAAAAAAAAGAAGCAGTAAGAGGAGTAACTCTTAATAGAAGCACTTTGTAATAAAAGGCAAAGCCACATCTAAGACTGTTGTGTGGTATATAATTCAAGATTTAATCTAAATGTACCAATTTCCTTCACAAAACAATAGGTGATATTCTAAACTGTCAAATTAAAAGGAGGAAAAATATCTGCCACCCACTGCTTCCTGCATTTTGATAGTTAAAAATATTCACTTTATTTGCAGAGTGCTTTAATTTGAGCCTTATGTTTTCAATTTCTCTCAGATCAAGCTCCTCATCTCCCTGAATTCTCTGTAGATTCAAGGCTGGCGTGAGAATAACGGAGGCAATCACTCGCTGTTAACAATGGCAAATACAGAATAAGTGGGAAAGAGACACACTCCTTGCCAGGCCTTGTAATTACAAATTTGGCTTGGTTCATGCAAGTTCAACTCAATCCAGATTTTACTGTGAATGTTGAGGGTCCAAATCCAACAGAGAAACGTTAATGGAATTACACAAAGGATGAATTTAACCCAGACAGCTTAATGCCTGTGTGTTTCTCATATGCATGTCTCTGGTTTTGTCATGCAGGAAGTGAATGCGCAGATTATAAACCACCAACAAAAACGTTTTATGAGGAGCAGCTGGAAATTTTTGCCAGTTCCAAATACATTGCAGGTATGAGTCTTTTCAGTCAATGCGCAGATTTTTTTCAGCTTTTGTGCTAAATGTTTCGGTGCATGGGCACAATCCAGTTACACTTTTTACTTCTTCCCTTTGGCTCTGCTTGATTAACTTTTTTTTTCTTTTTTTTTTTTGCAGCCCCCCTACAGAGAAAGCCTCCCTTACCCCTGCTGCAGCAGGGTTCAGCAGAACAGCTAATGTGAGCAAAATGATCATTGAACTGGTGCTCACCAGGAAGAATTTGTTTGAAAAGTAGGTGGTCGAAACCCCCAGGAAGGGACACTTCCAGAGCAGTACCAGACTTCATGAAGCATACAGAGGATGAGGTGAGCCAGAGGTGTTCTCCAGCCCGGAAGGCAGATGGCCTTTTTCAGCTTCAATTCAGGATGTTTGGTGTTGCAAATGCTTAGGTGCAAGCAAAAATACAGCCAAGATACAAAGGTACAAAGTCAATATAGGGTAAAATCAATTAGACTCTATCAATAATACAAAGGCAAAACCAACTTTAGTCATATTAAATTTGCCTAAACCTTGTCTAGTCTTGCACGCTGCACAGGTGTGGGCTTATATATGCACACTTTAGCACAAACAGTGTAAAATTTCTCCTGGATGCATGAAAGTACCATGATTCCCTACTGTGCACAAGCTAGTTCTTCAGGCTTTTTCAGATCCTTTTTGACATCTTTACTCTTTATCTTTGACCAAGAATAAAAATATTTTTTTCTTTGTAACACTTCCACATTTTGTAGAAAGAAACTGCACTTTTTCCCTAGCCCAATCAAGCATTTTAATTACCTCCTGGCCGAGAATTTTACCAAATCAATTAACAAATAATTATTTTGTGACTAATAGTACTGCCTCTTAAATGCTTAAGGCATGGTTAAGAAAGGCTATGATATTTAAGGAAGTGATCCATTCCCACAGTGTTAACTGGTAGCAATTTAAAGGTGTGGTTCAGCTCCTTCAGAATCTGGACAGGTTTGTTAATGCTCTGTGAGTCTGAGGACCGATCCAGCCCTGCGTACTAGTCTTTTCTTAGAACATACGTGGTCGTCAGTTGCAATTATATTCCATTCAGACTTCAGAGAACTTCTTTATCAGTTCTTTTTTAGGCTAAAAGTGTCTATAAACCTCTATGTGGTCTGTTAAGTCTTAGAAAACGTAAATGTGAAACAGGGAGGAAACTTTATTATTTCTGTTTTTGCAGCACACGAATCTCCTTGGTTTAGTTCAGTGTGGGTTAGTCAAACCTTCTCCCCCATTTTTAAGGAAGGGAGTAATTTTGAGTAAGTCACATCCTTCAGGTCTCTTGCTAAATCGAAGTCTGGGGAGATGTAGATAAAGCTATAGTCTCCCCATAGGAGAAGTATCACTGCTCCTACAGGTCAACTGATCTCCCCTTTAGTGATGCCACCCTGGGATCTCATTATCCACCTGGGGCTGAAAGCAGGAGGCAGATGATAAACTAACATTACAGATTTCAGAGGCCACAATCTCAAAAAACAGGGTGGTAAGTGCACGGACATCTCCATCAGTACCTCCATTACAATGGGGGTACCTAACTGATTCTGGGAAATTATATTCAAATATTTAAACAAGACTCTTACCATTTATAATGACCATAAAAACCCCTAAAATGAAGCACTACCCACTTGTAATTGCTGATTATATGCTGGGGTTTTCAGCTGAGGCTTTTTCCTTATTTGCTTTATTATCACAAAATTGGGCAGAGATAGTTAATATAATGCACACACAAAAAATTAGACCTTGCACAGAGCAATCTGTACTTTCCTTCCTCATTTTTATGTTTATTAGAGATAATACTAAGCAATTTCATGTTAAGGCAGAGTGAGGCATAATTGAATACATTTTCTCTCATGTTGTGTATTGTTTTATATAGCAAAAATACGAAGAACAGGCCTTCATTGAACAAAAATAAGGATCACTTCATGAACATCTTAAAACCATTACCAGGCACAGAGGCACATGTGCACCTGCTTAAATTCTCGGGTTTTTTTTTTCATCCTCCTCATAGCTCGGACACCCACATAGTTAAAAAATAGCTTGAAAAACAGCTACGCTTGCAAAACACCTCCCCTTCCAGGATGGAGAGCTGTTTACATTATAGCAATGTTTACCCCAACCAAGTTCTGTGACACTTCATTAAGACACACAGAGCATGAGCAGTGGCATCCTGCCATCTACCTGCAAGATGAATGA
Source organism: Falco biarmicus (assembly GCF_023638135.1). Classification (NCBI taxonomy): domain Eukaryota; kingdom Metazoa; phylum Chordata; class Aves; order Falconiformes; family Falconidae; genus Falco; species Falco biarmicus. Next base: position 1,924,612 of record NC_079291.1, on the reverse strand, counting down.
AGACAAGGCTGAGGTCCTGGTGCTGCAGGAACCTGCTTTCACTCTTAGCTTTGCACGATGGGTGTCCTTTCACTCTTACCATTGCACGCTGGGTGTCCCCCTCAACGTATCCTCAGTGGCTGGCCTTGAAAGGCAGCCTGCAAGAATGGAAGGGAGGTAGGTTTAAGTTTTTTTATATCTACTTGCTCCCCGTCCTGGCCTCCATGCTCCTCTGAGAGACCTGTGGAATGGGAGGCTATGGTAGGAACCACAGGCTCCCCATGTGCTTTCTTCCCTGGACTGAATGTTACCCTTCAATCTACTTCTTAATGTCAACAGTTTGGTTCCAAGGTTGCAGCAACTGGCAGCCTGAAAACTCTGTTGCACAACAGTCTCTGCAGGACAGATGGTTTTGGATATAATGATACCAGCATGTATTTTTAGTGAGTGTTCATGAGCTGTTTGCTGGATGGCAGCCCAGCGCCGCCAGGTTCAGCTCAAATAAAGGAGAGAAATGGGGTGCTTCAGCGATGTCCACAGAAAAATGCATGAATGGCCAAATCCTCGGCATGAGAAAAGAGAAGAAAACACAGGTGTCTGGTCTTAATCAACATGTTTCCACTGGAGCTCTCTGCATCGTTGTCTTAGCTGTCCCCTACCTACTTTGATCCCAAGCAAGTGGCTGGAGAGCAAAAATCTGCAACCCAAACAGTGTCTCTCTGAAGCTTGGTCCAAGCCTGACACCAAGTGCAGCCCCTGCTCTCTGGGTGACCCTTTCAGAGAGCCCGTGAGGAGGTACAGCAGAAAGCAGGACAGTGCAGGTGCTGCTTCCCTCCAGTCGCGTCAGGAACTCGTGAGCAGCAGAGGAATGGAAGTTCACCTTCCCAGGGGCTGCCGCAACTGGTTTTAATTTCCTCCTGACTTGAGAAAGGACGTGTGCCGGAGAGGGAAGGCTGAGACAAAGTGGGAAGTGTTGGTGTATGGATGAATGGTTAATAGGTGCCTTCCCTCCTTAGGATGGGCAGTCTTTCTGGTGGCCTGTATTGTCTGTCTTCTCTGGGCAAAAAGATCATTTAAAAGGGATCCTCAAATGCTGTACCCAGATGTGCACTGTGTGCGCATCTTCCCGAGCTACCTTGGCTGGTTGTCAGCCTCTCGTCTACCTGTTCTTCTTGATCTCTCTCACTTTTAGCTTCATAAATAAACACACTTCACCAAACACTGAACGTGATTTCACTTTGGGGAAATATTTCCCATGTGCTTCCTGTTGATTCTGTGGAGAAAAATAAGAGACTTTATTGCATTTAGTATCCTTGTACTGAAAGAGTAACATAAGTCTTCTTACAAATAAAATTTTAGTTCAACAAGTCATCTGAAGGGTAGATAAAACTCTATTGTTTAAATTATTGAAACACTAATGCATTAGCATACTAGTATGTCTGCTTTAATAACATATAGGAAAACAACAGTACATTCGGCAGTAAAATGTTCTAGTAAGCTGCTAATAAAAAATAAATTAGCATAATGTAGCCATTCTAATTTAATAATCTTCAGATTTTTATGATATACAGCAGAGTAAGCAAGCCTCATTTGTTGCTTACACATACACATTTCATATGCATAAATATATTTGACATCAGTTTATATGCATAGCTATGTTCTTTCCTAAGGATTCGTACATCAAATGATATTCAAATTATATCTGGCTCTAAAAAAACCCTGCTGGGATATTCAGCAACTAAATGCATTCATTCAGCACTATTAGTGATCATTTTCAAACAGGAGTTTCAGAAATAAGGGAATACGCATATTCTGTGTGATTAATCGGGACATTTTATCTGTCAGTGCTTCTTAGAATAGCTAATTGGTTTTCCAGCATCTGTGCATGGTAGATCTTGGTTAGCTGTGCATTAACAAAGGGCAACTCACTGACCCTGCACAGTCAGACATCATTATTTTCAATCAGAGCAGTCAGTTTCTAGGGTAAATTACAAATCCATCGAATATTTCTGTTTGTTGTGCCAGTCAGGGAGTTCATACATCTGACCCAAATGGAACCTCACTCGCTTTCTGGCATTAAGAGATAAAAACTGAAATTCTTGTTTCTTTGATGGTGTCTTTCAGAAAAAATTGCCACCTGCCTTTTTGTTTTGAAAAGGACTTTTTTTCTTTTTTCTTTTTTTTTGGCTTAAAGTGAGAAGAAAACATACCTCTGATAATACCTGTGAGTATCGCCCTACCTCTCAAAAAAATACCACTAGAAAGGGCAAACTTAGCCTTGACTAGCTGACATATTTGAAATAAAGTATTGCTCTAATCAGCTCTTTAAAACTTGGTGTTGAGTGAAGTAGGTCAGGAATGGATTCTTGCTTGGAGCAGGTGTGTCTGCCTGCAAAACTGTGTGAAGTCACCCCTTCTGCTTTCAGGTACAATTACCCTGGTATTTTGGCTCAAGTCAGTAAAAGTAAGTGGACTGTTTATGTTTCATCTCTTCTTAGAAGCAAACAAGCAGAGGAAGTGAAAACATCCTTTAAAATTGTTCAAGCCAACAGCAAACCTCTTCTATCCCTCCTTCTTCCCGCTTTCCCCTCCTTTCCTTTCTCAAGACATAACCATAGAAGAAATGAAGATGAAGGCAGATTTGTTAGGCAAGAAATGACCAAAATCTTCTGTTTATAATGTTAGCCTTGAAATACAAATAATAGTCATCCTGTCTTAAGAGCCAGCTATTTTTGGCTCCAGCACCTGGTACAGTTTTTTCAACAGTTGGTTTAAAGTATTTACAGATTTTCTTTGTGCGCATCAAGTAACCCTTGGAAAGAAAATGCTGTAGTGTGAGGATTACGGTGCTGGTCAGCAATCAGAAGTTTGGCAACACTCAAGTGAAGGTTCTGCTCTCTCAGCTCAGGCACATGCAAGGCAATGCCTTCACTTTCCCGTTCCACCACCAGTGTAATGCAGGTGTTTGTGGCAAGGTGCGATGTCCGTGTTCCCAAGAGTCAGGACACCGGCCTGCCTGCTGTTGATGGAGCCCTGAGGGTAGGGGAATTAGAAAACTGCACTTTGAGTTCTCAGTCAAAGAAGAGACGTCAACCACCGGCACCGTGACTCGTGTAGACACCGAACTCAGCTACCGAGATGTCTGTGCTGCAGGACCCCGTCCCAGCCACGCAGTGAGCCAGGAAAGCCACATGGAGAAAGGCAGCAGAGGGTGCGGGCCGTCCAAGTTAGAGGTTCACCTCTCTTCACCGGCTTTAAAGAGAAGTTAGCCTTGAGTCTGTAACCTTCCAGCTTCAGACAGAATTGAAGAAAACTGGAGCACCCAGTTTCCCGTTCTAATGAACCAATACTTTCCTCTCCTTCACCCTCTTCATGGAGCTACGTTGAGGATTAGCTACCTGTGAGCAGATCACGAAGCTTCTTATGCCAGGGCAGACTCTTCCAGGGCTTTTAAAATGTTTAGCCTGTCTTCTCAGCGTAGGCCAGGAGAGGCTGCTGGGTTAGAGGTGAATATTATTGGCTGTAATATGAATGAATTAGAGCCAAAGGCCAGATCCAGCAGTTTCCCAGGGAGACAAGATGGCCCAGTTACATGGGCATTAGCCTGGGGTTTAGGACAGCTGATCTTCCCTCCCCATTTCACCCCAAACCTCCTCTGTGCCCTTAAGCAAGCTGCCTGATGCAAATCAAAGGGGTTTAGCTTCCCTATTTTCAGATTCCCATTGGTAAAGTGAGACTCATGACTCTTCTAGGCTTCAGAGGGATGTTGCAAGGATATTATATGAAAAATTATGAAGCACTACAAACATGAGTATTTAAGAGAACACCAGAAGGTATAAATCTCTCCCAGCTCCCAGACTAGACTGCTCATCCATCTTTTTGTTGCTGACGAGCTGAAGTAGAAATCGTAGCTGACATATATTTCCCTGATCAAGGTGCTATAGGCATTTCGTTTAGAAGCAAAACCCATTTCCACGTTCCCAGGTCCAGATCCACGTGCAAGTCCCGGTTTTGTGACTTAATTTCTTTTGGGCTTGCAAAGATACCTGAGACTCACAAAGGGCTACAGCCGTGCAAAAGCACTCTTACCCGGAAGGTTTCCTGTTCCTGCCGGAGAAGGAAGGCTTGTTTAAATGCAAATACTAGTTTCCAATAGTACCGGCAGTTAAAAAGTTGTGATATTAGGACAATACCACAAAACTAACAATGTGACATTGTTTTTCAAGAAAAAAGTTGGGCTGATCAATAAATACGAGTTTTAAAATTACCTCCATCAGAATCTAAGTCATTGTTTATAAAATATTAATCCATTTAATAAATATATAATTTTCAACTTTTTCCTCCCCTTTTATCAATATTTAAAGTTGTCTTTACATCTCGTTTTTTTCAGTCCAGTCATGTTCTCCCTCAACACTTGCAAGGCTTGGCTTTTACATAGGGTCTTACTCACCTTTGCCAGCGCTGTGCTTCCCTCCAGTGATGGAGAAGGTGGCCCAGGCTTTGATACTGTTGCATATAGGCATTAAGTGCAATCAGGCTGCTTTTATGACGTTTTTAAAATGTTTATAAAATTGTGAGTAACAGGGCACATGTTTTGAACAAAGATTAAGAATAAACAGGCTTGTTAGTGTATAATTATTGTGTATGAGTTTCTGGTTAGTTGTTTCTATTGCACAGACAAATAGGATGCACTTGAAAGCCTCAGCATCAAAAGCTGAAAGCTCCAGTACTGGTACAGCAGATGAATATTTTCAGGGAGGGGTAAAAATGTCAAGCCCACTAACAAATTTACAGTACAATATAGTGAAAGAGGAAAACAGTGTTTACGGATTGTTTTCTCCAACATGGTACTTTTTATGCGGCAGAATAGCACTTTAAAAGCACATTGACAAAATGTTTCTCCTCTCGCTGAACTGTCTTTATTTTTAGATTAGATGCTTATTCTATACGTATATTTAGACTGATATAGCAAAACTACATAGTGAATTATATTGTGAAAGTGGCAAAAGAGAAGGTACACTGAAGAATGCAGAACAGAGCCTCATCTTCTAAAAACAGTTTGTCCAGACCGAGGTTACAGCTTGAATCCTCTCTTTGCTGTGTGGTCACCCAGCTGGGTGCAGTTTCCCACACTGGTGACCGCTCTCTGGAGCAAGGGCTGTCTGCTGTTACCTGACAGGACACAAAGGAGCTCCAGGTCAGAAGTCATATGCACCTGCTACATCTCAAGTCACGATGCCACATTTTTGCTGGGCACGGTGCTGCACGCACAGAGTATGGCTCCTGCACCGCCCAGCCAAGGAGGAGCGTGGGCAGTTTTCAGAGGTCAGAGCCTGAGCGCAGGGATGTGCCCAGGGATGTACCCTGCCACCACACTGCGCCGCAGGGCTCCTGCTCTACATTGGTTCCTACGCCCATGGTAAACTACTGCAGCAGCAGCTAGTACAAAAAACAGAGGGTGGATGTACTCAGAAGAGAAGGGTGTCAGCAAGCCCCTTGTCAGGAATGACACAAAGCATCAGCCCGGGCTCTGCCTGCTCTACAGGGCAAGCTCCTGCATCCACCCGTTCAGTCAGCCAGCCATCACCTCAGCACCAGCAGAGACATGAGATTCGAGCCCCACAAAGACACTCAGAATCCAAAACGAGCTTGTCCTTGCAGCAAGCTGATGCAAAAACTCGGTTTTTCAATGCACAGTCTACATTATCCTACCTAAACTTGAGATTTGGACAAACACTTGGTAAACCAGCCATCTGGGTTTTGAACATGAAAGTGTGCTGGAGAAACAGAGCAAAGAAATTTAATCTTTTGAAGTCCTCATCACACCGGATTAATTTAGCAGGCCACGCTTCTGTTCTGTTTGCATTATCACAAAGTGTTTGATTGACTTTGACATTAGAGTGAAATAGTTGGACGTTAATAAAAGGATACAGATAAGGAGCTAGAGAGACAGATACCAGGATCAGATTGTTCATGCTTTTACACTCACACTTTATACACTTGTCTATATATAAAAAAATTGCTTTTGCAAACATCAGAACGTTCATTACACTATTCAGAAACGGAGGTTCACTGTGTTAATCTGCTGAAAACTGCCTCTGCGATGATAACAGGAAATCAGTCACTTATTTTGCTGGATTGTTCATAAAACTGACAGACAGGCTCCGGCTGAATCCGAGAAGCCTGCACCTGGTCAGAAAACTGTAAGATCTGACAACAGGCCCTCTGTTGCTAATAATTATGCACCAGTTTAATCACCAACCTCATGCTTAGCAAAATGAAAGCATAAAACTGGGTAAATGATGAAGCTATAGGTATTTAAATCATACAGCAGTTTTTGTTCAATTGGCATGGTGATGAGTTTCTCCTTTTTTTAAAAAAAATCTAGATGATGCTGACAGTATTTAAAACTGAGGTTAGAAATCACAGCAGAAGAATCTGACCTGTGACATGTCACAGAATATGTCATTTTGCCCTAAAACAAATATAGATTGTTGATCACTTAAATCAATACCTCAAAACACCTGCAGTGCAAATAAGATTTAAACTCTATTTGTTCTTTCCTATGCACAACGGTCACTTCTTTGATTCCTATTTTGCTTTCAAATTAGTTCAGCTGAGAAATACAGAGTACAGATGCAAGTTTGATTGTATAATTAGTCAAGTTGTCCCAGATCAATTTAAATTTATTACTCTTCAGAAGGAGTTGGGAGACAACTCTGTGAGTAGATAAAAGGTATTTCCAGACACAAATCTAATCTATTGTCAGATGTGTTTCTGTGTTGTAGTTTTGGGGTTTTTTTTGTTTTCCCCTACAAGGAAGATGCACTATTATTTCTTTTGAAACCTTAATTTTTTTTTAACCATGCTACTCCATCACGACAAACTAGCTGCACTAGCATCATGACTCACATTTGACTGGCTTTTTGCACTGGCAAACAGTCATAAAAGTAAAAACTTAGTTAAGTACACTGAAAAGAAAGTTTAAGGGGGGGAAAAAATAGGAGAACAAGAGGCTTTTTTAGGAGCAATAAGAACACTGATCTAACCTCAGTTTTAACATTGAACTAACACAGCAAGTGTCCAAGCTGTCAGTGGCTGATGGGGATACCAGATTGCTCTGGTGCACGGGACATGACGCACTGTGAATGGCTCGTGAGATGACTTTCCCTGTGAAATGCAGAGCTCTGCTAACAGAGGCTGGCCTGTACCCTTCCTTTGACTGTCATGTACGTGGTATTTCCTGAGTTCTGGGGGGTGCTCCACACATTTTGCTCTCCTGGGGTCCTGGAAGGGCCAGGTGAACTTCAGTCCAGCAGCTCCCAGGAAGGAAGGGAATGAGGAAGGGAAGGCAGGAGACCTCCCATGACATTCACTGCTCCTGGAAAGGACCAGAGGATAGTTGAGCCAGGCTCTTCCTGCACCAGACAATGGAGAAAAAAGGAATAGCAGGCAACCTCTGCTGGTGGGACCAGGCTGCCTCCAATAATGGTCCCACCTCTCCCACCGCACCCACACACACACACATCTTCAAACAGCAGCAGCAAGCCAGGCTCTGCTCTGGGCTGTGACAAGCTGGACAACATGTTCAGCTGTCGCAGCAGCATTCTAAAATAATCTACCAAGTTGCTTCGTTTTATTCCCTCTCCTGCCATGAGACTGGTGCATGTAAAGAACTGGAGCTCTTTACCAGGAACACAACACTGGGGCTATTTAACACGTGCACAGAACTGGCACTGTCTGACATTTGACAGCTAGGCAGTTTGAAGTTTTGATCAGCTAAAATACGCATGCCAAAATGAGACTTTATTTACCTTAGGCTTTCAGAATACAAAATAAAATAAATGAAATCAAAATACATCTGTATCATATGATACATGCCTGCTCGCCTGAAGGCACCTACTGAACTGCCTTCCAGGTGACTAACCAGCTCAGAAGAGCCACTGGATACAGGATTATATTTAAGAGCAGCTGAGATCCATCAATTTCTTTAAATTACCCTCATTCTTCTGCAGTAATATTTTCCCCTGTGAAAAAGAGGTAGAAGGTGGCTGGAGCTTTCCAGAGCAGCATGTAAGAGAGACAGAGATGAGTCCAGCCTGACCTAGAAGGGCACACCATTGCAACGTCAGAAGGACTCAGCAGTGAGATGCTGCCCAGGCACTCGGGGAATCATAGAATCATAGCATCATTTAGGTTGTAAAAGGTGTTTAAGATCATCGAGTCACACCTGCTAAAGAGCCTCCCATCTCTTGTTATTTTCAAAGCTGTATAATTCTCAGTGCTTTAAGCATAATGCTTTTGCGGCACAGGGTTATATTTAATTGCATCCTTTCTGTTCGGTTATGTCATTACCAGCTAGGTTAAACCAGCAGTACAGAGATTGCCCAGCCTACAAAAATTGCCCAGGCAGCCGCCTGGAGCAATGGTTGTGTACACTGTAAGGTCTGGGGATGGGATGCACTGAGAAATCTCTGCTGGGGAACAACTTTGTGGTGGGTGATTCTCTCCTGGTCTTAGGATGCCCAACAGATACACTGAGGCTGGGAGCAGATCCTTCAGCCTCAGTGTGAGAAACAGAAAATAAACTAAGGAGGCATCTCTGCTTTGGAAACATGTGACACCTAGAAACCGATCACATCACGAGATGACTGTTCAGAAGGGCAATGGACCATATTTTACCCCACATCCGCAGTGAAGAGAAAGGTTATGATGTTGCACTTAACTGCCAAAGACTAATTCCCATCTGTTTCATCCTTGCTAACCACATCATCTGCCACAACGCTAAATATCAGAGCCAAAGAGCACTAAGAGTTGTTTAACCCTATTTTAGTAAATACATTTTTTTAGAACATGAGCCAGACCCAGTCAATTTTGCAGTATTCACTATATTTCATGTTATTAAAATCTTCATTTGGGGGGGGGCGGAAATATTGTCAGGTTTGGGAAAATCACAAGAGTTCACACAGACATAGCACATTTTTCAGCAAACATTATCACAGCAGGTTCAGCACAAGACATTATAATGATTTATTAAAGACAGTTAATTATTTTTATCCATAATTATAACTATTTAGGACCAGTTTTAAAAGGAATGCTTCTGTTTTAAAATCAAGCTGCTCTCTGCACTTCTATTTGAAAGTTATCATTAAACAGCCAAATAAAGTACAACAGTTAACTTCAAAGACTTGCTGTTCTATTACTTATATTGCAGTATATAACATTTCTGCACAGGGGCCTTCTTCTAATATCTCCTAACCCACCACCTCATGAATTTCAATTATGTGTGGCAAAGAAAAACCCGCACCATTAAGTTCATTAAAGATGTATTGTATTAGCCCTTCTTGCAATTGCCACCACAAACTAGGACCTCAGAAAAGCAACAACCCCCCTTCTTCCAATTAATTAAAAAATCAGTATCTCCAGAATTATTCGGTTATCATCCGGTGACAGATGATAGCAAGCAAAGACACCAGAACAGCTGGGTATGCATGTGAGAGATGTCACAGGCAACACTGCCCTTCATTATGTTGTATCAAATGATTTATGGACACCTCCTTTGAGGAAAAAAAAAAGCAGAAGAGGTTTACTGGAAATTTAAATAAGAGAAAATCTGGGCTATACACTCAGAAATGGAAATTGAATAACATTACATTGAAATTATTCCTTCAGTTTTTCAAAACCATCTCAAAAAGGCCATCCCGGCATCATCAAAACAAAAGAAGGCATTTTCTCCTGTAGGGTGTTTACAGAAACTGCAGCATATGACAGAAAAACTTAACAAGAACAAAGAGTCCTTTTATTATTCATCTGCAATAGTTTTATGTGTTTTAATGTAAAATGTTTTTTTTTGTTGTTTTAATAACCTTGCCCTCTTATACGTTGGTATTTATGGATCTCTATATTATATATACCGCTGACAGTTTCTGTGAATGAACTAACAACAGGCAAACAGCCAAGGAGAACCACGTGGGGTTCTTTTAAAACAACAATATCACCTACAAATCTTGTCCTACCTCTTCAAATGGTTATTTCTAACTGTATTTTTAGGTATTACCCACAAAGTGTTAGTATCTTCCTTCTTGGGGATACTGCAGAGTAATAGATTTGTGTGCTAGTTAAGATAAACCCATACTTCCAGGGTCTATTTTCCCCATTTTTATTCAGTTTTATTAAATAAAATAATTTATATTGCAATATAAGTACAAATGTATGTAACACCAAGAGGAAAACAGCTTAAGCATGACCAAAAGCATCACATGGAACTGCAAAATGTTGCACCATCTTATGGATGGAAGTTTAAACAGGGCTCTTAAAATTAGCACAGAGTTACCTACACACACACAGGTTTTGGGGTTTTTTTGCACTATTATACCTGCTGCCAGGTGTATTAGCCCAGCACAGAGATGTCTTCTGGCCTTTTACCACCGACTTCTGCTGACGTTGAAGAAGCACCTCCAGCAACAGCAGCCAACACAAAGGTAATGCAATTCTGCCTTCCAGCCCTCAGCCATCCACAGCCAATTTAGCAGTATGCTGCTTCACGTGACACCAGACTTTTGCCTCTTGGCCTGAAAAAGGAAGGAGAGTTTGTGAAGAGCCTGGGAGGAACAGACTAACTCGCTTGTAGATACGCTGGCAGACAGATAGGCAACACAGCAAGTGCAGATCGCTGCTGTCAGAACACTTGACACGAACTTGTCTTTACGAGCACAAACATTTCATGGAAGGTGCTGTGTAGGCAAGCTACACTGGAGAGTGCTAGAAAGTTTTTAAACCTTAAAAATCTATTGCCACATAATGGACATGTAATGTTTTCTACTGATAGCTCCGTTTTGCAGTTCACAGAAATTACTCAACTTCCAGATAATTAATTGTATAGCGTATTATAATGTCTTCAAATGAGTTAGGTAGTAGATTCACTGCCTGGATGTTTAATGGATTAATGCTTTGCCACAGTACTAACCTCAGCGTGCTTAAAGTTCATTGATTTAGTGTTCAATGAAACGAAAGAGAAAGGGGCAATATGGAGCTCAACTGGGAAGGATTGCATAGAGATAATATACAAAATTGCAAAAAAATTAGATGGTACCCTACAATTATGACAATTACTGACAAAAGTAGAAAGAAAAAGTAGAAAGAGATGTACTTTCACTCAAGCAGATGCTGGAAACGGGCACTTTAAAATGTAGACATAATGAACATCCATTATTTGAATTAATCTTTCAAAAGGTCTAAACCATTGCCTTTCTGAAAACGAAGGTGCATGAAGACAATCTGAGATTCGCCCTTCTTTTACATATCTGGAAGTACAAGGTTTTGAATAAAATCTTATCTGAAGCATCAATTTTACTTGCAATTACACAGTGCTGCACAGAGCCAGTGAGGAGCAGCCCTCCAAAGACCCTTCTGCTCCAGAGCTGGGTAACTGAGACCTCATCAGTCAGCCCAGGGGTTAAATGCCTGACCCATAAGCGACAGCCGTTACTTACAGCGTGCCATAAGATCTGAAAATAAGGTCTTCATGTTCTTATATGGCTAAGAAATAAATGCCATCCCAAGAGTTCAAAATCAAAAAGACAAAATATTTTATCATCTCTGTTTTTTTAAATTAAGCCATGATTAAATAAGGCTGTAGCAGATCAAACTGGACTTTGAAACCCTCCAGCATAAGTTCAGTGTCTTAGCAGCACATCCGTCCTTTCACAGAAATGAAAAAGGTGCCCAGCTGGAGAAATATGGGGGAAGTGCAGAAATTTAGCTACAATCTGGCAGCATTTTTTAGAGCATGATTAACATTAAGAGGTTTGCTTCACGGGGAATACAGTGCTCAGCACTTTCTAAGTTCCAGTCTGTAACTATTACTCTGAAGAAACAAAAAAAAAAAAAAAAAAAAAAAAAAAAACACCAAAAAACAAACCTAAGGAAGGAAAAAGATTAACAAATTGTTGATCTTAACAGTTTACAAGCTGCGTTAACAGATGAAACTTTCCATGAGAAGATTTGAGTGTGTTTCAAGGAAAATGTTGGTAATGCCCTGAGAAAATCAGCTGTGGTTCAGCTCCAAAGCAACTACCCTCCCTTGGTGTGCTCTGCCCACTCCACTCTGCAGAAGTCCCTCAGAGTGAAGGGCTAAAATGCTCGTTTTAGACTTTTTTTGCGTTTTAAATGTAAAAAAAAAACATGTTTGAGCTCAGTTCAGCTACTAAATCCATGGTTTGTGACTTTAGCATTTTTAAGTGCATGTTGAGCTTCTGTGGAATACAGCAAGATATTTCTAAAGGTCATTAAATGCCACTTTGCACCTCTAATTATAAGATAAATTAGGCAAGCTTGCAAACAATTACCTTCAGGAGCTGACATAGGGTAAATACAGCCAAGGCAGTGAAAAGCCTGAGCCTTGGCGTGTGTTAAGACAGGTTCCAGTCAAGGAGCTCCTTGTAGGTGCATTGCAGGAGAATTAGGAAAGAATAAGGGCCAAAGATAATCAAAACTAATGAATTATCTGAACCATAAATTTTAAAGAAATATCTGCATTAGCAGGATAAAGATGACACCGAAAAGTTGAATGAATTCTCCTGACTGAATAAAAAAGGCCAAAATATTACACAACGTTGTATTAATCTCAGTTCATTGCTTTGATTAAAAATGCCATAGAATAATCAGGAAAAAATCTAATTATTTCATAATTATTATTTCTATAACAGCATTTGTATTGAAGGATGAGTATCCTGGCTTCTCTCTTTAAATACAAAGTCATACATGAGAATGGTGCTTACTGTCAACCCAGGAGGAGCCAGCAGTTCTTAGATCAAACGTTCAGGTTAAGTATTTTCTGATTTCATCTGGTGCTTCACCTTGGCACACATGAAGTTTCCAGTAGGTTACAGACTCAGTAGTGTACCTCTGGGGCCACATGTTACAGGACTGGAACAAGAGTGTGATTAGTTTTGCAGAGTACGTATAGCACAGGCAGAACCATGCCAGCTGACAAATAGGGAATGCTTTACTTACTCCCCTTCCTACAAACTACGTTTCAGATCCAATCTGCCAGTCCTTCCTCATGATAAATTCCCTGAGAATTCACCATTTTACTTGCAGGCCGCACAACTGGAGTTACTAATGGCAGCAATAAAAATAAAAATGCTATAAACCTCACAATTCTCATTTTCAGTTGTCTTCCCAGACAGCGATTAATCTCCAGAAAAAGAAATTATGTTTTCTCCACATTGTTAGGCTCCAGGAAGGCTTACCATGGCAGAACTAACCTTAGGCATAGTAATGGTGTTTCTCTTACAGATTTCTGTCATGGTCAGGCTAAAAAAACACAAGGTTTGTTCAGGTGGCCCAGAAAAAAAGCTTTTCAACTCCCCCCTGGCAGATAACTGCAATATGACCACAACACAAAGTAACAGGTGGATCATAGGGTACACCTTGCCCCACATGCAACACGCTATACGTGCAAGGATGTAGAGTTAACTTTAAAACAATGGTGGCTTCAGCAGAGAGGACAAATTTTCCTAAATCTGAGGCAAATTGGGTTGCCGAGCAATTATCACTAAATGTTCACACTGCCACTAAATCTATCAGTGAAGCAACAAGAAACTTGCATTTTTCAAAAGAATACTTGCCAGTAAAATTACCAGAAAGGTAATTTTAAAATATTTTCCAGGCTCTGTAGGCACTGGTTTTTATTCCAGTGAAATAACCTGGCTTCTTTGACTTTGAGTGTTAAATTTGATCAATAAAAATCTCACTAAACTTGAAACAAAAAAAAACCAACTAAAAACTGTACTAGTGTTTGGTTTTGGCATATACTCATGTTGCTGAGTTGTGATATAACTGCAATCATTAAAAGAAAATAAAAACAGTTCTCTCCATATACTCATTTTGTAAAGCGTTGTATTTCTAGACGCAAGGGAAGAGATGGCTATGGTCATTCCAGATAATCAAAGTTTGAATGGATTTTCAAATTTACCAAGTTAGAAGAGTTTGATGCAATATCATTTTGCAGAAGGAACACCACCTGATTTTGAAGGGAAATGTAATATTTTTGGAAGTACTTCACTTAATGACTGATAAAAGGCTCTGAACATGCATTTTGAAATACGCCTCCTGTACTGGATGGAATACAGATGTCATCTCTCAAGGGTGAAGTTATGATACTTTCTCATTTTAGCAGTATTTGCAATTATCTATATAAATTCTCTCCTGTATTACACAGAGAAAACAACTCACGCTCACTGCACTGAGATGGTGACATTGGTTCACATGAGCAGTCCCAGCTCCTGCAGAGGTAACACCTCACTTCTCCAGAAAACCCTCAATGCTGCCATGCAATGAATAATCATGTCTGAAAATAGAGATAAAGTTACCTACAAGTTCTCCCTGGGGCAAAATAAGGAAGAACATTTCATTTCTGGCAGACTACAACTCCCGAGCCCCACTACACATAAAGATCTCACTTAAGGTTTATGAAGCAACGATGAGACAGCGGGAGAGATAGAAACCTCCCGGGATACAATCATTTACTTCCACATGGACTGTTAATGAATCACAGAATCGCAGAACTGGCTGGGTGGGAAGGGACCTTTGAAGACCATCTAGTTCCAACCCCAAGTGAATGGTCATTCTAAGGAAGTTCCGTAGAAAGGAGGTAGGACAGAAATTCTTGCCAAACCTCCATAATCAATGCAATAGCAGTGACAATTTAATCTCTCATCAAAGTAAATTGAATATCGAAAATGGGTCACACTCGCTGTCTTGAGATCTAGCATCATGTCCATCATTTATCTGTCAGGAGGCTTCAAAAACAGAGATCCTGTGTTGCTCTTTAAATTACATGTTCAGGTTTAATTTAACAGATTATAAGGAGGTCTTACTAAAATATCAGGATTATTATTGCAGCCTGTAGGAGTTTCTTCTCTCTTTTCCTCCATTCTGTTCTCTGAAAACCGAATTTAAAAGAAAGTTTACTGTATGTTGCTGAGAGTTGGTTTTGAATGTGGCAGGTTCCTTTGTTTTTAGCATCAGTAAAGGTCAGCCACTCCGTGCTGTCACTGACAAGCTCCCATTCCATTTGGCTAATACGTTCCACTTAGCATCACATACAACAATCAGAGATATTCTTAATAGTACGAAGTTGCAGAAGAACAAACACATGTGTGTGCTATCTAAGATTTCCTTGGAGTGAATTACACTGGATGAATTATTCTGAATTATTCAGAAAAAGAAATTGTTTACTATTCTATCATAACAGATGCTCCAGACAAAGAAAAGAGGAAGCTGTTGCAGCCTCTAACTGAGCCGCAGCTTTTCACAGCTGAACATGGTTGTGCAAATTAGCTGGTAAACTTTATGGAAGAACCCAGAAAGAAGCAATTAGAATTACAGTGCTGGCTAGAGAATCTGTAGTTTGTAATCAACCAAAATTGTGCAGTTTTCCATATTCTGTGCTGATAATGCAAATGTAACCTTTGAAGGAAACTGTTCTGTATGTAGCACATCCTGAAAGAGAAAAAAACATTGAAGTCCATGCAAAAAAGCTTCAAGGATGGTAGGTTGTATATGTCTTGCTCGGGTCATACGTGAGCGATAACCAGATTGTGAACAAACTCTACAAAGCATGCACTTTGGTCACTGGCACAAGTAACAGGGCAGAGCAAGATCCCGAGAGCAAAAGAAGAACCATGATAAAACATGGATTGGCTTGAGAGCGGGGGCTAGAGAGAGAGCCCTTGAGGAAAAAAGACTACAATCTACATTGTTCAGTTTAGAGAAGACTGACGTGACAACAGCTTTCAAATACGTGAAAGAATCCAGCAAAAGAGGAATAAAACAAACACTTTGGGACTCTGGAGACGAGAGAGAGGAATGAACTCAAAATGCAAGGAGAAACAGTATAGTAATATTAGGAAAAAAATCTAACAGGAAGAACAGATAGGTATCAGAATGGATCGCCTAGGAAGACTGCAAAATTTCAGGCAACGTGATCATACAGTGGATCATATTTGCCAGCTCACAATTATGTGGAGGAGGTCCTCTGTGCCACCAAAGTGCCGTGGAGTAAAGGGATGTGTGAACACCTTACAGATCTCTAATAGATTCCCCTGTTCTATTTTCTTATGTTGCACCAGACAAGGGGAAGAGAAATCGTTACTGAGCTCATCTCATTTCATCCCTACTGAAGTTTTAGCTACATTTTGGTTTTCTGCAATATCTTTCTGCAAATTCAAGATGGAAAAATTGACATGTGTTTAGGCCTTGTCTTGGAAAACAAAGATGATATTTAAGGACAATTTTCAATATTTTCTAACAAACACTGAAGATCAGTTGTTGATCTGATGCTACGCTGATCCAAAGCAAGTGGCTTCCCATCACAGGAAACATTCCCACTCTTCAACATCTTACCCTTGGCCACACGCTTCTCCCGCATTTCTTGTGTAAAATCAGCTGATTGCAAGATCCAGTCCAAGGCAAAGAGAAGGTGATCTGGTTAGTGGAACCAGCCCTGTTGTTACCATCTCAACATGACACGCAACCACATGTAACGTGGCACTGCTTCTCAGTATTAGCTGATACTGCTGCAGGATTACACCTGAAAAGCTGTCCAAGGCTACTGAAGTTCACAGTCTGCGCATTAAAATATACCGCAGAATTTGCAGACTGCAAGTTCCTACAAATACAATGTGAAGCATGCATACGATGTAGGGCATGCGGTATTGCTGCAAACTGGTTAGGATATCCAGGTAACTCCACTGGAGAAACCACATGGAGATCTTGGACTGAGTCAGAATAGTGCATGGGTTTGCTTATCATTTTAGCCACTTAAAAAGTTTTGACCTCTGCTACCTCCAGGGCCCATTCTGGAGCAATCAGCACTTGACTGCTACTACTCACCTCACAGCGATGAGGGCAGATTTAATCAGTGTTGTCACCTGCTTTGAAGCCCATTGCTCAGCACAATGCATAATTACTCCATAAGTAATTATTATACAAAAGTAGTTAATTTGTCCATACTCAATAGCTTTCCAGGTTATCAAATTAATTGTCAGAGTTTTTAAAAAACTCCACCTTACATCATTTAGGCATTAACTTTGTTTTATCGTACAGTAGTGTAATCCAAGTTCCTGCCCTTACACCAGGGACAGATTGTATTTATCTGTCCTCCTAAGATTTACAGTTTGTTTGGGTGTTTCTTTTTCTTTTCATATGAGTGTTCTAAATGTCAGCCTCTGGGTTTAGTTTAGGTCCTATTTATTAATTTTTACAAGGTCTGTTCAGTTTCCCAGAGTGCTGGTTGGGAACCTATAAAATGAAGTGAACATTCAGCTACATTATATGGCACAGAGATACAAGGTTCATTGATCCCTGAAGCAAATTAAATACAAATAATTGCTTTCTTTTTCGCTGCCACTGTTGCACGCTTTTTCCCCTCTATGTCTTGATGTGCGTTATTGGATGCAACAGAATTTCTCAAGATGAGGAAGGGTAAATGTCAAACATATAATGATGGAAATACATAAAGATGTTCCACAGCACTAGTATGTATCATTGCTTTGGCAATCCAAAGGAAAGGATATTTGCAATTAAATGATACTGCCAATACTCTGAAAAACTGGCCACTCACTAAAACTTTTTATTATTTTTGAGATATCTTCATTAATACTGTATACAGATAAGTCACAATAGGTGGCATATAACCATGATTCTAGCTATATGACGATAGATCAGAGAAATATTACTAAATAACGTTCTTCTGTAGCCTGGGTCTCAGAAGATCAGAGACACGTCAGCATAAACAGCACTGACTATGCTGGTAAAGGATGAACAGTTTGCTGCACCCTACTACACATAGACAGTCACTCCCTTAGAAACAGGTATTTTGTTTATTGGGGCAAGTTGGGACAGGTTTAAGACAATCCTCTAGGGCTTTCTCTTCCATTCTTGCACTGGCTACAAAAGAAAGTAAAAATTATAGAATATGTCCAACAATCAAGATACGTCAGTAGTTCAACCACTTTCAGAGGCACGCCACTACTGCTTCCTACACCTTACCCCAGGACAGCTGCGCTCTCTGCAGAAGTCCGAAGGTAACATCTTTTTTGTTTCCTGCTATTAAAACAGTTATCTCCTATTAAAACTGCACCTGTGGGGTGGTGCATGAAGCTAATAATGCAGCGTACCTCTTCTACAAATCTCCCCCATTTCCCTGTTCACCCCCCATTTCAGAAAAGCCTGCTCCTGTTTACAGTGACTGGGCATGAAGATATCAAATGCCAGTAAGAGGAATAATAATTGCCTTCCCCATGCTCTTTAAGCTCTCTTAATTAACATGTCTATTGTGCTCCTTTTTCTGCACATCTCTTCTTCTCTGCCTGGCTTCTCCTGTTACAACCTGCAGTACACAGCATTAAAAACATCATAAATCATGCATCTTGGGGAACACTAAGTTTGTAATCACCTTACTGCACTCGTAACATTAATTTTTCTGAGAACTTAATTTAAAAGCCAAACATGATGTAACAGATGTCAAAATTGGATTTAGATGCTTAAATCAAGTAAATACAACCTAATGCCCTCACCATATTTTGCTCATAAACATTGGCTTGTTTAGAGTGACTCCATCACACTGACAACACAGAGATAAGATCTTTGGATTGTCTTCTACATCACTCGATACTTGGCACAAAGGAATAGAACTGGAAATTAAAATTTTAGTTACTTTACATCTGATTTAAGGCAACTAGCACCATGAATAAATATTGTAAAAGGGTATGTAAAAAACAAGGTTTTCTAAGGATTCTTGGATCACAACGTCCATTACCTTGTTAGCTCCGAGTTGTAGACTGGAAACCTTAAAAACATGCAATTGATCAATGCAAGCAGATCTTTTATCTCAGTTCCAGAAGACCCAGAGGAAATACCATAAGAGACACAGGGAGTCTGCCGTGGCAGTGGCTGAAGGTAAACTGGGATACAGGAAACTTGGACACAAGTTTTGGCTGGGATCAAGGTTCAGCCTTTACCTCTCTCACTCTAGACCAGCAATTCCCAAGCGAGGAGGTTCCACATCACAGGAGGTACCCAAGGAGGGATCAGTGGTGCTGGTGACACAGGAGGAAGGCAGTGTCAGAGGAAGGATTGCATCACACAGCTTCTCCAGCTCCACCCTACCTCAGGTGGGAGAGGACCAGCACTGCCGTGCAAGGCACACAGGGTCCCAGGAGCTTTTTAGGCTCCCTGTCCCTGGACACCACAAGCATTATTAGCAGCAGGCACATGCAGATGGGGGGCTGTCTGCTCCCTCTGATTAGCATGACACACACTGGCACATCTCCCAGACAAGAGTGTGCGATTCCATTGACAGAGTCATGGTCATCCTTCCTCCAGTGTGGTGGGATGACCTTGGCTGGATGTCAGGTGCCCACCAAGCTGCTCTGTCACTCTCCTCCTCAGCAGAACAGGATGGGGAGAAAATAAGATGGGAAAAAAATGTGGGTCAAGATGAAGGTAGTTTAATAAAGCAATAGCAAAGGTTGCACACACAAAAGCAAAGGAAAACAACAGATGTTATTCTCTACTTTCCATCAGCAGGTGATGTTCTGCCACTTCCCAGAAGGCAGGGCTTCAGTACGCATAGTGGTTGCTCCAGAAAGCAAACGTCATAAATAACAAATGCTCCCCTTTCCTCCTCCTTTCTCTTAGCTTTTATGTCTGAGCAGATGTCATATGGTATGGAATATCCCTGTAGACAGTTTGGGTCAGCTACATTCGCTATGTCCCCTCCCAGGAACTTTCCCACACCAGCCTACTGGTGAGCGGGGGATTGTTGGAGAGACAGCCTTGATGCTGTGTGAGCACTGCTCAGCAGTAGCCAGAACTCTGGTGTGTTACCAACACCTTCCTTTCTAGCTACAATACAAAGCACAACACTGTGAGGGCCACTGTGGGGCTCAGCCAGACCCAATATAGTCTCCACCCCTTATCCCATGCCATTTGTGTCATGCTCAGGTCCCACATAACTTAATACATATATATATCTTCTAACCATTCCATTGTATTTAATTCTCAGTACTGAAATTCCTTCTCACCAACACTTACAACTTAAACTACATACTTAAACCATCTTTATATCTAACACACAGATTTATAGATTCTCATTAACTACTATCACCTGTCATCTAACGGACAGTTATTACGCTTCCCTTCCATCAGCTTCCTCGACTCCTCCAGATGTTTACCAAAGGCTATGTCCTGGGCCCCAGGCTGGGTTAGCAGACCCTCTGGTGCTAACTGGCCAATTGGCTTCTGCTAGACTTGTATCCCAGTGCTTCCATGCCCCATTGCCCCACAGTCTCAACATAGTCTTTAACAAACCATTATATCTCTCAGTCTTCCCAGAGGCTTGTGGGTGACGGGGGATGTGATACACCCGTTCAACACCATGTTTCTTTGATCAGGAGTTTATAAGGTTATTTCAAAAATAAGTCCCATTGTCCAATTAAATTATTTCTGGGGTACCATGTCGCCACAAAATTTGCCTTTCAAGGACGAACACGGTGTCCCGGCAGTGCCATGGTTTACAGGATACGTTTCTAGCCACCCAGTAGCTGCTTCCTCTGTGGTGCGTGTACAGCACTTGCCTTGGTGTGTTCATGGCGGTCGTACAATATAGTCAGTTTGCCAGGCCTCACCATATCGAAAACGCAGCCACTGCCCTCTATTCCAGGGAGATTTTACGTGTGTGGCTCGCTTGATTGCAGCACGTTTTCACATTCATGAGTGACCTGTGTGATGGTATCCATGGTCAGGCCCACCCCTCGATCACAAGCCCACCTGTATGCTGCATCTCTCCCTAGATGTCCTGACGTTTTGTGGGCTCATCGAGCTACAAATAGCTCACCGTTATGCTCCCAGCCCAGGTCCACCTGAGCTACTTCAGTTTTGGCAGCCCTGTCAACCTGTTCATTGTTCTGATGTTCTTCAGTGGCACAGCCTTTGGGTATGTCAGCATCTACATGATGCACCTTTAGACTCCTGGTTTTTACCCCAGCAGCAACATCCTGCCACAATGCAGCAGTACAGATTTACCCCTGAACTGCCTGTTGTCTTCTTCCGCTGTTGTAGCCACCCCCATAGAGCATTAGCCACCATGCAAGAATGTCTTGTTGACCACATCCATAGGCACGTGATGGCATCCATATTGCCAGTTTATTCCCAAGAACTAAATCTCCTGTGCAGGTCTCTTGACCTTGCTTTTCTTTATGGCAAAACTAGTTTTCAGAAGAATCTGAATTATTCTTTTTCCTTTCTCAAATACTTCTTCTGCCCTGTTGCTCCACACAATGGTGTCATTGACGTATTGTAGATGTGCAGGGGCATCACACTTTTCCAGTGCGGTTTGGGTTAGTCCATGACAAGTGGTAGGGCTCTGCTTAACCCCTCGGGTAGTTGATTCCAGGTGTATTGGGCACCCCTCCACGTGAAAGCAAACTGTGGCCTGCACTCTGCTGCCAAAGGAATTGAGAAAAATTCATTGGCAATGTCAGCTGCAGCATACCATTTGGCTGCCTTTGGCTCCAGTTGATATTGGAGCTCTAACGTGTCTGGTACAGCAGCACTTAGTGGTGCCATCACTTCATTCAGGCCATGATAGTCTACTGTTAACCTCCACCCTCCGTCAGACTTTTGCCCTGGCCATATGGGACTATTAAAAGGTGGGTGAGTCTTGCTGATCACACCTTGGCTCTTCAGATGGTGAATCAGCTCAGGGAGCCAGGGAGTCTCAGTTTGTGCGATAATGCTGCCAGTGCATCGTCCTGGTAGCAGTTGTCATCTGCTGTTCTTCAACTCACAGCAATCCCACAACCAAGGGATCTTCTGAGAGGCCAGGCAGGTAGGCAGCTGTTTGATCTTCTCTGTATTCACAGTGGCTACACCAAAAAGCCCATCGGTTCCCCTTTGGGTCCTTGAAGTACCCTCTCCTGAGGCAGTCTATGCTAAGGGTACAAGGGGCCTCTGGGCCCGTCATAATGGAGTGCTTTTCCCACTTGCCTCCTGTTAAGCTCACCGCAGCCTCCAACACAGACAATCTTTGGCATCCCCCTGTCATTCCAGAGATTCATATGGGTTCTGTGCCCATATACCCTGATGGCACCAGCGTACACTGTGCATCAGTGTCTACCAAAGCCTTATACTTCTGTGGGTCTGATGTGCCAGGCCATCGAATCCACACAGCCTAGTGTATCCGGTCAGCCCTTTCCTCCTCCTGGCTGAAGGCAGGGATCCTCTATTCCTGTTCCTGGTCGGAGTATTCACTGTCTGACTCTTGCAGTGCCAGACCAGAAGTCCCCTCACCAGGATCAGGGGAGGTGATTTCATTTCTTCTGTGTTGTCCCCTCACCAGGATCGAGGGAGGTTTATTTCGTTTCTGTTCCTGGGAGAGCGTTGATTGCCTTCTTGTGTCTCTACAGCCACTACACTGACGGCCTTCTTGGGTGACCCCTTCTTAACAGCTGTCTTCCCTCTCAGTTTGCCTACATGGGCTTCCAGCTTAGAAGTGGGTTCACCATCCCACTTCCTCACGTCCTCCCTCTGGTCAAGCAGGAAGCACCACAGTGCACCACGTGGCACGTGCCTGGGGCTCCCTCTCCTTCTGCCTGGGGTAGGAGAGAACTGATTTCCTGGGCTTCCCTGACAGCCAAGCTGCTGGCCTGTAGGGATGAGGAAGCACAGAGATTTGCTTCAAAGTTTTGGAGCCAAGAAGACACTCTCTCCACAGTTGGTGTATCCGTATCTGGGCACTACAACGCTGCGAAGTTGTTAAGAGTATGACGTTGGGGCACTTTGAATCTTCCATATGCACAGGACATCCTCTGGATGTTTAGAGACCTCATCATCATCTAGATCACTGTAGATGACTTCCATCACCGCTAGTTCTCTCAGGTACCGGACACCTTCATTTGCAGTAGTTCAGCTACCTGGGGAGTTCCCTGGACGGGTATCTTGCCCTCCCACTTGAGAGGAGAGGTCTCCAGAGACTGCAGGTAGCTGCCTCTTTTCCAAGTCCTCTCTCAGTTCCCCTGTTTCTAGCAAGGGATCCCAGCTGTGGGGCTTCCTTGCCTTCCAGTTTCTGACTGTTGGCCCCGTTATCCCAGCATCAGAGCATCCAGGCAGCAATCCGCTCACCTGGCTGGTGGCTGTCGTCTTTCCAATTACTTCGAAGTTGTGATGAAGTCAGGTATCGGCTAGTTTCCGCTTTTTGTCTGAATTCTGTCACTCCTTCCTCCAATTTCTTTGTTGAAGGACCAGCTTCTTGATCAAATTTTTCCTTTTCTTCCTCCTCCCTTACTGATCAATGATATGGACCCGTTGTTCTTCTGTTCCACTGTTTCTTTTTCACTCCTGGGGCAATTACTCTAGCTGTTGTTGCTTGGGCCCCTATCTCAACCATGGTGTCCTCAGATGCAGTTTGGGTCCCTGACTCGACCACAGTCCTCTGAGAGGGCTGAACTGTGGCTCGATGGGCACAGGCCAGGCCCCAGTACAGTGCTGGAAGCTGCTGGTTTTCACTGGGGCAGGCAAGGCACAGCCAATGCAGGGGCTGTCTCACAGGTAGCCATGTCCAACCCATGTTTCCTCATGAACTTCCCTTGTGTTTTTATGCACATAATTTAGTGGGAAAATCCTAAATCCTAGCCAGAAATTTCCCAGCAGTCACTGAATATCCCAGCACAGGACTATTTCATAAGTCCACAGCTACACTCCCCAGCAGTTGTGCTGTTGAACAGTCTCAGCGTGTAAGCCGCATACTTTACAACCTCCCATCCTGGGCTGGGCCCAGCTGTGACAACATCTGTACTAAAGAGAAGCATCTCAACACCTGCTCAAGCAATGCAACCAGCACTGTCACTTGTATTACTGCCCTGACTAAACGCTTTTCCCATATCAAATTATCAACTTGCACGACCAGCAGCCATATAAAATTTGCTGTCACTTCTGGCAGCTTCCTTTGAGCCCACCAACACCACTGTTGGTATTTTGTCCAGATTATACTGCACCTAATGAGCTCAATGCAAGCCATGAGATGCTGGTTCCTCCCCAGCCCTGTTAGTCTCACAGCTGTGGGGACACCATTCTCCTCAGTTCGTGATGACTCATCTCTCTTGACAAACTTTGTTTTGTCTCACATAACCCCCAATGACTAAAGGAGTAAGAAGAGAGAACCTCTCAGTGCCCCAGATGCACTGTCGTTGCATCATGAGAAGAGAAGCAACCACCACATCCTGTACTCCACAGGGCAACTCAGCTCATTGCTTACGGTACCCCAAGTCCAGAAGATGAGCAGGGTGCAGGAAACCTAAGGCCTTAAAAAAATGGCGCCAATGGCCAAGTATCCAAATTGTCAGCATCAAGCACTGTTGGCCCAGCTACTGCTCTCATTACAGTATTCAGAAGCCGTTGGCACATCTCGAAAAGAAGATAATCTTAAGCAATAATGGATGTATAGCAAAAAAAATCAAGGGTATAGGTCACATATCATTATGTCTTCCCATCATACAACCACAGCCTCACTGAGAAATGAGCACTGCGTAGGTCAAGTACATTCAATTCATGCCTGTAAGTGTTTGGGGCTATTCCCACAAGAGGTGGCAGTTCACCTGGATCTCCAGCAACTTCATCAGCAAAGCAACAGGAACTTATTTCACCGTAAAGAAAATGGTTCTTCCTTCACCATAAAGAAACCTTCGTTCTGGAAGTGAGCAGAGGCAGCAGGAGGTACCAGGCCTTCAACACCTGAAACTGTTCTGCTGTGACAGAAACTATGACAGAGACTGAAGGATCTTTTATAATGTGGGATCCACCAAAAAATATATGCACTCCATAAGCTGTTAGTCTAAGCAAGGGGGTTTTATCTGTGGCTTTCTCTCTGCCTCCCTTTCTCATCTCCTCTGTATATCATGTGCAAATTACTGTGACCTGTGAAACAGATCAATGAGAAGGAAATTTAGGGGCTAGCATAAAGGATAAAAGAGGACACCAAATTATGATGATGCCCTACTAAACCATCCAGGGAGGTCAACGTGAGAAGAACAACTTTATCCTTTGAGGCTACTTGTAACCACAGGAAGCTCCATTAACTCCTGACGGTACATCATAAAACATCAGCTCTTGCGCTGGGGGATGGATGTAGAGCAGGCTCCCACCAGGAGAGGCAACGGCTGTTCTGTGACAACAGCCACTGTGCAACAACCTCGGCACTGCCACTGGGTCACAAAGATGCTCGAATTTATCAGCGGAATTTACAGTCACCTGGGACTGCATCAGTTGCGGAGCCAGGCACAAAAGCCAGAGTTAATATCAAAGAACTGTCACAAGCAGCAAAACAACCTGTCCCTTGCAGGCATTCGTCTCAGACTATTCATACATGCTGGGTATGGCATCATTACTTATCCCGGGTTTGGAGCTCAGAACTGCCGGGACTGGCTGCTCAGGTTTTCATAACGAACTCACCAAGACCCCTTGTTACAAACATTTTGGTTTAAACCTAAGACATAAAAGAAACTGTAACAGCACCTTTTAGGAAAGGCATCACACAGGCTTCAGCCTGCAGCTGTGACAGTTCATGACACGTGGTTAAATAAATTCTCATTCTGGGAGAACTGATTATCATAAACTGAACCATAGCTAAAAATTCATCAGGACAAACACATCCTTGGGTGCCTCAGGTTTCCGTAAAACTCCTTCAGGGATTTTTTTAAACCTAGGGTCTTCCAATATTTCTGTTTAAAAACTGAACACATGAAAAATATTCTGGAACAAACTGCACAAACAGGATACATCTAAATTACATCAATTTATTTAGATGTTGAGTAATGACATTTTCACAGAAATCTGTTACTGAATGTTTGGCAAGCTCTACAGGAGATGCAGGTACATTCAGATAAATTTCTTTGCAACCAGTTCCTTCAAATACATCATCCACTGGTCCAGGAGAACACTGGGGCAACTGTAAAAAACCTCATTATATATATTGTAGCACAAATGCCTGAGGCTTTGTATCATGATCACATCTTAATCACCCCTCTGGTATTTTTCCCTCATAATGTAGCTCTAAAATCATGCAAACTGTCTTGCTCACGGGCCACAAAAGCCAGACACGCTGTCTTTTTATTGGTGAAGTTTAACTGCAAATTCCGTGTAGGCCAGTCCTGCCTGTCTTCACAGCAGGGTATTTGTCATGTGTCTCACTTCAAACATTTCCTATTGACAATCATCTTGTCCATATACGGGCTCAAGAACTAAAACAGCACTTCAGAAATTAAAAATCTATTTTCGCTCCAAAAATCTGACTGTGCATGAAAAAAAAAAAAAGGGGGGGGGGGGGTTTGTGTAAAAAGAAAATATCCCTATCTCTAAAGGCTGCTTTAAACATGAAAAGTGTTTGGAGCTTTTTTTACTTGGTTGTTTTCACATTGCTTGCGTCTCTTCATGTTTCTCAGGATGACGACAGTCGCTTTTTGAGATATGATTTCCCTCACAGTGACAGCTGGGGCTGGTCTTCATAACTAACTCCCCAAGACCTCTCATTGCAAAAACTACAGTTCAAATCTAAGACATAAAAGGAAATTATTTAGGCAGATGCAAGATAGATGTTAGCCATAGCTTATTAGAAAAATATTTTTAATAGTCTTGATAGGAATAAAGTTAATTATCTTCTAACCCACAGATGGCATTGGCACAAAACATAAAGGGTTACAACAGGGTTACAACAGGCTTAGTTTCATGTTTGTAATGAGATTCAGTAAGTTTGGGGGGGCAGGGGCATAGAGAAAAATTAAAGTGAGGTTTAACCTACGTATTTATATTGCCTGTATGTTCCCATTATGATAATAAGCAAAATGGAATTGTTGGGCTATAAAAGTTGTTTAAATTACACCTTATGATATAGTATTATAATGAAAAATACACACTAGAAATAGCTAATTTTTTGTTTTATAATTCAAACATTAGAAGCAGGATTTAATTAGCTATTTTTCAATTTTTATTTAAAAGGAAGCACGGAGTAATATGTTCAATCCCTGCTCTGGGGGTGAGGATTACTAACCACCCTGGCCTCATACAACTCCAGGTCAGATAGTCCCCAGACCCCGACACCGCGTAAGTCCCCGCCGTCTTGCAGCAAGGACTCCCTGTACAGTGAGGTTGTCCCAGTCGCACGCAACCAGATCTCTGATCCCTCCATACTATCCTCGACAGACAGCCACCAACTCGTATGAAAACAGTGATGACATGAATTTTCAAACATCCAGTAATTTTGGGCAGTCCGCATTTTCTGGGTGCCAGCAAAGTGTGTCAGAGGTGCAACCAGCGGCACCCCAAATTACTGGATGCTGTCAAAAATGACCGTCTTATATATCTGGATCCATAAACTGCAAAACTTTTGAGTCTTCTGCCCTCCGTTTCCAAAGCCCTATCCCCACTTCCACAGGGTTTTACAAACCCCAGTACTTCCAGGTGTTTCTGGCAGCCAGCGGGCAGGACCCAGCAGCCGCGGGAGAGGCACATGCTGCCCCGGCCGCGTTACAGAGAGGGGGCACTGAGTTAGGAACACACCGGCATTGCCCCCGACCAGTAATTGAAGAGCCGTCTTCCCCTTGCAAAATCTCACCTTCACCTGCAACAAATCCTTACCCACAACACTAATTTCCTCTAATGGCTTCTTTTAAGTTACCTATTACTTTGCTTTAAACCATTTGTTTTCCTTTTATTTCCAAAGAAATGCCTCCAGAACGCAGCTGAAGATTCATGGGTTATATATGCTCCAGCCTATGACACCGGGACAATTCTTTTTTCCTCACAAGTATTTCTTGGTAGGTACCTGTCTCCCCGAGGACTGTATGAAATCTTGTTAATACTAATGAGGCAGATGCCCTAATGGCAAAAGAGAATAAACAATACTACGTTCGAAGATTAAGGGCACCTTTCTTTTCACTGAGCCTCTTTGAAGTCCTATTGTTCAAAAAAGCCTGCAAGAAATTCATATCTCTCTCCCACGAGAATTAGTCAACAATTATTCCGCTTCCAAGAGAAATTTATTTTGAGTCAATGTTTTTAAAATCTATCTGTTCATCAGGCTTACTCATGCATTAAGGATGATTTTCAGTGTTCAGTAGAAACTCCTGAAACAAGGAGCAATTAGAAACATCTGATTTCATGATGCATTTTCCCTCCAGCAAACTGAGCAACTGTTTCCACAAGCAAAATGTAAAGACTTTCCATCTTCCAAGCAGTTATTAAGTGTACAGCAGAAACAGCTAAATTTCAAAAGCTGAAATACAACAATAACTTGGCTTGCAATGGAAGTTGTCAAATGACTGAATTTAGTTGTACGACAGTAGAATAAACATAAACATTAACTCAGCTCAACTCAACTAAGTAAAAACTGGCTAACAATACAAGCAACAGCACCTAGCCAAAAGCACAAGTCGGAAAGTCCTAGTTTTGCCCTGGCTTTCTTGCCTAAGTTCAGGCAAGCTCTGTAGCTGCCTTGCTCTCGTCCTGAAAATGGGCGACAGGGGCCACCCCACAGCCACAGCTTGCAAATTTATGGAGGTAAAGCTCTGGGTAGTGTGAAAAGATGTAAAGGGCTGTGCAGTGTTATTTGAGAATGAACATGAAGCAGTTTAACGGTACCTTTTACAGGTGCTAAAAATTAACCACGTATTTCAGTGTTACACCCATGCAGGGACTTGTGCTTGCTAGAGCCAATGGGCTGCGGCCACGAGCCCACCTTCTGCTTTCGACCCCCTTCTGCAACCTGCGGCTTGAGCACGGCGGAAAAGGGAGAAACATGAAGGTATGTGGGAGTTCAAACAGCACCCTCTGATACGGATCTAAACCTAGGAAATGCCCAGTCTCCATGACAGAAAAGCTTTGGCTTTTTTTCTTTTGCAGACAAAAATGAGCTTGCCAGTTTGCCATAGTTTATTAAAGATCAGAGATTAAAGGCAATTTATAAACAGCTTCTATCCCTAGCAAGAAAATAAAAGAAATGTTAAATACTACTTTCACCAGTGTTTCAGCTGGTAATAGTTAAAAAATAAGCAAAACAGGTCTCAACAATATCCAGTCTTTTCCACATACTGGTTAATGGCTTCTGACACTATAATTTCTTAGACACGGTCTGTAACTAATAGCTATAAACCCACAGCTTTTCGTAGTCAAATTACACAGCACAGATGAAAGGGAGCTAATCCACAAAGCTACACAGATATTGCACTGCACTTTTCATTGAAACCATGAAAGATGGCTTGGCTAGAAAAAGTGAAAAATTAACCACCGTGGCTTGCTCCTCTGTTCTGTCTGCTTGCCCCAACGAGGCAAAAGATGCACGTGGGACAAAGAAACCAATCTCTAGTCGGGGTCTTGGAAAATCAGTTTTAGAACTTCACTTTTTTGGCTCTGCCACACAAACAGACGCAGAAATGTTACGCCACAAAATATATCTACTTCTCCTATTTTCTCCTCCTTGCTTTCTTTTGTGATTTAATTTAATTTCTGTCTTCTCCAGATGCAGAGAATTGGCCCTGTGGACACATCGAGCCAGGTAATATTCATAGGTGAACAGTCCATCTTCCAGCAGCGTGGACCAATTTTCTTGAGGGGAAAATGTCAGCATAATTCATCAGCAAGTAAACAAACAGGACTAACAGGCAAGGGCTAATGCAACACATAGTTCCTTCTCACCACCACTAAGAAAAAGAGCCAAAGGAAGGTAAAATAGAAGCAGGCAGCAGCCTAGGGTGCTAAAACAAATATAAGAGTTAAAATAAAGAGAGAGAGAAAGAGGGAGAGTGGGGGAAAGAGAGAGAAAGTTAAAGTTATTTCAAAAACTGAATTGGAAATAGGATTATCTTAACAGAGAATCCTGACCTGGGATGTTATTCATCCAAATATGAGTGGAGTATTAAGCTTCCTAAATTTAGTCTCAAAAGGTTAAACAGCTCCATCAGCAGGGTGTATTTCTGCAACGGTTACTGCAGCGAGAGCCACGGGGGCAAACATCCTCATCGGCTGGTAGCTGGAAAATAAAGACACATCTCAAAGTCTCCTGTGATATGGCTACTGAGAGCATCCATGGGCTGGACTCGAGAATCCTAGGCGGCTTTTCCATTCCTGCATCCTGGAAGAGCCCAGTACTGTGGTTATGCATGTTTAGCATAGTGGCACCCAAAATGAGCCAAGGCTTTTCTTACAGGACAAAGCCCTCCCAAAGAGTTCACAACCTATACATGGGAGCAGTACTGTGGCTTCCCAGCATCAGCAAGGGAAGAGCCATTCATCACTCCGCAGTGAGAACCATCTGCCTTTCCAACCGACATTTGCTGCTATTTCACCATATTCTTTATATTCTAGGAAAGTCTTCATGAGCCTCAGGACAGCCGATGCTTTGCCCCTTGTTTCTTCAGAGGCAGAAGGAGCTGTTTTTCTACCCAACTAAAGTCTTGCGTTCTGTTACTAAAATGCATTGACTTCACCTAGAGCCCTTCCCACTTGCTTGCACTGCTTTGTGCATCACCGACAGGCATGCTACCTGGGCATCTCCCAGGAGTTTAACAAACTTGCCACCGAGTTAGGGAACCAGCAACACCTCCAAAGAGAACTGGGGCACAAAAGTATTAAATGTCTGCTTTTAAGATGCATGGAAGTATGTGGCAGAAACCCAAGTCCCCTGAGTTACAGCCTCATGTAGTCACAGCACTGCCACAATGTGACAGCACCCGAGTAATGACATCAGCAATGAGGTTATGATCTTCTCGTGACCTTTTCCATCTCCCACACATGGAGGTCCTTCCCCACTCTAGTCTTCAGCCACTGTACATATGCCAAACAACTCACTGTTCTGACAAGTTCCACAGAAAGGGAGTAAACAGCATTATTAATCATTGAAAAAATAAATATATACAATGATTTATTCTCACAGTATCACTCTGTTACCGTCTTGCTTAGACTGTAGGCTCTTCAGAGCCGGACCAAACAACATTTTCTATCTTTTTCAGCACACTATGGGCACCAGTAGAGATGTTTAAAGCCTGTTGCAGTGCTCAATCAGATAGCAGCCACAGAAATTAAGGGGAGTTATGCAGCTGAATCCCTTAGTCATCCATTTATGCTTCCCTTCCCTCATAAATCAAAGGACAGGAAAGCAACTGAATCAGAAATAACACAGAATTAGCAGTACAATTCAGCTCCTTATGCTCTTTACTCATTGCTTTTGGTAAGTAGAGTCAGCAAACAACCAAACAGCAAAAGAAAAAAATAATGAAAAATTAAATACCCCCTAGTATCACTGTGCCACAGATTCATAAAGTCCTATTCCAGTCGGAAATGGAGTGTTGTTCTAGTTCAGTGCAGTCTGGTTAAATTACTGGATTTTAGATTTCTTAATAAGGATCTGATACTAGTTGTGTTACTGCAAAGCTCACAAATTGCATACTAAAAATTTTTTATACAAATATGCAGTCCAATTGCAATGATGTGGCTGGATCTCCTTTACCCAGCATTCTGTTCTGATGTGATATGTAAATATGCTTGCTAAAGGACATGGCCAGGAGGTCACTGCAATAGCTTAGTAAAAATATAATGGAAACGGGCAATAGCAACAAAGGGGAAAAAAAGTAAACCAACTATAAAGAATATAGTAATTAACACATAAAGCGTTACTGAAAAGGTTAAACGCTCCTCTGCCTTGGAAAACAGTGCTGCTGTTGCACTCCCATCTCACAAAAAAAAAGCAGTCAGATGATAATCCATCCTGTAAGAGGAAATAAAACATTCAGGAGCACAGAAAGCCTATAACAAAGGGTTGGAAAGATAATTAATGAGAGGATAGACAAGAGATTTGTGAAAAGAGCAAATGCCATGAAATTAGCCCTTTACCCTCACTGAAAACATAAACACCAGGGTATACCAATAAACTGGAAAAAGTAATGTATTCTGCGGGAGTGTCAGGAGGTTTAGGGTTTCCCATGGGATTATCTTGGGGAAGATGCTGTCAGAAGATACTATAAAGGGTAAATATCTTTAAAGGATTCCCAAAAGACACCATTTTCACAGGAAAACAGAAGCCTTTCATATTGGGCATGCTAAAATACGGATGAGAGATTAATTTTTTTGTTGTTGTTTAAAAAGTATTTTACCGAATAAACCAAATAGTAATTGCTCTGAATTAGGAGACAACTTCCACTCTAGGAAGATTACTCCATAGTGTCAATCAGTGGGACGAACTTTCTCCTTCAGCGTCCACCAACAGTCTCAGCCAAGGAGCATCACGCTGGCTCGACCCCCCCTATTTTACAGCAAGTCTTACTAACTGCCTCCGGCAATTGTACTGCTGGGTATGAAAACATGACGAACCCATGTCACACTTCACACCAATGAGATAGCAACAGGAGAATCAATAGACACTTCACAAGAGGCTTGCAAAGAAGCCCACGTGTGCTGCTCTTTTGGCTGCCAACCATGCCTGACCATGGCTGGTCAGGCTGGCTCCAGCGCACCTGATGTCTCCAGCAGGAACCACCAAGAGCGTTGGTCACTCCTAGAGCAGCTCTTTGCTGTCCCCACCGTCCCAGGTGCTGCTCCACACACCCTATGAGTCCATACCCATCACTTCCAACTCTGCAGAGCCCTCTCCTGAAATTATCCTATTACACCTAACAGGCTTAAAAATTAATTAATGCTCCTCTGCAGTAAGATGCCATAATTAAACTCTCCCCCTTTTCATCTAAGACTGAATTTAAATGAGAGCTTGATGGCACTGCAGTACAGTAACGGTCACAGAGGCGACGCTGGCCTTTGTCGTGGGTTTTGGCCACATAATTGCCCAGGGTCTCCTGCAGCATCAAGATTCTGGCCTTCAGTGATATTCACTTATCACCGTCCCAGGTTTCAGCAACACTGGCTGAAACACATGCGTGATGATGATAGAGATCTCCTCGAGGAGAAAACAGGAGTCTTCAGGAGTTTTTTCCCCCCAGCCGAACCTGTCTTTCTCTCTCACACACACAGCCAAGCAGCAACCCAGCCTTTATGACCGACGATGGAGAAGAATAAGATGACATTTACTGCCCTTTAAGAAGCATTTGCTGATCAGCACTAACTGCACCATTTCACTCATCTTGTTACTTACTAGCTTAACTATAAAGAAAAAAAAAGAAAAAAAAAAAAAAAGCTGAAATTCTGTGTATTTTGCTCTTTACAGAATACTGCAAGCACTGTCCTGTTCTTAGTGCCGTGACTATGTGTCTTCAAAAGAAGGGGGAAGCCCTGGTCTGCTCTTTGCATTCAGCTCCCACTGGAGACAAGAGGGCTGAAAATACCTGACATCAGATAGAACATTGATGTATATACAATAGAGAAGTGGATTTATTAGCTAGGTTTAAAGGAAAAAGATCAGTTTTTGGTCAGAATGGACAGCATACATTATTATTATTAAAGCTTGAATAAAACAGTAGTTAGAAGCTGATAGTCGAAGAGTAACAGCCGTTCCATTTGACTCCATATACGCGGCATTAACGATCTCCACAGAGTCAGCCACACTAAGGAAGCGTGCCTGCGGTCAGCCGGGGCGCGGGAGGGCAGTTTTACATGCAGGCATACAGCTAGCTCTGAACAGATCTAGCACAGGTCCTGATGGCACTGTGGCCAGAGGGAGGTGGACATCACTACTGACTGGCTCTCCAGATATGCAGCCAGGACCCTACACAAGTTTTGCAACTTGCATTAAATGCCACGTATTCGCAGTTGAGCATCCCCATACCAAATCAACAGGTTTGGGCCACTCGGTGCATGCACCAATTGACCTGGATGTAAAGGACCACCTATCAGCATCCAAGAGGGCACTAGCACACTGAAACCCATTTAGGGCACTGGTATGTGTTCAGCTTAGTGCAAAGGAGTTTTTTGGCAGTTCAGGCAAATAAAAAAGCCTTGGAGAAAGTAAATGAGTAGTTTCCTTCTCATGAAGACTAACTTCAACTGAAGATGAAGCTGCCTGCAGATTTTTCGCAGTTGCTCCCAGGGAACATCTGTTCTCACAATGCTGCCCTTGGACAAATGAGGTCCTGTGATGGGTCTCTTAATGTCACTGTGGCGTTCACCATGCTCTGGGTATCCTCTCAGCACTTCTTCATACAAACAAAAGAGAAGTTTGTACAAAACACCAAGCTTAAACCCAAACCTTACCTGCACCACTGCTGCCCGCCAGCATCACATGAGGATTCAGAGCCTTAGGAACAGACTCATCTCAAAGATGGCAATGTTTTTAGCTTGAAGGCCAGAGAAGGAGTTAGAGAGAGAAAAGGTCCAGCTGGGCAGGATGGAAGGGCATGAACTCTTTTTTTGATGGGACATACTGGGGGGGGGGGGGGTGGGGGGGGTGGGAAATGGAAGCAGGAAAGTCCTCCAGTCTCTTTGTCTGGGCAGCCATGGGAATAGTGCTTACGGGAAGGCGGTTTTGCCTTCCATCCCCAGCTCTCCTCTCTCACAGGCATATCTGGAATCTGACAAGAATAATGAGGTGGTTGTAAGAGTTTGGCTTGACCAGAATATTCAGCTCCTTTCCCTTTCTGGTGACCACTACTACCAGTTTTCCATCATAAGCCGCTTCCCCAGGCCATGTCATTCACCCTCACAGCTCTCACAGGGATGCTGCAAGTAGTCTGCAGAGACAACAGCTTATACAGGTCAGAAACAGGGGTTTCTTGGGAGTGGTATTAACAAGCACCCCTTCTCAGGAGCTCTCACAATGGGGGTATCCTCTTGCAGCTGAAGATATGTTAGACACTCATACAAGGTTTGCGGCAGGAAACCCAATCCAATAACAAAATCTGGGGATTTGTGGTTACTTTTCAGCAGTGCTGTCCTCTTTTAAAATCTCTGCAGTTCATTCTTATAAGTTTCTATTGCCATTCCTAAGAGTGTCCCTTTTATTCACATTTTTAATGAAAACAAATTCTAATGGGATTTATTGCTGAGCCAGGGTGCAAACTCAAGGAGCTAAACCCTTCTCTAGCTGTAGCCCTGTCAGAACAGTCTTACACATCCTGACTGCCTGGCTAAGCAGACACCTAGAGACATGTACATGTGGGGCTGTGCTAGTCTTCAAAACCCACTGGCTGGCCTCCCTGCTGAAGCTGTCATCACAACAGCAAAAAATTAGCATAATTTGTGAAGGCCATTTTAGCAACTATTCACTGGTTCATTAGGCAACAACTGATCCGGTGAGGATTCCTCTTCCATGTCTGTAAGGAAATCACATCTATGAATCATCCTCTTCTCTCAGTATCATCGTTCCCTTTCTGTTTTCTTCCTTCCTCTCAAGCGTATTCTTCTCTCAGTATCATCATCCGCTTTCTGTTTTCCTCCTTCCTCTAAAACCATATTACATATCTTTCTCAGTCTTCACCCCTTCATCCCATTAAACCCAGGCCACCAGAGATTATTCCTGCGTGTCTCAGATGGACCTAACAATACTTCATTCTCAATATTTCCATTAGCTTGTGTCTTAACAAAATAGTTCGCATAGTCAAAATCGGTTTTAATCAAGTGAACCAAAAAAATACTATTTGGAAAAAAAAAAGGACTTTGCACTAGCTGTTCAGCGGATGGCCACTGCATTTATGGCTCAGTATTTACGTTCACCTGTGCCGTGCAGGTTTTATTGCCTCTTAAATGTACCATTAGCGATGAAATAGGTATGCAAGTCGCTGTTACTTTTTACATGAATCAGGAGAAACTCGAAGCCCAAATCAATACAGAACGAAGGCAGCAATTATAGTTCTACTCCACGGTCACACAGACTGGAAGGTAAACAAAAAATGGGCTTAACAACCTGAGAGGCTGGAAGCTGAAGTACGGCAAGGAGCACCGGGGCCAGAGGGACTGGATGCGCGACCAACGCGCGGCGCCTCTCGCAGCGTGGCACTCTGCAAACACAGCTGATGGGAGGGAACCAGAGGAGCGCCCTAGGAACATAACGAGGGAAAATTAACAGAGAAGGCACCAAGGAACGCAGGTATGTACCCTGTGGAAAGGGAAGGAAACATAACATTTATTCCCACCACTGTGACAATTACAAACCATGACCAGGGAACATGACCAACAGAACTTCGTAGTGTCGCCAGCCTGCCAAAAGCACGAAAGCCTAGGTGACACCTCTCACCTCCCAGCAGTGAGTGACCGCTACTCCTTGGTCAGCTGCCACAACCCACCGGACACCACAGGACCGTGGCAAGCTAGAATTAAGTTTCTGAGAAGTTACTGAATTTCAGCAGCAGAATTGAAGTTCCTATTTCTCCATTCCTTAATTTCTCATGAACACAAAGCATTCCAATTTAATTCTGCATTTCTTTCCAACCTGGTTTAGGGCTTGGTTTTGTTTTTAAAGAGCAACAAAGTAATTGTAACCACTGATATCCTGAGATGAAACTTCTGCATCACACTTCTCTCCTTAATCCTGGCTTACCTCAGCATGGTGGCTCTTCTCCAGCATTAACAGTTTTCTTCTTTTTCTCATTTCCTTCATGTTCTCTGAGCACAAAACTGTAAATTACTATTTTGAAATTGTATTACTTCTATACAAAAAAGCATTACTTTTGCAATACAGCTTGATCCCGCAACTCCCCTTGAAATCACAAGGTGTACTCA
The DNA here is from genome assembly GCF_023638135.1 of Falco biarmicus. Taxonomy (NCBI): domain Eukaryota; kingdom Metazoa; phylum Chordata; class Aves; order Falconiformes; family Falconidae; genus Falco; species Falco biarmicus. The sequence continues at coordinate 1,887,919 of NC_079291.1, read as the reverse complement.
TTAAACAATGCACCTCTCAGCCAGAGCAAACATACCATAGTCTGCCTCATTTGATGAGTCTAATTAAAGTTTTCCAAGTGGTATATGCAGACTGATTATCTGCTTTACAAACAGAGTTTCAGCAGGAGCAGAAGGCATCTAAATCCCCTTATTTGATCAAATGTCCAAACCATGCTTCAAGTATCTTTAGTTTCATTTTTTTTAAAAAAAAAAAAAAAAAAAGCACATGGCTTGTATTTTCTTTTCTTTTGTACAAGTTGGCTATATTACTTTTTAACTATCTGTTCTGCACAAATTTTTAAATAGAGTTCTTTATCTTCTTCTCCTCAAAAAGGAGGAGAAGGCATTTTAAAAATATTAAAACATTTTTTAAATGGCTTGGCCCCTGTGTACCAAGTCAATTCCTACATTCACTGTCAAGGGAATTGCCTTGTCATACTATTTTTCAGCACATCTCTTTTCTTCCAAATTTTCAAGGCCTGAATAAAAATGAGAAGATCTTATACAGCACAGAATAAAAAGAGATTGCTCTGTAAATTTTCTTAGAAATTACAATGTTTCATGCAAATCAGCACATTTTAACAAACAGATTTGTTCTTTAGCTTCAGTGTGTATAATTCGATTCTCCATCAGCTTGTGGACGTTTTTCACATTAATCTCCCATAATCTTTTGGCCACATTGTTTCGGCATACAATAAAGATCATAGTAAAGGTTCAGTGGAGTCTAAGGAGTCCCACAAGAGTCATGGCTGTCCCCGAAGAGCATAATCCAGATCTAATTTCAGAAGGAACCAGGTAGGATGTACATTTTTGAATGTACAAATGACAAATCTGTAGCCATTCAAAAAAAACAACCCCTGCAGACCCTTCCAGCAGTGTTTTGCCCCACTTGTGCTAAAACATCTTGATCACCATGATCCATAAGCAATCAAAAGGGATTTCGTTTGGGGATTTTTCATCTGTTTCTTTTTTAGACACACAGTATGTATTCAACCCACTGCACGCTTTTAACACCTTAGGGGGAAAAGAAGTTTTCTCTGTTCTCGTCTGCTGCATCTTTTTTCCTGGCGTTTCTCAAGGAGAAACGTTTCCTTTGCTGGAGTAAGGACAGATGCAGTTACTGTCTCAAGAGTGCTCCCTGTCTGCATGCATTACTGTGAAAGATGGCATCCCTTAAGAGCGGTACGGCTCCAGGCTATGAATCTGATGCTTTTTAAAGCAGAGGGTGTCACGCTTCTGATACACAGCTTGATTTCTGCTACTTTTTCCTAGATCATAGATTAAAAGAAAAACTCAGCAAACCACTAGCCTATCAATGACAAATCCATCCATGCCCATAAAACACTTCACTACCACTGCCTTTCTCAGCTGTTACGTTCTGTAGCATTCGTACCGTACATACTCCTCCCCCGGGCTCAGATATACCACCCACTACTCCCAGTCCCACAACACAGCAACTTTTGTTCGCTTTTCAGGGGAAAGCACTGGGTGAGGAAGAGTCAAACTTTCGTCCTCGTTTGATTGTAAAGGTCTAAAACTTTTGAGTTTTCTGTTTCCTTAACTATATACTGATGAAATATTTTGACAAGGCCAAATTGAACCACAGTTCATAGGCTATGGTAAATTTGATCTTGATTCCATCACCGAACTCTCAAAAATTAATTTTCTTATCTCTAAACCACAGAAATGTGAATTAACAGGATTGTGGGGCATTTATCTTATGTCAAGATGAACCAGCAGTCTGAGCAACAAGCTTTCTGCTTTTGCTACTAATACATACAAAGAAATCTGTTGCCCTGGTATTTAGGACATTCTTCATTTTCTACCCACCAGCCACAGCGTTCCTCCAAGAATCTATTTTTCATTATCACTGAAGTGATTTTTAAAATCTCTGGAAAAAATGCCTGTGCAAAATCCATACCGATGTAATAACTCAATACACATGTTTATCACACAAAAGTAAAAATTTTACTTATCCATCATTATTCAGTTTTAATCAAGACTTTTTGAGGAGGCTGAATGAAACCATTTTCTGTAAAACTGTTTTTGTACCTCCTCTTTAATAAAAGTTTTACATGACAATACATTAAAATACAGCTGAAAATGCTGTATTTCATTAGGACTAGATGTTCAAAGTTATTAAGCATAGGCTTCCAGGGAATAGTTGGAGAGGGCTGATAGGCACCTTCATTAACACCTTGTAGTACAACACACCAAGACATATGAAAATGTATGACAGTGCAGCTGTGCAGGCACATCACTATTCCATAGATAAATTAGTCCAGCTAAAAATGCAGAACTCCAGGCACTCAGCCAAATTATACATGCAATACCCACCCACCAGATATTTGCATGTATGGGCACATCTGCATATAACGCACTTTAACAAAATCTTCCCTCTAAAGCTTTCCATTAGATTTCCTGCCAGAGAGATGCAACGTGACTGAACTGCAGCCAGCTGCTCACACAGATGCAATCACTCCAGCACTGATGGTTTAATCAGAATCTCTAAGGCAAGAAGGTACTTCTTGATCAGCCAGATCAACCTACTGCTCAAAGCAGTGTCAGCCACAGCAGGATACGCGGGACTGCGTCCAGCCAGGTTTTGAGTATCTCCAACGATCTCCTCAGCCTCTCTGGGAGACCTGTTCCAGTATTGACCACACTTAAAGAGTAAAAAAGGTTTTTCTTATGTTTTAGTAGAAACTTGGTGAATGTCCTGTATTTCAGTTTGTGCCTGCTGTTTCTTCTCCTGGCACAAGACGGGAATGAGAAAAGCCTGGCTTCATCTTCCTCGCACCCTCCCTTCAGGTATTTATACGTATCAATGACATCCTCCCTGAGCCTTCTCTTCCCCAGGCTGAACAGTCCCTGCTCTCTCAGCCTCTCCTCGTGTCAAATGCTCCAGTCCTCCCATCATCTTTGTGGCCCTTTGCAGGACCCCCAGGATCTTTTCCACAAGCTGCTTGTTCATTCACACACATCTGACACCTTTGCTTGATTTCCTGCTTGGCAGGATGGACCACTCTTAAGCTTGGAGGTGATCCCTGAAAAATCACCCAGCTCTCCTGGACTGTATCCCGCGGGTTATTAACACCAGTGCTAGTCCAGATACATCTGCTCCCCTGACCGAATCACCTAACACACTGGCAGCAAAGACCAGCCTGCTATAAACGCTGTCTTAGGAAGAGGTACCAAACTCCAGGTCCAGCCCTCTGGGGCCATCAGCTCACTGCTGAAACAAAGTCATTAACCCTCAGGTGTCCTGAGTTCTTCTGAGAAAGCTGACAGGAAAGCTGATGTGAAACTTATCCCATAGCTATAATGAAATTCACACAACAGGGTATCTTCAAAGCCCAGATAACCTAAACTGAATTACGTGTGGTGGTGTGCTTGTGGCTGTATGCTTGATGACCACTAGCACTGGGAAACCAGCTGTGCGTTCCCCTCAATCTCCAGGTAAGAACTGCCCCCTTACTGTAGTCTTCAGTAGCTGGGGTTTGGGATGCTCTGGTTCACCATGGAAATCCCTCATTGCCCACAGCTGAACCAGAATTACAGGGAGCATGACAGCAAAAACCAGTCTGATGTGGCCTGCCCCCACCACCATGTGGGAGGTTCCCCAGCCAGCCCTAAGGACCCACTGTGTGCCCACCTGCATCTTTCCACAGACTCTGAGCCACTGGAAAGCTGGAGCTGAATTAAATGAAAGAACATAAAAATTATTCCTCTGGTACTGCAGCAGCAATTCATTTCCCAAATGTTTTCATATGTCTTGTGTGCGGTTTAAACATATATAACTTGACCGTTATTTTTTTTAAAATATTCAATATTTTCTAGAGTTCAGCAGACCTTCATTAATCTCATGCCACCGCATCTTGCCCTACAGATTCCCCAGGTACAAGCCCTGTTTAATCACAGACTTTGACAAAGAGGCTCTGGGAATAGAGGTTCAGCTTCTTTACAGGCAGGCATTTAAAACCAGAGATACACCTGCACCCTCAAAGACGTGCGTGCACATACGCAAAGCCATCACCATCTAAATATAGTGCTATATATCCATAAGTATATAGCAACTACTAAAAACGTCGGTATTTAGAAATACCTTCTTGTCTGCACAGTTTTTGTGAGAGTGTCTTGTGGAATGTAATTCTAAATGATCTGAACATGAAGGGAGTATCTCCAAGATTTCTTCCACTTGCTCCTTCTCTTCTCCAATTAAGAAAATTCCATTGATAGAGGCATTTTTGTCATGGTCTCTTCAGCAAAACAAGATTGCATGGACTGCTGTTTATTTGAAAATCTGCTAAGGAAACCAGCAAGAAATTTCTCCCTAGAGCTATCACACAAAAAAATTATCTCCATATGGGGAATTTTGTGGTTTTGTGAGCTCATAAAAAAGTACAACATTTACTCTTGTACTCCATAATGTTTACTCTTTCTTTAATTTTTTGGCCAAGTTTAAAATACAGGTTTTGACATTTTTCTCCAAGAAAGCGTTGCTTAGTCTGCCAAAAGGCAACCAGCATGAGCTCAAGCTTTATTAGAGAGGTGAAATTTTATTGCACTGCTCCCACCTTTAAAAAATTCTGTGTTGCATAATCTGGCATTGAACACATGATTGTATATTCCAAATTCCATATGTTGCCCAGCAAGCTTATATAAGACAATGCAGACCAGGTAGGGTTTTAAGCAAAAAAGTACTCCTGGAGCAAAATCTGACAGGTCTGCACAGCTGGAATAGGTTTAAGCTCTGGCTCAAAAATATTTTGGAGAACGTTTCTCTCTCCATATGGACTCTAAGAACAGAAATTCTCTGGAGTTGATGTAAACTTCTAAGACTGGCTGGATCCCTGAAATTTCAGCAGAGGATGAGAGCTAATAGCACGATTTGTCATCCACAGGAGTGGATGTTCTGTGGGACTGCTTCGGAATACATATATATGTCCTCATATCCATGGGTTTGTGCACGGTATATTCAGAATGGAATCTGTGGTCATTGCTTGTAGTTTGTATCATCGAGCTGGTTGTCTGCAGCCAGAGCCCTAAAATCTATGTGTGTTCCTAACCAGCTTCCTTCAGAAAAATGTCTCTCATCATCTACTCTATATCCCTGAGCATTCTGCATCACTTACTGTCTTCTGTAATATATTTGTTTACGATTCAGTAAACCTCTTACACTGCTTTGCTGCAAAAACAAATAGACCCCTCCTGATTGCTTTGTGGCTAATGCAGTAAAAAACAGCTCTTTTGAGGCTTAGGATATTTCACAATGTAACTACACAACCTGTATTAACACTACCGGGAGTCTCTTGGTTTTGTCCAAAGTAAAAACCCATCCCTTGGTTAATGCATATTATATTGTCTCTGAACACATCCCACTCTAAATCCCAAAGCTGTGGAAATCTGGAATCTGTAAGACTGCAGACCCACAGCGCTCTCTCCTCTTGCACACATCCACTTGGCCTCCCCAGCGCGCTGCCTTCTGTGCTAACCCTTCTAGTTATCAAGGAGAAAACAGAGGTGGAAAGCCTTTTGTGCTTCCCTGTCTCCCCAGGTGACACATTACTCCTCCTCACAAAAACAGCACCTTTAAGGAATACATTTCTTCAGAGAGCTTTGCAAAAACAGCAGCGGTGTTGGGGTTTCCGTGCAATCAGCCTATAACCTTGGTCAAAATCGGCAATCTTTGAATGGTAGGGCTCCTTCCCTCCTGTGAAAGATGTTGGCCTGCCCAGTCAAGAGTTAGAATGTTTCAGATCTAAAGGGCTTCTGTAAAGACTCCTCAGGGACTTCAGTTTGGGTGCCCAGTGCTCCTATTCTCCTTTACCAACTGCATCGTCTGGCTGAATTTACACTGCAGACACACAAGAACCTCCTGTGAGAGCCCCATTGCCAAGGTGCTCCTGAGAGATACAGTCCTGTTGCTTACTTCCACCTCCAGAGGAGACCCCAGTGCTACAAACACCGGGACCACCTGGTTCAGTCAGCGCTGTTTTGGTTTTTTTTTAAGCCACCCTACGCTGCGAGCTGAGCCCTGCCGCCTCCCAAGGCAAGCGACTTTGTTGGCTCACCCTAAGCAGCAAACACCCGAGACAAACCTCCCTGCCTGAGAAAGCCGGAGCCTGCAGCTGGGCGGTATCGATGTGCAGAGCTGGAGGAGCTGCGTTAAGGCAGACATCCACGTTAAGACGACATCCATGCCAGCTTACCGCCCAGGGCACCAACAGGGCCAGCCCCCCCAGCAGCACAGGGTTAATGGAAAGCTGTTCTGCGCTGCCTCTGTCTCTTTTCTGGCAGGCCCTCAAAGCCATAATTAAGAATGATGCAAGTGTGATTAGAATATTCAGCAAAATCTGAATAGTTTATGGTTTCTACTAACTTATTTCCCACGAATCCAAAGAGCTCATAAGATCATTCTGAATAATAAAATAAGTTATTCTTATAGGGACAAGGTATCATTATCTAATATACATCATGACAGAATATAGTCATCTTACAATTTATGCTGCAGTATCCAAGATATTATCTAACACCCATTATCAGCTACGTCTTGAACTGCCTATATTACGTTTATTTAAAGAAATTCAGACAGGTGAGATGTTCTACAAAGACATCATTTTCAAACAAGCAAATGGGAAAAAAGGCATTGGCTGCTATAAATGTAATAAACTCCTACTGGTATCTCAAACTCGTTACAGTTCCCTAGCAAGTATAAAGGCTGATTACTATGGCAAAAGAAATCGAGAGAAAGAGCTTCCTTTACAGGAAGGGATGTACAGTCTCATCTCTACTTGTGCCGCTCCACCTGACTGTTAGTCTTGGCATCTGCCCAACATGCTTCCCATCCTTTTTTGTTAATGCTACATTCATGAAATAACCCTTTTTTTCCCCTGTATTTTGTTAGGCCAGGCTTTGAACACAATTTAAGTTATAAGGGAGACGCAATTTGCAAAGCTATATTTACTGTTTCTAGGGAAGTAATTTAACTGATTATTTCAAGTCCAAAAAGTTAAAGAAATGATACAGCACAACCGATATGCCAGTTCCTTCCTCTGGCTTACCGATAATAAGATGCCAAGAAGATGAAAATTAGCATCATGCAACTAGGCAACTGGGTACCGAACAGGTTTTAAAAGATTTAATCCTGGCAAAAGCTGAAATAAAGAAATATAAACAGAAATACAGAAGAGAAATATAAAATCCACCAGGTATGTAATCAGTGGTAGAACAGCTAGATTATTCTATTGAATCATCCTCTCAACACAAACTAGCACTAACCAAAAATACACGGTTTGTTTCCCCTGTGGAAAAAAAGCTGTTTTGGATTAATAAAAATATCTGTCAGATACAACAGACAGGATCCTGATGTCAAAATATGTATTGGAAAAGGGGGGGGGGGGGGGGAGTGGTTTAGATGACTTTTTTCATGTTTTGTCCCTTGTACATCATCAGGATTTTAATCTTGCCTGAAACTTTCATAGCCACATTTTTACCAACAACATTAAAAAGACAAAGACAAACTTGGTATCGCTCAAGAGAGGGCAAGGTTTCCCTGGAGCTTGGGAGGAGCTGGGAAATCCCTCCCTGCCCACAGGTGAGCTTCAGCCTCTGTGCTGGGGCAGGCAAAGCAGGCAGCCAGGCTGAGCCCTTCCTCACTTCCCTCCTCTCTATACCAAAACCCCTCTACTGCCACTATAAAGCTCATTTTGCCAGTGATGCCAAGATGCCTGAGGAGCACACAGGGCAGATGTCCCATGCTGAGTGCATTTATTCAGCTGAAGTCTTTCTGGTTTTGTTTTTTTTTAATGATTGAACAGCTGAGTGGAGTAAAAGGGACCTCGCTGCTGCTGTCAGCCATCATTTCATGCTCGTTTTCCTCAAGGCCAAATACATAACTTTGTATTACATAATGCTGTTATTGGATACCGAAATGATTATTTGCTTATTCAAAGATTAGTTTTCCTTCCTTTGATCCTAATTTGATGGTGAGACATGTGCCGCAGGCCCTTCTTAATCTCTAGCCACAACTATATCAGAAAAAGGTTTTGTAGCCAGAGATTCTTTCTAGGATTTTGCTAAACCAGAGCATGTGGAGTCAAAGACCCAACACACAAGTGACAGTGCATCTCAGAGAAGCCTCATCTGAAACATTAGCCTTTTAGCTTTTTTCCACCGAGTCTAAGAAAATGGTAATAATAATAAAAAATAAAACATAAAAACAATTTAAAAATCACAAAAGCAAGAGTTCTGGGGTCATTTGAAGCACTTCATCTCCTTAAATTTATCACAATGAAATATGTCTACATGGTTTTATTGATGCATCCCAAATCCAGCAATAAATGATCTGCAGGAAACACAGGACTGAATTCTTGAAGTGGGTATGAAAATCTTCACTTGCCTGTATTTTCCCTTATGGAAAACGAGAGTAGTAAAGAGAAGAAAGGGTCTTGTGCAACTGCCTTTTCCATTTTCAAACACAACATACCTGGCACACACAATCAGTTCACCCACCCGTGTGACACCGCCCTGTCAGTGATGCCCCAACGGTCCCGCTGGTGGCCTGGCAGTCTGCGCCAGCCCGTGCAGCTCTGCCAGCTCCAGCCCCATCTGCAGCAGGTGCCTTAGGAGGAGACCTGGTTGCTGTGGACTCGGGGCTGCTGAAGGGTTGGGGGGCCAAGGGCAGACCTCCATGGCACCTGTCCTGCCTACAGCCTTCTCCCGTCATTTCCCAGACAGCCCTGCTAATTGCTGCTGGTCCCACGTGGAAAGAGGTAATTGTTTCAAAACCGCTCACTCCAAAAGGCTCTAGGCAGCACCCCCAAACCAGCACCTGGACCAATGCCCTGGAAAGGCCACGGGGCTGCTGGGCTGCCAGTGCCACCAGTGGCCCAAGTGCTCTGAATGGATGGTCCGTCACTCCTTCGGAGAGCCATCACCAGGGGTGGGGAGCAACAAAATTCTGATTCTGCTTGGCCGTGGGGTGGAACTTCACATATCCCACTGAACCAAGGAGAAAAAATGCTACAGGGGCTGCAAAGGAAGGCCCCAGCCCCACGGAGCTTTGTGTGGTGGTGGTCTTCTGTGCCCATGGCGCAACTTAAAAGACTAAGGTCAAAAAACATTTAAAAAATCCCTTTCCCCATTAATTCAAGCCTTTTTGGTGCTGTTTGCAATTAAGGGATAATGCATTTAATTGCTAATTGCACCAATCAGTCTTGACGTCCAACAAGTCAAGAGAAAGTTACTTTCCCTGAATCCGCTCACGTAATTGGTATGCACAAGCCAGTGTGCGGATTGAAATAGTAGAAGCAGTGGGTTTATCTGTTGGAGTCTATATCCTCCTTCAATTCCAGGCTGCTTTGACGACAATGATTCTGGCTTGATTTCTGGTCTCTCGCTGCACAGTAGTTCTGTACTGCAAAATAATAAAAACAGAGAAAACTTTGCAAAGCAAGCTTTCCTTTTATGAAGATTCCACCCTACCACAACAAAAAAAAAAAAAAAAAAAAAAAAAAGCTAACCTGCAAAAGAAAAGGAAAAAGTGTTCCATTTTTTAAAATGTAAAATGTTCCATTTTTTAAATACAAGAACAAATACCCTGATCCTAGGTCTGTAAATTGTTTTGAAAATATGTGATGTGGTTGAAGTTTGGCTGCAGCACAGGAAGCTAGTCACTCTTGAGGAGAGATGCCAACAATTTTGCAGCGAGCAATGTCATTCAAGTCTTCTGTGTGAGCTGCAAGCCTGACAAAAAAGCCTCACGGTGGTTTGGAGCTGTTGTTATTATTAGGCAACAGCACAATGTAAGCATCCTTGACACATTCAGCTTGTCAACACATTTCAGTCTCAGAAGGAGTCTAAATAAAATCTTTGCCTAGCATGTTCAATAATGGTCTCAAGAGGCAAGAAGGAAAGGGGAGGGCAGGATTACGGCGTACAAGCTTGGATTTTGAGTCACACAAAGCAATGAGAATCAGCAGTGGCTTGCTTAATCTTTTCTTTCCTTTCCATAATGAGCCTGCCTCTATGAATACAGTTCTCTGGCCTCTCAGCTGTTAGCTGCCACTTCATAAAGCAAACACAGCTTCAAATTTGACAGTTCTCTTGTTGTTAGTCTTTTTTCTGAAACCACCTCTCCTGTCAATCTACAAAGCCAGCGGCTCTCAGCCCCATCCTGTCCTGGTTATGGTCTTGTCTCTCCAGTGCAAAGGCTTCCTTCGACTTGTTTTTTCAATGCTTTATCTCCCACCCCACAAACCAGAGTATCTCTACTAAACCCTACCACACTTCTCCTTTAACCTTAATAAGGGAAACCAAAGCTAGACATACTGCAGGACAGTAACACTGCATCCCATAAACTGTCTGGTCTACAGCTGAGCAGAAATTTTCCTGACAAAACTTTAACCGTGGAAAAATTTTGCAGGACAAGGACAGACCATAACAAATTTCAGCAGTCACAGCAGCATTCCAAACACCTACAGAAAAATTGCTTGCTGCTTCTATCAAATGGCTTCTAGGGGAAAACACATTCTGGGAGTTGTTGCTTCTTAAAGTCTGCAGCACATGAGCAATGTTAGCTAGGTTTGTAGCATCTTGTTGGAACAGCTATATTTAATAAGAACAGCCACTCCGGACCTGAGAGAGGAGCCATCTACTCCATAGCCAGGCTCCCACAGCGACGAGCAGCAGCAGCCTCCGATACAGAACAAGAGCTGGGCAAGTCTGCAGCGATACCTCCCCCACAGAACTTCCCTGCTTCAAACAGCCTGAAGTTTGGGCACATCCTCAAACAAAAATATTTTTAATATATATTTATATATGAAGGAAAATATTTTTATATTTGCAAATATTTATATATTTATATATAAAGGCAGTATTTATATATTTATATATAAAGGCAATATTTAAAGGCAAAGGTTTTTTTCTTCTTTTCTATGGTTTTGGGCACGGATAAGCCTTTGGGGAACAAAGCCTTCTGTAACAGTGATTTTCACTGTTGGCCAGATGCTATGCAATGAAAGACCTCTTTTGGTTCATTTGGAGCCTTCACAAACCAGTTCAAGACTGCTCATTCTTGTAGTATAAGAAGTTTTAACAATAAACATTCCCTTTTCACTATACCACTGCGTTGTTTAAATCATGGGGTACGCACCATTACAGAACTTGAGCATTTTTTTCTTTTACTCTTCAATTTCAGTTGATCTTCAAATTCATACTACTAAGCTCAGTTGAAAGGTCCCAAATTTTCATTAAAATGGCAAACCAAGATGTGCAGTCAGTTTCCAAGTTTACCAAATTCATTAATACTTCCATTTCAACCAAATCTTTCATTTTCTTTTCTTTGTTTCTTTGAATAGATAGCAGGAAGGAGATTATTATATTTATAACACTTAACTGGGGAAAAATGTCTTTTCTTTAAAAATCTTTTTTTACCAAAAGAAACTCCTGGATTCATGCCTAGAACTCAGGCATTCAAGAAGGATCAAACATAAGTATTTTAGCACTGGTGACTGGCCACCCAGCTCAAATAGATCTGCTGAGGTGCTGAGACCACCATGAGAAAGCTTTCTGGCTATTCCGTATTAAACAAGGCAGCTGCTGATGTGGCTCAACAGCTCTTCCACACGTCACCTCCTCTGCAGAACCTCAGACTGCAGAGCTGGGCCTGCTCCAGACACAGTCCCATGTGTTGAAGTGAAAGGGACACAAGACCATACGGAAAAATCCCATTTAAGTCTAGCAAAGTAATCAAAGATGCATTTTAGACACTTCAGAAACCCAGTAAGTTTGTTTAGAGCGCTAGCGTATTATGTAAATCCCAAGAAACTCAGAAGGCTCCAGACTATCCAAGGGTGTAGACTGAAGTAAGGAGATGTAAACAGACCAAGCCAAGAGCCTTAAATGCCTGAAAGGCTACAAGCTAAGGGTTTCCCTTGATCGTCTGTCACTCTTTGCCTGAAGCAAAACCGGGAAGATCTCAGTTAGATCTAATTAACTTAGAAACTCCCGAATATTCAGTGCATGGCACCTCAGCCTTCCTTGCTCAGCATTAAATACTCCAGTAGACTGCTATCACTGTTCTTGTCCAAAACCCGGAGATTCCAGTTAAGTATCCAAAAATACCTGCCAAAGTACAGTTATACTTCCTTGTTGATTCCAGCACCACAGCAAATCACAAGTGCAGACAAAATAAGCCACAACGACACAAACACGAGACACCGAGCAAGCTTTCCGTGCAGATTTACTCATCTACACTTGAGGTTTGCTCTTTATTTTAGAGCAAAGTCCCAGCAAAGGCAGAGCCAGTGTCACTCTTCCCTTACTCCACTTGCCAGGTTACTCGGCATACACCTCTCAGTACACTGCAGACAAACATCCTTATTCCCTAACACGCTTGTCTATACAGTTGCTTCTCGTCCAAGCCAACTGTTGCTAAAGCAAGGTTAATAATGCACGTGGTCCATTTGTGAATGCATACTCTGCAAAATGCTTCAAATACATCGTCACTCGTTCACTTTTTAGTGAGGCAAGCAGAGCCGCGCAAACTGCTCCGTTTGGTCACGCAAGCATACGTGGAGAGACACAAAAAAGATGTTAAGAAAATGCTCCTAATGCAAAGGTCTGATGATGAAACATTTCCCGGCAAACAGCATTTGGACTTCAAGACAGAGAACCAAGAAAAAGCTCCAACTTTAACAGCGTTAACTTCAGTAAGCTTTGGTAGAGAAGCATGGCCAAAAACACTGGAGGCATTCCGATATTGACAGATGCAACTTTCTCCCTTTAAATTAGAAAGTTAAGAAGAAAGCTAAAACACAGAGTGTGAAACCTTATTAAAAATATCACATAATGAAAATAATCAAAGCTTAATCATGCCTGGGTTAAATTCACTCAAAATCATCACAACTGTAAAGCTTGTTACTAGAGTGGTCCAGGTCTGGGATTTCCGTGACAATAGTACCGGCAGAAATGGTTAAAAAGCACTCTATAGAAAAGCTAATCGAAGAAAAAAAAGCTTTCCAGTAGCATAGGATGGGTGTTCAGAGGGGGAAAATTACTGCTTACAGTCTTAATACGTAAGGGGCTATTCTGAGTGGCACTGTCTGTTCCCTCTTTCTCCCACACAAAGCAATTGCTCCCACGACGAGCGGCGCTGCCGACGTTCACAAGGCAGATCCAAACAAACTTGTTGTTCGTTACCTGACTAGCCCCTCGGTCCGGCAGATCGGTCTATTCCCTCCCGGTGCGCTTTCACAGCTGGATGAAGATACGTTGTCACCACAAGGGGTATTTCTGCCCCCAGCCACGTGCACCAGCCAGCCGGCAGACCCACGAGCTGACATGCAGCTGAAAATTAACCCTGAAAAATCTGACTGATTGCTGGCTGGCTGAAAACAGATTAATCTCACCTCACAGCTGCTCATCAGTCAACGTTGGCACGGGGAAAGGAGCAGAAGCAGGCAGGCTGAGGGCAGCAGTGGCCATTTCAGAGCAGGCACAGGCTCAGACGCACTTAACCCGTCACCAGACTACACCCTGCAAACAACCCCTGCACTGCTCGTGAGGGCCCATCTCCCAGGCGTGTTGCTTTGTGATGTCTTCTACATCAAAACATGTGGGTTTGGAACAGCCAGGGGCACCTACACAGAGCTCCATCTTCCACCTGACTATCCCCTCGAGAAGTCCTATTCAATCTCCTCTGCTCTATGCCCCATCCATACATTGCAACGATACTTAAAATTAGCCGGATACCTTTAGATTAGCACTTTAAATAAATCACTGTTGTAAAACTTCTCAGACTGCACAGAAGCACAAATCCGCCTTTTCTTTTGGTACAGCTTCTCCTGAGGACATTTCTCGTAGGACCACATTCAGTGGAACGAACCAAAGTTTTCCTTGCTCCTTGTCCGGTTTGATGTAACTGAGACATTCAGCACAAGCTACACAAACACAAGTAGGTGAGATTAATGTCAGGAGACGATAAATAAAATGTGAAAAATTATTATCTGAGTCGCATTTATTATCAAAAGACTATTGGTTGGTCATCAACTCATCAGCTGATTACAGTCTTCCACACCAAAATCTTTTGAGGTTCTGCCCGAAGACCAGGAGTCCTGGTTAGCAGACAATTTTTTAAAAAACTTACAGACAGAAGACAAATAGCAGAAGCTGGAAGAAAACTAGTTCAAACGGCAGACATGCCAACCACCTGGCTTCATCACACTGTGTAGCAGGTTGATCACAGCAAACTCCTGCAGAATCTCACACCAGAGATGCAAATACAACATATACAAAGTGAGGGATAGTCACTGTGGGACATCTAAACCACAGACCATCTACAAAACTGTTTCCTTCAGTGCTCAGGGAACAACCCCAGAAGCACGTTACATGAGATGAAGTTGACTTCAAGAAAGGGAAGGTCCAAGAACTAGACGCTACCGGAATACCGGCACTTCGCAAGCCATTTAAGTCCCATGTAATTATCATTTTGGAGGCCTAATGAGAATAAGCATTATGTTGGTCCTTATGTGAATGCAATAGATCAAAAAGATGCAAATTAGGTTTAAGATTATATTTTTATTACACTTCAGGGCTGTAAGATCTCCACATAATGAGGTCGACAGGTTATGCACAGCAGACCATTCAAACAAAAAGCCAGAGATTTATTATACCTTCCGATTTCTGAAAACAAAAATAATCAGAGAACAATTATCAAAGTTTGAGCTATTTTCTCCCTTGGAAAATAGAACAAAGCAAGATTTCATGAGTAAGTTGTAAAAATAAATGATTCAGGCTATAACATGCCTCAGAGGAGGTAAACCTGAATTTAAAACAGTTTTACAAAAAAAAGGCATGAAGTTGCCAGCCAACTAGTAAGGGAGGTTTTGCTTCTTACTTGATTACTGGCATGAAAGTCACTAAATCCCAACTCTACTGATGAATCACCGAGAGTGGGTTAACATAAGCCACCACGCTACGGTTTTTGTTTCTTCAAAGTTATGTATTACGGTCTGATAAACAAAATTTTCCTTGAGTCATCAAGTAGTCAGCTATCAGCATTAGATTTATTCTCATTTGCTGAAAAGCATTAAGGAAGAGTTGCTGTCACCTAAGCCAAACAACTTAGTTCATTTTTGCTAAAGTAGACAAGAAATCTAACTTGTTCTAACAATGGGAAAGGGCAATTTTTTAAGGATATTACATGCTGCTTGCAGTAAAAAAATCAATAAGCCTAGATCCTTTTTGAGTACCGAATTCTTACAGCTTCCAGGAAAGCAATAAATCATCAACACATCTGAATATCAGAGTCTGAATCTCAAGATATCCACATCCTTGATGGTATGATTTGTAGCCATCTGCGACGGCAGCCTGTAATCGAGACCCATTTGTCTCTGCCACAGTAGTGGTCCACAGTGGACCAGTAGCATCTACCCAGATTTAGCTCTCCAGGGGATTTTTGACAGCTGTCAATACCCTGTATGGTAATAGCATTTCGAAACAACTAAATCCCAGGCAGGAGCTATCCCTAGGCCCTTGCTGGGAGGGAGAGAGGTTATTAAACATATCTCAAAGCAGCTGCCATGCAAAGCTAAAATACAAGAAAAAAAATGTATTTTTTTTTAAATTCTTTTTAAAAAATATGAATTTATTAATGTAAAAATGTTAGTGGGGAGGGGGGGAAACCAAACCAAAAAAACAAAAACACCGGCCAAACCCCAACAGCTGAAGGCTAAAAGTGCCCACAGTTTTTCAAAGCGTGTTCACATGCAATAAACAACAGCCCTCACAACAGACAGCATCTGCTCTCTGCCCTTTCAGTTTAAAATGAAAGAAGCTCCTTCAGAGTGAAGCACGGCAAAGCGAGCAGAAACATCTCATGAAAGGAATCAAACAGTCTGTTGGCTAAAGACTGTTTATCACTACTAAACTTAAGTAGGAAAAGTGAATAATTGGCCCTTTTGATCCTGATACACTGTCTACACTGGGGCCATTTTTACCAGAATGTACAATTTGACATGAGAAGCGTGCAACCGATCTGGGACCCAGTTCTTCAAGGTGAAGAGGTACCTTCATGCAAGATGCATGTTGATGGGAATCGGGCATGTTCAGGATTTTGAGCATGACTGCAGTCAGCCAAGAAGTACTTCTCTCTCCCATTTCTCCTTTCATCCAATTTACTCTGTGGGTGCTTTGTCAGAACTCAGCCTTGGTAGGAAATGTTCTTTCTCACAGATGGTCAGATCTGTGCAGATATTACCATTTTTGCATCAGTCTGTTCTACCACTGTTCATGCAATGAAAGGACTCTTTTCAGAAGTGCCACAAGGGAGGGAGATTGGGGGAGTCTCCCTCCTGGAAGATACTCAGGTCCTGGGCACCTGGCTGCAGGTGGCCTTGCCTGAGCAGGACCAGATGACCTCCAGAGGTCCCTCCCAGCCTCAACCACTCTCTGATTCTGTGATGGGCAACCTCCTCTCAGGCACCTGGAGAGGGATCTGTACTTCTGAATCATAGAGAAAGGTTCCCAGTACAAAATTAACTCCAGAACACCAGTCAGAACATTTGAGGGACTCATCTGAGGTATTCACTAAGCAAATTCTGTCTTCAAACCCAGTGTTTCCCAGGGCTTAAATATCTGTATCAGGTTGGGATTCACAGGTGTTGTAGAACACACCAGATCATTTCCAAAGCAGAGCAGGAGCCATTCCAGACCTTGCCTGTGAGCAGCCACCAGCCTTTGTACAGTACCATCACTGTCCGGGCTTCCCAGCCGCGCCACAGACAAGACTCCTGCACACGTGGCAGTCAGAGAGCATTCAAATCCACACACCTGCGCTCCTAAAGCTGCGGGACTTTCGCAGCTCTTTAGGGGGAGGAAGGTTTTCAGCCTGCCGGAAGCCACGTTGTCGGACCGGAGTTGTACTTCTTCTCACAGGTGAAAGAAACGAGCAACGTTGTGGGTATAGGGGAAGAGCCTATACTTCCCCTATTGTTGAAGAGTTCCCACTTCAACATCATTAGAGCAAGGTGTTGAGAAGGAAATGGATGGCTAGTTCACGCCAGGTCTCTCATATCCCATCGATAAACGTCATAAGCACCAACCGACCCCACAGAATTGGGGACAGATTAACACTACCCATCTTTTTGGGCAAGAGTGTCTATGACCACTCTTTCCAGCAGACCTTTTACGTACCAGCTGCTGCCCTGCAGACACAGGGCCTGACAGATAGGATGGAAATTCTATAGCCCACAAGCACACTCGTCATTTAGGTCCTGAAGGAGGTTTGAAAACATCTGAAAATAACCTTTTAGGACTTAGGCACCTAATTTTGCTAAGTCTTAAATGACTAAACCTTTTCATAGCTCTCTAGGATATGACTGCAGGTAGGGACACACTAATTAGAAAAGACAAGAATGAGAACAGATTATGATTAAACAAGCAATAGTAATATATAGGTGACTGAGTTTTGTAATACCTGACAGTTTTATTAACTCACTTTCTTTGGCATTCTGCAGTCATAAATCATGAGGAAAGATACAACAGACAAAACTGTTAGTGCTGTTTTGGGGCCAAAAGTTTGAACAATTGAACAAGATTTGTTATGTCTTTGGAGAAACAAGTAGTTCTGCATGTCACTGTTCAGATTTGCCAAACAGGTAAACCTACCAAAAAGAGGATGTTACATAATGGCATATTTTTGCAATTTATAAACTCTAGATATAAAACCCACCTAACTGCAAGCAGACTACAATCTCCTCAGTGTATCAAATCTTAAGTTAGTCACTAATAATGAACAGTATAAATTTAATCTTGACTCCACAAAGTGTTCTTTCTTTTTCTTAGCAATGGCCATAAAGGAACATCGGGCTAATAAAGGTAGCAAGATTTATTTTTGAGGATGATAATACCAAGGATGATGCTCTAGAAGCAATTGTAACATTTACCAAAGGCACCCATAGATTTTTATTTCCAGACAGGAAGATTATGACTATATAGTCTAGGCTGCTATGAAGCACCAATGACAGACAAAATAATTTCTGCATCAAAACCCATAAATTCCTGTTCAGACACTTCCTCACTTTCAGAGGTCTGTCTTGATTTACAGTTTTTATATCATATTGCTCTGCTCTTGTGTGACACAATGGCTATTAGCCCTTCCTGTTAAATATATACCCCACGTGCATCAACAGTGTGTCTGCATATACACGTATATGGATTGCAAAAATGGTTGTACATTAAGAAACGGTACATCTTTGAGGAGGATCAGTTGGACCCACACTGAGAGTCCACTGGAAGATGCCACCTATTCTCCCTACCCCACCTCTCCCACATTGAACCAATCAAATCCAACGTTGTTGTTCCCTGATTGCAAGCACCTCATCATCTGGGACAACATTCTGACTTCACCTTCTCTGTAAAAGCTGGATCACAACTTCAGGATGCAGGCCCAGGCCAAGACTTCATAAATATACCTCCACTAGGGCACTGTACCCCATAAATCAACATTTTTATTGCCATTACAACACCTTTGGGTCCTAATACCTTAAAAGACACAAAAAGACATCTTTCCTAGAAATGTAACTGCAAAATCAGTCCTCACTATGGCAGAAACTCATGCTGAAACCAGCCGTAATCTTGTCACAGAGTAGCCTAGGTGGAGGCTTAGGGCTCTCTCGAAGTAGAATCCTTTGGTTTGGACCATGAGCTGCATTTAAACTGCAGGCTTTCCAGAACTGAACTGGAGATCAGTCTTTGTGAACAGGTGTGGTGGGCTAGCCTCGACCAAGCCAGATGCCCACCCAGCCGATCATTCACTCCCTGCCCCCACAGAAGGGCCTACTTACAGGGCAGTAAATAGGATGAACAGAAATGAGAAAGCTTGCGGGTTGAGATAAAAACAGGGAGATTGCTTAACGTTACAGACTCAACTTGGGGAAAATTAATTCATTGCCAATTAAAATCGACATCTGATTACTGATTTGGGTAGTAGGAAACAAAAAAAATAACTTGAAAGAACACCTTTCCTCCCCAATTTCCCACATCCAACCTCCTTCCTTTTCTCCTGCCTCTTCTACCCATGCCGAGGGGCACGGGGGGGGGATGGGGGATTATGGTTGATACACAACAGTTGCTCTCTGCAGCTCCTTCCTCTTGACATCTTTACTCTGCTCTGGCATGAGCTTCCCATGAGCTGCAGTCCTTGTAGGAAAGTCTGCTCTGGCATAAGCTCTCCATGGGCTGCGGTATTTGATCTTGCACCTGGAGCATCTCCTCCTTCTCCAACCTCATTGTTTCTCACTCTTTTTTCTTCTTTCCTCCTCTGCCCATCCAGTGTTTTCTGCCCTTTCTTGAATACGTTTTCCCAGCAGCAGCACCAGCTTGGCTGACGGGCTCAGCTGTGTCCTGCAGTGGGTCCATCGGAGCCAGCCATGCCCAGCATGGGACAGATCCCAGCCTCTCCTTACAGAGGCCCCCACCACCAACGCCTTGCCATGGCCACGCTCTACAACAGGAGACACACCAGCACACAGAGCTGTCCCAAAAGGCACGGGTGATCCCACTCAGCACAGAGAAGCCAGAGAGCAGCACAGGGCAGAGGGATGCAGCACCACACTACCAGTTTCTGCACCAGCTGCCCGTAAACACCCATTCCATGTGTTTTGGTACATACCAGATTCAGCATTCACTTCTGAAACCTGCTACTTGTGAGGCACTGGAAACACAAGCAGAGCATGAGGGTTTACTTCATAAAGCCTTCTAAGAAAGAAATGGGTGAGTACAAGGGCATCAGATCTGCTGTTATTTGGAGAGAACACCCTTGCCGGCTTCGAAAACCTGCCTCAAAACTCAAAGAAATCCAGCCTGTGCAGACAGCAGAAAGATAGAAATGAGCTAGTGAATCTGCAGCGTCAGGAAGGAGGAAAAAAAAATGTTACAAAAATGCAAAGCATCTTAAGAGAGCTTAAAAGACTTTGCAAATGGACTGGCACTTCAGTAGAGCACATGCAAGGATTTCATCTCAATACATTTTAGTGGTACTGAAGTGGTACAGGATGGAGCCACCAGGAACGCATGTCCCCACGCTGAAAACAGATGCCTAATTGCGCAAATTAAATTTATCATTAATACCTGGAATAAATCCACTTTCACTATCTTCTGTCACTTGATCGAAAGCTCCCTCACCTTGATACGATCACATATTCCGCATCACAGCGAAAAAATAATCTCAAAATCTGAAGCACAACATTGAGGTGGAAGAGACTGATGGAAGGGCTACTCTGTATCCTAGAGAATTGGACCACACATTTATTACAGGATTTTCTTAGTCATATGAAAATACCAAACAAGAAGCTTAAGCTCACCCTGGTTTTCAGTGTTAGGCAACATTTGGAGACATTTCATGCAGCAAACTTTTGTAATTAAATAAAAAGGAAGAATTATTGGTCTGGGATTAAATCATTAAAATTTTGCACCTAGAAAACAAATTCTTACTCTGTTTACTTCGAGCACCTTTGTAGGAGTGGAGAAAAAGTCTGGCCACAAGATTCTGCACTTCTGAAGACTTGGCAATTTTCAGAAGTATGAAAATACTCAGGGGAAAAAAATATCTGTTTGGCTATCCACAGGCAAACTAGATCTCAGATTTTGTAATCTTCAAATAAACAAACAAAAAATTAAAAAAAAAAAAAACAAAACAAAAACCTAGCTGTAGTCAGTCTCTCAAGAAAATCTAAATGAAGTATTACTGCACCAGTTGCTCAAAGGCATTAATCTTTGCTCTGCCCCACTTTTTTTCCGCTCCCACCCCCATCTCCCCTCAAGTAATGCTCCCAGGTTTTTCTTACTTATTCTCATCATGGTTTTGTTTAGCAGGGACCTTGCTACAGGTGATTCAAATAGCAATCCTGTTTCTCAGTCAAACTACTTTAAGCTCAAGGAAAACTGAATAATCAGTGTTGGTGATGTTTGGGAGAGCACCCAAGTGACAGATCACCTAAATCAAATCACACGGATTAAAATCTTTCCAGTCCTCAGTGCAACTCCACAATGATCAGTGTTCACAGAACCATGTCTTCTTCCAGTGCTGTACTGCCATACCCGACACTTGGATCACTGAATCCTGAGATACAATTTCAAGAATAAACACAGAGAACCATAACATTTGCTTCTAAGTACATTTCTTTTACTACCTGGCTGCACATTACAGTGTTTCTATTTTCTTTTTCTTCATTTTTAAATCAGTAGTATAAGCAAGTAGCTTCACCGCTTTGGGTTCAGCAAGAACAAGGTAAGCATTTGATACAATTTCAGGATCTCTGTGGCATTCATTTAATCCTCAATATGTAAGTTTTGGCACCCAAAGTCAAACCACATTTCGCAGATTAGACCCTGGCGAGAAGGAGACGAGGAGCAAGATAAAACAAGCTGAAGGTTTCATCAGCACCAAGCCAGAAGCGGGTGAAGGTGGGGCGCTGAGCAGTGTGCTGTTTGCTTCTGAACATCTGCTAGCGCTGAGGGCACTGGTTGAGTACAACTGTGTTTGAATGGCTGCTCTGACTGCAGTAATTAGTCCTACAGTTGCTGCATGCAGGTGTTTAATTACCAAGGTCCCGCTAGCCACGTGTTTTCATTAGATTGGCTTTTCCCTTTTGTGGCCTTTCACTGACGTGTTCAGACTTGATGGGGATGGTGCCCTTGAGGGAGCAGATCTTTGACCCTCAGGGTTTAGTCCAGTCATCCAAAGCAAGCAGAGGGAAACACAAGCGGTCGCATGCGTGCATGCACCTCAGGGTCCCGGTCAGGGAGAACAGACTGTGCAGTCGAAGGTTATCCCTAAGGCACATCCTGGGACAGGCAGGGATCCCCCGCTAACTCCTGTCTCCTGGATCCCTCTAACCAGGCATGCCAAGATCGGGAATACAATTTTCCCTTATTCAGGACAGCACCTAAACCATGTGCACTCTGCCAAAACCATTTTAAAAATTTGGTTCTTAGTTCACATTAGATCAAAACCTCCAGAAGGACAAATTACAACAAAAATATCTTTGCTAGTTTCCACAAAACTAAGCTTAAATGTATAATCCTTTTTTTTACCGTTTTAAACTATCCCTTAAGTGTCTTTAAAAATCTTGGAGCTCTTTTTAAACAAACATTTGTAGTCAGCTTTGCATTTCTTTCCAAGAAGAACAAAATTCTCATTTCAATGTCATGAAAAAAACAATCTTCACACTGAGACTGACAACTAAGTGGTTAAAGACTGACACAACCACCTTCCACAGCAAAAATAACCAACTGTTTATGTGGCTTGTTACTCTCTCCTCAGGAAGGCTGGTGATTTGAAAGAAACAGAGCATAGATTTGGGCCAACAGAGTAAGCAATGTTCTTAAACGGTTCTGCAAATGAAACCCAATGCTCACTAGCATCTGTGATCACTCTTTATTTGCTCATCTCTCCTTCCTTCCTCTCTATAAATGCTGCCAGTGACCACAACTGAATTTCTGACAGCCTTCCTCAGGGATTTATTCCCAAAACCAGCAGGAGTACACTTCCCTGAAGGCGTTCACACCAGAAGTTCCAGCACTAAACCCACCACTCCCATAAGAAGTACAACACACGTTTTATAAAGACATTTAGCAATGCTTTAAATGATGGCAGATCCATCACACCCAACAGTAATTTGTCTCCTTGATTACCTTCACTGTTAATCTCTTGCACCACACACATGTTCCCAAAAATCTGTAACGAGAGATGGCACCTCAGCCTGATGTTATCCCCTGAACCAGCCTCCTCTCTGCTGTTCGGCTGCATCTTCGACCCAGTGCTCTCCTCCTGCACAGATTCAGCAAAATGGAGCACCAGCATGGTAAGAAGCATTCGAGCTCTTTCACAGTTTGCAAGTTGGCCAAATAGATATTCCTGCACTCCCACATGAAGGCAACAGATCAGACGGAAAAGTCCAGTGGGTCATGTCTGGCTCACAGATGGTCCTACTCAGCTCTACAAATAAGGGACAGAATAAAGCAGCCACCTTGCTCCTGGAGGTGCCACTAGTGGGACCATTCCCATAGGGGAAACACCATGAGGAGTATGATGTCCCCTGAGCACATCAGAAACTAATGCTGATGCTCTTCTTGCCCTTCCCCACCTCTGAAAGCATTTAAAGTGAAGTTATGAACTCCCCTCACCATGTGAACAAGAACATCAGAAGCACTTTTATCAAAGGAAAACTGTCAATCAGGACCAGCTCTTTATCTAAAAGATGTAATTTTAACCAAATGGGAATTAATCCAGGGAAGCCTTATGAACCGAGCTATGGACAAAGCCAGACCTGACAACTTGGCACCTCTATCACTGGTGTGAAGGTGGGCTCAGAGCACTGAGCACCTGAGGCCCATGATGGATAGACACCTAACCCACAGCCCACCCCCACCGCGGGCAGCTTCAGGGTGCGCTGGGGTGCCAGCGACAGAAGGCTCTTCCCCTGGCTCCATGGCCCGGCACTCAGAGACCTCAGGGAGACGGGTAATGAAAGCTGGGGTATAGGTCTCCTCTTGACAGCCATGACACTGTTGTCCAACAGTTGTTCATTCAAAACCTACTGCCAGAACTATCCTAGCCATAAAATAAACAAAAACCACAACTGTGTGTAGAGTGTTGGTCTCACAAAACTGCAACAGAAGCACTGGAGGCTGCAGGTCTCATTTCACTCCTAGCAAAAAAGAAACATCACCTGCTGCTAGAAAGGGCAGATTACACAGGCATGACTGTTCCCACAAGACTGAAGCGTGTGCTGCCACAGGTCTGCTCCAACCCTCACCGCTCAAATCTGCGGACAAACAGAAGATACATACGAAATGCATTTGTAGAAACATCAGGATTCACTCTGCAGAGTGCACAGGAGCGGTGCTGGTTTTACACCTCAGACCAGCCCAAAAGGTGCTTTGTGTCTCCTCTTGTTTCAGCGACAGCTGCTGCCCACAGAGGGATGCTCAAGCACAGCCTGTGGCAGGAGGAGCCACGCTTGCAGAGGCCCAGAATGAGCATCCCTCACAGCACCCCTGTACCCACAGAGCATATGCTCTCCTTGGACAGGTGGGAGAAGAGCAGCGTTGGACACAACACACCTGAAAACTGCCTTCCCTTTGCAATAAGCAAGGGATGTGCCAGGGGAGCGCTGTGGGAAATCTGAGACGTCAAAGGGCTGAGCAAGACGCACCTGGACAACCGCTCATCCACGTATGTGGTCACTTCCTTAACGTAAAGATTTCACGTGACTGCTGTCTCTCCTGATGAAAGTAACACCTCTATCCACAGAGCAAGACCCTTTTTTTTATTCATCAAGATTTCAGAAACAAAAATACAGGTCCGAGCAATTATCCTCTGAGAAAAAGTAACAGCAAAAATGGAATGCATTAGCCATAAATGAGGCAATTAAGTCTAACCTTTGCTAACCTGGCAGGTCAATGGTACAAACAGCCTGCCAGGAGTTATTTGGGTCCTATAGATGCCCTTTAAAAAGCCAATTACCTGGAAATGAGTGACTCCGTCAGGTGACAATACAGCAGTCCTTCAGAAAGTGCTGGGAGGGCTGGGGGGGTCTCTCCGCCTGGCCCACATGCAGCTTTCCAGTACAACTGAACGGCTCTCACTGTTCAGGGGAAGGCAAAGGTTTCTTTCAGTGGAAAGTCTCTGGAATTAATTACACTGCCTCTTACCGGGGAATGGTAGGGCACATTTGCATGGATACATCCACGTATGAGTAGGTTTTTAAGAGGCATGAAAAAAAAAGTATAAAAGCAAAACCAAAAAAGAGAGGGGACACAGCAAAATGTATCAGAGTGCCAAGTCTTTCAAAAATACCGGGATGAGATGAAACACAACTAACTGAGCTTCAGTTATTAAAAAAAACGAAAAGAAAAGCAAGCACTACAATGGCTGTCAGGGCACATATACAAAGCAGGTAGGACAGGCATGCCCATCCGAGGACAGGCACAGGGGGAGAAAGGAGGGCCTTAATTTCTGTTTGGTTTTTAAAACTAAAATACTTGTCTACATGCTCTTTCAGAAGGAGCAGTTATCGATCCCACCCCAGGGAGTACTCCAGGTGACACGGCTGGCCTCACAGCAGGTATCTTAATCAAGGGATGGGATTCCAGGTCCCAATATAGATTTGGGGTCAATTATTTTGCCTCAGCCCTGATTATTATTTTTTTTTGTTTAAGTCTGTCAAACAAACTACACCCAGTCTGAGACCAGAGCGTGGCTCTGTTTGTGTTCTCAGGAACAGAATTAAGACTCAAAACAGAGTCAAGAGCCAAGGAACCTTATTTGCCAAACAATAAATCTGCAAATGCAAAGGGAGAGAGAGGAAGAGAGGAAAAAAAAAAAAAAAAAAGAGAGAGAGAGAAATGAAGGAAAGAAAGAAGGAAAAAAAAAAAGAAAGAGTTCAGAGCAATAGCTACCACCCCAGAGCTGCGGCGTCCCAACGGTCCGATTCGTTTCCTGGTCCGGTGGGGGAACGTTCCGTCCCATGTTAGTTGGTTCCATTTTTTATGGAGTTGCTACAAGCTGTTCTGCTCAACCACACCCCCCCCCCAGCAATGGTGTACGCGCCCAACATTCCTCAGGGGCCTCCGGGCACCCTGACCCCCCTGACCCCAAGTCTGGGCACACGCACAGGGGTTTGGTTGGGTTGTGCAGGACCAGCCTCCCCCGTTGCTCCATGGCGTCTGTCGGTTTCCTCCTTTCACAATGTATAGATCAATCTCTGCGGTGGCAGCGGCGTTACCCTCCTGCCTTACCAATGTACAGATCATTCCCTGTGGGGATGGCATGCGTTTCCTGCCATAGCAATGCTGAGACAACGCATCTGCTGTGGCGATGGTGGGTCTCACCGGCGCAGTCTCTCACACCAGCAAAGTGTTAGGAATGATGGTTCAGCTACAGCTGTAACCCAAAACTACACCGTCCTTCTCAAACTCAGAAAGGGGGAACCCAGAAAACCTGAAAGGAAAGCAACAAATGACGTTTACCTGCCACTTTGTATCCTAACTACTGCTCTCTCCTCTCTCTGCTGTCCCACTTACTCCTGTCTTACCCCATTGCCTTGAGCATCCATCCTATTTGTCCTTCACTTTCACTTTCCAGCACCCTTCAGCAGCAGAGGCTGTAAAAGGGCACCCGAGAGCATGCTCATGAAATGCATCCACCAGCAGAAAAGGGACAGGACAAAAATCACCAACTGTAGCCCCTGCCAGCAGGAAGCAAAACCCCGGAGACGAGCCAAAGCCTCGCAGGGGGAGCCCGTTAAAGCTCACCCTTCAGGATGGGCTGGCCAAATGCCCTGGAAGGCAGGCCTCTAAATATTACAGCTGTGAATTAAGATAAGCCCTAGGGCCACCCGGGGAAGCACCACTTCCACTGAACTGATGAGGCTGCTCACAGTCATAAGCACTACGGTTATTCACACCATGGCTGGCCACCTTCCTGCACCTTCTCAGCTCCAAAGGGTGAGCAGTCTATAGCCTACAGCCTCCCCCCGGCATTCATCCCTGCTGCTACGGTTACATCACTGCAACACATAAAAATCAGCACTATTTTTTAACCATTGCAATACAAAAGGAATCTGCAAATTAGCAGCACAGACACCACTGGCAGGACACAAGCTACCTTAACGCAACACGCAAATACTGCAGGAGCAGTAACACGCCTTCTGCAGGCGTGCACGGTCAGGATCTACCTGCCCTAGCACCAGGATGCGAGCCAGCCAGGCCAGAGCACGCACCCACAGAATATTGCTGCTGCCTGTTAAGAGACAGGCCCTGGCCACCTGCGTTATGCACTGCTCTTGAGCACTTGTCTTCTCCAGAGCGCTCCTCTTTGTGCAGGATGACAGGCGGGCTCACACTGGCTCCAGTGCCGCACAAGACCCATCGCATACGAGCAGCCTCTGAAGCAGTGAGAGCACGATGCTGTCTGTGGTTAGGAAACGACGTACAAAAGCACCGCTCCTCGTGTAGGCTCCTGCCCTTGTGTGTACTTGTCTTCACAGACCAACAAGAGAAAATATGAAAAACCATAAAACATCAGCAGAGAGCAACTGGAAAACATGAGCTCATAAGACGGTGAAGTACTGCAAAATCATTATATGCTCAACTTTGACATACAGACTGTATGGCTACAGCTCTGGGAAACAAAACATGACTATCACAGCACCCAAGGAAAGTAAAAGCAGCAAAACCAACTACATCCATCTATAGAGACCCCACACAGCATTTATTAGTTTTTCACCCCAAATTCAGATTTGCAACAGCAGACTGGTTTCTCCCGGGGTCCTTCACAGCGTACGTCACTCGCCCCACAACAGCTCCTGGTCTGTAACAGCAGCTGCCCTGTGCCAGCCTGTTACACAGGTGAGCTGACAAAAACCATCTCCTGGGCCCCCCCGCATTTAATGGGCTGGCATCTCTTCACAGAAGTAAATTTACAAATGTTATATTTAGTGGAGGTCTCAATATAAGCAACTGAAAGGCACAGACCACTAGTTAAGCTGCTTTTTTGGTTGATTATGTTATCAGAACTCCCTATGGTGATCTGACTACACGTTACCCTACGTCTAATGGCAGTAACTGTTGGTGTACCTGATCCGACAGTCATAGAGCTTTATGGTCTCTTTTCCAAGAAAATATATCGCCAGAAAAAGTGATCCTGTGGTCCTTTCAATGAACTGTAAGACAAAAGAGCACACTGAGCTTTTCTCAGCAGCACCAGTCTCCTCTGTTATTAACTTCCCACTCAGTCCACCTAATGCATGCCCCACTGACACTGGACCTAGCAGCTTGTTTCTTACAAGTACTTAAACAAAGTCCTACCATTACCAATTCATCTCTGTCCTCATTGCTATTTTTCTTCCATTTCATTAACAGCCTAGGTCTGATTTTTTTTACCCTCCATTTTTGTTATCACAGCAGTAGTTTCCATCCACCTCAAGCCACCACCTGTTCAATAATCACCAAGGTCTCAGTGCTGCTACGGGCTCCACGTTGACTCAGTCCTGCCGAGACAGCCCAGGATAGGGTCTGCTCACACTACAGCCTGGACACGTGCTGCCATTGACTTATAATGGGAAAAGAATTAGTACAGAGGGTAAAAAACCTATAATTTCTACTTAGCACTTTTGAAATCAATAAGCGCTCTCGCTCAGATCTGACCTTTAATCAAGCAACACACGACAACAACAAAAAAACCCACAAAACTCGAAGATTACTAACAAGCAGTGCTAGTAAATCTTGAAAGCCAAAGAGACACTCTTTGGAAAATAACAGAAAACACGCAGGTTAGACCTAACCCAAGTGTTTGGCATCACTGGTACACTGCACTGCAAGCTCAGCAGAGCAGACTTTCTTATTTGTGGATGGCATAAGTCAGCTCCTTCTGCCATTTAAGCTCTACCCACTTCCAGGAACTAGCAAAGAGGTGAAAGAAAGAAGGCTCACGGGTTTTCCTTGGAAAATAAAAATTGTGTTTGATTCTACCTCCAATTAGTAATTTCTTCAGCACCTCAGAACAAATCCTGTCCTCCTGAAGTCATGGCAAGGCTTTTATGACAAGCACCATGAAGATGGCATTCACAGGCCTGTCTTCACACACATGCCTTCTCATCTGAGGTTTCTCCTCTTCCCTCTATCCTGCATTCATTTCAGCTTCACTTCACACGGCAAAAGTGACCACACCAGTTTAGACACACCAGCAGTCTTGTGGTTGCACATCTAGTGTGCAGGCACAGATCTCACCAGATACCATACAGAGATAAGCTTGATCTCTGCCTCTTCTGAAGACTAACTTCTCAGCCTTCACACCACTGCTTCCTGAAATAAATCTTTGCCCACAGCACATGCCTCTAGTCTTATTTTTGTGGTGCTTCACATGACATTCAGGAACTTACAGACCCCCAACATCCTCTCTCTGCTGATCCGACCTATGCACAACCAGCACCTGGTGCCCCTCTTTCAGAGCCTGGAGAAGTCATCCTGCTCAGAGACCTTTCTTCAGCACCGTTGCCCATCCAAACTTACTATCTCATGTTTAGCCATCTGAATTCCCTCAAAACACCCTCTATGCTGTTTTTTCTTACCGTCTACCACAAATGTTTTTTTCCCATTTTGTCCAGTTCCTTAGGTATTGCCTACACGATGCTGACCATGCAGTCTTTCTCACTAACGTAACCCATTCTCATTATTCTGTGCACATTGTTTTTTCACAGCTCATTTATCCCATTTCTATGTTTTTAACCGCTGGTTCTGGTCCTTACCAATCCAAATAATTTTTTTCCCCTTCCTTTTAAAGGTATAAAATATTCTTTGTTGATTAATTATATGTTGTTCTCAGTTGCTTTGGCCAAAGACTCAAATAACAGGTCAGAACCAGCACATCGTAACCCCCTCTTTCCTAGCTTGTTAACAGGACTTCTCACCACCACCCTTTCAGCGTACCAACCCCATTCCCCATGGCAATTAGTGCCCATTTGTGAAGTACTCCTACTGCTTAAACTCCAGGAAGACTGAGTGTGAAGCCAGTGCAAATGAATCCTTCAATCCAGTTGCGCACAACTGCCAAAAGGTGCACGGACACTGGTGTTAAATGTTCTCATGAACGAACAGCTTTGACTTCTCCCTGGAAATCCCACAGCTTCAGGAGAACAGGTACCACGCAGTCCTGTCACCTGGAAGTGTTAAACACATCATGGTGATGGACAGCAGGAGGTACCTGAAGTACCAGGAGGGAGAAAACTGTGGCAAAGGGGAACAGCACCAAAAATAAAAGCCACTTTATTTGAAGGACTCTGAATCAAAAGCAACCCTTAATAGCAATCCCCAGAAATCACAGTGCTCCTTCAATATAACATCCATGGTGACCATTAGACGGAAGGGAAATTCTTGATGCAACATTTGAGTTTGGAATTGTAACAAACCTTTGTGTTTAGGTCCGTGCTAAACCCAGTTTGCCTGCATTCATACAGAAAAAGCAACCAAGGAATTAGATCTATTCATCTGTTCGGATTATTCTTGCCTCGCAATGCTGGAACAGACACTAAACTCCCTATTCAATTTTCCCAACGAAACCAAATGATTGCCAGTTTGTTTCCACACTCAAACCTGAAATAAAAACAAGGATCCCACACAATACTTGTGCAGCCGCTACAAAGTGACTTTTTCTCAGAACAAGTTACAGCAATATGGACCTTGTTAGGTGGAGACTTAGCAAACAAAAACGCAAGAATTATGATCTCTTTTTCTATTTTATATCCTGGAAAGGCAGCCCAAAGGGTTTGGTTTTTTAACTGTAAGGCTTCCTTTTGTTTAGCGCTTCTGTCAACAAAATTTAGGGACGTTGGAAACATTCCATCTTTTCTCTGAAACAACCCAGAAGTACCAGGTAGGAAATAGGGTTCTGAATGTTTAGCATCAACAGCTTTTCTTCTATTTGCCAGGATTTTAGGATAAACCTATTTTATAGACAACCTACATAACAGAACTGTAAATGGTCTTAAAACAAAGAATCATGCTGCCTCAGTTAACTGGATTCGTT
The DNA here is from genome assembly GCF_023638135.1 of Falco biarmicus. Lineage (NCBI taxonomy): Eukaryota > Metazoa > Chordata > Aves > Falconiformes > Falconidae > Falco > Falco biarmicus. The sequence continues at coordinate 1,857,327 of NC_079291.1, read as the reverse complement.
TGCTTATCAAGTATGATCCTATCTATAACAGTAGGATCTCTAGTCTTTCATAAAAAATGGAGTAAGAAAGATAATTTTCTAATATGAAAACAAACAAGCAAAAATTCTGGACGTCATTTCTAATACATCTTAGAAGAGTAACAAAAATCCTACTCTTTCCCTTTTGCAAATGATTATATCAATCACTTAGGGGCTGCACCATCATTGAAAATGCCTTCTCTACCACAAGAAGTTCCAAGTAAATTAGTTATTAAACCAAATTAATTGAAGTTGCACTATTTCTACACAGATGCGCTTGGTTTTGTTCAAGGGCTCTCAATCCTCTTTCTAATCAACCTAAGCAAAATCAATACATGGGAGTTGATACAGCCTGTTGGTAGCTGAAGGATGAATTCCAAGTCATTTAGTTAGAGTTAATTCGGAAAAACTTTACTACACAAAGATTACCCAAATTGCCATTTTCTCTTAGCTTAGCAGAGAATCGATCATTTGATTGGGTGATGGGGGGCGGGGGAGGATACGTCCCTTCAATCTACAGTATTAAATGACTAATGTTTTCTAGGTACCTTTTTAACTGAGGAAAAGGAGAACTTAGTAACAACTCGTCAGAGTTTGAGGAAAACCTCCTGTCACACAGGGTGGCCACAGCTGCTTAGCCAACACGATGAGCTCCCACAGGCTGCTCCACACATGGCCGAACACGAAAAGGTTTGCCGTGGTATCGACTCATTTTCTCTTTCTTCCCACTCACATCCCACTGGCTTGCTGAAGTGTTTTGCGTTTGGTTCTTCCATTCAACAGTTCCTTCAGGTTTTTCTGATGTCTCCTACAGTCATTTCTTGTCCCCTTCAAACCCTTTCTTGCCCTTCTCTCTTTGTCTCCTGCTTTCTCGCAGTTCACTCCTGTTTTTCCCTCTCCAAGCCCATGCCCAGGCAGTTGTAAATGTGACTGCTCAGCAGTCAAGCAAAAAGGGAAAACCCAGGCATCAAGGGAACCTTACTGCCTCGGCCCAACCTGAAATAGACTGACACAGGAGCAATTAGAATCCAATTTTATGTAATAAGATGATTTATTCATTAGTACAAGGCAGGGATAAAAGCTTACAGCTGATGAGAGAAGCAGGTTTGTTACAGCTGTCAGTTCCACCAGCAAAATGTATTAGTCATTTAATTTCTTTTTTTTTTTTTAAACACCAAAAGCATCCTATAATTACATGTATGTGCCCTTCCTCATAGAAGGAGGCTTTGCACAGAGTTCTTTATTTCCATAATGAAACAGCAACAATTAGAGTGTCATGAGATGATTGGTCTGTCAGTGAGTTTGATTGACCCACATATTACCAAAAACCCTATTTAAAAAAATAAATATATATATATATATATATATAATAGTAAGATGTTGGACTCAAAACACCTATCTACTTCTCCACAGTAGGAAGATTAATAGGCATCAGGTACACCAAGCACACTCCTAGCCAAGAGATGTACACGACAATTCAGATGGTTTCTTTTCAAGGACAGCTGTGTTAATGGGAGTCTCTTCTCATTTCTTTCCTGCTTTCAAAGCAATCTCAGCATGGCAGCCTGAGTACCAACATCTAAAGCACTTCTAAAGTTGGTCCTCCGACCAGTACTGAGAAGTCCAGGAAAAGATCACCACGAATAACTCTTGATGGCACGTGGGAGAGAACGAGAACCTCAAGGATTTGGTTCATCATCTCACACATCAGCCACAAAGCCTGAGACACTGCAAGACCCCATGCTTCTGCATTACCGACACCACCCCCACCCCACCACCCCCCCGGTGTGTGCCAGTGGGGGAGGTTTTGGCTGTTTGCCTGTGGGTCCGCTCCAGACTGCGCTTGGAACCAGCTCTCTAACTCCTCCTCAGCCTCCCTGACACGATGCATCCTTCTCACTGCCTCCTGCAGCTCAGCTGCCTGCTCCAGGAGCCCCTCCGCCTGGGCACACCTTCTGTAGGCAGCTCTGCTGCCTGTCCCTGCCCCAGGAGAAAGGTCTGGGCACTGCCTGCAGCCTGAGGTCTGCACTGCAGCCTGTCTCCTCAGCAGCTCCAGCGGGGCGGGGGCACTGGCCACCACCGGGGTAGATGGGGCAGACCCCAGCCCAAGCTGCAGCCTTTGCTCTCAGATGAGTTTTGAGTTGCCACCATCCTGCCCTGAGGCACATGTAGGATGAGTGCCCACGACCTGCGCAGATGGGCACAGCGCGGTGCCCGTTGCTGGGTTAGGTGGACATCAATTCTCTCCATTAGCCAGCAGAGCGTCCCTCCCGTGGAAGGGCCACGCCGTTACTCCTGACCCTGCCCAAGCCTCATCAGCCGCTCTCAGATGAGCTGCCAGCGGGTCTCTGCGCTCCCCTGGGGTCTCACCAGCCCAGGAATCCCCGGTACGCCCTGATCCCCTGCTCCGCTGTAGAACGTGCCTGCACCACAACTGATCGCCTCGGCGATCCTTTGTCATTCAAGTGACAAAAGATTTTTCTTTCAAGTATTTTCAGACTTGTACTTTCTGTCATCAGCTACCAAGACCACACTGCACTCCCATGCAAAGTACTGACACACCCACACAGCTCCGCGGGTGCACTGCTGTACGTCCAAACACCTCGTCCTCGGCACCTCATGAGGGATCTTCCCTTTAATGGTGCAGGAGGAGGAGGACCCGCCTGTGGCAGCTGAAAGACCACCGCCAGCAGGTTAAGGGAGGTGATCCTTCCTTTACTCAGCACCGGTGAGCCCTCTGGAGCATAAGGTCCAGCTCTGGGCTCCCCAGTACAAAAGGGACATGGACATACTGGAGCGAGTGCAGCAAAGATTCATGGAGATGGCTACAGGGACAGGAGCATTTGCCACACAAGGACAGGCTGAAAGCTCGGCCTGAAGACCAGAAGGCCTAGGGGGTATCTTATCAAAGCGTATAAATATCTGACAAGAGGGTGTGAAGAAGATTGAACCAGACTCTTCTCAGTGGTGCCCAATGAAACGACAGGAAACAAAGGGCACAAACTGAAATATAGGAAATACCATTTAAAATAAGAAAAAGCTTTTTTATTCTAAAGGTGGTCAAAAACTGGAACAGACTACCTGGAGAATTTTGCAGTCTCCATGCTTGGAGATACTCAACACCCAGTTGGGCATGGCCTGAGCAAATACAGTTGATCCTGCTTCGGGCAGGAGGTAGGACCAGACAATCTCCAGCTGGCTCTTCTAACCTCATCCACTTCGTGATTCTGTGCTATGCTGACTCCAAGTTCCGTCAGCCTAATATTCAAACAAGCAAGCAGCACCTAAGTCAGGGAGAGTAAACACATAAACAGATATGCAGGCTAAATAAATTTATCACAAACTTTCGGGGGGTTTTACTTTTTTTTTTTTCTTTTCATAGCATGTGTACATCATATATCTGCCTACCCACACACCTGTGACAGTTGTGAGGTCTGCTTTGGCATGCCCCAAGTTGTTCACATCATCTTGGAGAATATTAAATGAAAATGTCAGCTTTCAGATTAGATACATTTGAGTGCCTTTCCATATCTTTGTCAGCAGCAGAGTTAGGAGACAAAGATTTTGGATGCAAATACACTTTGCCCTAACATTTACTGACTCCTGGAGAAGGAGTTGAGTCCCAGCACAAAAAAGAAGTGGATGCAAGGACATACACACAAACACATGTGTGGTTTTTAATTGCCACCCCCAGGAGGTCACACTTCCTTCATACAGCAACACCTTGAGAAAGTATGAGAACACAAACCTCTCCTCCTTCATGAAAATCAACAACCACAAACAAATACAGTTTCCAACAGGCATTTTACATACTTGTGACAGAAAAAACTTTAAAGGCATCAGCATCTGGAGAAATTGAATCACTAATTGTGGCTTGATCTCTGTTGAATGGTGCAGATGAACCATGGATTGGGGTGGCAAGCTAAAGGCCCAATGTTATAATGAGAATGTTCTGCATCCTTCAAGCGACATGTTAAAGAAAGTAAGATTTGAGTAGACACCCGAACATGAACAGAGAAGCCTTCTGTACCACTAGTTAGCATATGGAGTGATGCAGACCTGTAAAGTTGCACTCAAAGGAAAAACACCCAAAGACGTGCAGTGGGGGCAAGGGATTCAGTGCAGAGGAGGACTAGATGCTGCAAGGCAAGATAAGCAAATTGCACACTGAAAATGAGATTAGATGAATCATTACATTAATGAAAGTGGCACAACTCCTCTTCCACCCTGCTCGCGCACAGGGCATAATGTTCCTTAGAATGGAAGAAACTGCATGACTGATGTGAACTGAGCCATTCACTTCATTTGAAGAGGACACTGAAACTTATCCAAAACATGTCCATGCCAACATCACCTCCTGTTGCACCCATATATGGTCATGGGACACATCAAATCTAAGTGGTGTTAATGAACTAAACCTAATCTGCAGAAAACACTGATGCTGATCTCTTCTAGATGTTCATTTTCTGTGCCAATACAGAGCAATTTTAATGGAAAAAGATCAACCTCAAAATTAAAAAGGTGTCAGTATTACAATGGAAACTCATTACAAACAAACAAATTCCCAAAGCATTTGGCTATGGTGGCATGGTACTGCAGTATGAGACTTGGCATCTCACTCTGGATTTCAGAATAATTTTCTCCTCACTTCTACATTTAAACCAGCTTAGGAAAAGAACATGGGAAGTGTTCAAAAACAAAACAACAGGAACACACAACACACGCAACAAAACACAACAACAAAAACACACAAAACAACCCAAACATAAAAAAAAAACAAAACCAAAACAAACTGACTGTCAAAACATTAGCAACTTTCATCGTAAAAAGATCATTTTAAATGACTTAAGGTGAGATTAAATTTTTTTTTAACTGGTTTTTTTTTTTCTCAGGATTATGCAGCATATGAGGTGTAAACTGTGAGGTGAGATTTCACTCCAGTGCTGGAGAACACCATAAGGAATATATGGACTACACAAAAATCATTTAACAGAAGACTTCATTTTTTACATATTTTTAGTTGCAAGAGAACTAAGCAGCATATTTGAAAAGCTGATAGCTTTTCACCATATCTTTTAATAATAATTTCGGAAGTCAGCATTCCCAGATGTTTTCTTCTGATCTTTCCTTAGTCCTATCAAGTGATGAATATTAAATGTTTGAAGGTAGTTTCAACTAATCAGATGAACAGTAAACTTTAGAAAAATTACTTTGTTTTTTTTACAAAAAGTCTACATTTAAATAGGTCTATCCTTTTAAAGTTTTCACAACTCTAAATTAAAATGTACAGAATTGCTTTCAACACTCAAATTGGCATTAGACACATTCCCAGAACAATAAATAAATTATCAAAAACATACACAGTTCAATACACCAAAATATTTCGTGGCCATGTTTTTGGCAATAGGGTTCTTTTAATATGACTGATAATAAACATCTTTTGAAGCCATTTCTCAGATCTATGCCCTGCCTCTAGCACAACTCAGATTTGTCACAGATAGTCCTAAGTTAATGTTAGCTTAGTAAAAAATACCCTTCTCTCCAACAACTTTAATGGAAGGCAAAAGGGAAAAATCCATAGGCATGGCAGAACAGGTGAAAGCTTCCAGAAGATAAAATGTAGCATGATACTGCTGGGGAAATAACAGCTAACTGGTTATCTTGCTAACGGCCATCAGCACAGATGGGGACAGGGAAAGAACACAACTGAAGGAGGCAACAGGAGGCCCCCCCGAGTGCTTCCCCTTCTACCCGCTCCATCTGTCCAACAGAATCCTTGGCACAGCTAAAAAACTCTGACAGGGAAATCCTTCCACTTTCCTGGCAAGCTCTGGAGTCATTTATCATGGTTTGGGGCAGTTCTCCACAAGCAATAAGCTCAGCTGCATTGAGGGAAAGAGTTTGGTTTCCAGTAACCATTTGCATTGCACTTTGCCATCTCGAGTTAGCACTTCTTCACATTTAGTGATTGTCACAGTTTAGAGCTCCACTGCCACACGGCTGGCCCTCAGTCCTGCGGAAAGGCAGCCCAATGAAAAGCAAGAAGTTAGATCTTGGCAACTGCTGTTTGTCAGGGTGACTGCAGGAACACCAACTCTCAAGAATTTCTCCAGACACTGAAGAAAAATTTTACTTCTGATCCAAATCCGTCATACCTACATGGAACTCTGAAGAAACCAAAATTGAGCCTACCGTAGAGGCTTACTACAGCTCTCCTTGGGAGTGGAGTGCCCACTGTTGCTCCCAAACAGAAACCTCGATAGCACACGCTTGCAAGGATGCGCTCCCGTTTCCTTTCACCTTTGTCACTGGTCCATCAAGCTCCATTTCCATCAACAGCAAACTCTCAGAAATCTGCCTCAAATTTAACAGTAGCATCGTATTTCCTTTTTCTCTTCAGCTTTAGATTCATGCTTTCAAATGCTTGGCTTATCTTAAATGATCTTTTTCCACGTCATGTAATAACGCAGACCTCTCCGTGCCTGATGAAGGCGGTCCTATTTCAACGCGTATCACGCGGTAACAGTTAGATCAGTAGCGAATTCAGAGGAGGAGTCTTTCGGTCCTCAACAAGATGCGCCCTGCCTCTCACTCCAAACATACACTCCTCCTCCTGTTTTCCATTAATAGCATATAAATTTCCATCACGATTTCAGTAAAACTTGTTTTAAAAGACTACAAGAAACTTTACAAGAATACCATTTCAGCTTTAGTCCCCACCAAGAAACACTGGGTGACTAACAATAAGCCACCAAGTTCACATGCTAGACCTACATCTTTTCTACAATTCAGGAGAAACTGATTTTTGTATTTTCCAGGAAATAACAAAGTCTTTCTTGTGCATATGTAATTTGGGAATTACTACAGGAGGCATATGTTAAATCTGTAGCTTAAAAGAAAACACACGTGCTTTTATCCATACTGTTCCACTCGGGGTCAGCAACACAAGATGCATACCATTCCTGTGCAGAAATCAAAACACCCCCAACACCCATATCCTCTACCAAACACACACTGCATGTCAACACGATTTAAACGGCAGCTGAACAGAAGCTAGTTAGGCATTACACCACCTTCTCATCACAGAAGAGTTGCAAAACTTTGAGTACACAGGAGGGGAAATGGTGACACTGGTCCAAGTTTATCAAACCACTTAAGACAGCTGTTTTAATCCATCTCCACCCAACAAAGCATTAGACACAGACTTAAGCACTTTCTTGATGTAAAATCCTACTGATGAGGTGGGAAAACACTGCACATTGAGAAACAGAGAGCTGGGAGACATGGGAAGGATTCGTCTACACCTTGAGCTCACTGCCTCTGGGGGACTTAAGATCGTACTCTAACTAAACTCAGAATGATTTCTAGGGTCACATCACATGACTGAAAACTCTTCCAGGATAAACACTACCCTGATTGCACAGGTGCAGCGAACAGAACGCATGTTGCCAATACTGTCTCAACAAAAGAACTGTGAGTGAAGGGACACTTCAGATTCTATTTACTCAACTGAATCAGTGCAAAGAGTGAGGTGGGGGTTACCTTCTCCTGGGTCAGGATTCCCCCTCGACCTTCGATTTTCAGGCTTCCCAAGAAAGAGGCTAATAGCAAAAATCCAGTATGAGCTAATGGTCTGAAACATTCTACAAACTGAATCTCTTCTGGAATACTTGGCACATTGTTCCTTTTAAAAAACAAGTCTGCTTGCACCACGCTCTGTGTATTATTGTTTTTTGGATACTACTCCTACCAGGAACAGCTGAACAAAAGGAGGACGTGTATTTCTCAGAAGTTCACCTCCTTCTGCTGCCTGTTTCTCTGCCTGAAGGCAACTGTGACTAAATCATCGTAACTACTCCTACAGCAGATACGCCAAACAAGCACAGCAGACAGGGGAGCAACAGCAGATGATGACCTGCATTGAAAGAGATCCTGTTTTCATCATCAGGCGCCATTTGTAAAAAAAGTAAGAGGTATAAAAACAGCAGATAGGATTTTGGTAACCTCTCTTAAGGGACAAAGTCAGTCCTACTTCGAAGCAGATACTTGTGATGCAGGGGGGTCCCATATGAATACCGATGCAAATGCAGCCCCCTGCCCAGCTCAGTGACAATTTACCAGCAGGCAGTGTGTTATCTGGCAATTCCTCCCCCATGGCAAATTAGACATATAGGCAGTATACTCTAAATAGAATGTTTCCCAACTGGATGAGACATCCGTGGGTGTTTTCAGCCTTGTATCCAAACAAAGCTCAGTATCTTACTAATCATATATCCATAACATTCTGGCCACAAAAGACAGTTCCTGGTTGCAGCAACGCATTAGTCAACTAGCTAAGGACAACAGGCCTTTGTATAAAATAAATTAAAATGCTTTAAAACTGATTTAGAGATGCACCGAACAAGACTTTACAATTGACAGTCTTTGCTGAAGTAATCCCTGTAGGCAGAGCCTATTACTTTGAGTGCTGCAGGTCTCTGCAAACATCAAGCTGCTTTTGGCACAGAGCAAATCGTGCGCAGCTTCCAATAAAGTGACAAGGCCAGCCAATTTCTAAGCTTCCTAGGGCTGGACCCGCAGACACATCTTGACTGCATGCAGTTAACCCAGGTCTCCTTTCTCTACCATCTGCAAAAGAGAGATTCTGACCCAGGTTTCTACCTTTTAATTTTCCCAATTTAAGGTTCTCCAGATTCATGCATTTTTTTCTTGATGAAACCAACCTATTTAATAGCGATGGCTTAAGGCAAAGTGATACATTTAAAAAAAAATAATCACAAAAGACAGAGCCAAGCAGAACAGAAAAAGAGTTATCCAGCCCATCTTCCACCCTGTAGTAGTTACACATACCTACATCATTCCTGCCAGACAGCTGCCTTACCTCACTACCATAGGGAGGCTTGAAGCTTCCCGTAAGCTATACGTTCCAGTGCTTAACTATGCTGAATTGGAAAGTCCCTTTCCCTAATATCCAACCTTAACTTCCTTTGTTGTAAAAATCAACCCATTAATCCCCAAAGGGCAGAAGCAGCAATAACTCCATTTTATTCAACCCTGCTCTAGGCTTTTACCTCTTCAAAGACTTAAAACCTGTCCTCTCTTTACCTAAGTGTTTTTTCTAGCTTGTAGATCCTGGGTTGTAGACCTTTGACTTTCTCATATGTCTGTGATGAGTTTTCATTCTTCATTGATGCATGATGTCCACGTCTGGATAAAGTACCTCAGCTGAGATAAAGGGTATCCCCATTATTTTACTGAAAAGACCAATAGTAGCATTGAGGTCACTGGAGATGTTTTAAGTCTCCAAAAATCCTGTCTCCTCCAATTGATTTACTCTGAGTTGCTTGGCATTTAACTCGCTAAAGCTATCTTAACCTGGTTTTGAGGCTACTAGGATAATCAGTGTATGGTCAAAAGACATGATTCTGCATATTCTTTAGAAGTGACCCAACCCTGCACAGCAACTTATGCAAATGAAAGCATTTCATATGCTAAGACTTATGAAAACAATGGAAAAAGCAGAAATATTAAACAGTGGCTAAAAATTCATGGATTGTTCCAGAATTAACATAGCTCTTCTAATGGCACAGTTAAACCACTTATTCACAGAGCCCCTCAAAAAAGAGACATGAGTGAATTAAATGAAAGCTGGGAAACAGCAGTCCTAGAGAAATCTAAAGACAAACACTAGGGTGCATACAGGTAGGCAGGTATGTACAGGTTTGTAGTTTCACCTGTCCTGAACGCTGGACAGATGTGTACAGAAGGGGAGCCTGCAAGCATTTTATAAAAACAAGCTTTGTTCCAGTGAAAAGTGCCACCTCTTAGTGGCACACAATGATTATATCATTATTCTGTCAAGTCTGTCCCTAGAGCAAATGCTCCAGCACTTTAAGCTTATATGACACCTACCTTAGCATAAGCTTGGAAGCTTAACAAGAACTGAGGATACCGATTTTTTAATGAATGACCATGGGTACAAAGATGCTGGGCATATATTTACAGGCCTGTAGCTTTTTCTTCCTCACCACACTGGTTCCTGAAAAAGCAATAAACATTACTAAAGCAAGTTCATTCTCCTGAATAATGCAAGTTCTGATTTAGTAATGTATCTCTAACTACCTCTCTAAAGACCAATCCTTTCTCTAGAGCTTTTCAAACTTCTAAATGAAGTTAGTAGGTGGCAGGTACCGTCACTGGCACGGCACATAAAAAGAAGGGATATTCCAAAACAGATCACACCACTCAAAAATTTTAAACTGAAAGTGAACCCACAGAGAGTAATGAAAAGATTACATTTTCTCTAATTAAATTAGAAGCATCAACCATTCAAGGGCTTGAGAGTACTTCTGTAGTAGCACTGACTTAAAATTAAGAAAATGCTGATTGCTTCCTGCTTAACTCAGCCCAAGATCACTCTGTAAGCGTCTGTGCAGTGATCTATGGTGGGAGGTCACCTTCAGTAAATGAACAAATGCATTTCAAAACAATTTGAACAAAATATAAATTTTAGGTTGAGGGAGCGGTCATTTGATAATATGAATGACTCAATCAGCTAGTACTTCACTGAAGCACGGGAAGTTGTTTCACAGATTTAAGAGGTCAGAGGGACAGATTTACTACGTATACGTAGGAACAATCAAACCTGCATTGTCTCCTACGCCTGGGGTGAGACAAGACAATTCTGCGACCTTACTGTTGAGCTATTTATCTGGTGACACACTAAAAAAAGAAACGAATAGACTTATGAATCATAAAATCATACTAACTGCAGTGGATGATGAAATTCATGACTCAGGCTACTAAGATTACCATGTTCCAAATTATACTACTTGCATTTCTTTTATTTATTCCCTTGCAACTAGTATAATTTGTAGTTACCATCAATTAAATGACAGTCATAAATGGAACTTCTAAAAGATAAAAAATGAATCGTGATGTTGAGCCATAAAGCAAATAAAAATGTCAAAAGATTAACTTTATAAATGCCACGAGGCATAGTATTAACACAACATGCTGATCTCTCAGTCTGCTCTGACTAGAAAATGTTTTACATTTTCAATAAACCAAGTTCAGCATTCTGGCCCATCTAACAGTCCTTAGAGGTTCTTTCCTGCCACTGTGTTCTTGCAAAGGACTAGAGCAAGAACTTCCTATAGAGTTAGAACCAGCAGGAAATAAAACTGCCAGCTATGCTTTGAAATAGCATACAGGTGGTACGTATAGCCACTATCAAGTACTCTTCAGGTGTACTGCTTACAAGTTTCAGTGCACATTTCTTAAGCTTCCTATCAAAACCTGTCCTTTTTTTTAGAGGGACTTTCACCAAAACAGAAATACACAGGAAGGAAAAAATGTTCAAAACCCAAGTCACTGGTATCCAGCAACTCCCTGAGCTCCCCACACCATTTCTGTCTCCAGCAGTGGAAGCAGGTGATTATAATTAAGAGTGAGGGTTTTGATCCTGTCTTTAAAGATTAGCTGCTTCTCTAATAAAACAGTGGAACAAGACGCAGCACACATCCAGACGAGGCTGGAAGCCTGTTATGAAGTTGGAGGAAAAAAGGCTGCTCTGTGACAAGTCACTACAGCGTACCCAAATGATCAGGCTCACAGTTCATGCACATTAGCAGTCATGTTACCTGCAAATGGCACCCTGAAGCAAACAACAGCGTCTCCAAGAGAACATCAGCACCAAACCACTCTCGGCCTCTACGCTGTCTCTATCAACACCATTGTAAGGAATTAAATACTAAAATACAAAAGCTGTTGAGTTATAGTGACTGAACTATGAGGTCCTGATAGCAAAAGACCCAAGAATTTAACAGCTTTACAGATACACCAGTGTAACACAACTAAGTAAAGCTTTAGTTAATAAAATATTTCAAAAGAATATTAGGAAAAGACCATTAATGTAAACATACTGTCATCAAACAACAACTTTGAGACATTTCTTTCTTTCACGTGAAGTGTCAGAAACTGCAGTCCTAGCTGCATCTGCAAGCTACACACATTTCCCCCGCTCCTTTGAGCATCCTACGTGACCAGGCGCACATGGCAGAGCCTGCCCAAGCAAGCCTCAATTCTTCAATGCTCCCCAGTAGTAAAAGGAGGAGGAGCCGCCTCTGGAAAGGTGACGACTGTCCATGTGCTTTCCAAAGAGGTTCACAGACCATCCTAGTCAAAAAAACTTGCTCTCTGTTCTGTGTGAAACCATTGGAAAACAGATGGCATACAAGAACTGCCACAGGCTTGTCTCTTCCCCATTACCTCGACAGAAGTTATTACTATCAAGAAGTATCATGCACGGGTAACAGTTGGGAGAGTTGAGCAACCCTGTGGAGAAGGACTCAGGGGTACTAGTGGATGAAAATCTGGACATGAGCTGGCAATGTTCGCTTGCAACCCAGAAAGCCAACCATAGCCCAGGCTGCATGAAAAGAAGCGTGGCCAGCACATCAGTTCTGCCCCTCTGCTCCACTCTGGTCAGACCTCACCTGGAGCACTGCATCCAGCTCTGGAGTCCTTAGCAAAGGAAAGACATGGACCTCTTAAAGTGGGCCCAGAGGAGGGCCACAAAAATTATCAGAGGGCTGGAGCACCTCTCCTATGAGAAAAGGCTGAGAGAGTTGGGGTTGTTCAGCCTGGAGCAGAGAAGACTGTGGGGAAACCTTACTGTGGCCTTTCAATAACTAAAGGAGGCTTATAAGAAAGACAGGGACAGGCTTTTCATAGGGCTTGTAATGATAGAAGGGATGATGGTTTTAAACTAAAGGAGGCTAGATTCAGACTTGATATAAGGAAGAACTATTTTACAGTGAGGGTGGTGAAACACTGGAAGATGTTGCCCAGAGAGGCTGCAGGTGCCCCATCCCTGTAAACATTTAAGGTCAGATCAGACAGGGCTCTGAGCAACCTGACCTCGTTGAAGATGTCCCTGCTCATTGCAGGGGGGTTGGACTAGATGACTTTTAAAGGTCCATTCCAAGCCAAACCATTCTATGTTAACTTGAAACTTATCTAGACACTACGAAATCCAATATGCAAGTACAAAAATGGATCGTTCCACCAAAAAATCTACACAAAAGTACAGAGAAAACAGCCACAGCAGCCAATCCTTAGGCCAACAGAGAAGTTAACAACAAACAAACAAAAGGTTCTAACTAGGTTTAAAGAAAGAAAAAAAATCTTTACAAAAGAACAAATGAACGACAGCTCCACCTCTTGCTGACAAGGACAGAGGATGAAAGTTGCAGGCAGATTGATGAGCTTATGACAACTACACACCTGAAACATGAGCACTGGCAACAACCAGACTTCAAAAAGCAGTTGGCATTGCTTTTGTGGAATCATCATTTTGATAGTTATCTTAAATTAGGAGAACAAAGACAGGTTGCTATGGAACAGATCTATATTTCCCAACAGCAGAATTCAACTTTAAACACAGTCCTATGAGAGAAAAAAAAAAAATAATTTCAAATAAAGCCACTTCCAATTCCAGCAGCCTCCACCTGCACCTCCCAGGACTGAGGTCAGCAGGGCTTTTACTCTGGAGTATTCATCCAGCTTTCATGACAGTATCTGGATCAAAGCATCTTCAGTCTATTTACTCCAAAGGAATTATCCTGGTTTCTCTCCAGAGGGAGACTGAATCAATTCTGTAAACGGAGATACTCGTACACAAAGAAATCCTTTGAGTTGTGCTGGCTATACACACTTACATTGTACATTTCTTTTACACTGTGTAAGGCTTCTTGCATGTTTTTTCAGTGTTGCAGCTGGTAGGACTTGCACAGCTTGCAATTTACCACAGTTCATGCAAACATGGCTTAAAAATTTGAAGAGTGCTCATTACCACCTAAAATCCTTCAAGACACTCTAAAGACCTTCTACTGGGTACATAACTCTTACATTCTCCTTCAAGAATTGCCCTTGTGCCTACTCTAATCCCACTTTGCAGGGCGAGGTGAGGGAGCAGGCATAACTTAACCCACCACAGGGTACGTAAGGCAACACTAGTAAGAACTTGAATTTTATGGATTTTCAGGTTCTGGTAACATCACAACAGACTGTCCTTGAGAGCAACAGAGAAACCTTACTACCAGAGTGAGGACAGGGAACAGAAGAAAAGTTCTCAAGAAGCTGGTTAGCAACAGAAGCTGCAGCAATGCATGGAGGACTCTGTAAGTGATGGAGAGGACATTATAGATGTTCCCTCAGCCCTTGGAACTAACTACATGCAACCATATACCGAGTGCAAGGCCACAACATGTGCTTTAACAGCACAGGCATCCTATACATCTGGGAGAACAGAAAATCCAAGACACACCTGTGAGGGCAAAACCTGCTGTTGAGTCATCTAGAGGTTTATCTTGCATTTCAAAGGCCCAAGGCTCACAGGCACCATCACCTTCCACTTCAAGCAAGGACTCTTTTCTCTGTAGCTGTCAAGTCTTCCATTATCCAGTACACTGCCACCAGGCAGTAGAGCTCTTGGCTTTCCTGAAACACCAGGCCACAGAGTTGAAAAAGGAGATCGTAACAAAGCCAGAGGGCTGCTAAACTGGCAGATTGAACATGTAATACCGGGATATCAAAAACTTCTGGTCCACACGGGGATTGTCGAGGTGAGACAGAACAGATCCAGTCTGCTTGAAACCGTGCCACCAGTCGTTAAGATTGCAGGGAAGTTGAACAGTTGGAAGTTCACAGTGAAGAAACGCGTGTCAGAGTTTTGGCAAGCTTCCCCAGCTCTGCCGTACAGGGGGTCCCACCCCCAGGCCACAGCCAGCTAACTGGCAACGGGGGGGGTAACAAACACAAACCAATGCCATGTCTTCACACAGCAGGGCAAGTCTTGTTTCTCCCCACCTAATGGTAACATACCTTGCAGCTGTAACACAGATGCCAGGCAAAAGGACTAAGAAAATATATAGTAAACCAGCATTCCAATTCAAATGGGTTTAACTTATGAAGATGCTTCTACACGGTGTGATCTTGACGTATTGCAGCCCCTGAATCTAAAGCTGCTAAAACCCAATTCCAGCACCTGAGCCCATATGCTCCCACCACAGTGCAGGCTGGCACCAACAGAACAGAATTCCACATTGTAACTGCAAATCTGTCCACAACCCTGAAGGGACAGGACAATTTGACAATTGTTTTCAGTCTAGCCATGGTGTGTCTGCTGTGAAAAACACTTGTTTCAAGACAAGTGCTGCAGGAGCTGCAAGTGAAGTGCATGGTGCACAATCTTAGTGCCCGTCAGTACACACCCAGAAATCTGATGAAAGTTTTCATCAATGTTTGAAGTTATATTAATGAAGATCTGCAACATCCACTACAGTCTAGAAAGCCATCAACTTGCAAGCTACTAGACCCTTGATTTGAAATCAGGATGAATTCATAACAATTTCCTTGTAAGCTGGAAAAATGAAGTGACTGCAGATGAAATAAATTTTTGCCCATTTAGGGAAAGTACTTGAGGCAATTGCCTATGAAGGAATATAATTTAACTTGCAGGCTACATAAACTTGCAGCCACCATCAGGAAAAAAAAAAAAAATGTTAAAAAACTAGCAAGTGCCAAGAAGGACTTTGTGCTAGCAGAAAGCTACTCTGAAGTACAAAACCCCCCACCTTTGTCTAAACTACACAGGCAGAAGTGTTAAATACTAATGGAGTGAGCAGCAAACTACATGGAAAAAACATAGTAATGTTACTATGGATGTTAGGGTGGGCACAAAGATGAAAAGGCGGTGAACAGAACAGCAGGAGTCTCCAGAAGTAACCAGCGGTGCAGCATTCAGAAAGTAGTTCCCATGGCTCCACCCAACCCATAAAGATAAGAAATGCTGATGTTCTCCCAGTCTGCTGAAGGAACTCCTCTTCCCAGAGAAAACCAGCCCTATTCCAGGTCTGCAAGCCAGGTTAGGTAGAGCCAGAGGAAGTGATTGTTTGCAGGTGCCTGAAGAAAGCATCTCCTCTTAAGTGACTGTTACCAGATCTACAGCCTAGAAGGGGATTGTAGTAGCTGACTTGGGTATGATGTCCTGAGCAAAAGCAGAGACTGATACCGACACATGACCAGTGGACACCAAGGTGAGCAGGGCAGAGACAACACAAATCTGAACAAGTAACCCACCCTTACGAAAGGAAATCATCAGCACCAAGACCTGGAACTGCAGGCTTACCATTAAAGGCTACAAGAAGATACAAATGTCTTGGGCAGCAGCTGACCTCCTGACCTCCCAGTGAAGTACTACCCCTTGAAGGTCCCCCACTAACCTGGTCTGTGCAAGGACACTGCTCAAAACTGCAGAACACTGATATCAAAGAAGAGTAAGGTATTTGGGCTTCTTAGAAACAGCAGCAAGTGAGTAAGGAGACAGACAGTTTCCACAGGATCATTTCAACCTCCCTTCTCTATCTTCCCAGCACCCATCTTCTAACCAGAAGAGATGCAGCTGGGAAAGCTGTCAAAACTCTCAAACTAAACAGCAGGCAGTCCACAACAACAGGTTAGTATGCAGCTTCAGCAGGATAGCTGTGTAACATGACCCTGAACCAACCTATTTTCTTAAGCCTGGCAAGTAAGAAATGAAGAGATAGCCAGAGCTACAAAATTACCATAGAAAAGGTCGAAGTAGAAACAAACAGAACCGGTGACACCAAGACTGTAATCGAGATTCAATTCAAATGGAAAGGCTGTCTCATACCCCGACACTCATAGCTACCAAAACGTTTAAGCAGTTTTATTGCAGTTTTAAGAAAAAAAAAATATATATATATATATTTATCTCCATCCCATGCTAGGTTCCACATGTAAAAATCGTATTACTTACAGCTGGTGAAGAGATTTTGAAGAGACTGCAATTTTTTAATCAAGCACACACAGGCACTTCTTGTTTCAGAAAATGAAGGAGGTTAGCAATTTGGGGATTTAAGAAGTACACTTTAGGGTGCACGGACTCTGGAGCTGGAAAACCGAGCAAAAATTTATTTTAATATACATGACACACCATCAGGTTAGTCTTCTAACCTCTATTAAGTGTTTAACATTACTTAGACTAAAAGTTACCCTTTTGTTAACAATGAGAGACTGCAATCAGTATTTGGACAGTATCCCACAAAATTACTAAGCCTTTTATTTTTATTGACAAAAATTTATTCTTCTCATATTTCTTTCATGAAAACACTTACCACACTAACAAAAAACTTTACATAAAAAATACATTTTAACAAAGGTTTTGCTGTCATTGGTTATATACACATTACAGAAATTTAAAAAATCATTATCAGTTAACAAAAAAAAAGGATGAAGCATCTTACATGCTGTTCCATATAAAAAAATAATTGGTTTAATGATGGAAAACCAAGTCTAGTATCAGAGGTGGATCTGCCAAGGTGGTTTATCTTCTGACCACTGTGGACTGTATTATTGTACCTGAGGGCTCCCTAATTCCCCTGGTGCTGCTTCTTGTCCATTACACTCTGCATTTTTACATTCTTCATCAGGCAAACAGCAACATCACCAATTCCTCTACAAAACACTTGTCTGCCAACTGTCCAAGAGCAACACCCAGAGGCTAAATATATTGCTACAGCAACTCTGCACATTTCAACCTGTTCCTTTTGGAGAAGAAAGGAAAGCCTCCAGAAAGATAAGCAACAATTTCCTTTAAAACTAAAAAGCTGACAAAATTCTTTCAATAGTAACATTAACATCAAATGTTGCAGGCAAACAAATACTCTCATGAAAAATCACCCCCTTACAGCTACTGCGAACGTTTGAGAACAGATGATACATACACGTGCCTCTGTAGAGGAAATAAGTCGTTTTTGTAAATGTGTGTGTATAGTATTTGGTTGCAATGCAGCAGCATTGCAAAGGAGCAACTAGAAGGATGCCTGCTCTCTAGAAAGCCAACTGCATTTTTCAAATGCAGAAAGACAGAAAAGAGGCATGCTGCTCTCTATTTCCTTTCCTAGTTGTCAAAGCAGTACTTGTTTGGGGGTTTTTTTAGTTAAATCTTGACGGCAGTTGCTGTAGGAACAACTTATCTATGCAATAACAAAAAATCTCCAGCAAAAAGGTAATACCCTAGAGCATCTTTACGAGGAACATGTTCTCTGGAATCACAGCAAGAAGAGGGATAGAAAACCAACTACAAAAACAAGTCACTAAAGCTTCATCATAAAGATCTCTAGCACCTAACAAGACTATTCTCTGTAAATGTAACGCCTACATAACAGACAAAGAAAAGGGCTGGCCAATGAAGAGTACAGTCAGTAATTCCACATTTATACCCCCAAACATTTATTCAGAATAAAATGTACTTAAAATAAAACACAGTGAAGACTGTGCAACCACAAAACATGACTGCAGCTACCAAACCTTTTATAATTGGAGATTTCAGATCAGGACAATGATTTCAAAACCAAAACAAAAACAGAAATCAATCAGACACCTGATGGAAAAGTTTCTCATCTACGGAGTAGGGTTTGCTCCATTCTCCTCAAGTAATAGCATTTTTTTTATCTGTCTTCTCAGAATCATGTTCTTCATGTGGCTCATACTCTTCACCTGGGTTTGGTGAAACTGAAATCACATCAACTACAAGGAAGCAATCACCCCTCAGCACCTGCTCAGCTGTCAGTCTGTTACAGCAGAACGAATTCAGGAAAAGAGATTTAACTTTATCATCCTACAGAGAGAAGGATTTCATCAGTAAGCAAAAAAACTTTACTACAAACAATAACCAAGTATTTGATGAACACATCTTTTAAGTGCTATGGGCCCAAAGCCCTCACAAAAGGTTCTACCATAGCATTCTCAATGGTCAGCAACACTCAACAGTCATAGAGCTCGTTAACAACAAAATAAAAGCAAGTGTTCAGCTCCAGGTCTGTCAACCTAGTGCCAGCAGATTTCACAGAAAAGCAAAAGTGATTATATTTCAAAATACCAAATCACTGAACTACCATAAATTAGAGAAATACTGAAGCTGGTCTTTCTGCTGACAGACAGACAAACACCCAGACAGAAGAAACTCTGATGCAAAGGAATGTACAAGTAGTCAAAAACTTCCAGACAGAACAAGCAGACAATTTCCAACTCTTCCACTAATTATCAGTGGCTCTGGAGAATCAGCAACTCCCCAAATAATCTGAAATCTAAGTGAAAAGATGGGATCTGAAAACTTGTTCTTACAGGGATAAAGGATTGTTGAGTGTTTATAAAATGTTTTGAATGCTCAAAGGAAAATCTCCACTTAAGAAGATTCAAATGTGCAATGAAATACAGGAGAGAATCATGACTACACACTTCCTCTGCAGAATTAAGTGAAGAAAGTAAGAGCATTTAAAAAGCCTTGTACTTGTATATTTGCATTTCACGATACTATCAAATGTCTGCCAACAACAAATATCCCCTTCTCACCATCTTCTTGCACTAAGGAAGCTGAATGTTGTTTCCACAAGGAATACTGTTGTAGGACACATTTCAATATTTTTATTCCATTTCACTGTGTGTGCTCTTACTTTTTTTTTTTCAAATACACAAAACTGGATGCTGAAACACACTGAACACTGAGCTTGGCATGGCTAAATGAGAGGCTACAAGACCTTATCTCTAAACTTTGTGTTTTCTCAACAGTTACCTAAAATCCATACCCCTGTTTCAAAGCTTCATGTTATTTTCCTGTGACAATTTTATATTTGCTGAAAACAACACAAATTTTCCTAGTTGCAAGTGTGCAATTCCTCTGGGCACAAAACTGAGGTAGAAGGGAAATTACCAGTCTGTCAAGAGCCTGCAGATGGGTATGGAGATTAATTCTGAATAAGCTGATTATAGATAAAGCACTTAAAAGCAAAATAGATTTTCCCCAAGAACTGGGACAAGGATTAATAGCCCGAGGTCTAAAAGATTCCCCAAGAAACAGCTGAAAGGTATTTATTAGTATTACATTCCTTAGTAAAATCCTCATGTGTGTTCCTGAGCACTGCAGGCAGCACAGATTGCTTTCCAGTGGACTTTGGTGGCTGGTGCACGTGCATGCACACACATGCAGAATGAATTCTTAAAAACTACCACAATGATATATTGATTAGGATTTTGACAAGGTCAAAATCAAATGCTGTTTCTTTTGATCAGGGAAAGAAGTTAAAGACACTTGCTCTTACTAAAAGCTGTAAAAAGAATTGGTTCCTGCTAAGAACAATAATGGCTAAATTAATTATTTGTCCTTGTGATAAAGGCAGCTGTTTGCACTTCAGAAGATACCTGGTACAGAAGACCACAAAAGTGTAACACCCTGAAACTGGCCATTTAAACTTTGATTTGCATACCGCAGACTGTATTTGTAAAACACGCTCACAGCAGAACTGTTATGGAAAACAGAAGTAAACCAACTCCTATTTTTTATGTCCCAATAAATCTTTTCTACTTCTTTGAACGATTAAGTTTCCCTTATGCATAAGAGAAAGTTGTTTTTTTCAGTATCCAAGGTTTATTATGTATAATCCTGAATGACACACTGGGCAGACAGTTCCGTACAAGTTTTGTGGAATACATTTAAAAAACCCTAGTTAGCCCTAATGATGAATTGTGAATTACTGAATCTTCTTTCCTGTGTGTTTCATGAGATTCATTTGATTTTTAAACCCAAAGAACCCAAGCAACTATAATGAGCGATAAGAAATCCTATTTACAAGATCACCTCCCTGCTCAAATGCTGCATGTTTTACTCTTTTATTTTGCATGGTAGTGTCACACTGGAAATATTTTTTGGTAGACAGTCCTGTGCTTTATCAGTAATGGTTTCATCACTGGAGAACACTGCTGAAATGAAGTTATTAAAAGACTCTATTGTAGAGGATAACAGTTATCTAATAAAACACGATGATTTACAGTACTGTGTTATGCAGTAACAAGCTACCCTGCCTTGACACTGGAACCACTACAGCTGTGTTAGTCTGGTACTGTATTGTGACAGCTTCTTAACCTAAACCCAGTAAAAAAGGATACACCAAGCTCATAATGAACAAAACTTCAGTAATTTAGCCCCATGCTTTAATAGTTATCTCCACAAAGCAGGAAAATCATTAATATACAAGTATAACCAATAAAGAGGGATTATTTGGGTTGCCTTTTTCCCTTGACAAAACCACCCAAATTTATCTGACCAACAGCAACTCCACTGCTTTGTTTTCTACTTTTCCATTTATTTTTCTACTTTTCTGGAAGATACGAGGATTAACCTCTAACTCTTCCCTATATTCCTTAGAAAATTCTATCCATAAACTAAGACTTCACTTAAAAGCTTAAGTCACCTGCTTGCAGATTTCTAAAAAGTATAAGGCTTGATTTAGCAAGTTCCATGGCCTTCTCAAATCTAGATAAAGCATCACTTAAAGCAAGATCAACACAACAAGCATGATACGAGAAAAAACACAAGGGCAATCCTTGGGAGATGGGAGGGACACAGGACAAGAGCAAACAGTCAGTAACTAAACAGGCCGAAGGCACCCCAAAAAGTACGAAGCAGAAACTAGTCTGTGAAGGCTAATGATTTGAAAAAGGTCTATAAGCCTCCCAGTGAATTTCTTTAAACTATATATGGTGGCATGTCTTTTGTTATTCCAATTTTTATAAGGAGGAAAAGTAATCGCCTGTAGCAAACATAGAAGTTGTTGAAAGCAGGCAAGAAAAAAGGTCTTAAATCTTGGCCAGAAGGCTGAAAGCTTTTGGGAAAGAGTTACACAAGAAAATAGACCCAAAGGAAGACAAGCACTCAGGTAACTAAGGCACACAGAGAGAAGACCATAAAATTATCTGCTTATGATTAACCACCAAGAGCTAGGTAAGTCAGTAAAGGAACTATTTCAAAATTGGAGACCTAAGTTGGGAAACTCGAAGGCACACCAGTCTACTTCTTAAAGAGTCACTGAGACACTGGGCAAGGATAAGCTTCAAAAAAAGGGACTGAAAATAGGAGTTCGAGGGGAGAACAGTTGCTGGCACACAGCAGACAGATAACGATAGTCGAGAGTAGAAAGAATGAAAGCAGCAACACAAATTTGTGTCATGCAGTGTCCATGTACCTGAGGACATTTCAGAGGCATAGGAAAGTTTATGTTTCACTTAAAAAAAAAAAAACCCACACACCAAAAAAAACCCCACCAAAGAACAGAGGGCGCAATACACTTCTACAACTACATTTAAGTAATTAAAATTGCATTTGGCTTTTTTATTAATGCTCAAGCACTGGGCAATCATTATGTAGGAAGACAACGAACAACGTCAGCTTCCCTGAGTTCAGAAAAGATAGGCTGCTAATGCAAATACCTCCCTTGAGGCTGAATCTCAATGACTTATTCTCCAAGTCTGTAACTTGGTGTCATTCAGTCAACAGTTATCTGTGAAGAAGCTGCTCCTCCTAAGGTTGGAATGAAATATTAATAAAGCTCTGGGGTTTTCTACCTTCTCAAACATAGTTTTCTTTGTGCATATTATTTAGAATTATCCAGTCAATTAAGAACACTTTCTCCACCCAGCACTTACAAAGAAAGGTCTGACTTTAAAATAAAAAATTAAGCCACTCTAAACAAAAGCGATCTCATCTTCCTCATCTGACAATTAACATACCATGACAACCATATGCACCTCAGGTGTTCCATCTTCTTTTATGCCAAACTTCTGGTTTTGAACACAAAGCTGTAAACAAAAAGATACATAATGTATAACACTGGTGGTTCTTTTTCGCTTTACTTTAACAAAACCAAACATCAGTCAAAGAGAGTCCAGGTTTCAAGTAAAAATGGATTGTTATGGGAAAATGGCAGGTAAAGGGTTTTTTCCTGATTTCACAGTAGGTAAAATATGCAAGAGGATCAAATTCTTCTTACACAGAAACAAGGGGGAAAAAGTAATATTAGCAAAAGCTGTTAAGAGGTCAAAAGAAACAACTTTTTAAAATATGACTCCATGCCCAAGCTGTATGTTTAATTACATAATTCTCTTTAAGAAATGTTGAGGGGTAAGCGCACTCTTAACTGACAAATGTGAACCTTTGTACCCATAAACGATGTAAAATTTCTCCAGCCTTCACTATTGCCTAGAACACTGCCTGAGTACAGCACTTTTCAAAACCCTGCCTGCAGGTTAAGCTGAAAATGCCTCTCTTCTGAACAATTACATAGATAAGAAAAGGAAGCATGCGTTTAGTCAGCACTGGGCTCTTGTGACAGAGATCAGCAGAGAACTTGGAAAACCACTGTCTCAATTTTAGAAGCGGCACTGCTGTTTAATGAGGGAGAACACAATTTCAGCTGTCCAACATGAAACTGGCAACTGTTGAATATAACACTAACACTTGAGCTAGAATTTTCCATCAAATGATCAATACAAGTCTGAGCTGGAGATTAGTTACATGTGGATTAAACTGAATTCAGCTGGCAAACTTGGATGAGGTTTCAGAAGAATGCTGATCTTGCTGCCTCCCAGATATTACCTTCAAGCAGAGCCAGACATTTATAAAACTGTCTTTTTATCTTTTTTTCACTGTGTTTTTCTTTACTCACTTTAACTTGTAAAAACCTTTCTTCTAGAACAGATGAAGATCTGAATAGTGGTACTGAAAGTGTTCTAACTAAACTGTACCATGCTAATAAATTATAAACATCTATGATATTAAGCTACAGTATAGTTCATCTATTCCAGTAGAAAAATTACTTAATTTTAAGCAACTGCTTCCTAAATTGGGAATAAAACATAATGAAGAGTGACTTTTATATGAATCAGCTTCATCTTCTCAGCACAGGTAACTGACAGTGGCTACATATATGCTTGCAGTTTACGTCTGTATTAGGAAGCGGTTTTAAAATGCTGTGGCACAGAAGGGATTACTGAAGGCATCTGATGGAACTGCCGGTGTTATCCAGGAAGATCTCCATGTACCTGGAGCTCCAACTGGTACTCAGTGAACCAGTTCCAATATAACAAGTACTCACACAAAAATCCCTGCCTGGGAAGATCAGTATTTGCTGTGTAGCTTGTGGCTTTTCAGGTCTGGGAGATTTGAAGTTTTCCCATTCAGAACACATGGCACTGACACCCTGAGCTGGAGAGGGAGAAATACAGTGCTAGAACACAAAAAGGAGATGGAAGAAATGCTTTGCAACATTCCACCTAACACAGGAAAGCTGATTGCTTCCTCCTGTAGTGGCATAACGTGCGCTAAGAAACAACACACCTATCTAAGTGTTGTTGCCAGTAACAAAACATATGACAGCCCCATCCTTGCCTTCATCCTCCCTCTCTCTTTGTATGGGTAATTCCTCAGGGGCAAGGGTAACAAAAAAAGAAGAAAAAAGGCTCACAAGGAATGAACAGGATGTGCGGTAAGAACTGACAGCCCACAGCATGAGGAACAAAAGCATAATTTTTGTTCATATTACTATGCAAATTACATTGTGTATTTTAAAGAAAAATGCAGTCGTCTGCCCATAATTGTAATGCCCATTCATTCCAAACTTTCCACGCAGTTGAAAACATGAACACTTATTTTCCCAAAAGAGTTCAAAGCAAAAGTTGGAGATAACATTTACTACTCTTTGTAAGCCTCCTACAGTTCCATAATATTACTAGAAACTCTCCCACAAGCCATAACATACCCAGAACAGAAGGCAGCCGTAAGCATACATATCAGAGGCTGTCCCATTCTCAGTTCAGGAGAAACTAAGCTTAGGGTACTGACAACCATAGTGTTTGAAGTAGCACATTGATCCTACAGGGGAAAAAACTGCACCCGTAACTTCAAGCACACTGAAGCAGATTATTTCCCTCTCCCTTTCAATGTGTCAGACAGCTTTACCAGAAAGCTCTGTGCTGAACCAGACTGAAATGTAAAATTCTCCCTCACTGATCCAAAGAAAGTGGTGTGTAAAGCAAGAAGAGATAGTCACGCATCCATCATCTGTAACTGTAACAGAAGAATAGGGATGGCAGATTTTACTCCACAATAGAACTGTTAATGCTCGTAAGGTGGTAAAGAATACAAACTGCAAAACTTCTCAAACAAACAAACAAAAAAAAAAATCACAAAAGACATTTGGCACTATTTTGGAGAACTTTAGTTCTGAAGTTCAATTCTGCCAACTTTCCTGGCTTTTCTTCTCTGCCTTTCTGTCTTTACCTGAAACTAGCTGCTTTCTCCCTCCTGGTTTCCAGCATATTTTAGGTCTGTCTACTGTCAAAATAAAAGCTATACTCTGATTTTCTATCCCCTTCCATAACAGCAGCCAGCACACAGCTATAGCCAGACTGGAGAAGAGTAGTCCCCCAACGGCCAAGAGTACTCAGTAACACATTAGTTACCAGCTCTACTCATGCATTTGTGATCATGAGGAAAATACAACCACTGAGCAGTACTGACACCCCCAGAGAGGAGACAGGGGCTGGATCCAGGCTTTGAACTTCCCCGCTCTATACACATGAACTGCTCATTTCAGCACAACCCATACCTGCAAGCAGTAGTAAAGAGAGAGACAGTCTTCCTCAGCTCTTGCAGTTTTCACAATGGCACCATCTGTACCAATTATGACCTTTCAGAAAACTCAGCTGTGAAAAATTTTTAAAGCATCTCTCTTTACCATGGCAAAAATTAACATTTATTTCAAGGGAAGCACACCTTGCTGTCCAAACATTTGACATGCTTGAGATTAACAGACAGTGTGTTTCCAAAGCAGAAATTAGGGTTCTCAACCAAACTTACTTTCATTTATGTTTATTATATTAATATAATGATGCATTATTATAATATATATTACTATTTTAAAAAATCAAATAAGCAGGACACAGACCTCTAGCATAAAAATGTTTTAGCTCTAACAACTTGAGTTTAGAATTCAAAAGGTGACTACAGAACAGATACCATTACTGGAGACTTTGCTATGTAAACACAATGAATAGTAAGAAAATAACTTGTGTTCTTAAAGAGTATTAGATTTTTTCCCCCCAAGAACAACGATGATATTTTTATTATAGAAGAGGACTAAATTAGAAGTATATATAAATACAGCTATATGTAGACAACACGTAAAATCCTGTAATTTACCAAATGCTGCAACAGATTAAAATACATAATAGAACCCCATTACCTATCAAAGAGAAAGGCAAAGACTTCACATGAGCTTGACCAGCCCTTCTTCAAACGTAAGTTCTTACTCTCACCTCTGATGATGCCAGTCAACGAACAATTACTGCAACTGCTCCATCTTTTTTGTTCCACTGTTTTGCTTAACCAGAGCCCACACCCAGTAATGGCTTTTTTCCTCTCCAAGATTAGACTGTGTCTATATACCCAAGCTATTATTCCTAATGCCTGTAACACTACTGCATTAAACTTGGGGTTTTTTAACAAAATAAATGCATATCATTAGGTACCATCAAATAACTTCCTCTTCTACCTCACACAAAACTCAATTCCAACTGTCATAGCCTGTTCCCATATTTTGTGATTAACTCTTACAAAGTCTGTACCAGCAAAACGGGAAGCATGTCTCTTAACTTGAGATCTAAATAAGCCAAGTCAAAAGCAAGAAGAGTATTTACAACTTTGCCTGTCATAATACTACTTCCCCTGGTTTCCCCAGTTATTAGCAGACTTGTAGAGAAGAAGAGCAAGGGAAAAAACTGCAGTTCCTGAAATTTCTCAGTAAAATCATCAGGAAGACAAACCCACATCTGCAAAAACAGACAGGAGTAACAAACATGATAAAAGGTCCACCAGATACCAGAAAGAACAGACAGAGGGGAAGCACTGCTCAATACAGCAGTCCTCAAAAGAAGCGGGGAGGGGAGGGTGTAGAAAAAAAAAATATCAACATGGAAGCAATTAAGAAGCAAAACAATGCTTCATGTTCTACAGGCCCTGAGGAAAAAAATCTGCTATCAGAAAAAGGCTGTTAAACACAGGGGCATGAAAGAAACAGCAGAGTTCATTCAGAATCGGCACACTAATATGTCAAGGCTTCGTTTGCAGCACCAGCTGAAAGCCAGTGCCAACATTACCTTTAAAAGAACCTTCTGGCCCAGAATTCCTGAACACGCTAAAGGTCACTTCATGCTCAGTTCCTTCCTGGGCTTAGCATCCAAAAGGTCTCGCTCCAGGCTGCACGTCAGACGTCCACCAGAGTTCTGAAGCACATGCACATGCAGATATTCAGGGTAAGTGCATGGCATTTAACAGCTGGTAAGATTCAGTGGCTTCAGCTACCTCTCCTCTTCCTCAATCAACTTAGCAAAGCGCAGAACCAGCTGGGGTATATGAAGAAGTTACAGCATCTGTTACCAAGAGGCTGGCCATGATGAGGCAGCTAATGAAATGCATTCCTTGAACATCTCCCCAAAGAGGGGGAGAAGGAAGACCATAACAAACAATAATCAGGGTATATGTCCCCCAAATGGACTGACTGTGCAGAGCGTTGTTGGTGCAGAGCCTTGATAGTGCCTGAAGCAATAACTGACAGTGCGTTCAAACACATCGCTGCTTACCATATAGTTTAGAATTCCTGCTTCTGGATAAAGAAGTGGTAACTCAGGGAACCATTTCCGTACCAAACACGTAAGCTTCTCCTAAATGAAGAAAACAAGGCTCACAGCTCCAGATCACTAGTTTTAACATATATAAATATACACTGACATTTGCAATGTATACCCAGGACATTCAAACGTACATTGACCATGACTGTACCTCTTTTAATAACATCATTCAAAGTAACGATGCCATTTGCTTTTTTTAAAAAAGGAAAAAACCACCAACACACAAAACCATACACAACATGAATACAGCAGTTCAATATGGACAGAATTTTTTAAATATCTGAGGGTGGGTAGTGTTAAGGCCCCAAGCAGTTCATGGCCTATCACAGAAAACATTTAATCTTTGCTACAAGAGGCTTTGGTAGGCCTAAACAAAAGAAAACAACTTCACTACATGTAAGTGGAGGAAGATAGAAATCAAACAGTTACACAGACCAGGCCAGCATCTCATGCATCTCCAGATCCCACGTAGCTGTAATGCTGCAATGTGTAACTGTTACACATTTTACAAAACATTATACATAGTACAAACGTTACGCCTGCAGAGGTAAGGTCTACCACTGCCACAAATTCTGGTGCCCTTCAACTCACTCACAAGGCAATGGTTTCTAATTTTCCCCTCCATACAGAGGACTTGGAGAAAGGGCAATCTCCACTTCAGGATAAAAGCCTGTTTTAACCTAGTCATAAGGAAACAGTTCCCCTTCTTGCAAGAAATACAGTCTTTCTTCAGCAACTGAGCTGCACCCCCAAACTGAGGGGGGAAGGAAGAGAAGGCCTGAAGAAACTATGTTAAAATAGAAATAAAACTGATCAGCATCCATGCCTTCTCCCATAGGTTTCACCAAAAAAGAGCCATCTTAATATTCAATAGTATAAAAATCACATATTTTTTTTTTATGCAGAGCACAAGTTAAAGCAACTGAAATGAACATGTGCCTCATACAGGTTTGTTTAAGTTGCCTAAGTAGTTTAATACTTACATATTCTTCTTTTTCCTTGGATATTTCCTCAAGAACCCTATTTTGCAGATCATCAATTTCATTTTTTATTCTTATTTCAAATTCACTGTAATCGTCAGACTACGTTAGGAATAACAAAGTGTGTATTTCTTATTCTGCTATTATACTAAACAACAGTAATCTGCTATATCAGGATTAAAAAACAGCTTCCGTATCACAGTTCTGGAGTTGAACATATTCTCAAAAGCATATTTTACACAGTCTTCTTCCTGGAAACCCATGAGAATCTCTTAAATTTCTCACCGAGAAAGGCATTCCCTTTATTCATGTGGCAGACCAAATGTTCTAGATTCTTGCCTACTTGTTTCCTAAATCAAAGAGCATTTTTCTTTAATTAGCTGATGACAAATAATCATATTAGCAACATCATTCATCTACCAGCAATGCCAGGCTCCATAATTCATTCACTCTTTTCCACCCATAAGCAGGCATTTTCCTCATGTCACCTCATTATTCAAGAATCCTTTTCCCAGTGGGTTTCATTAGTGTGTCTCATTTTAAATCCTCTTGGAAGCTTACTGACCCTTTACAATGCTTACAGACACACACATGCAGGTTCATTTTTTCCTTAAGCATCATCAGAATAATTAACATGTAATCAAACAAACAGCACTGAAACTGGGATAACATTTACATTCTTTGGACTTCTGTGGGGTAGTGGGGAACCCTGAAAATGAGAACAGCCACTGACTTCTACCACCGAAGAGGAAGAACATGCACTGTCAACAAAGTAAAAATGTAACCGCACAACCAGCACAGTGAAGAGCTGGACAAAATTGCTTGTGCTGTGAACAGCTACCATCACCAGAGGGATTTCGTTAAAAGCACAGTGCCATGACTGGGGACTCAAACCGAAAAGTGGCTGACTTTTTTCTTTTTTTTTTTAAGCCATTCAAGTTTGGTCTCAGGGGCCTGTAACACTTCCACAGTTAATTGAGGTCAGAAAACACAATGTGTTCTACATAGTTACCACTTACTTGAAATAGACCAATTTAATGTTTCTAAAGCAATTTGAAAACCAGACAAAAACAACAACAGTGTAACATTTTCATACTTTCTCAAAATTGTTCTTTTCAACCAGCTTCCACCTTAACTGGGCCTTTAAGCTTTTCAATTTTATTAATTGATAATAAGTTGTTAATATCAGGTTTTCTATTCAACCATTCCTCAGCCTGTTTTTTGAACTAAGAGGAAAAGAAAAATGAAAGAAAGAAAGAAAGAAAAAAAATCGCAAAGTGTTCAAGCATTCAATTTTAATATGCTTTAGCCCAATGCATTAGAAAACCTGCCTGAAGCCTATTTGAATTCAGCTTTTCAGGGTCTTTCCCCACAGAAGAGGGTTTTTATTGTATTTAATTTTAATTACATTAACAACCTTCTGGAAAACAAACATTCTAACTTAAAGTTCAATCCCTTAACTTAAAGTTACATACTGATATGTAATGAATCTAGAGATTCCAGATTGCACCACTTTACTTTTTAAAAAAGTATCTTCACAAAGTAACTGAAATGAAGCATTGGCTGAGGTAACGTACAACTGCAATTCTCAAACTTTAACGCAACCAATCTCTCATCACCAATATGCTCTCAGAATTTCATGATAAAAAGATAAAAAGACATTTTTCAAAAACAAGTTATGTCAGAAAGGGTTACTAGTATATATCAGTGTAACAGAAATAAATAAGGAAGACATAAACTCACCTCAACACTGGCCAAGTGTCTGTTCTGTATGACAGTGATCGTACTTTGCTCCTGACAAACTTTATGTATAATTTCATTGTAAGCACTCCTAATTATTCCCTTCTCTGCTTCATCATGCTCCTGGATTGAATTACACAGAGGGAGATTAAAGATTGAGAGTCATTCTTCATTTATACACACCAACGTTTAAGATGTAAAACCTTTACTGAGAAATTCCCTTGTTAATGGGGAAAAAAATCATTTATCAGATTTTTTCTCTCTCTCTTCTTATAAATATTCTAAAAGTTAGCAAGTCTAAGAGTTCATCTAATAGTTTCAATAGAGTAAAACTGACTGGCACTTCTATGCAGACGTCCAATTTCATATTCCACATGTTATGAAAGAGTTTTTTTAAGGATAGCACAGTTAAATAGATATGAACCATTAAAGCATGCAACTGTTCTTCCAAATAAGAATCATTGGTTCTATCACAGAGAGCAGTTACAAGCAGACTAAACTACTGGTTTATTGTTAGTATGATGCTACATCAATGGACAGGTTCAACTTTTGCTGACATGACCATTCTCTGTCTGCAATGAGAGTCCCTGCTGTGCTGCCAATTCAAGTACCTCAGAGTTAGCAAACGAGAATGGAGAAAATGCTTATCAGAAAAGGTAAACAACAGGGTAAAAGTCTAACATAAGCATAGAAAAAAATTACAAGTAAGGCAAGAACACTTGTCCCAGGCAAAACGAAAGTGATGAAAAACTATTCCTCTCTTAAGACTGGAAAAATTAAATTTATCCATATCACTTCATCCAGAGAAGCAATCCCATTATTTTAAACCGAAACTTACTTTCTATCACCTGTATTTTCAACACAAGCACCAAAACTCAATACAGCTGAAAGAAAGCTTCTCTGCACACAGAGAGGGAAGAACCAGTTTTCCCAGTATTTCTTAGTTAAGCCAGCCATACATACAGCTAAGTTCCTGTAATGCAAAGCCGCCCTCTGCCTGTTGCCTAGAAAACACCTCTTTTCTCTGGGGAGCAACCCGA
The DNA here is from genome assembly GCF_023638135.1 of Falco biarmicus. Taxonomy (NCBI): domain Eukaryota; kingdom Metazoa; phylum Chordata; class Aves; order Falconiformes; family Falconidae; genus Falco; species Falco biarmicus. Next base: position 1,825,943 of record NC_079291.1, on the reverse strand, counting down.
GTGACTTCCTATCATACTTCCACAAAAAAAGACGCTGCCTTACTGTAGTGCATGAACTCACCCCATACATTAAGAAAAGCTTTAAACTGAAATCAAAGATGTACAACATAAATAGAAGTCATGAACACAGAAAGCATGAATAGAACTTATATTTAAGTTGGCATCCAGTTCCCCACAAAGAGCCAGCTCAACCTTTTTGAGCATGTCATCCACATTGCCTATCACCTCCTCTAAATCTGAAGATGCTTCTGACATCAGGTCAAAACACTCAGCAGGGGTGGGGAGAAAAAGAAATCAGCCTTGATTATAATACTTGATAGTATTTTAAGTAATAACTACTTATTTATTGAAAGTAACTTGTTAGGGAGCAGACAGCAAAACCAAGCAAGAAATACAAAGACTTAGCACTACTGGAAATCTAATCAGGATTTGCGTCAGATCTCACCTTTAACTGCCTTACATTTGAGTGATACAATGATTTCCAGAACTGTTAAGATGCACCAGGCAAGAAGGAAGTTGATTCTTACTTTAGTTGATTTTATTTTCCTAATCTCATTTTGATTTTTACCAAAAATGAAACACTGGAAGAATCCAAATCCCATGAGTTTCATGTCAAAAATCAATGTGTGCTGCCCACACAGTCATACACAAGATGCTCAATACAGCAATTTCACTACCAATTGGACTTCCCACTCCTATATAGTATGACATAAAGGCAATCCTAGGATCTAAGTATTTTATTGCCTTAACCTTAAAGGAACTAAGAAGTTTAATAGTGCAAGTTCCAACAATATGTTGCTCCCCAAAGCCTGGAGTTGCATGCTAGAGAGAAGCCATCCAGTCTCTGAAAACTTTCTTGTATGTTATTGACCCATTTCCTTTTGTAAATTCTGAACAATCCTACCCGAGATTAATTTGGATTCAGAAAGAAAAGGAGTATCTATTTGAAATAATGGGAAGGGAAACACTTCAAAGAAACATTTTCTCTACACAATTGCTCACACTTCTGTTTTTTTTTTAAAAAAGGAGGTAAAAGTTAAGTTGCAATAGAATAATTGCATATCAAAAGCTGAAATCATTAAGACAGATAACTGAAAATTTCTTCCTAGGTATATATTTTATATATATTTTTTTTTTATATATTTTTATATATATATATAATACCTACTCGTATTTTACCAACCCATGCCAAAAGTCTGTACATTTCCTGTGTCTCTGAACTGTTTGCAGAAAAGTTCTAATTTGAAACAGGTAAACCAAAATTCACCACTACACTAACAACTTTAGTCACTTTCATACATGCAGAATAGCACTCTGAATTGCACCCAGCAATCACAGAAACCCACCTGCAGGTTTGTTTACCTCCTCTAATAAATGACATGATTATAAATAACTGCAAGTAATTATATTCATTAACATTGTACCGCACATGACATGCAACAAGTCTACACTGCTGCTGAACAGCATTTATTGTCAGGTCAAAGAACACTCTTATTCTTAACCCTGTCTGGCCACAGTGCTCTGGGCACGATGAAATGCAAGGGCAGAAAACCTATTCACTATGAAAAGGCACATCCCTTATGGATTATGTACAATTCACATGAGCAGGAAGATTATGCTGACACAAACCGAGAAAATTCACACACAAGTGCAACAAGAAGGAGACCAAGGAAGCTGGGCCTGCAGGAATGGAGAGAGAGCAGGTTACAGTCTTTCCAGGAAGATTAGGAGTCCTAAACTGATCAAGAACATGGATATTAAGCATGGAAACAGGAAAGCTGCAAAGTTACCTCCCTACTTTGCGCTTTCTTTACAAGCGGAACTTGACGGTAATCCACTTCCATCATCCATTTCTTTAAGACAGATAACATACTCAACTTCAATGCTCCAAACCCCCTACAACTCGGACTGAGAGAGAGACAGACCATCAGAATGGTATTCCAGAAATACTGCAGGACATTGCAAATAGAAGTGGATGCTTTATTTGCATAAATTCTCCACACTCAGCATTTCAATGAGGAAAAAAATCCTGTTATATATTTGGCTGCAACCTCTACCTAGATCACGCCAAGCCAGACTGGCTGCTCCTTTGCAGTGATCTTTCATCACTTCTTTCAGCAGCATTTAGGAACTAGAACCTTTCAAAATCTGGTCTTTCTATTCAAAGGCCACTTGAAAAGGACTAATTAAAACATTTCAGTCACACAATGAACAGTCAGAGCACACCCATACAAAAGTTATACTTGCATAAAAGTACTAGCCTTTACACAAAAGATGTCCTTTCATAAGAAAGCATAAACTCTGGCTCATTGCAAAGCTACACTAAGAATAAAGGTAAATTTAACACTGTTCCTCAATGCATTACTCACTGTCAGCTAGAGCCACTATTGATGTGCACAACCGCCCTGCCGCAGGCAGTCACCCCTACTAATGCCTGTTCCTCACAGGCGCAGTTTACACAGTGTCATACTTCACTTTTTTCATCAACAGGAACAACTGACTGTTTGCCTTACCTTTAAGATGCCACTAAACCAGTCAGCAAAAATTTGCAGAGCTGTGTCCGTATCATTTCTGACACAAATTAATTCTTCATTTTAATACTCTCCCACTTAGAGAACTGCTGAAATGCCTCCTCAGAGTCATCTGTTTCAGACCCAACCCATACACCATCTCTGGAGAAGCAGAAAGTTTCTACGCATAAAGTGAATCAAACAAAAATAGATTTGCAAATCAGAAGAATTTTGTGACCATATACTATCTATAAAAATCAAGACATTTTAACACAGAGTTAGCATTACCCGCTGGCATAAGATCATTTCTACTACAAAAGCCTCTTTCTATATGCAGTGAAGTAGTATATTTTATATTCCACTTTCCTCTCAGATCTAGTGGCAATATGTCTACCAGAAAATGCAATACAGAAAAGTATCTCAGAGAGATCACAGTCTTATTTTTCCCATAAACACATGGAAGGAAAAGACAACAAAAAGCTTAACAAGTCACAAGAATTCATTTGTATTCTAGTTTCTTTTTCCTATGGATTGGACTTTAAAGTCCAATCATCAGGATAAAGGGCAAAATGGGGTCCAATTTATAATGCTCCTCATAGAGCTGCTCAAATTCAGAAAACAAAGTGAACCTCTAAGAAACAAGGTGAGCAGCCAGACACATAAGGAATGCTTCTGGACTGAACCCTCCCTTCAAAAGTCACTAGTCAAATCTCTTCTGATGTACCTCTGTCATCACACTGACTCCTAGATGGAACAGCAATTACCTACACATCTGATACCTCTAAAATGAGTTTTATTGTCTGGAAATGTCTATTTCCACCTAAAAGCCAACTATATGAAGGACACAGGGTCCACCTCCTTTTGACTTGTATTGGAGAAGAAACTGAAATGTTACACATAAGGGAAAGGCATTGAGGCTAAAGCTGAGGCCAAACAGAAATCACTTTTAAACAAAGTGCAGTCTGTTAAATGACCTGAAGAACATGTAGGGTCAGGGAAGAACGTATCAGTCAATTACCAGTGGGGACAACATCCTGACAGAAAACAGCCTTCCTTGCACCTGGGTGGAAAGTCCCATGATGAAAAATACTTGAGAGCTACATTGGTGTTTGCCTACAATTTGCTATAGTTCAAAAAGAGAAAATTCTCTCTGAACAGTAGGATTTGACTGGACAAACCTGTGCTTTTGTAATAACTAGCATCCTTCAGCCTTCAAAATCCATCATTTTACTTACCCACATCATTCCCAACAAGTTGATTAAAAAAAAACCTTTTTTATGACAGTTCACTTACATACAGGCTTTCACTTTTTTCCTTTTCTCAGATCCCAGAACATTTGAGTGAAGTTATCACAGACTTTCCCAAACAAGACCTAGGTCATGTAGATGAAGAAAAACACCAAAACACCTCTCTGTCCTCCTCTTGAGCCAGGGGGTTTCATCCCTTCAGACTCAACAGCCAATATAATGGAAAAAGCAGTGTGACAGAACTTCAAGTCACACACAAGAACTTGTCAGGAGCCTTTTAGATAATTGAAATGCAGAGGTCATATGAGCAAACAAATATAACTTCAAGTAAAACAGACGGATGGGCCAGAACATGGCAGCAACAGCCTTCCCTCGCTGAGGACTGAAGGTACTGCAGAGGTGTGGAAGTGAGCTTGACCAATTTTGTAGAACTACATATGATGATACCACAACCAGGCCCCAGCTTTACAGGCACAACACAGCAAAGTTCAGATTGGGGCCAAAAACATAAGAATTTCCTTGCATTATAACTAACTAGATGCAGCAACACACCAAAAAAAAAACCAACAAACAAACAAATAAAGAAAAAATAAACCACACAAAAAACCACTACACCACCAAACAGTATTTTATAAAAATTATAAAACCACTTTCATAACAATAGCTACTACAGTGAACAGCATACATTCAGTACAATAGATTATTTAAAACAGCCAAGTGACATGAGCTTTGTACAAATATGCTTGTCTATAAGCAAATTCACGAAGGAGGTTTGTGCTAAATTTATGGAGGCTGTTCAAATCACTCAAGTGCACAACAGATTTTTCTCACATTCTTTTTTGAACAACTGGAATTTCATATACCAGAATACACATGGATAGAAAGTGGCACAGCAAGGTAGAAGCCAGGTTCAAATAGAACAGTTTGGAGGGAGAAAAAAAATCAGCCCATTTAACAGCAGCCAAAAGTGAGGAGTAGAGCCAAGAAAAGTGCACACTAACAGTTTCATAACCAATATTACATCCTGTTTACAAAACTAATAGCACTAGTCACACCAGAAGAGCATCTGCATGCGTTCCATCAGGCTGTCCTCAAGGAATAAATCCCGTAGATTATGCCCTGTTTCTTCCCATTTGTTTTTCTGCTATGAGCACACTTCCATAAAACATCAGCAACTTCACCAGCACATGGATACAGAAGCCAGATCCAAAAGGATAACAAGTTACCAGATGAAGATGGCTCAGTAGCCTACATGTGCTTAGTCCCAGTTGCCATCTCTAAGTGTGGTAACTCAAAGGCACCAGAACAAGCTACTACACACTATCCGCAGGGCAAAGGAAACATTCTTATAGACAGCTAATACACAGCAGCTGACAACTGTTCAGCTCAAACCCCAGCGTGCTTTAGAGCAGCTTATGCATAGGCCCACACTCTGCTTTCCTCTGAACCAATGCAGTATTATCACTTGGAAAGCATGGAGCTCACCAACTGTTTACCCAGGTCCCTGGCTGGACAGAAGCTGTCTGAATTTTTCTAAAGTTCAGGACAACAACAATTCTCACCAGAAGTTATAAAACATAAGTCAGAAGAGCTCTGTGATGCAGAAAAGAAGTCTGCAATACACAGCCCCAACCAAAGGGCATTAGCTTCCAAGCTCCTGTTCTTCTGAGAAACACCGGAAAAATACTCGTGTGTCTAGGACAGCACAGCGTGACCTCTTCAGCTCTATAAAATTGCAACCAAGGTTCTCACTGATATTTGGTAAAAACTTATTTCCGTTTCCCTACTTGGGAAAACTATTTTCACCTTCTAGCCCTTAATATAAGAGAGGACAGTTAAGCTGAAGCCTAAAACTGACTCAACACACCTAGCAGCATGTCAGTACCCCTTCAAATATTTTCAAAACACTTAAAATTTCACTGCAGTATAATTTTCTAGAAGATGCTTAATGGCTACCACCTAGTGGATTAGCACAGTATAACCTTTAAACACACACCAAAAAAAAAAAAAAAAAAAACAACAAAAAACAAAAAACCCCCCCAAAAACCACAAAACGAAAACTTAAACCAGAAAAACCAACACACACTACACCACCACAACCTTCCTCTGTCTGAAGAAGCAGGATCCACACAGGGCCTCTAGTGATAGAAAGCCATGAAATGCTACCCTTCCAATATCTTTTCTAATCAGGCGCCAATCTCCAGTCAGACTAGAACCAAAAATTAAGTGTACCAAAACATTTTTTTAATGGCATTGAAAAATAATTCCATTAGAAATTGAGTAATTCCATGAAAATTTGAATGCTTCCAATTTATTAATGCTGCTTCAACCTTATACAAACATATGTGCAGTCTGTAATCTTAATACTTTTTCATAAGAACGGTCTCATACTTGCACGGACAAATACATCTCTTAAATTTGTACAGACAAGCTGATACTACTGCCAACCTTTTTACCCTCTCCAAGCACACTTGCACAGTCAAAATAAAAGCAAATTATATTTCTGAAGTTAAAAAGAAGAAAAGAAATTATTTCTAATAGCAAAGGCCAGTAATGCCAATTTGGTAATACTTCTAGTGATAAAGTCCTCTTCAAAAGTTCTTACTGCCTCTACAGAGCCTAGTTCCCTGTCTATTTTCCCACTTTCTGTTGTTGGACTGGCTGAGAGGGAGAGCCGTGGTATAAACATGTGCTTCTGTAGTGTTTAACTCTCACCTTAACAAACAAACAAAAAAAAGCTTTAAACATTTTCCATTTTGCTACACTCGTCCAAAGTACACAGCCACCTGAAGAGAAATGGCTAGGAAAGCATGTAAGCCAACCACAAAACCCACCACCACAATTTACAGGGTAACTGCATTGACTTTTTAATTGTAGGTTCTCTCATTAACACCTGTCTTCTAAATATTCTGTGCTTTGTGAAGTCTTGTTAGCCACCAAACGCAATACCATTAAAAAAAAAAAACCACAAACCAAAACTGTTGCTCAAATCAAGGATCTAGGTAATAATTTGCCTCTAGAAACAAAACATCTAGGAGACCACGATCACAAGTAACACTGAGAACTACAGGTGTCAGGTGTACAACTTCACTCAGAAATGTTATCTAAAGTTTCATCTGCTGCTGTTGAGGTCTCCAATTATAAAACATTAAACATTTAAGAAACACCCTCCACAAGTTCTCAGTGTTTCAGAATCAATACTGATAAAAGTGACATCCTCACCTGTAACATTCTTGAGCACTCAGAGAGGGGCAAGTTTATCCACTTCCAAAATTAATTCTTCCACTGCTGAATACAAGTTCTGCTGCACTTCATCGCTCCTGGTAATCAATTCATCTCTTTCATCCTACGCAGAAGGAAAAGCAAGTCAGCCACTCACACCAAACACCACATACACAGTGTGGGAAGTGATACAAAAAAGCGTTAATCCTTGCAAAGTACAAATAGCACAATACCTGCCTGACTAGGAATGAGTGAAAAAGCAAATTTTGGTTTTAACATTTGCTCCTATGACACGATGACCTTGCATGAATACAGCATCCTTTACAGTGTAAGAATATGATTGCCTTATCAGACAACTAAAGAAACAGTTTCTGCATGACTGTTGATAACAGTGGGAGCCCTAACTGACGCTGTAAACTTAAAATGTCATAACTGTCCTACAGTTTTTGATTGTATTACAGAAATTAGAATTTGGATTATCCATATTTCCATACATGTCAAATTACATCTATAAAGTCAAACTGCAAAAGATTTCTTTCTGGAGAAGAATGCTTTACAGTCAAAAAAAATCCTTTTATTAATTTTTTCCTTGCCTTCTAGCAGGAAAGACCGATGACCTGTAAGCTCCCTACTGATTATCTGCAGTAAGATCACTAAACTAATTTTCTAGAAACAAAATCAAAGTTTCCCTTGGATGACTGGCAGGATTAGTTCTGCTATTGGGAGAGGAATCCCACATTCGTATCAGACAAGACAACTAACAGACTTACCAAAACCAAACTTTTTGAAATGGATGAAGGAAGATAAAAAAACTATACTCAGAAGCATGTTTGCAGTGTTCTTTTCACAGTGATTTAACCCAACACGCCCACAGAAATATGAAAATATACATGAATATGGAAGACCAAATGACAGCTTTACAGACCTATTGTAAAAATTTGCTATTTCCTTCTTCATCCATCTCCAAAAATAAAAAAAGTAAGTAAAAAGATTGAAATGCTATAACACATTGTCCTGACACATGTTCCCTTCCCCATTTCCCCCCCAAAAAAATCTTGGGAAGTCTGGTGTGGAAGGCAATTAGTAAAGAAATAGAAAACAACAGAAGAGTTAACCAGGGCACTGCTATCAGTTTCACATGGAGCCAAAGAACAAATGAACATTTCCTACTAACAAGCAATATATAATATATCTGTAATGTAGATATGTATACACAAACACAGGTTGAAGAATGTTTTTAAATGTAGTTTATCCAGTGAAATCTTAGAAGTCGACTTAATCAGTTTAAGCATCCAGGGAAGATAGACTAGAAATAGACAAGGGCAGAACAAGATCCAGTGGCTGGAAATTGAAAGATGGACAAAACACAACAGAAGTGTAACTCCAAGTTGCAACATTCACTGCTTTAAAACTTAGATTAGCAGCTACACAGATGTTGTAATTCAGCCAGACATTAATGGCCTGGATAATAAAAATCAGTGGAATAAGTTCTACTACAGAAAGTGAACACAACATATTACTTCAGCACTTAAAAACAAGAAACAAACAAAAAAAATATTTAATAGGCACTTCTGCAATTATTGGGCATCTCTGGTGACCAAAAGCACACACAATTTTTACAGACTTTGGGCTGTTCTTCCCACAAGACAGGAGCTCATTTGTAAAAGAATACTGTAATGCACTGCATAAAAAGGAGTAAGGACCCCCTGCCATAAAGAACACTTTCCAAGACAAGACTTCTGCAGAATATTACTTCAAAAACTAAAGCCGTAGAGACATAACATAGTAGAAGATTCAACCAGGCAACCAAACTCCAATACCAGTTTCAGCACTAGAGTAAATTGAACGGTCTACACATGACTGAACATACAGCTTGGGAGCCACAGGACAAGTCTGCTCCCTGTGTCTGCCATGTAATTAGATACATGTGACTTTTCATGGCTCACACAATGCCTGTTCAATAACCTCACAGAGCATTAAGTGCACAGGCAGTATATCAATAGTCTGCTTAATAAAGATGTAAGCTCATCACAACAGCAAACATTAGAATTCAACTTCTTTAGAACAGGCTAAAGGCTTCTCAAACTACAAAATTTAGTTTAGTTTGTGTCTGGTCCATCTTATACCTTTCAAAATAAATAAATATATAAATTAATTAATAAACAGCTCCACAAACAACCTCACACAACCAAGCATCAGACACTGTCAGACCAAATGCCAAACCATCTTACCATCTTGTTTCAGACTATAGCAATGCTTAGGAAAGTCCATAAAACACGACTATGTATAGTGCAATCACCTCATCAATGCATTCTTGCTTTAGTGTGATTTAATGACTTCATAAGCAAGAGGGGAAAAAAAATAATCCCCCTCCATAGGTAAGTTCTAATCCCTTTTTAGAGCCTTTTTCTACTTTTGGCCCAAGTTTTTTGCTCCCTTTAGTGCAAGTTACTACTTTTTGATATACAGAATAGCTAAAGCTACCTCTGGCATCAGCATCCTCATTAAACGGCTCTATTTATCCTACCCTCCTCCACTTTTTTTTTTTTAAACATCGGTGTGATTATTTTTATCATCCTTCACAGAAAAAAATTCTAAATATGTACACTAGAGTCTCCAATAAGTTTCTAAACCAAAATCATAAATTAAACGACACATCCATAAAACACTATCTACAGTATCTGAAAAGACAGTAGTTCTATTACACCCCATTACTAAGAGTATCTGCCCACACTGCAAGCAGGGAACTTCTAATTATCCCCGTTTTTTCATCTGCAAAGCTGCTGTCCTCTTGGTAACATTTCATAGGAAAGCTGGTAAGTGATTGCTACCACCACCTTCCTATTGGGACACTGAACTTACATCAAATTCCAGGACTAGTTTTGAATATATTTTTAAGTATTTCCACTCCAGAAGAACCATCTTTGTTATTTTCATACACACCATGCACCAGTACTATCTCAGTTCACTGATTATCTTATGTTTCCAAGACATACATCATGTCATGATACAGAGAAGGTGGTGTTATTGAATGCCGTCTTTGCTTCAATCTTTGCTGCCGAGGCCGGACCTCAGGAACCCCAAATGCTGGAGGCAAGAAAGTCTGGAGACAGGAAGACTTTCCCTTGGTCGAGGAGGATCGGGTTAGAGATCGTTTAGGCAAACCTGACACCCACAAACCCGTGGGCCCTGATGGGATCACCCCCGAGCACTGAGAAAGCTGGCAGACGTTATTGCTGAGCCACTGTCCGTCATCTTTGATGGGCATGGAGAACAGGAGGGTGTCTGAGGACTGGAGGAAAGCCAGTGTCACGCCAGTCTACAAAAAGGGCAAGAAGGAGAACCCAGGAAACTATGGGCTGGTCAGCCTCACCTCCATCCCTGGAAAGGTGATGGAACAGCTCATCCTGGAGGTCAGCTCCAAGCACGTGGAGAAAAAGAAGGTCACCAGGAACAGTCAACGTGGATTGACCAAGGGGAAGCCATGCCTGGCAACCTGACAGCCTCCTACGGCGGAATGACTGGCTGGGTCGATGAGGGGAGCGGTGGATGGTGCCTACCTTGACCTCAGCCAGGCTCTTGACACCGTCCCCCACCAGAGCCCCCGGGCAAGCTCAGGAGCGTGGGTCAGGCGGGTGGGCAGTGATGGGCTGAGCGCGGGCTGAGGGCAGAGCTCAGGGGCTGCGACCAGCGGCGCAGAGCCCAGCCGGGGGCCTGTAGCCAGCGCTGTGCCCCAGGTCAGCGCTGGGTCCCGTCCTGTTCAGCTGGGTCATCGGTGACCTGAGGGGACGGGGCGCAGCCTCGGCAGGTCTCCCGATGGCACAAACTGGGAGGAACCGCCGGGACACCAGCAGGCCGTGCTGCCCTCAGCGAGGCCTGGGCAGGCTGGAGAGCCGGGGGGAGGGGACCTCATGGGGTCCCACAGGGGCCAGCGCGGGGTCCTGCCCTGGGGAGGGACAGCCCCTGCGCCGGCACAGGCTGGGGGTGGGCTGCTGGGGGGCAGCTCTGCGGGGAAGGGCCGGGCGGTGCTGGGGGACAGCCGGTTGCCCGCGGGCCAGCGGTGGCCCTGTGGCCGAGAAGGCGGGTGGGAGCCTGGGGCGCGTTAGGGGCAGCGTGGCCAGCGGGTGCAGGGAGCTGATCCTGCCCCTCTGCTCGGGCTGGTGAGGCCCACCGGGAGTGCTGGGCCCAGCGCTGGGCTCCCCAGTCACGGGAGACGGGGAGCTGCTGGGGAGGGCCCAGCGGGGGCTGCGGAGCTGGTGAGGGGCCTGGAGCACCTCCCTGGTGAGGAGAGGCTGGCAGAGCTGGGGCTGTGTAGCTGGAGAGGAGAAGGCTGAGGGGGGATCTCATCAATGTAATCAGTTATCTTAAGGGTGAGTGTCAAGAGGATGGGACCAGGCTCTTTTCAGCAGTCCCCAGCTGCCCAGGACAAGGGGCAACGGGCAAAAACTGCAACACGAGAAGTTCCATCTGAGTATGAAGAAACACTTTTTTACTTTGAGGGTTACAGAGCACTGGAACAGGCTGCCCAGCTGAGGAGTCCCTTTCTCTGGAGATAATTCAAAACCCACCTGGATGCAATTCTGTGCAACCTGCTCTGGGTGAGCCTGCTTTAGCAGGGGCTTGGACGAGATGATCTCCAGAGGTTCCTTCCAAGTCTGACCACTCTGTGATTACATAAATGCCTTATTAAGAACAAACACTCCAGTTGCCCATCTTCATTTTAGGGCAGTATCTAAGAAAGACCCAGTTAAACCAGCATAAATCAACTAAGAAAGCATAGAAAATGAAAACTAAAATAATGCCGTTTACTTTGCACTCAAACTTTATGGGGTTTACCCACGCCTGTGGTATTCAAGATGCATTAGGTTTCCCTGAAAGCAAAACAAGATGTTCGTTCCCAAGAGCTTACAAACAAGGCTTGTGACAGTGAGAGAGGGCATCAGCACGCCAGAGAGGTTAAAGGAAGAGCACATTGCTTAGGCAATTGAATAGCAAAATTTAACTTAGTAAAACCAATTTTGACAGCTGGGTTGACAAATTAAGCAAACAGAGTTAAACAGTCTGCTACAGTTTAATAGCCAACTATTTCATCCATCTGTTTGGGTTCACTGGGCTTCCTGTACATTGGATTTACACGTATCTCACTACAACTGAGCAGGAAACAAAGTCAGCAACATCAATGCATTTGTTAGCCTATCTACAGTCAGCATAATTTAAGTAGGTTTGAGAAGCAGAATATTAAGCATGCCCTTTTACTGTGTGCATCTTCAGACATTTCTGGTATTTGAAAATATAGTAGCCAAGATCCTGTGGCATGTTACAACACATAAAATAGATCTTCAAAAATCAAAATGCTTCTCAGGAAATAACAAAAAAAAGTTAAGTCATTACACTGCACATTAAGACAGGACAGCCTTTGTGGCACTGTAGCTCTCCATGATGCCCCCAAAACTCTTGTTCTGTACATTTCACCTACCTAAGTCTTCAAAATACTTAAGACAAATTCCACAAAAGCCTTGAGATGTCCTGCTTCCAGCTGCTACCAATCCGTCTTGAAAAGTAAATTAATTCTTCAGGGAGCTCTACACTTCCACACACATTCCCACTTGCATACCCTTTGCAGCACTCAAGCACTCTGTGGGATACCTGACATCTAGAAGAACTCCTGTTGTCTTTATTTTTCCCCATTTAAAATATTTGTGACACTACCATGACAATTTCCCCTCTTCAGAGAGCAGGAATTTTTTTTACAGCAGGATGCTCTTGAAAAGTCATAAGATTTCATGTCACCATTCGTTTACACCTTAGCTTAGGCAACCAGGAACAATGTCAGAATGGGCATGGGAGAAGCAGAGGGGTGTCAGTTTCCAAATTAAACTGGTTTTCAAGCCAGGTGTGAAGCCAACACCTTGTCAACAAAAAACTGAAGGCTACACAAACATATGTGGAACTACTAGAAGCGGCATAGTGCTGTAAGCTCATTTCATCGGTATTTCAAATATTTTGGCAGTGTAACACACTACAATGCATCATGCAAACATGACTTGTTAGCCATTCACAACTAAAACTGAGGACAATGTCCAGAATAACATATTCCAACAAATTAGTCCATCAGAAAAACTTCAAGCATGCTTCTAGAATGAAACGTCTTTTCATGATGTTTCTCATGGAAGAATGCTGCTAGCTCATGTTTGCAACTCAAAATAAAAAACCTCAAAAAACACCTCACACACACTGCCACCTGAATGACACTAAATAAACCATCTCCTCTATTTAATAAACAATTCCGAGACTCCCCAGTCACACCACTGTATCTGTACCTGTCCTGTCCTAAATCCTGCCCATGTTAAGATTTTTCTTTACCCCCAGTCCAACTCGGTCAAAGCAAACCTGGAGGACGGGGCAAAAACAAGTTCTAAGACAGCTTTGCTTTACTTGTCTGCTGTTGTTCAATGAGGCTTACAGACCCACTTGAGCTCAACCATCCCATGTAATCTCCCGAAAACTGCAACTGCTACTATTTCACATGAGATCAGGAATTCACCCAAGAAGAGCTTGTACAAGGGAATCCCTAGGCAGTACCTTGCAGCCTAGCTGTTCTACACATTACTCCCCTATACAAGATACAACACTAAAACGTCATCAGCTTATTAACACTTATCTTAATGTTGCCCAGTTTAAACTTTGACTTTATTTTGTTTTCACCTACAGCAATCAAATGTGTTCCATGCTACAGATGTTTTAATAGTTTTTCCTGCACAGCCAACAAAACCATAACTTACTTGGGATCGGTTGATGGGTCTGCCCCATCTACCCCGGTGGTGGCCAGTGCCCCCACCCCGCTGGAGCTGCTGAGGAGACAGGCTGCAGTGCAGACCTCAGGCTGCAGGCAGTGCCCAGACCTTTCTCCTGGGGCAGGGACAGGCAGCAGAGCTGCCTACAGAAGGTGTGCCCAGGCGGAGGGGCTCCTGGAGCAGGCAGCTGAGCTGCAGGAGGCAGTGAGAAGGATGCATCGTGTCAGGGAGGCTGAGGAGGAGTTAGAGAGCTGGTTCCAAGCGCAGTCTGGAGTGGACCCACAGGCAAACATCAAAAGAAGCATGACCAGCAGGTTGAGGGAGATGATTCTCCCCCTCTACTCCACTTCTGTGAGACCCCACCTGGAGTACTGCATTCCAGCTCTAAGGCCCCCAACATAAGAAGGACATGGACCTTTTGGAATGAATCCAGAGAAGGGCCATGAAGATGATCAGAGGCTGGAGCACCTCTCCTATGAAGACAGGCTGAGAGAGTTGGGGTTGTTCAGCCTGGAGCAGAGGAGGCTCCAGGGAGACCTTACAGAAGCTTTCCAGGACCTAAAGGGGGCCTACAAGGGAGCCGGAGAGGGACTTCTTACAAGGCCATGTGCTGATAGGACGAGGGGCAACGGCTTTAAACTGAAAGAGGGTAGATTTAGATCAGGTATTGGGAAGAAATTCTTTACTGTGAGGATGGTGAGGCACGGGGACAGGTTGCCCAGAGAAGTTGTGGATGCCCCATCCCTGGAAGTGTTCAAGGGCATGTTGGATGGGGCTTTGAGCAACCTGGTCTAGTGGAAGGTGTCCCTGTCCCATGGCAGGGAGCTGGAACTAGATGATCTTTAAGGTCCCTTTCAACCCAAACCATTCTATGATTCCACGAGTCTCTTAATCACTCATTCTTTTCTAGTCCATTTGATGACCTGTTAAATTCAGTGTAATACAACAACACATTTTAAGCATGCCTGCTTAAAATGTGTTAGGTTATACTTGAAAATAGTCACTACACGTTTGCTGTCATTCTCCCAGATGCACCATCCCTTCCCTACCTTACGACAATGCCTGCCATAGACCAGGGAACCTTCCCATTCCCAAAGGTAGCATTGCTGCCCGGGAGAGACACAGTAGAGAGCCACCCCTACGCACACAGCCGTGCCTGCACACGCGGGCAGGCTTCTCCCGACGTGGTTGCAGAGGAGCTGCACTAGATGGCAGCTTTCCCCCGTGCGGTCCATCCTCCCACACACGCCTCTGCACGCCGCTCTCCCTACACCTCCCAGGTGAGGGAAGCACATAGGACGTAGCGGCATGCTGCTCTAACAAAAGGTTTTGAAGAGACAGTTCAGCTGCACAGCTGAAGCAGTTTCTAACTATCACAGAACAGAAAGCTTTTAAAGTACCATATTCTGATTTCCTTCTATTTCTTTACAAAAACCAAGGGTGTCAAAAAGTCTAGGTTTAACACAAAAAAATAACGCTCCACAAATACAGCAGTTGTGGCAAAGGGAGCAAAGCCTCCAACATTATCTAGCAAAGGGCAGATGTTTCCATGCATACTCTTATCAATAGCTGTTAAATTATAGCTCGAGAAAAAAAAAGTAATTCCAACCTACCACATTTCTGCATAACTGAATCCTCTCCTGAGCCAAGTCATACTCTGTCCAAATCTTCTGCAATTTTTCCAAGGAACACGGAACAGTGAGACATCCTTCTGTAACCACTTTTATGGTTTGAGAGAGCTGCTCCCCAAAACAACTGTTCTTATTTGTATACCGAAGTTGTAAGGAGGAAACAATATTTTACCAGGATTTTTTTTCTCCCCAGAACTGAAGCAGTTTAAAAATCAATGCTATTCGGACTCCTGAAACATACGAATTGAGATAGCACTTGCCGTGTTAATAACCGAGTTTCTTTCAAAAAGTAGCAGCAGCAGTCTGTCTCATTCAGCTGTTAATTTTTATTTTTTTTTTTGAGGAAGGACCAAGAATACATACAATACATTCATTATACCTCAGTATTGACAAGGCTGTATGTGTACAAAATTCCCTCCTGCTCTTGATTTCCCTTTTGTCCTATTTCCTCCCTTGGTTGTTTGGGGTTTTTTGGTTTTGTTTTTTTCTTTTTATTCATCTTCCACAAACACATGTACCAATATATACATTCTTTCTTAAAGGCACTGATGATCATTTCTATTTCAAGTTTTCTTCCCGTTGCAGTTTTGCCTCTTCTTTTAAAACCAGAAGAGTAATTTGGGTTACCCAAAGAGATACACCTCTCACAGCCATACAGATACCCAAGGAACTCTGACTACCCAGTTACTTTTAACAACTAGCTGCATCTTCCTTGAAGACTGAATTGAAAGCTCTTCCTGCAACAGCTATGGTAAAGGAGCAGAAATAAAGCAAAGTCATCTGATGAAGACTAAGAAGCAGACAATGCAAATTCTAATGTGAGCTTACAAAAAGCTCACATTTCAGCCTTGCTTTTGGAAAATACTCCCCTCTGTATACAACACCATATTTTTCTTAGAAAATTAACAAAACAAAACTTCTGGGAAACAAAGAAGCATGCATTACTTCAAGAAATAAGCAGGGCAATGAGACGTAGTACTACTTCAGAAAAAAAATACATACCTAACTTCTTTCAGTGCCTTCATCTTAGCAGCCAAACTTCTCATTTTCTTTCCAAAATACATACGTAGGGTTTCCTCAAAACCTTCAGCAGTTTTCCTGAATGCTTCCTTCTTTCTCTGAATTATTTATCATTTTTGCAGCAGTGTTTCAACAAAGACAGGTAAAGACAGTCACAACAGTTAGCCAGAGTTACTAATATGCAGACCACAATTTAGACTTTTGAAAACTACAGATATGCACACAGACACAGATGGCCCTCTTCAAAACACCAATAAAATGCCTAGAAAGACTTACAAACCAATTTTATTTTCTTCAATAGCTCCTTAAAGGTCCATTTAAACTTAACATTTTAAACATTTACACTTAAAGGTTAACGGTTCATTTCCTTCCTCTCATTTCAGTAGTGATGTGTTCAAGTGTATTTCTCCCCATTTGCTAGCAAGTTTTCAAACAACACAGGATTTTTTTCTTCCCTTGCTGAAAAGTTCCTACCCATTAGTTCAAGAAAATCCAAGTCCAGTACCTCAAGAAACTCCTTAGTCTCATCACTACCACACCTCAAAGTGGTGCAGCAAAACAAGAACTCTTGCTGTATGTACAACCACCCTGACCTTCCTACAAGGGATGTTCTTAAGGAATATTCTTGACCCAAAAAAAGCCAACACACCACATCAGGCTATATTCCTCAAGGGGCAACCTGAATTTCAGAGTTCTTGCTCTCATACCACAGAGGTGCCCTTATAGACTCCACTTTAGGTAACGAAACAGTCTTTAAATATTCTCAGCCTTTCAGACTTGCTACATATTAAAAAAAAAAAAAACAAAAACCAACAAACCAAAAAAAAACCCACCACCAAACAGAAAAACAAATATAGAAAGAATTAAATAGGTTTTTTTTATTTGCAGATGAGCATCCAGTCTCATGACTGCAGGGTGTCTTTTTTTGAAGTAACCCTCAAAGCTACTACCACACAACACCTTTCTAAAATAAGTCATTGTGTACCATAGTGGTTTTAGCAGGGAGCAAATATTATCTCACTTAAAAGGCTATCCACCACCTTTTCTTTTAAAGCAGTTTACTTGCATTCAACTCAAAATAGTAATTAAAATTTGCAGAAATCTGTTTAAAAAAGTAAATAAATCAGGCTATATATAAGAAATGCTTCTAAGAATTCCTTGCACATTCAAGTATTTTTTTCTTAGCTGCAGACATGTATTCTGTTGCTTGTCAATTTAGTTTACATAGAAGTACACAAACATCCTATCTTCAGTGGATGGAGAATCTGTGCAACAACGGATTAGCATTCATAGCAACACAGGTGTTCTAGGCAGAGGTAACAGAGTAGCAAAGCCAGTTATGAGTAGTTTTATTCTGCAAGGAAGTCGTATGCAAATTCAGGTTTGGAGGTTTCAAAGGGATTTACACAATGGCAGATTTTCCTTTCGTATCTGTAGAGATAAGTGTTTGCACAACATTTTTCTGAATTCATGCAAATAGCTTTTCACACAATCTCTTCTTACTACTGCTGTTTATCACACTTAAAACCATTCACACCATTTTTAAGCCTACCAGTAACTATTACTAAGTACTGCGTTTCTCTCAGATAGTGCAAGGAACTTCCCCTGCAAAGAAACATAAGCATATTTTCTATTA
This sequence comes from Falco biarmicus, assembly GCF_023638135.1. Lineage (NCBI taxonomy): Eukaryota > Metazoa > Chordata > Aves > Falconiformes > Falconidae > Falco > Falco biarmicus. The sequence continues at coordinate 1,807,883 of NC_079291.1, read as the reverse complement.
AGCAGCAATTAAGGAAATACTAATTCTTACCCAGTTCTATTCCACAGCTGCTATGATTCTGTGAGGCTTAGGAATTTTCAGCCCAACACATAGAAAGCCTTTTTCCCTCTAAGTGAGAAGAAAAAAAAAAAAAAAGAAAAAACAAACCCCCAAGAATTGCATCCTTATACACAAAGCATGTTTTTAATCACAAAGTGCAAAGCTACGTGTTCAAACTGAACACCTACATCCAAACCAGCAATTTCATCAAGTGTGGTGGCAAGCCAGTACATACACCAAGGGGAGCTAGAATCCAACTTGGACTGCAAAACATGCGCTAACACACACTGACAGCATCTCCCTGCACCAGGGCAAGACAAATCTCCACTCAACCAGTTTAATCCAAACAACAGTGCACAGCTGAACTGCAGTACAATGAAACCGTAAGACAAAAGCATTGTCAGAAACACAACAGGGAGGGAAGCACCCTCTTTGCATTTCCACATACCTGAAGCTCACACTTCAGCTGTTGAATCCTTGGTTCTAGTTCCTTCTGCCCCTGCAAGAGATATACATTCTCCCTTCCGAGAACTTCTTTGTCTTCATACAGCTTCTGATCTGGTCCTACTTGTGCCAAACTGGTGTCTGACACCAAGGTAGAAGCTAGCATTTTTTCCCTTTTACAAATTAATTAAGATAAATTAATTAAAAAAAAAAAAACAAACCACACATAATGTGCATTCTTTCATGCTATAGTAATTTCAGAAATGACCACAGACCACCACATCAAAAAGACCATAGAAGCACCCAGTGTCATGCTTTACAACTTCAGAATTTGCATCCCTCTCCATACCAGTCTTCACAAAGACACAACACAAAGGAAAAACATACATCATTTGAAGACAACCCTTTCTATGTTTTCACCAACTCAAAAGTCTTTCCCATCAAAAAAAACCCTTACAATACCACACTGCAGATCCAGAAAAGTCAAGATCCATTGTAATTCAAGTCCTCTATCTACCAAATAAGCCAAAGCACTTTAAGGTTAGTGTTTTGGATCTATAACCTAAAAGTTATTTTTATAATGAAAAGTGATGTGAAGCCATCTGCCCCAGAGTACTGACAATACTGTATGGTACCAAAGCTCCACTAGAACCCACATCAGCTTCATCCTCACCTGTATGGCTTTGGTTACACCCTAACTTCTTTTCTTCTCAATTTCCTTTGCAGGCATCCACTCAAAAATGCCTGCAATGTGCAAAAAGTTAAAAGATGCCAGAACGTACAGAAATGGAATAAAGAATCTGCTGGCTGCTCAGGCCAGTCAGGATACCTCATTGCTGCGTGCCACAACAGCAAAAGGCTATTTCTTCTTTAAAAATCAGATTCAGAGTATATCGATAACTCAGAAAACAGGGCAGATCAGAGTATCAAAATAATTCAGGATGAGGTACTTTAGACTTTTTTGAAGAGCACCTCATTTCATATTAGTATTTATTAACAGCATAGACTTGCCTAAACGATCTAATTGCAAAATGTATTTGGATAACATGCTGGTATGTGGAAGGGCATGCCCCTCAGGTGATTCATTACAATGTTTAAGAAGCTCAAATTATGGAACATTAGCAAATTCTAAATAAGTTTTTTTGGAGAACATTACTTCTTACACCATCTCAACTTTCTGAATGCCAAGTACCATCTTTCCCACCCACAAACATTTTTCTCAGCAGCCTGTTGCCATGGCAATTCTAGCAACTGTAGGGCAAGTCTCTTTAAAAAGATTTCTTAGAACAACTGTAACTGCCAACTTACCACCATGTCTTGTCAATGTAATTACAAGTTGCAAAGACACCGTAATCCCCTAAAGCTTACTTCAAACCGTGGTTGCTGGCTTTCTTTCTTATAAGGACACATTGTTACATTCCTACACAAATAAATCACCAAAATATGTTTGTCCTGCTAGGTAAGTGTACTTTTACATTCCACTTACGCACCCAGGGAGTTTTTAAGAGTTAAATAAATAGGGGATAACTAGAAAAAGACTCAGGGACAAGCCTATGAAAAATTCATAGATGCTAAAACAAACATTGCATTGCCTGTCACTGCAAAATCTCCTAAAGGCCCGATGTCCTGCAACCTTCGCTCTCAACTAAGCTTTCCACTATGTTCTCCTCTGCTTACTAGCTGCTACACCTTCCTTCTTTTTCAAAATCTTGCATTAAGATATATGAGAATTGTCTGTCTCTGGAAATCAAACACTGGCTAGATAGCCTGTGCTTCCTCAACAACATTAATGAACAGGTTTCTACAGATTAATGTCCTAATTCCCACTACTGTAGCATGCACACAGACTCACATATACTCACTTCCACTGCGTGCCTGTATTACTTCACTGGACAGAAAGACAGAAACTGAACCTCATATTTTAGATACTCACTTCCCCCTTAATCTTCTCATACACCCATATCTCAGTAACTAAGCTAATCAGATCACTCATATAAAGTTTTCTGTGATGTTCCACTGCCTTACTTTGGGGCAAATATACAGTTTCCAGTAAAATTCTGATTCCTTGAGCTGGCAGCTGCTGGGTCCACACACTGTCTCAGGGTGCTGTGCAGCATGTGATCAGATCTGTTTACGCACAGTGGAAATGAAACTTTTATCTTCCAATGCTGATTCTTCACAACATTTACTTCTCTCTCTTCCACATTTTTAGTGTTCCCTGGAGATGCGCATCTTTCAGTAACCCCCCCTTGGCCACCTCCTCTCCAATATCTACTTTTTCATACTTTGCTTGGGCAATAATGGTACCATCTTTGTGCTTGGCTTTATGACGTATTCTTATTTCTTTTTCAAAAACCAGGCTGCTCAAGAACTTCTTCCCCTGTAATACAAAATACAATGAAGTTGTGTATTGGACACTGAATACTTTTAGCTGAAATCAGCCATCTTTCTTCTAAGAAAGAGAGGACATGTTTAAGACCAAAACCCAAAAAGCCACACAGGTAAAACTTATATTTAACACATTTATTCTGGAACAATGCTGTTATCTGTACGGCTACAAATGCACCTGATCTAATCACTGTCAATGCCAGACTGGACTTCAACACCAATACTTCTACCTCACTGTTCAGCTTCAAGGAATTCAGTGTCACACAAGTGACAGAAGTCCAAAGTCCCATCAGCTCTCACTAGAAGTTGGCAACCAGGTTATCCAAGTCTTTTAGAGGATGCTAAACCAACTATTTAACAGCATTATACGCAACAATATGAAAAAAATATTTGAAGTATTACATTGTTTAACAGCCTTTCAATAAGTGGTCCAGAAGTTGAAACAGAAAATAGTGACAAATGAATCATCACGTGTATCTGCCCTATCGAAATCTACCTTACTGAAAATACTCATTTAGAAACTAGGAAATTCCAGAATTGGCAGCTATCAGTTTCATCAATAATATCAAAGAAAAACAGCTTTGAAAGACTGGGGAATGCACTCAAGACTTTCACATGGCATCTGGGAGAAAGTTATCTTTTATTAAGGATTTTTTTTCTTTTGCCCCACTGCTTCTAGAAGTAAGTTGATTTTGCTGAAAATTAAGAATGGAAGGGGGCAGGAAAGCTACACAGAGCATAAAGCTTTATTTCAAGCAACAAGAACAGTTAAAAAAAAAAATCCAACAACACACAAACAAAATAACACCCCAGGGAACTGGGAACAGATATTTCTATTCTGAGATTCTCTGTCTTAAGGAATCACATTAAGCAACGTCAATAGGACCACAGGGATGAGATCATATACAAAGGGTCTTGGGACCCCTAAACGGTAGAGGGATACAATAAGGCAAGCAGGTCTGCCACCTCCTCCTCCGGCAACTGCTGGTCCCAAGCCACCAGCTGGTGAAGCGTGGGCAGTGCCAGTGACAAGCCTTGAAGCAGCACACCATCAAGACTGCAAGTGATGTCCTAGAAAGGGAGGCTGCCACTAGTGCCACTCAGAAAGACTCAAATACCGGTCCTGTTAGCATCAGCTCCTGACTCTTTCACATTCATTGCCAGCCAGCAACAATGACTCACATTTACTTGTTACTATCTCTCTCCTGACCAAATTGTACAAAAGTTTGTACGGTACCCTGGCACACCAAGTTCAAGCGGCTCACAGATGTAAGCGAATTTATTGCAGGTTCTGTAATCAAGGGAGGGATTTTTCCCCCTGAAGGAAAAGAAACAGAAGTAGTACTCTGTTACCTCAGTGCCAGAAAGAACTTGGGTCAGTCAAAAAAAGACCTGAGGCTCTGAAAATAGCAAAAGCATACTCTAAAAATCACCAGCCAGCACAACCTGAACCATTTCTTATAAAACTGTTTTGGTTTCTAGAGTGTGATAAGGGCTACAGTTCAGACAGCCCCTCCCAGCATGCCCTGCCTTCACAGTTAAACATGCAGCTCTTGGAAGACTCCTCCTGGTGACACTATTTGCCAGCATCTGCTACAGAACCCATCATCTAAATGCTTCAAAATCTGTGACTCACCTGGTCAAACCTGCTTAAGTTCTGATCAGTTAGTATCCGCAGTCCCCAGAGTCTGTACTTCTTGGCAACACTCGGACATTGCAAGTTTGATGGAATTTCAACTATGTCTGATCTGTTCAGAACCTCAGAATTTCCATAGTCAATGTGCAGTACCTGACACTGAAAAATAATATAAAATATAAATCAGCAGATGTTACACAGATCTCCTACAGAAATATGCACTGAAATCTACTAGAATATAAGCATTTTAACACGTGTATGTTGCAGAGATTAGAATCTTCCATACTAAGCCTAGACACCCTTCAGAGGAAGGAACCAAGTTAGAGAAATCTCTTATGTTGGCTGCTGTCTGAAAGCTTAGCAACAAAACTTTAAGTAACAAAACAGATCTCTGCTGGCATTTTTTTTTTCCCCTAGCTAAGGGCTACAATTAAGAAGCACTACAGAAGACTTTATTCAATGAAGAGATACGTAATCCAATGTTTCCATGCCAACCAGCCTGTCTAGGAATTACCATTTTAAATAGGAACCACTAGACTTCTGTATCAGTCACCTAAAGCTGATTAACAACTCTTTCAGGTCATTTGCATCAGTGCTAACATGTCACACGAAGGCTGCCATGTTCACCACTCAGAAGTTCTGATACTCAATTACATTGCTTAACAATGTCAACCACCACTCCTAAATCTCTATCAAGCAATACAAACAGTGCTATGCAAATATGTCATGTTTTGCCAGTCTTTTCATCCGCACTTTTCAAAATTACAGGTCACTTTAATTTGTGTCCCGTGTATATTCACTGTTTTTAAATGCATTCACACAGCAAGTTTCAGAAAGAGGAGTTGCATTTATTCCTATCATCCTGCATGTAGAACTGACACACAATTAAAGATTTTTTAAAAATGGTTCCTGCCTTTTCATTTTCGATCACTTGCTGTACCATGCATCTGTGCCAACATCCAACTTCAGAAAAACAGCCACCATAAATCTGGAAATTAGGAAAAAAGGATCAAGAATAGCATTCTGAAAATAGAAGTATACCTCAAAATGGTATTTGTAATACATTACAAATCATATTTTCATACTTTCCTATAATTATCCCATCAGCAGTATGAAAACAAAGTAATGCATTTGATATCCTCTCTCTCATAACAACATATGCTAATGCTTAAAAAACATAATCCTCTACTCTAAAAACAATAGCTCAAAGAAAATTTTGCAGCTACAAAACCACTAACATTTTATACAGTAGGCTCCCATGGCTTTTCTGTTAATGTGTTGCTACAGTGTTTTATTGGCACTGATGGCTTAATAAGCCCAACAAAGAAACAGGCCAGTCACACCACAAACATACCGTGTTTGCTGTCGGTGCGTTTTCTTCCTTTTGAAGAGGAATGTAGAAGATCATTTACCTGCGCACACAAACAGTTCAGACAAACAGTTTTCTTTAAACCTTATGTTGCAATAAGCCACTACTAGTTCACAAACAAAACCAAAACTGTCATCACTCTTTGTATGCTTGTCATGGAACTGCTGTTAAATATGTCCTTGTTATCTTCCCAAGAGTACTTTCTCCAGCACATTTAGTGTTACAGGTTTTTGATTCCACACTTGACATGGAGCAAAGAATCGCTTCTCTGAAAAAGCACTGCTCTCCTGTTAAAGATAAGCCATAATGTATACTGCACAATGAAAGAGAATTCAGCATTCGGTATGCATATATATTTTCTTACGTATGTATATATACACACACACCCCCTTTCTTGTAGTACTTTCTGAGCACTGAAGACTGAAGTGCAGGAAGGCTGAAATGCAGAAAGATTTAAAATTTACTCACACAAAATAACCACCTTCTTTAGGAAAGCCAGCAATTCTTAAAGACGTATTAAGAGAATATAGCCCACAGAATAATCAAAGATCAAGAAAATACCTAAGCAAATGGCTTCACAAAATTAAGGCTTTTACATCCAAGTGAAAAACAAACTCCACACATACACAGCTTACCTACCTTACTAATATCAGGTTTGCCAAAACCTACGCTAGCTCAAGGACAAGCTTCTGCCAGTGCACAGCTTAATTTCAAAAGGTCATTACATCTACTGACATTCTAAAAAGTGTGGAGAGAGAGTATGAGTTATTAACTGTCACTTTTAATAGATACTTGATGGCTTATAACAGCCAAAAATCAAATAAAAGCAGTGGCCCTGCTGTTGAGACAAGTAACACCCCACCTTAAGCTTTCAAACTTCATGATTTTAGTTGCATTTGTAAGCCTGCTCTCACTTTCATCCAAAAATTAATCAAACTGATCAGGGCAGGTAGCGTACCCCAGAGAAACAGTTTGCAAGGAATGTTTTTAACAATTTAATTACCAGATTCTGCGAGCAGTGTGCAGTTCTTACTTGTCAATCAAATTTTAGTATGTATTTGGCTGTTGTTTTTTTTTTTCTCTCCTTAATACAAGGAAACAACAGCTCTGGCATACTCCCCGTTCTCCTTACATGCAAGACTTGGGTTTTGGTTTGGCTGAGAGAAGCAGTCGTTCCAGTTACAACTTGGTATCTGCACCACTGCAAAACTGGGTCAATTCCAGTAACACGGCATTTATTAGACAACATTCTACTCGTAATTCAAAGGAATGGATCCAGAGCTCTGAGCAGGAAAGAAAACATTAGTGCAACCAAGCATTTTGTTAACTTTAGAAATACACTCCTAACTTTTGTACCTTACAATATTAATTAAAACACTGAGTCTCAGAATGCCAGGGTAAGAACCTAAAGGAGCACTACCTATGACTACTGCATCAAAAAATCCCTTTACTAGAAAAACCTGTTCCATAAACACAATGGGTAAGGTTTGTTCCCATCCCTGTATTCCTACTAGGGACAAGCAGCATTACCTTCTCCAACCGGCTCAAAACTACCCAGGTGTTGATTAAAACGCACACACCAATCAGCCAGCAGACCAAACAGAGAAGGCAAGCTTTGGTACCCATTCTGGATTTTCCCCTCTCCTTACTGTATCCCCCACCTTAATGAAAACTACCCATCGTTTGGGGTATTTTACTTTTTCTCACTCCCCCCATCCAACACCCTTCTGCCCATCTACACAAAACCTGAAAGGACCAAACATCTCTGAACCATCTCGGTGTCAAGCTTCACTGGCACTCCCCCAAATGCTCAGCAGTCAGTAGTGTAGGGGATCCACCCCCAGCAGGGCTCCAGCTGCCTCCTGCAGCATTCTTCAGCCAACAGCAAATACTTTTAACCCTCAATATCTGATTTGTTTCTTTTTTGCCTACCAAATATTCAAGAAAGCTCTGCTGCAATTCAAATCGATGGATGAAAAAAATCTTTTTTGTATTTCAGAAAAGAGTAACTCATTGCAGTTTAAAAGGGAACAACAATACCTACAATTCTGAAATCTAAATGAACTTCCCCACCACCACCCATTATCAAATGCTGTTATTTATTCTATTATACCATTTATTTCTACAGAAACTTGGGTGGGTGGATGTGCAGATTAAACACCTCAGTTAAAACCAAGCAGTTCCCTGAACCCACCTCTGCCCAAAATGTTATGGCATCTTCAACTTCAGGGAGGGGAAAGAAAAAAAATATTAATTCTCGAGCTTATGTGCTTGTTTTGTTTCAAAAAATACCTCACGTTACCTTTGCCATGTTCTGCCTCTCCAGCCATGCCAACAGCTTCTGACACGCTCCAGGCTCCCCTGCAGCCAAGCGTGCTCGGCCCCCACACGGCCCGGGGGCTCCTGAAAAACTCCTTTTTTTTTTTTTTTTTTTTTACACGAGGCCACCCCACACGGCTGGCAAAGCTGGGCCCCCACCTCACCACGCGGCCCCACGCCCCTGGGGACCCCCGGCAGCAGAGCCCGGGGGCAGCCTCCCCCAGGCAAAGCGGCCCCGGCGCTACTGGAGGCCTGGTGAGTGTGGTAAGCCTGGTGTTGAACAAATCATGGAGCCATTTCGGCTGGAAAAGCCCTTTGAGATCGTCAAGTCCAACCATCAGCCCAGGGCTGCCGAGCCCATGGCTAAACCACATCCCCCAGCACCACATCCACACCGTTTTTAAACACCTCCAGGGATGGCCATTCCACCACCTCCCTGAGCAGCCTGTTCCAGTGCTTGACCACCCTTTCTGAGAAAAAAATTTTCCCCATACCCAATCTAAGCCTCCCCTGGCACAAGTTGAGGCCGTTCCCTCCTGTCCTGTCGCTTGCCTCCTGGCAGAAGGGCCCGTCCCCACCAGCGCAGCCGGGGCGGCTGGCCTCCATGCTCCAGTCAGCCCTGCTCACCCCGTTCCCCTCAGGCCGATGTCAGCACTCAGCTTTGGTCTCGCATATGGTGTATTCACAATTTTGCTTAATAGAAGGAAAACTGATGAAGCTGTCGGTGAGGAGTGGGCACCAGCGTTACACCGGCAACGGGCCGAGCCTGGGCTTTCCTGAAGGAGCACACGGGTCCGGGCCCAGGCAGGGCCCAGCAGCACAGGTACAGCAAATGTAAAATTAGAGCTAAAACCAGCGTAAAGCAAATAATGATTCACACTACCAGAAGACAAACGCTAAGGGCTCCAAAGCAAGAACAGGCTTCAAGACAGAAGTAGTATGTTCTGCTACCAAAAAAAAAAAACAAACGGGTACACCTATGCAAGGTCTTTTAGACTGGAAAACTTTTGTTGTTGTTTTCAATTATATTTGTGCTGAGAAAAAAAGACTATCACTACCCGCAGAGTTGTCTCTTTTTGTTAGGCCACATGGCTACGACAAAACTACACTAGAGACCTCAGGGACACACAGACACAAGACCGCAAAGCATTTAACATGCACAACAAGCTGTAAAGGCACTGACAACTTGACAAAGTAATTCACCACGGCTGCCCTTACCGTCTGCGAATTCGCACATCACATCCCCCTTCCTCCCAGGCCTGAGGCAGGCAGGCAGGCACGTTTCATCTTTAGCCTCAGAAAGGCACGGAAGGGGAAGGAGAGCCCCTTGCCCTCCACTCAGGGTCACTGACCCATCTCTATCATAAATAGCCAAGGTACACCTAAGCCTTTTCATAGAATGATTAAAACTAGGGAAAAAATGCTGCTCTACACTCTAGGAGTGTTATAATAATGGCAAAATACTGATTTGAAAGCCAGCTATTTTTAAAATTAGAAGTGCTTAAGCATTGCCTAAGACCTACGCAATCAGGCTTTAACAGCTTAGAGCACTCATGTGTATGACAGCAAACCATTTCCCCTGCGCCAGATTCCCTGGATTGCACTCAGAAACAGTTAACGCACCTAGCTGAACGACAGCTGAACGCCCACAAATAACTCATCCAGAAGAACCAATAACTTACCTGTCCCATGATACTATGTTCAAAGTTAACAACTGCTCTCAGGAAAACAAACCATCAACAAGTACAGGTTAAAATGACCTCTTTAATGACCACTGTTAATGGCAAACATACTAGCATTTGGTCTCCGCTTTTACCTTTACACAAATGTTCTTTTTTCATAAAAGTACAAAGAGATTTATCAATAGAATTGGAGGTTGCAATTTTGATCCTACAAAATTATGATTATTTCTTTTAGCATAAAAGTAAGAGTAATTCCAGTTAAGTCCAAATTTAAGATGTGACATCAGTGTCCAGTTTTCACAGCCAGCAACATTGTGAGATATATTGTAACTGGTTTTTCATGTATATGTACAAATAAAAATGCTACAAAAAAGTACTACATGAATACCGAGAAGTCAAAAGTATATCTTCTATTAAGGAAAATTAGGTTTTTTTACTTGGACATCATCAACATGGGTGAAAAGTGGTCACAAGCCCTTAAGCAATATTTAATGCAGTTGATATTTTTATGATCCCACCTGTTTTCCAACTAAAAAGAAATACCATGAAATAAATATATTAACTTTTTTTGTATCACCTAGGTGGAAATGTTAAATAAGCTTAAACTCAGAATAATTTTTTTAAAAATTGACTTATAAAACCAGTTCACGATGATCAAAGTACAAGTTAGTAAGACTACATTTGGCAAAGCAAACATTTAAAACTGGCAAGTATTTTTAACTCAAAATGTCATTAAATGCACAATATGTTATTTCCTAAAAGTGAAAGTTATCAGTACAAAAAGAAACAGAAAATACAGGGTTTTTTGTAACTAGTAAAACCTCTGTCTATAAGAGTATTTTGCTGTGAAAAACTTACACCTCTGAAATACACACATACATTTCTGGATCTGTATTGCCCAACGGGTATAGCCATGAGGATAAATATGAAAGACAAATAAACTTTCACTACAGAGAGATTATTACAAGCTTAGAAGACTGAAATAGGAACATTTTTACTATAATTTTTTAACAATGTTATTTACATTTGTTTCTTGTAATTCTGTTGTGAAATCCCCACTTATTTATGAGACTAAGCAGAGGATCTGTAGAAATGATTGCTTCTGGACCAGAAGAGGGAGCTCACGTTAATTTTTTTATTTATTAAATTAAAGCAGTATGTAAGAGCATAGAATTTAAAGGTAAAGTACTTTTAAAACATTCATTAGACACTTTGATATATTATGCATTTAAATTAAAGTAACAGATTACAACCTCTCTGACTGGCATCTGTAGTAATGGCAGTACAGGTCAGAGTTAAGGTAAATGGCCTCTTTCAATCTTTAAATTTGGGCAACAGACCCATCTCTTTCTCACTGGGGTTCCAGCCGTCTCCATCAGCCACTGTATGACCTGCACGCACTCCCAAGAACTCTCCTACCCTCTCACAGCTGATACCTAAACAAAAAAGCGTATTGCCCTGCACCAAACGCTTTCAGCCTTACCCCTTCTGCTAAGCTGGCACATAGAAGCATTCTCCCTGATGGGAATGAAGAGCTTTGTAAGCTTCTCCCAGCTCTTGCTATAAAGACTCAGTACACACATACCGCCTGAAAAGTCTTCAATCCAAGAGATGCCTTCAAGCATTTTTAAGGACAAACTGCCTTATACCTCTCTGTTTTCAAAGGGCACTCACAAAGCCAGCTAAGGCTCTGCTTTTGCCTCCTAAACTGCAGCCTCTGCCAGTTATTCTGTACCAAGTTCTTGCTCTTTGCAGACTTAAACCACCACACAAAGTTACCAAATTTTAAATTTCCCTGTCCACTACCTTTAATACAACATTATGCTACCACAGCTGTGATTATGGACAAAGAATACAAAAGCACATTTCCCTTCTTGAGGGACTCTGTGTTGGATTAGACATGATGAAAGAGAATCTCTTGGATAAATAAGTTTGTATTACACACTATATAATTATTTGTTTACATGCAATAAATACCATATCCATTTCCACTTAATGTTTTCAGAAATTTAGTGTAATAGAATCATTGTTATGTACAGTATCAACAAACGGAATCGGGAGAATGGTACCGCCAGAGAAATCTGGGATAGAGTACACAAGCAGCATGCCTTCGAAGTAGCTAGTGAGGAGCTACGTGTGGAAACGGGGTTTACAAGCGTACAAAATATCACATGTAAAAACATTTATACAATAGCAAGAAGAGAGCCTAGAGAAGCATGAAAGAAGAAGGGTATGTTTGAATTTCATGTAAAGGCAGTGAAACCAACAGACAGAAAAAGAAAAGATTTAAAGACTAAAATGTCAGTATTAACAGAACAAATCCCACCAAGCAAAAATCCATTAATGAGTTCTAAGGACAAATAATAAAAGTCTAAGAATAAGATATATTTTATTTCGCCCTTATACAATGTAATACTTAAATACATGGTTATTCTCTCAGATCTTAAATAAGAGTTCTGTAAGTCTCTAAATATGATTTTCCGTTCTCAAAGGAGTATCTGTTAACAATTCTGGAGATTAGAAACACACTGATTAAAGCATCAATTTTATTAGAAGATAACTAAAAAATAAAAAATAATAATTTCAGCAATAGAACAAAACAACAGAATAAAGAAATGCAGAAATACAAGTATGTAGGTAGGCACAGTGAAAAATACTTTCAATACAACGATTAACACGGTGCCATATAATAAATGTTTATTTATTAATCTCATGGCTTCTTTGATGGCCCAGGACTTTTCCGTTTAGCAGCCTTCTCCTTTTTCAGCTGTAACAAAGAAAGACACCAACAATGGTTCAAACATTAATTTGCAAGTCAGCTACCAATGTGATATTAAATCTCTACATCCAGTCCCAAATTTTCCAGAGTAATACATGCAGTGGGGAGAGCTACAGATTATTACCAGCCCAACCTAGCGTTGCTTACTTTTGCATCATAGGGCATAGGAGCACTTCCAGAACCCTACAGCTCCTCCCCTATTCAAACCAGGGTTGCCTTTATCTCTGATAACAGCAATCTAGGTATCTATGTATCCCTCAAGGCCAACACGCCTCACAAATGGTCATGGGTTTATCTTTATGTCAATTGAAGGTAAAGAACTTTTATTACAGACATGTAACAGACACAGACTAACCAGCATGCACAAAATCAGATAGGGAGTTTGCTGCTGAGGTAGATGCTAAACAGCCATCTCAGTGTCTTTCCCTCATACAATTTTTTTCTACAAAGTAGGCTCTTACAGCATGGTATGATTTACCAACACATATACATTTAACTCTGCCATTTTGCAGTAAGACTATTAATCCAAACAAATATATCTGTTGGTTTTAGAAGCAACAGTTGTTCTCAAGTATTGTTACATCAGTGAATGAAATTCTATTTAGAGCAATTATATAAAAAGGATGCACAGACTTTTGCATCTCATCTAACGTAAGAGATCATGTTGCTACCAACAATGCAAGGGAAAATAAAATAGTATTTTTAACATGCTTTTTTCCCCCCATAAAATAGTGTCAGAAGGAAGCAAGGTCCCAGTCCTGATTTGGATGTCTACAAATGAACTCTCTGCTAAGCAATCCTGTTGTTGGTCTACACAAGAACTCATTTTCAAACATTTTTCCATACGGGCAGGCTTGACATTTTTATCTGACATTCCTACTACCTTTTGCAAAGAAATCAAAATCCTGGGGGAAAAAAGAAATGCAGCAATTTGGATTTGAAAGTAACATATTTTCTCTTATAAACTGATACTACATTTGTAACATCCTACCATATTTTGTGATAGTTTCCAAAATAAAGAATTTAAAATTTCATAAAGCTAGAACAGCTTTCTCATTAACAAACACCTGGCTGCAAGCAGCAAATATAACAGCAGTTAAGATTTTGGAATTTAATTATGCAACATTGCCTTACAAAAGAATTCATAAACAGTCACGACATACTTCCAGCCAGGATGGTGGAACTAAGAAGCTAATGCAGTGAAAGAATAGGTATTTAAACATCTAAGTAACCTACACCACAGGGCATTTAAATTTAAGATAGTCAGTGGGGTGGAGGAGGCACCTGTAAGGGGGTGATTCAGATCATCTAAGACAGACACACCAGATTTAGCCCAACTACTCAGACACTCATAAGGAAAAGAACATAATAAAAGTTTTATAAACAAGGTAGCAAACAAACATTCCTAAATGTCACAGGAGACCTTCTGTGAATCTTCTTGTTTCTTTTTCTCGCATGTAAAATATTTTGGTTTTTTGTAATCGTGAGTTACTTCAATAAAAATCTGCCCAGTTAAGGTAAATACCATCCCAGACATGACTGACCTCTGAAGTCCTGTGATAGCTCATAACTGTATTTCAAACTTTAAGAAGCTAGTGATTTTTCAGACAGAAATTATACAATGCATTTATATGCCATTTAAATCATACATGTATCTTTTTTAGACATCCTCTTGTGAAAATATATTTGAATTAAGATAAATGTAGTAACTTGCCCGTTCTTGATAACGTTTTTCAAAGTAAGCCATGTCATCATCTTCTGAATGCTTTCCATGAGAAACTTGCCTTGTGGCACCAGAATCACCTGGGGGGGGGGGGGGGGGAGGGAAACACAACCAAACTTTTTTCATTAATGATACTTGCTACTCCATTACTTATGTTTTACATTTGGCAAAACACATCTAAAATAAGAACCCACCTTTACAGGCAAGTAACAAAGCCCAGCAATTGGGATCAAAGAGTAACCTCCTCAGTCCAGGCTAGCAGCTATTATAAATAGTCTTGGAGGAGTTCAACAGTTACATTAATTCCTAAATTCTTACAACTAAATAAGGGGCATAAAATAAGCATAACTGATCCATAATTCCATGCAGAAAAGACTTTCTGACAGAAAGCAGTTTCGCAGGATTGTGCTGACCATGTACAATCCATTCAGATATGATGAGCTTCTAGTAGGAATTGAAAATTTAAAAAACTAATCCAATGAGTGACACCATTAATGAAGACGATACCAAACGCTAGAAAAAGTTAAAAAGCCCATCATGAGCAAAACCAACAAGCAGTAACAAAACAGTTATTCTAAGCACTTCAAGTACATGAATGTTGTACTAACTTTTCACATAACAAGGCTTCAATACTAATTTTAACCTTGATTTTAGCCCTAGGCATGCTTCAACTCATAAACAAAGCTGATTAATTTTATATTAAATACTTTTTGTAAATCAGTATTATACTACTAATATAGCACCTGCTATCTGTGAGGTGGTTTGAGCAGAACTAGAAGGTCCCTCAAATGCTTTTAGAAATGGATGATCCATGCTGGTAACGGGGGATTCTAAAAGTTCAGCAGAAGGAGCCCCTGTGGGAAAAGAAGTTGAATGAAAACAAAAAAATAACTTCACAAGATGTATTAAGAATATACATGATGAAGTCAAAACAAGGCTACAGGTTCATATCCACAACACTCAGTGCAGACCCCAGAAACTTGAGCTAATAAAAGTGTTAGAGAGGATGGCTTCAAAAGAAATTAAAAGCTTTGTTTCTTTAATTACTACAGCTATGATATAGTTTCTAAACTTCAGACAAATCCAGGAAACCAGCCCAGAATTTAAAAAAGAAATAATGAGTACATGGCAATAATAAATAAAACAGTATTTCAGGACAAAGAGTGTCCATTACTAAACAACACAAAAACACAGAGCAGCAGAGGCATCAAGGCCAACTAACATGCCTGTCAAAAATAAAGTTCTACAAATTACCTCCTTTTTTTTTTTTTTTTATGCTGAACAGCTACTAACCTTTGAGTTTGGGAAAAAAAAATGGGCAGTATTAGGCTGAAGGATTAACATAAATATAACATGGAAGTATTAAGAGAAAAAAACCCAGAAGTTACAGAGTTCTTTCTAAAAGATATGCTCCAATTCAACCAGAAGCTACTGGGCTGAACACCAGAATTGTTGACAAAGAGTTTTAGTATCAATTCACTACAGGATGTTGGACAAGATGGTCACAGTGATCTCTCTGCACCTAAGGACTGCTGGGGGGTGGGGTGGAGGGGGAATCTGTCTTAAGTCCTACCTACTGCTATTGATCCAGCTCGCTTTTGAACTTCGAAAATCTGTGTTGAATTACTACTTTTCAAAACTACTTAGTTGGAGAATTAAAATTTCACCTCAGGTCAGCTGCACTTACCTATTCCACTGTCATCAAGTCTCAGGTAGCCTTCTGCTAGTGAACTAAAACCAGTCAGTCCTCCCACAGCAGCATAAGGAACATCCTGCCCCACGGGCCTCCTTTGGGCTAAGCGCTCTTGTTTAGTTTCCACGACTGTTTCATGAGCATATGTTGGCTGACCACATGCACAGGTAAAGCAACTATGAAAGCCCGAACACTTGGAACCTAATTAACAAACAAATAACATTAATGAGTGAGATGATAATGGAATTTAGAATCATATAGGTTGGAAAAGACCTTTGAGATCATCAGGTCCAACCATTAACCCAGGACTGTCAAGTCCATCACTAAACTATGTCCCTAAGCAAAATATATACCTCATTGCAGACAAAACAGTGCTTCCCTAAACTGATCTTCTCAAAATCTCAAGTTCCTTCACTGCAAAAGCATCCAGCTGTATGAAAATGCTGTATAAAACACGAGAAAGGATGAATGTGGGGGTTAGATCATAGGGGTTGCCCAGTCTCAGGGTCTCATTAAGTCACGTTTTGAGTACCTCCAAGAATGGAGATTCCACCTCTCTGAGCAGCCTGGACCAATGTTGGTCCTCTCTTAGAACAGACATTTCTTTCCTAGTATCTAATTGGATTTCCTATGTTGCAACTTGTGTCCATTGCCATTAGCAACACCCTCCTCTATCTCTCCCCTAATAAAAAAGAAAAATAAAAACCCCGTATCTATTACTGGGTAACAAAGGCAACCTGCCAGCATTTTGGCAGTATTACTTCCAAAGGCGTGCAGCACATGTCAACGCTGCATGGCCAGAAAACTTCAAATCACAATTTATGGTACAAATAACAATTTAAATGTCTTTTACAAGTAGCAAAATTATCTTGGTAGTAAATAGAGGCCGCAGCAACAGCAAAATGGGTTCTACATAAGAGTACCATTAGACCGACTTTCAGGGGTTTTTTTAAGCTTACATAGCCACAAGATGTAATTCAAATAGTTATACAAATGGCATGTGGCATTCAGAAACACAGAGAGGTGATGTATCTTCCCTAGCTACAGCCAAGACTCTCATCAAAGCCCTGCTGGAGCAATGATGTGGACAAGAAATTGAGGAATTGATTTTGCAAATGTTTCATTACACAAATTACTCTGCTTCCAACTCCCAGTTACAGTCCATTTTGCAGAGCCCCAAGAAAGATTTTTTTTAAGTCTTGTGTAATATGTTCAAGGATTGTGTTCTTGGAAATGTTAAAGGCTTTTTCATATAATTTTGGGCACTTCATAATAACAAAGCTCTTACTCTGTCTTTAGATACAGAATAAAGTATATAGACTATACAAAGTGCAACAGCAGTATTTTTTCAATTATAATTTATCTATCACATTACATTTATACAGCACTGGGCTAGACTAATAAGAGTACACTAAAACAACACAAGTTCAAAATAGAAGTCTCGGTACTTCTCTGTGTGATCTGTAAAGCCCTCAGAAGTGTCTGTATTTTTGAGGAACGCTAGAAAAAGTGCATAATGTAAACGGTTATTAAAAACACTCTCTTCTCAGGATTCAGTCTGAATTGCCCAATTGCACATTTAAGAATTCCACACTACTTTGAGCAAATCCTTGAAAAGCTGTCATATAAATATTTCATGTTTTATTCTGTGGGATATGATTCTCATCCAGCAAAAGCTGTTTATGGTTTTTCCTACACAAATTAGACAAACTTCACAAAAGAAATTCACTAAACTCTATGAAGAGCCACCTCCAGGTACGAAACTGTAGAAAAAAAAAATCTTGTTTATGTAATTTGAGGTTGCAAGCTATAACATCTTTATGCACTTTTTTTTTATCCTCTATGGTTAATAATTACCGCTGTTCCATTACAATAAACTCGAACAACTGAAGCAAAAAGCTTCCTCTTAATGCCTTCTCAAACCTTTTACTTGAAACTCCATTCCATTTGCATTTCTTGACTCACACTCTGTATGCTTGGCAACTGCTTTGTTAGCCTGCTAACAATAGTACTATCTGGGAACAGAGCGCTAATTCTTATTGAGTCCAGAAAAAGATAGAAAAATACATTAACGTTATATTCAACCGGGCAATAGAGGAATGAAGATCATCACCTCTCTCTCTCAAACTACCAATTTCATGTAGAAGAGTCACGTGCACGCAGCACTGGAAGGGACAAACTGCACATGGGGTGCTCTCATACTGCCTGACTTCAGGCTGCTGTCTCCATATGCACCTAACCAAATAATTCAAAAATTTACGCTCCTTCACAGGACTTGGGGAAGCTAAGGATGTTGTTTTAAACCCTCCCGTGCAAAAGGCAATGTCTTCCTTCCCATTTCCCATCCTTCCGCAAGGACCAAAATACGCATTAGTGACAAGTGTAGCACATACCTAATACTTTGGGGAGAATACAGATCCCTAACATGCTGGTCCTGTGAAGTTTCCTAGCAAAGAATGCTGCGAGCACATCAGTAACTTACAGGAGTTACATGAAAATCCACGTGCTGCACTGTGCTGATCAGCAAAATGTTTACATCTACAACGGATGGGCTGCGTGCCATTTAGAGGGACATAGTGATAGGACTGGCACAGGCAACGGCTCACTCTACAAGGCACACAAATAGGACGGTCTTTGGGAATCACTTCATAGTCCGTTCTGTGTTGTTTGTACCTAGAACAGGCAAAACCAGTAACTCTTATAACCTTGCTAGTATTTATCAGAAAACTGAAAGTCTTATAATTTATCTTACAAGTTCTGTTTTGTGTTATCTTATAATCATATTCATTACTGGTAATTGTTAATTTTCAATTAAATGCATAATATCAGGTGCCTTTACATCCATTCATTACTAAATATCACAGATCCTTATGTTTCATTTTGACAGCACTATCAGAATCAATCTGGTCTACTCAGAGGAACTCGTGGCTCAAAGCTGAATTTATTGAAGACTACAAAATCATTTTGGTCTCAAAAAATGTACTAAGATTTAGATTTAAGAACAGTTCTTATGACTTAAACCCTAATTTTCTCAGCCCTTAAATTAATTTCCTTATACCATTCTGTGATGTATCTGGAAACATTCTACATTTTCCTGATTTAAAAAAATATGACAGTGCAAAAAAAGAAAAGATGCCTACCGGTGAGTACAAAAGCACAGCGTCTCTGGCCCCACAAGCTTACAGTCCATGCCAGTTGGTGATCTCCAGCTCACATACAACCTGTTCTGTAACCGAACTGGTAATACTTTTCTTTTGTACTCCTCGTATTCCTCAGGGGTAAAGAGCTTTCCTCCATCATCACCACCCACAATTCTGTAAACATGTAATAACATAATAAAAGAAACCCCCCAAAAAAAGAAAATGAGGACAATAAAAGTAGGTTTCTCAAGGTATTTTTTCAAATGTGTAACAACACTTCTGTTATAAATGCAGAAAAAGGTAATCTAATACTTCAAAATACTGTTCTAGTGATATACATTTAACAGATCTATACCTGATCTTTAATGAAATTTTTTGAATGCTGCTCTTTTCAAAAATCTGCTCTGACAGACTGAAAATCAAGTGTTGTAAAAGAGAAGGAAAAAATGAATAAAGCAAACTACCAAGCTCCTTTTCATACAGCAGAAAAAGCAATGGGCATCAAGGGTTGTGTAACCAGCCAGCACTGCCGCAGACTCCTCGCATGACCTCTGGCAAGTCATTTCACCCACCTACACCTAACTGTACTGCAGACTTCTATCAAGTTACCTAATCTTAGCCTACCGTAAGATTATTTAACTGCAAATAGATAACCACACTGCCATCAAAGTAATAAACAATACAGCCAAGCTGTCTTCTAATTTGAAGAAGACTAAGCCAGATTCTGTACATAAAGCTGACCGCAGCTGTGCCCCACACCTCAGGCAGGCAGGTTTAAATTCAAGGTCATTGAATAGCCAGAACTCTGGAGCAGTGTCCAAATTCTGCATTTATGGAGACAACTGAAGACACTTAAGTAAAAATCTGTATGATACAATTTAGACTTAATTGCAGCACTTAACTATGCTGAAGGTCAGTTTATTAAAGTCTGTAAATATTTCAGTCGTTATTTGTTGGATGGACTAAAACATACCTCAGAAGCGCTTCTTTGTGAAATATCCTGTGAATTTGTAGGTTGCCAGTACCATACAGCACCAGTATAACGTGTCAACAGTCACTGTCATTTGCACGTCAATCCAGCCGACACGCTGAAGCAGTGCATAACTACATATGTAAGAAATACCACTGTGCCTACCTCCTGCGTCCTCCTCAGGGTTTTCCTAAGCTAAATTAGGACCCCATCTCAGTATAACGACCGAGTTCATGGTTATTTTTTTGCTCAACTCTTCAGGAGGAGCAACAACAAGATTAGCAAAGACACACGCGAGTCTAAGGACACGCGTTTATACGCTGTAAAACTTGGTTTACGACGTGCAAAAGTCTGTGCTCCCTGGCAGGGCGGTACAGCTGACACGTCACCCCCCCACGCCACACCAGGGACACGCTGCCAGGCCGGCAGGTGCGCAGGCCCCGACGGGCCAGGCGAGGCGAGGCGAGCCCAGGCTTCCCCGGCAGGCAGCGCCTGCCAGCCGCCGCACACGGGCGAGGCGCGCTGGGCTGGTCCGGTCACCGCGGCTGCCCCTGGCGAGGCGATGCCGCCCCCCCCACCGAGGGCCGCTCGGGCACCGGGCGCAGGCCGGCAACGCGCTTCCGACTTCGCCAGCAAATGGCGGGGGTGGGGGCGTGTGGCACCACGAAGCCGCAGCAGACCCCGAAGAGGCGGCTCCGGGAGCGCGGGGTGCGATCCCACCTCCTCGCCAGGGCGCGGGGAAGGGAAAGGCCCCCGCCCCCCCCTCCCCCCTCCGCGGCGACGGCGGGCGAGGCGCGGGGCTCCGCTCACCGCCGGTACTCCGCGTACTGCTCCAAGGCCGCAGCCTCCACCCGCAGCCGCTCCATGCCCAGCCCCGCCGCCGGCAGGGCTTCTGCAGCGCCGTGCGGGGCCGGCGGGAGGCGGGCGGGGCGGCTGCGCGTCCGCAGCGGCACGTAGCGCAGCGGCACAGCGGGGACGCGCCTGCGGAACGTGCCCGCAGCTGCGAGGCCGCGGCAGCACCGTGCGCGGCGGCCACGGCGACCGGTCACGCACCCCCCACCCGGCCCGGCCCGGCACGGCCCCCCCAAGCCCTCCCGCCTGCCCCCGCACCCGCGCTGACCCCAGCTGCTGCTGCTGCTCCCGGCCCCCCCCGAACCTCAGGCCACCGCGGGCGCGGTGGGGAGCCGAGGGGCGGCTGTGGGCGCGTACCCCGTTCCTTGGCGCACGGCCATTACCAAACACATGCTGTGTCCAGTGCTGAAGACAAAAGGCGGCCAACCTGGGGAAACACTTGTAACCAAAGGTGGTTCTTCCACGGCACGTCCCAGTTCCTCTGCCGGTGCCGCAAACGATGCCACCAGGTTGGAACAGCTCCCCTGGCGTGGGTGCAGCTGTAGTAAAGAGACCACAGGCTGCTTTCTGACACTTGATATTGTATGTATTCACTTTAGGATAGAGTAAGCCTTGTAGTTAAAATATAATGAATATAAAAAATTATCCTAATGAAACTAGTAGTTGCACAACAGAAGCTGCTATGAAATTCTCTGTACAGCCCTGTGCCAAGGCTAAGAACTTATATTTACTCAAAGAATGTAGGTATAGTCATTAGGTCATGTAACCATAGTCTGAAAGAAATAATTAGTGAAATAACTGATGAAAGGAGTCTGTTTCTCTCTTTAACTTTCTCTAACAAGGGGCCTGTTTATAAGTTGTCTAGAGGGAGTGACTAAAAGAAACAAGAAGAAACAGATGGTCAACAAGGACATAAACTAGCTCAGACCCATAAAAACACTGCAAACTTGCAAGATCATCACATACCAGGCAAAAGGTGAAAAGTACACCATGAGGAAGACCTACGGCCTTCCTCCCAAAGACCCCTGCCCACAATTCTTGGAGGAATATGCGCAAGCGCAAAGGACTGATAAGCTAATTAACATACAAAGTGAGAGTAGGCGGGATTAGGTAATGAATATGTATATGTATTAACTGAATATTCGTTGTTTTATTGTATAAATATAAGATAATTTGTTACTTTAAACATGCACGTTAGGCAGAAGGATCCCCCGTGCATCCAGCGCTGCCAATAAACGATACTCAGTCACTAAGAAATTTTGACTTCGTTCTTTAAATCATACTGCACTGTGTAAACAGTCTGCTTCCTCTCGATAAAAGCAAGGTGGTGGGTGACTGCACAGGTGAGCAAAAGCTCTAGTAGGTTTGTCTTAGCTTTGGGAAATCGGTATTTAAATCATGCTCTGCGTGCCAGCATAAGCTACAAGCCCTCAGACTGTCAAAGTGAGGCCCAAGAGAGCAGGATTTTTCATCAATGAAATGACAGGCACCTGTCAAAACAGGTACAGCAATTCAAGGAAATCTCTGGGTTGTTTTGCACTGGACAAGCCACCAGCAGCGAAGCAGAAGATGAAAAGAAGCATCACAAGGGCCAAAGCAGCATTCTCTTCTCCCAGAAAGATGAAACAACAGGAGACTTGTGGGTTTCCAGCAGTATCTGAATAAGGTGATAGGGCACATGGTCTGGGCATTTGTCCCGTATGAGAAATTTCAGCAGTGCAGGCAGCACCACGATACAACACACATGTTGTGTCACACCGAGGTCTGAACACAAACAGGTTCCTCTTAAAGGCAGAAAAGATGGGAGCAAGCTGTCACTGCATCTTCAAGGAAGCTGGTGGAGGAAAATAAAACCTCACACAAAAAGTCAGGATTGTTTCTCCAGGAAAAAGAAAATTTTTCCTGTGACCAAAACTTCCAAAGAGAAGCAGATGGGGGAAAGGGGACCTTGAAAACAGGACAAGAAGCTCTGCAGGCAGGGACCTGGAACGTACTGAGGAACACACTACTGCACAGGAGCTGCACAAAACTGAAGATCTTTGAGATACTTTATCTGTGTGCACATTTCCCTGGTGCCAGAGATCCCTGCACTGCCAACAAAGTTGGGGGGAGCTCTGGCAAGCTTTGTTCACACAGAGCTCCCACATCATGGGTTGATATACCTCATCTGTGCAAGATCTTTGTTAAAAACAGTCCTCAGATACAGTTTGGGTTTGGAGAGCAGAGCCAGGTTTCTGAACAAGGCAGCTTTTGGCAAGGGCTGCCAATGTTCGTCTATACTGTACTTCAGTATCAGATTACCTGTGAGCAGTCGGCGAGAAGGTATTGGGACTAGGGAAACCAAAAGTAATTTTTTGCGGGGGACCTGTCTTATGAATTACCTCACATCTTAAGAATTGAGGATTTATTCCTGGATTTGATCACAGCAAGTGTTTTCTGCAATAGAGACAGGGTTCATCTTACTAGCACCCCAGCATCTGCTTAGATCCAAATTTGTGCTCATAGACTTGAGAACAGATAGAAAAGGTGAAAGACTTTGTAATTGAGCAATTGAGTTCTTAGCTAATAAAGGTATTTAAAGCACTCGCTGTTTTACTGTTACAGCATGAGTACTGGAATACATTTTAGGTTCAGAAAACCCTCTCCTGTCTCTCATCCCTTCTAAGACATTGTTAATGGACATCCAAAATAAAATTCATTGAAGACTGAGTCAAACCAGATTTTCCATGGAAACTATCGAATAATTTTAAATAGC
Source organism: Falco biarmicus (assembly GCF_023638135.1). NCBI lineage: Eukaryota > Metazoa > Chordata > Aves > Falconiformes > Falconidae > Falco > Falco biarmicus. Next base: position 1,784,094 of record NC_079291.1, on the reverse strand, counting down.
AGGAATAAAAAAAAAAAAAAAAGGCTTTCTGCTACTGTAAAGAGGCCATGCCACAAGGTAAGTAAAAGGAACAGAGATCCAGATGGCATGTTTTACCTCCTATGGCTGTGATGTAGCATACGGATGCTGCTGGCCCAAGATCTCTGAACACACCAAAGTGGGTTGAACATATGGACACTCACTAACAGTACAGTTCTGTGAGACCTAAGGTGCTGCCTACACATCAAAGGCAACAGCTTAATGCTACGTAGGGTGTTGACAGTCTCCCTCAACACCCTCTGTTAACAATAAAATGTGTGACCCTTTACATTCTTTTAAAGCCTTACCATTCTGACAAGTGCTTTAAAATTCATCTCAGTGAAATACCTATGTAAATTGCAGATAGCCAATTTATTAATGCAAGAATAAATAATTTAGAAATAACTGTTTTAATATTTTAGACCTCAAGTCATCATTTTGAAGTAGTAGTCAGTTATTCTACCTCCATGCATTTGGTCAATGAATATCTCTGATCAACTATTCTGAAAACAAGAAGAATTGGTGTAAGGAATAATGGAATCAGTTTCCATCAAATTGTTTCCTCCTCCACGTTTGTTATCAATATTCTGATATACTTAAAGGCAAATGCAAGCAGTACTCACTTATTATAAACTGTGACCATACATTATGCTACAATAAAAATTAGTTTACTGATTATTACCCCTAGTTTATAGACATTTAAAAGTGTCAGCATGTTTCTCTTCAGTTTTGCTTTCAGAGAAACAGAACATGATTAGACATCTACTGAACAAGTTGATGAATGAATGCCACAGGGAACATGTAAGCTCATATGCAAGCAAGGGTCAATTAATAATGAAAGGTTTTTGCTGGAGGTACTCACAAACCTAGCTGGGAAATCTGCAGCAATTAAGATCACTTACAGATAAGATAACTCAGTACCATGTGATTCCGCTGGTAAGTGATGCAATTTCATGTACACAAGTAATGTGACATTTTTTTCTTTCACTTGTGCATTTGTATCTGTTTAAAAATATCATTTAGGTTTTTAAAACGAAGCCCAAGTGTGCATCATCCCAGAGTGGAAAATTCGCAGGCTTGCTGTGTTGAAAATACAGAGTGACCATGAGTCTGCAGAAAACTGTTCCACTGGGTGAGCACGAACATGAATTAAGCAGCATGCTTCTCTTGTACCAGGCTCAAACAAAGGCAGGAGCTGAGGAACTTGCTTATCTGGCCAAAGCACAGAACAGGCATGGAGATTTACAGCTGAACATTCGGCACGTGCCAGGCCCGGCTATCAGAGCCACTGAGGGACCTCTCGAGTGAGGTGCAGGCCATAGGACCCGATGCTGCTTCAGTGCAGCTAGAGGAGCAACCACTGAAGCCACATAGAAGAGTAACCATGCCCCTATACCAAACGCTGGCCTCAAACACACACACACCCCCCAACACACCAAGCCTTCTTAGAAGCTTATCAGTACATGGCACAACGACTCAGTCCCACCTCGTCAAGAGTATAAATCTATAAATCTGGTCCCTTGCAAACACCTCATTCAGAGGAGATGCTCCACTGACTGCTGGGCAGATAGACATGTCTGACTCCTCCTCCTTTCCCCATTAGCAGGGATACCTCTTTCAGTAAGAAATTGTGCCTACATTATACTGTGGATGATACCTGGGTGAACTATTAATTATTAGTTAGCTTTAAAATATTTCGCACTAACACAGTAAGTGTACTTATCAACGGCAATTCTGAATCTGTTATATCTGTCACCTCAACAAACCATCTATTTTTGACTTTGCAAAACTGTTTCAGTATAAGTCCTTGAAAGGGCTCTGTCGGGCAAACATCAAATCCATACTCTTAATTCAACACCCAGACGAACTGAGATTTAGTGAAATATCAATTCAGTAATTGTTTGACATGAAAGACATTGCAAAAGTCCAACTCTCTTTTTTAGCTGCTATCAAAAGAAGTCTCCCATTTCACTGTTGCCTTTGAAGAAGGCATACTATCAAATATATTAGATCGAACCCCACAGATACCAGATTGCATTGTTTTGTAAAGCACAAACTAATGAAAGGACACAATCGTTAGGTAAGGAGGGTCATATTTGGATTGTTAAAGATGTCGATTGACACTGTACATCACCTTTAAAAATACCCCACCAATTAAGTAAGAATGTTTTAGACATTTAGCTTATTCCATTAATTTGAGCATTTTAAGGAATTAAAAGGTTTTCAAGAAAACATAATAAACTGAGATGTTAAATTTTATGTAATCATTTTTCCAAATAAACTTTTTTTAGAAGTTCCCAAATTTACTGTGCTTCTGCATTCCCACAAAGGCAGGCCACAACAGCAGCGATTGCCCTCAGCATACGTACCGGCACAGGAGGCGCTCGGTCACTTAGGCAACTTGCACACATCACAGACATGATGCAGTTTGGAAACCCCTGCATTATTAAATGTTTTCAATTAGAATTCAGATTTTTCTAGGCAGCTTCCTTAAATGATCGTGTTAATGAAAACCAAGTATTTAGCAGTTGCTTGGAAAAACAGACGACTGTGCAATATGTTAGACATAATACTGGGTGCCAAGGATACTGATGTTTCACCACACTGATCACAAAAACCTCTACATCCTTGTGCTATGTTTCTGTATTTTTTGTAAATTATTTCATTAAAAACAGATCAGCAAACTTCTGTGATCCCAACAGTGGATAATCAGCTTGTTAAGAGTTGTGTCAGCGTGTTTCAGTGGAGTATCTGTCTAGCTGTCCATCCGTTCATCTCAAAGGTTCTTTAATGTGGCACCACTCTGCACTTTTTCTTCTTCACACATGATTGAGAGACAATGGTTGGATATCTTAATTACATTAAGGTTACTGTTGTGAGAATCAAAAATTATATTTAGATGAGGAAAGCAACAAAAAGAACTAGAGAATCAAGGCAATCTTCCCTAAGATGTTTTCCTGCCAGTTAGTTGGTTGTGGAACTTGAAAACTGTGGTGCTTCTAGCTGTTTAGACAGCAATCAATATACTATTTTCTTTCCATTTTTCTTCATTAGTACTTTTGTTTGGGAGTGGATATTGGCCATTCTTTGCTGCCTACATTAAACAGTCATTCACAGGCACAGACATACTACCAATCACCTAGTGAAATCAGCTGGTAAACACTCATGAGGCAAATTATAGCTGGAAAAATTCAAGTCTGATAATTTGCCAAAAGATTTCAAGAGCACAAGCAAAACAAACACCACCCCAGATCAGGGGTTCTTTATATAAGGGAGGTTATATGCCCCCCTGCCCTCCAAAGAAAAAGAAAAGCAAAAAAAAACCAAAAACCAAACCAAATCCAGCATAAGAACCAACCAACCTCAAGGAGATTCTGTATTTCACAAAACCTGAAGCAGGTCACTTTGGGGGGGATTTGTTTTGTCATCTGAAATGGGAAATACATAGCTGCATCATAAAAACTGCAGCACAGCAGAAATACTATTTAAATATTCCTTGTAAAAAAAATTTTAAATGTTTGGCAACACAACCAAATGTTGTGATACTATTGAGCACTTTGCGCCTGGGGTGAGCTGTAGGCTTTCTCTTTCTTTTTCACCAGCCCTTGGGTCCTTCACACGACGTCCTTCCATTGCAGGGCTGCCACACCTCTCAAAATACCCTATAAAGCAGGCTGCAGTGTAGAACATACATACGAATTCCTGCTACTGTTGTTGATAGGAAAGGCAGCTGAGATCCTCCCCTTATCCCTTCCTTACCCTTTTTTCCTTAGTCTGCACACTTGAAGCTTAGTTTTGCCACTCTGGAAAGCACTGTCATCTCAGCAAAAAGGACGAGTGAAGCTCAGCTTCCACCCTCTGCACTGCTGGAGCACAGAAATCATGGAAGTAGTACTTTGCTGGATAGCTGGTGAAGAGAGAACACAAGTCAGAGGCACAGCATGACGATACGGGTACCTCCTAATTACGCTGGTTTCATGTAAAATTAGATGTAGGACGCTACTAGAGTGTTTTGAACTTGCTTCTTGATAAACAGTTGTTTCAACTATACCCATGAATGGAACGTTTGTGCCACAAGACAGAGGTAGTCAGTTCCCCCTGTGTATTTGTCAAGTACAAGCCAGGTCCAGTGAGCCATGGTACTGCCGAAACCCAAGAGAAAAGCAACTATTTGCTAATGGCACCATGAATTATGAGCAGTATGTAACTGCATGTAAGTTAGAATATCAGTCTCCAAAATCCCTGCATAAAACCACCTGCACGCACACATAGTGACAAACATTCACCTTGCTACTTTTGCTATGGTTGCTTAACCATCCTCAGGAGCTTTAAGACTTCATATACCCGTATAAGAAAAGAAAAAAAGGCATTATGCATACACACACAAGAATGGCTCTTGACTGTTTATAGCACAAGGTGACACCACCCACCAAGATTTTTGTTGGTACTGTTGTCCCAAAATCAGGGTTCTTCACCTGGTGGCTTGTTAGACCGCATCTGTTAACTGTTCCGCAAGACAGACACGCTGCTCAAGTCAAACTCCTGACTCCACTTTAAGCGGAACAGAGTTGTTCATTGTTAGGTCAGGATGGGGGGTGGGGAGCACGCTGCCATACCCCAACACATACGGTCCTGTTCTTACTACGGTCGTATCCAAATAAACTCTTCCTTTCTGGCACGCACATCATCAACATAGCTCCCCCCAAATCTACACGTTTTCCGAGTATCTCGTTTTCTATACAAAATCATGACTGCATCAACATATGGAAATACATCCCACTTTCCCAACCAGTGACAAAACATCATCAATTGCAATACCCTGTTATAATGTAAAGACCTATTTTCTGGCCATCGTTCACCATCACCTAGTTTATAATTAGGTCACCATTGATTACAATACCTTTTCATCTTATCTTTAGTCATCAGATCACCCCCAAACTTATTCCGATTTTTCAAAATACAACCCAGAGGACTATAGGGATGAATTGTGGCTTGGCCTGACCCCATTTTAGCCAAATACCCAGATCTGCAGGCTCTGACCCACGCCCCAGCTCAGAGCGCACTCAGCTCAGACCCCACTGGTCAATTAAGGCACCCTTGCCAAGCATCTACACGTAACAATCTTCCACAGAAGCGATCTAATTTATAATTAAATTTTACACTTACCAGTCCAAGGGGTTTCCCTTCTTTGACCCTGATGCAAATATCTCTGTTTGGGCATTGCATCTTTTAGGTTGCTCGTCACCCTGACTTCAGCGAGAATCCGGAGGAGTGCCCAGTCAGTAGGTCAGTGCACACAGGATCTCTCCGATCCAGTCTACGGTCGGGCACAGCAAGATGATCGGGGCAAGGCCTTACGGCTGTCCCACCCGGATCGCCAAAACGTTGTCCCAAAATCAGGGTTCTTCACCTGGTGTGCAAAATACAATCAACACAGAGTCGAGATGATTATTTCACGTCTGCGCAGAGATGGGTGCTGTGTGGTAAATCCACAAAGCTAGCATACCTCTTCCTGGTTTTAGGAACCTTATATATAGTTCAACAAACAAAGAAGTTAGCCATCGTGAAACTTGATTGGCTGTAACTCTTTACATAGTAGTATATACAATACACATGCTCCCGAGGATGGCGGGGAGTTACTTTCGCTATTGTAATTACAATATACATGAGGACAGGAGGTTACTTTTGGGTAGTTTGTCCCAGCAATTAGTGGGTTTGCAAATGTTTTTCTTACCCCAGTTCCACAACATTAACTCTTCAGCATCACTGCATCTGTGTTCTGACAGACTCTTCAGGGTCAGTACGTCTGTGTTCTGTTAACTGTATCAGTTCCTTGAACTGGTTCACATTCCTGCTTAGGTTGTTTGTCATCAGTACCAAGCAAGTACCCAGGGAATAAAAATCATAGATAGGTAGCTATGTGATACAAAAACCTATCTTCACATTGTCAATAGAGACTTACAGATTAAAAAGAAATTATGCATCTGTCTTCACTCCTAGATTAAACAGTGAAGTCCCCACCATTAAAGATCTAAACCAGTAATTTTATTTTCTCTTCATTTCTTTCTCCCCTTACCTCTAACTTTAGGAAAATTTCAGGGCATTATAATTTCAAAAGCAAAGCAACTCAAGTGATCATGCAGGAAGAATACCAGAGACACTACTACTAAACTTCAGAGATGTACATTTTTTCCAGTCCAGAAACATCTAGAGCACATGTAGCAGGAATGACAAGACTGTTAAAAAAAAAAAAAAAGGAGCCTTTACAAGCACAATTAAAAATTTATTTTCCTTTCCTCTTTCTGCATTGAAGTGAGTACATGTTTACACAAAATGTGACAGAAAACAATCATCTGCATATGAACTAAGGTTGTAAGTGTATTTTCCTTTAGAACAGTCCAGAATATCAGCATGTCAGCAGGGAAATAGAAGAAAGAACACAAAACTCTGGATAGTATATCATCCAGCACCTCCCAAAAACCCACTCAAAGAACACTTTTGGCAAAAGTCCCTGAACATAAAGCCCCCCCCACCCCAAGCCCCCCCCTCAAATATTCAGTACATTTAAAAACAAACAAAAACCAACACAAAACAACAGGCTCTGTGGCACTTTCTCTTTAATATGACTTCCGTAACATTTTGAAATACAGTGCACCCACACTGCAGTTTACTTTGCTGTAAGGCTAACTTACACATAAGGCAAACATTACCTTAGCTCTCACATATTCCATGGTAAGATACCCTTAGTACATGTATCTCTGTTAAATGCAGAGATGCCTTGTTTCCCTTAATTGCTTTTCCTCCTAATCAAAAAAGGAAATCAGGGAGATGGTGTGCTATGCTCATCACAAATTGCAAGGTACTAAAAAGTTAAAAAGAAACCGCAATGAATAAAAATAAACAGTATTCACATATCCAAAACATATTTCCATCACTTAAATAATTTTATCTGCAATTACAAAATACATACACTTAAATATCTTTGTAAGAAATAATCTTCTAAGATATCACAGATTATGATTTGCTTTTGATAATCTAACTGCCCTAACTCCAGCGTAAAGATATACCTGGACAGTGTTACTACCTAGGATATCTTCCTATTATAATTAATTTTCTTAAATATACAGTAAATTCTCTCTAGCTATTCTGCCAGATAGTGCAAATAAAGACATTCTTTGGGTCACAATTTTAAAATATTACTGCCAATGCTATCCTCAATATTGTTTTAGTAAAGGAGTAACAAAATATTATAAGTATACACATTTTCTAACATCTATTTAACAATGTGTTATCCTCAGTTACATTGGCTTAATGCAGATCACAAAAAATGAATAAGCTACAATACTGCTCACCTATCCAAATGATATGTTGTATTTATACTTAAATATATTTAGAAACCTACCTATAAGTTCCTCATTGCTTTCTGTATATTGTTATTATCCAATGGCATACTACATCAAATCATGATATCAAAATATCTTTAAAGACAACAAAGATCACTTCAGAAGTACTGTTCAAAGGCAATGAAATAATGCTTTGAGAACCTATGCACATAAGTTAGGCCTACATAGAGCCAGCATACAGTATAATAGTTTACGCTTCTTTTACAGTCAGCTACTGCTTTGCCCTAGCCAGAGATAAAAAGCTTGTTTTAAATATTACCCATCATAGATGCAGCAAGGCAAAGTGGCCCTGTTTGCTATCTAGTGTTGCTTGCTGATTTTACACGTTTATTTGAAGTTACTGGCACCTGATTGCTAGTTCCATTAGTGGCATTTGTTGCTGAGCCATTCACAACGATGTAATCAACTTTGTTTTCCAATTTCACCAGGCGTTGTAAGATGTCATCCAGAAGAACAGCAATTGTCCTCTTAAGATCAGCTGAAGATAATGGAAAAAACAAAATCATATTATTTACTATGTGTGGTGAAAAAGAACTGCTATTTCAACATATTCACATCTTAAAGACTTGCTGTCCTTCCTACTATACTCTTTGGGAAAGAATGCAGATTAAGTGTGCAATTAAACAGCTGCTTGATTTTTCTTTAATACCATTTCTCTGTTATTTTAGGCAAGGAAGATACCACCATAATAGTGAACTGTGAAGGAAGCCAATTAAATATTCAAGTGTAAGAACAAAACCACTAGTTGGAGCATTAGACTAATGACTATTTAAAGGCAGTATTTCACATTTCATCCAGACAACAGCACTACAATACCCAGCTATGACACCTTTTAGCCTTGGACAGCAACAGAATATTTTTAAATACTTTCCCTCATTAAAAAAGGTTGTCCTTAACAGCTTTCCTCTAAGTAGCAGTTTTATGAGAAAGTATCTTACCACTTCTTACACAAGCTATAAAGTATGAAAAAAAATTCCATACGTTTAAGCCTATACTGATTGAAAAACAAGAGGAAAAACAGAAAAAAACCCCCTATTTTGGAACATAAAAATGGTAACAACCTTTCAGCAAAAGCTAATTACACTGTTGTCAATGTTCATATCACCACCTTCTCTCATTCTTGGAAAAAACGAACAAACTTACCAAGTTTTACAAGGCGTTAAGTTCCCCCCAACACAGGCAGACACACACAGTCCCCTTTTCTTACCCTTGACACACACACACACACACACACACATATATACCCCAAATCAGTTCTTAACTAACAGGAAAAACTGGAAAGGAAAAACACAGATATTAAAGTGAAAAAAGAAGAGTAACCCAGATAAAATTAAAACATCTGTAGTAAATTTAGTAATTCTTTAAAAAGTCTCAGGTCAGTCCCTCCCTCTAAATTTAACTAGTTCTTGTTTAGTGATATCACCTTGGGGGGGGGGGGGGGGGGGGGGGGGCTACAGGGGGGATGACATGACCGAAACAAACCAAAAAAACCCCACCAAACCCAAAAAAACTGCTTTCCAGTTTGAGCACTCTGCAGTACCATCCTGTGCTCAACAGCCGGGGAAGGAAATGCCTACTCAAGTTGTACGTCTGATGATCAGCATGCAAATCAACAGTGGACTTCATTTTTTTAAAATTAAACTTCAGAAACAACCTCAGAAGGCAAATCTCATTTGGAAATACACTGTAAGACCTATATAGCAGTAGAAAGCTGCAGTACAGAAGGTTTTTTTAAAACAAATCACACAGAGAAGTAATTACACAGTAAAGGCAGAAAATCCTTGAAGGCAAAAAAAAAAAAAAAGTGGGAGGGAAAGGGAGAAGAAAAGAAAAAGCAGTCTCTTATAAAAATGTTAACTTAATGAATGAAAGAATTAAAGGCTGAGCCATTTTGATGCTGTTCTCCTCTTGGGTTGTCTCCTGCTTATCTTGTCACCACAGATTTGCCTCCTTGTTCCTGAGCAGCAGCAAAAAGCGTTCAGATGCATTTTTGCTGTTTGTACTCTGACCAGAGTGCCTATAAAGAGCATCCTACAACTGGCAGAGCGCACCTTTTTAAGGATTCCTTAAGAATGGGATCAAAGTACCTAAATATACATTTGTACATACATATATATATATTAAGTATTTCTTTTTAAGCCTTTTTTCACAAAAAGAAAAAATTTCACAGATATGTTTTTTCCTTTATGACAGAACAGGTAGTTTCCTCAAACCTAACCTGCAAGGGCTTAGCTAGAGCTCATTACAGCCTTCCCTCGAGAGAAGCTATGAGGGACCAGAGTTAAAATTAAGACATTTTTATAGTTTTTCTAAAAAGATCTCAAAACTATGTTTCCTGTATTTCAGAAGACAGTGAATACCGGTCACATATTCATCAAGTTAACAGGTAAATCAGATGGGTACGATGCAACAAGTACGAAAGCTCTAGAGACAAGGGACCTTATCTCTAGCGGCTACTTCTAACCCAAGGGGAGATTCAACTAAATTAATAATTGCCTTGCAGTCTCAAAACTGCAAACTCAACTAGTATGTTGCTTTCTGCTGCTTTTTTACTACTTAAAGAGAAGAAAAATTAAGAAATAAAAGCAGAAAGTTAGCAATGAGGCACAAGCAGAATCTGGAATGTTGAAATGACTTAATCTAAAACTTGGTCCCCATATAAAGCACGTGCTGATTCCTCAATAGCTTAAAATTCAGAAAAAGCAAAATGTTACTGTTAATCCTGTAAGTAACAGTAGTCATACACATGGAGATATCTACAAAATTTCTGGAAAATAAAAGTCTCATGTCTCAAGCTTGATTTTGCACCACTTCTTAATCTTCAACTTCAGTGAATAAACAAAAATCAAATACAGAGAGTTTTTTTCCCTTGAAGAGCAATATATATTACTTAAAAGAAGAAAAAAAAAGTGTAACTTTATAGAGTTTTCAGGAAAAGATACTGAAATAACTAGTATGGATTTTTTCCTCTTACCATATCCTGCCATAGATGCTGCACCTCCACCATTCATTAAATTCTTATTTTCTTCTGCCAGTGCTTTGACATATCTTTTACTTAGATCTAATATCTGTCCACGCAACTCAGCACTGCTTTGGCGTCTTGGATACTGAAAAGTGTAGCGTAGCAACATCAAACCCCAAATGATGCCAAAAACTAGTAAAAACATGCTCAGTTTCTGGGACATATTTTTTCTTGAAAACGTTAGAAACATTTCTGATGAAGGCAAGAGGTGTGCTTTAATTTTAATATAAGTAATTGAACTTGGCTTTGTCAAATTATATTACATATTAAACAAAAATAAGATTTCTATGAAGTGAAAAATCTTCCTGGCTGGATCATCTTGAATACATCTTCTCATGTTGTAGTTGGTCTTGATTCCTGAAATTTGTAAAATATGACTTTGTTATTAAGAACTGCTACAGTCGTTGAGGTCAAGGACAAATACCAGTTTCCAAATGCAGTATTATTGCATAATCTAGCATGCAGTTGTGGATTTGTATCTGGTGAGAAGTGCAGTCATCTTTCTATCTCATGTTATTGACAAGGTTTCCTCCTCTTTTACCAATTTTTATTCTCCAAAAATCAAAACTTCTATGCTTCTATGAATCACCTTAAATATTTTAAATATTGTAATTTGAACGGACATTAAATCCAAATGCATTTCAAACAAAATGCAATATCTAGAAGAGACTTGTAAAACACTTATACACAACATTCTGATGAGTTTTACACATACATCTACACACAAGAAAAGGATCTTGTGAAATTATTCACTTGATTCTTACTCCTCACTTAGAAGCATAGGGCAAGTATAAACAGATAAAATGCAGAACAATTTCTTGGCTGATTACTTAGAAGTTGGGCATCATCCTCTTCTGATTTTACACAGCATTAAGATTTTTTGTTGTTCTGGTGTCTTGCTAATAAGTAAAGAAATAAAACCAAAATTAACTGGCACATTGCATCCACTTTTAGCATTTTACTACCACTGTAAAAATGTCTTACCATAGCAGGCAATTCTGATCCCTCAATAGATTAAGGCTTCATGAGAGAAACAAGTGGTAGGAAAGCTTCAGCAGTTAAACAGCAAATGTCCAGATAATTTGAAGTAATACAAGTCAGACATCTTCAGTAGCTCTGTATTGGGGGCAAAAAAACAAAACAAAGTGCAGGGCTAAAGGAACCTTCATTTTCACATGGAGTGGTTCAAGTTGAGGGCCTCAAGCCACATGCTTTTAAAACAGAAATAAATTTTTCAACCTAACTTGAAGCAATAGTTAGGGAACAACACAGAATCCATTTCCATTTTATTATAAATGCATACATTTGAATGCCCAATAATGGGTTAAAACATACTTTTTAAAAAACACTTGGTAGGAATCTCCCTGAAATGTGTCCCACTTCTTGTGTTATAAGACAGTGACAGCAGATGTTCCAGATTCATCATATATGTGTGTATATATATATTTACATATGTATCATTCTCTTATTTTTCCCCCCTCAAATTAATCCAATCTTTTCAGTCTCTTTACATATGGATACCTCATATTTCTCATGTTTCAGCCACCTCTGAAATGTCTCCAATTATTCAATACTTTTTTGAGAGGGAGCTTCTAGACTGAAGTGACACATTTAACAGAGTTCCTCACCACACTTTCTATAGTAGTAGTCAGGCCTCCATTGTTAGAATATTGAGACTGAATTTCTTATCTTGCTAAGTACTCATCTAAACATAACTCCACCTCCACGGTATTTTACATTGCCTCTGCGGGCCAGTTCAACTGGCCTTATGCCAACGTGCCACCGTCTGCTGCAAACACAGGCGTTACTGCCAGCTGGGTTCCAGCTTGTGCTTGTCCCTTATCTTCACCTTCACTCTTGAGATAATCCTCTCAATAGGCAGGCCAATATGACCGATTCAAGTGGCAAATTTTTGAGGTGTTCTAAAATCAACATGCATATCTAAATTATCCTCAACATGATCCACCCAAGGCAGGGGCAATATTAGGACTTGGACACCAAAATTGCTGTAAAGTAACAAGCTGTCGTGTGTAAAATTCTTTCTAGTAACTGCCAGTACATAAAATCTTACTTTCACTGTTTGGTGTACTAATGTGGGTGGCAATCACAAGTCACTGACGAGGAATAGTTTACTTCACCTAAATTATGGGATATGAGCATGCACATGGACAGATAGCCAACATGCAATACTTTGAAACGCCACTGTAAATCCAGTGGGATGTAATTTGTTCAGTGTGCCTACCCCCCAAAACTGTCTTTAAGACGCAAATTTATCTTGAGTACGTAAAATAAGAGAGAAAACAATAAAAACGTACATTCTACAGTATCAGTGCGAGTATTTGGAATTGTGGGGTTAAAGATCTCCTGAAACAGATCCCCCCTAAACATGAGCTAACCAGAACTTCTTTTCCCTAGTTCTTTGCCAAATCCATGGCTCTGCACTCAGACTTTAAAGCATAAACTGCACCTACATCATCATGCATCTACATAATCCCTGAATAGTCAAATATATTGAAAAATAGTTACATTTGAGGTCCAGGAGTAGGGTATTCACATGATGGCTCAGAAGACCAAATAGTACCTCTCCAGGAGAGACAAGTTTCAACCCCATTACTTTTTTTAAAAAAAGTCTGAAAATAACAGATAGCTCTTGCAGAATTTTGGTTCAGTTCTCCACAGATCTCCAGCTGTATCTCATCCTGAAGCATTTAGACAGTATCACTACAGAGCTTTGGAGTGGAAATAACTCTGCCATCACACTGTAAATAAGACCACAAGCCAGGATAAGAGTCCCAGCCAAGAGGAACAGATTGAATAAACTCCTGCCAAGGAGCAGTAAGAATTGCAGGCTGGGTCTCTGCCACGTATCTTTGATGCACAGTGCACACGCTGACTATTGAAACTAATGGAAATCAAGGACTTAACCTGCTGGGCAAATGGCATAACACCCAAATACTAACACTCGGCAACGGAACTGGGAGTAAGGTATACCAAAGTGAAGGGAACTATATGCACTTGTCACTTTTCCTATGCATTTTTAGAGGCCATTCTCCCTTAATGAATTCCAGCGTAATTTCAAAGTTCTAGAGACACGGTCTCCTCCTCCTTCCTGAAATGTGCACTTCTAGTGACCCGTAACACACTCCATGCAAGACCATTCCTGCATTACATGGTGCGCAGTAACAAACAAATAAACACAAAAAGCAAGCTTATACCCATGTGATTTGCAAGCAGGAAAAAAGGGTATCAGAGCAGAAGGTGTACTTATTAGGGAGAAAAATAGCACAATAAGTAAGATGGATGAATTGGAATACTCTTTTACCTCTTGCTGCCCTGAAGGGTCAGCACTTCTCTACAAGAACATTATAGTTTAAACAAAACCTGTCCTCAAAATGGACCTTTCTTTTCAGTAATTCAGAAGTAATATCCTGTGAGATAACAGCATAGATATAAGAAACACTGTCTCTTGTGACTGTCTCTTTCTTCTCCCTCATTGTCTCAACTCCTGCTTACTCACTGCTCCCTGAGCAGGGGAAAAAGGAAGCCGAGACTTTCTTCTTTACACTGACTTCGCCCAAGTAGGAACCCAGGGCAACCACTCTTCAACCCCAGCTAAAGGGCTTTTATGGCAAAGGAGGGCAAAGCACTGCAGAAAGCAACAGGGAAAAAGGGCACATCAGAGCTATGCCTTGTTGGAATTCCTACCATTCCTAACCACAGAGGCCGAGACAAAAGGAAGAGGACCATGAAGATGAAGGAGTACAGCCGGGACAAAATTTGAAAATCTGAGGAGGGAAAGGAAAAAACAAAAACCGAACCAAGGAAAACAAACAAAACCAAAAAAACGCCATGACAAACACCACCACCAACAAACCCCCAAAAAATAAGAACAGCCAAAAAAACCTAACAATAAACAAACAAAAATCAAACAAAACCCCTGACCCAAATGCGCAGGCAAAGTGGCAATCCAAGAACGTACCAAGAAGAGAGTATCTTCCAGATAATCCCTTCAATAGGCAGCCTGAAGTGACCAATTCAAGTGGCCATTTTCCAAAGTTCTTTAAAAATCAACATGCATATCTAAATTATTCTGAAAATGACAAGCCCAAGCCAGGGGCAACATTAGAACTTGGAACTACAAGCAATTCCTGAAGAGAGGATCTGAAACTAGGTTTGCCCTTCACAGACATATAAAGAGTTTGGTTTTCTTCGCTGTTGCCAGTGCTGGTTGTTTAAGAAACGTATTGCTAAAGACTGCCAACATGGATTTAGGATTGTCCAGCGGTACCACCACAAACACTGACAGACGTGTCTGGCAGTGAACTAAGGCACTCATCCTCTCCAAAACAAAATAATGTCTCTATCCTCTGGAGCTGTGTTCCAATATCAGTCATATCTAAATTATATTAATTGAGTGCATGAAACAAAAGGAATAAGGGCCAAAGAAAAGGCAAGAGAAAATCCATTACTATATTTTCTATAATAAAGCAAAGTTCCAGGATCTCTGATGCTACTTAAACATTAGCATTGGACTTCAGTCTGAATACTGACCCTTCTCCACAGAAACCAGCCCACACTTAGAAAACACCATACTTGAATTTTGTTGCAAAGTCTTCCTCAGATTCTGCTTTACTTATTCCCAGCAAAACCCAGAGATTATATTCACGTAGAACACAAAAAATGCAACAGTCTGTAAGGCAAAGGAATGCCTCATACACCCTCTGAAACAACCCTGGGGTATCGTGAAAACAAGGCTTACTCAAATCCTTAAAAGATTACAACACACCCTACAGCACCGTCAGTTCTTCTAGTCAAGTCACCTCATGAAAGACCACTACATATTTGTCATCATTTTTCTATTCCACCCGAGAGATCTCAGCCTTCCTAAACCACTAGAAGTGGTTATCAGCACCAGCCTGGTAAATTTACAACTGTGCTGCAAACATGGTGTGTACCTTCTAGTTTTGAAAAATGTATAGGACAGATGAAGATGATTATTTGTAAGAGGAAAAGAAAGCAGCAGGCCCATCCGGTATTTTTGGTAGTTACTAGTAAGCAGCTTTAGCAAAAAACTAACAAAACAGAATCAACAAGAGGCGAAGAATAAAGAAAGCTGAAGCCTGAGAATCCCATTCTGTTCAAGGATCAAAAAGACTTGAAGGATAAAGTCAAGAAAAATGCACTGAAAATAGTATTGTTAATATATAGTCCCATAAATTCACCTCTTTGGTTATACATTTTGAAAACTAGAATGGCGAATACTCAGGTAGTTGTTCTTCAGAGATACCCTAGAGACCTATATAGGTCTCTAATGAACTACTATATTAAGAAAGCAGCCTTGATAAACAGGAATTTTAATCCATCTATTACTTACTACCATAATACTTATCTGCCAAATTATGATCACTGCCAAATTATCATCAACACCACAATAGAGGAAATTCAAAAGCAAGTCTAGCTTTGCAATGAGTTGTTATTACTAACCGTATAAACACAAGAAGTGATTTATCAAGACAGAGACTTAAAAAAAGAAAAAGCCAGATACAGTCATAGGAGACTGCATCCAACTACAGACAGAAGAAGGAGGGGTAAAAAAACTTGTCATGCAACAGACAGCAGACAGAAATTAGGACAGGATAAATAAAAGCTGACAGTAATAATTACTATTAAATAATTGTACAGTATGAAATAGGAATTTATTACAATCTCAGTGGTAGCCTAACAAATTTATGAAGTTATTAAGGATTTTAAATCAACATATTAAAATTATGTCTATATGAGAAACAACTCTGAGTACAGTGAGGGTACAGTATTAGTAAACAATAAGCTGTGCTGTAAACAGACGTGATGATACACCTCTACAATAGCCAACAAATGTTTCAGGAAGACAAAAATCACAGGGCACCAGAGAATATTTCCACTGTTCTATCAACTGTATCCTACCAGTTTCCTTATTTTTATCTATTTAGAGTGTGCTCCACCCAGCCCATTTACCTCTGCATCCTCCAAAATCTTTTGTTTTCCAACAGAAAACTTTGAGCATCACCATTACTCAGCTGGCAGACATTGTGCTTACCATTCCAAGAGCAGAAAGGCTAGTTCTATGTTATTTGGAAGCCTGCTAGCACAGTCGCTGTGCAGCAATGAATATGGGAAGTCTAAAGAATGACTGACACACAAAAACGCATAGAATGTTTCCACTGACCAATTTTTCACTGACCAATTTAATCTTTGAAGACAGGGGCAATGAAATAAGCACCAAGAAGCCCAAAAGTTACATGCTGAGACTTTTTGGAACACCAAAAATGATGTCTGCATTCTGGTAATTTGCAGTCTTAGATGACTGTTGGTTGGTTTAGCAGTAGGAGAAAAATTGGCATGAGGTGCAGCTGACAAAGAGGTGCCCAAAGAAGGAAAGCGTATCCTGTTACATAGGACCATAACTCCTCGCAATACACAAACTTCAGTTCTCTATTCCTAGACATAACACCGTTTAATAAATCATCTTACCCACATAATTCATATTTTAAACTGGTGCCCAAGGAAGAACCACAATCCTCGTATCTTTAACAGCACATGAGTTCTTGACAAGATGTCAATAAAACCATTTTCCTGTACCGGCACCTAGGTACTGGTGACTGGCAGACCAACACTACCTTTTGGTTCCCAGGTTCATTCAGACAGCTGCATAGAACCATAAAAGAGCAGAACATCATACTTGGAAGCAAACAATTAACAGCAGTGCATGTCCCCAGACAAGTGAAACCATGTTGCAGCTGTCTTTTGACAAGATCAGCTCTCAGCTTGTTAAGTATTCCTATTATTATTGCTGTAAAATTTGCTCAACGGAAAAATGTCACCAGCAGAGATGGAAAAAAGAAGAAGGATACCCTATCAACAAAACCTCAGCAATGCCTGACACAACAAAGCACATCAAAATGCTGTATCCGTGGGCTGATGAGACTTGAGGGTCTTTTGAGGCTGCATCATAGATCAGTCAATAGAAGAGAGAATTTATATTACTACCTGCTAGGCTCAAGCAAAAAGAATAGCACTATACAACACGCTGCCACCTTAAGGATAGGCAAGAAGGCATACGTCTAGCAAAATAAAAGGCTGCCCTATCGGTATGACAGCTGCTGGACCACAGGTTTTAGTGGTTCTGTACCACTTTTGGGATGCGCTGCCAAAGGAGTCTGCCTAGTGCTTGGTGTCTTTTCCAGGACATCTATCTATCTTTATACCTTATCCCACAGCATATGTTCCTTCATTCCCTGTCCCTGCACGACCTAGACTTGCAATTAACCAAGGAACTAGGAAAAAAAAAAATATTATCTCTTTGCCTTATTGCTACCTGCCTTTCAGGGAATACCTTTAATGGATATAGTGAAATCATAGAAAGCCATGAGGTTTAAGAGAACAGAAAAAACGGATAACTAACTATCAAGAATACCTATTCTTCTACAGTGCTGCAACAAAGAACGAAAATCTTGCATGCTCCCACCAGTCCCTGTCTCTCAATGCAGCCAAAGGGTATTCTGGGCCAACAAAAGTCACAGCTCACCAAGCAGACAGATGTTGTCACTGCCTACAAGCTGCTGGGACAACCTCAAACGTACCTTAAACCAGGAACAGTTTTAGCCTTCCTACAGGCCTCTAAGAACAGCTCACAACCTATTTGTTTTGTTGCTGGACTTTGAGTTGAAAGCAAAAACATACTGCTTTAGACTTGACAACCCACGCATCAAGTTTACAGTGGCTCTGGTATAAAATTATCTGAGTGCCCAAACACCAGACTACCTTTTGCCTGTCTATTTTAGAAATACTGGTAACTTGCTTCTAATTTGAATTAATTGTAGTCCTATTTGCATTGTTTTTATTTTACACTTTCTGTCCACAATTGCTTTTAATTTGCATTACATCTAAGGAGACTGCTTAAGTACTTTTTGATACCTTAAAGTATCCTGGCTTTTTTTCAGTGCCTCCCTCCTATATTTTGCCTACTACTGCCAGTGAATACTTTTAAAATAAACCAACTATTTAAAAACAGAAGGTTCCTTGCCTGTGGGCAGTCAGCCAAGATTCAAGATTTTGAGAAGGGAAATGACTTGGCAAGAGTTGTGAAGAAAACTAAAGAAAGCAGATATCAATGGGGACAGCATGTTATACTTGCTGAAGTTCCCCTCCTCCCACTGGATCCATCTGGGCCTCAAAATGTTTCTATGTCTCTGTATCAGCTTCTTAAAAAAACAGAACCCAACAAAATCTCAGCTTCGTTCCATCTGGGACACTTCCCTATTTTTCTTTATGCTCTATTGCTGCCGGTCAGGTCACACGTAGGACCCTTGCTCGTAAGAACTGCAGTTATGACAGAGCACAAGGTACCTTTTTAGCTTCCCATTTCCCTGGTAAGATTGCCACAATTTTTTCGTTGCATTTGAACACTAGGCTATGACAAGTACTCCCCTGCAAAGTCCCAGCTAGTACCTCTACTCCCTTGTGAAATTCCACAGCTGTGTTTGCACCACTCTTTCCAAAGCCCCCGGGCCTCCAAAACTTCCCTCTGAGATGATAATGTTTAGCTAATTTTAGCTAGTTTTACAGAGAGCCATACCTGCAAGATGATAAATGTAGGGTACTGAGAAGAGAGATTTGCACTGAACATTTCAAAGAGAACTAAAAGGAAGTGGGGGGTGTCATTAAAGAGAACTAAAAGAGGAGGGGAGGGGGGAGTCAACTAACAAAGCAATGGTTGCAATGCTGGAGAGATCGGTCCTGCAGAACTGGTTGTACACGTAGACGCAGTGCAGCATCCACACAAACACAATTCTCATAGAATGCTAACATGAAAGCTTGTACCACTGGGGAGAGAGGAAGAATTTAGTCTGGTTTTATTTGAAGAAACCTGCAGAATTTAAACTGAGTATGGACGTGTGCAAGGTGCCCAGCAAAGTACGTTTCCGTGGCAAAACGACAATACAGACCGGGCCTCAAATTCATGCTCCTTCCCAGGAGGCTGATCCAGTTGAAGATTTTAGGAAAATATCACTGGAGGAAACATTCACGACAGGTAAGATCTCTTCTTCTACATCTTTTTATTATTTCTAGATTGACTTGTCAGCTTATGTTAGCATAGTAAGGGTTATGACAGAAAGTAGTTAAGCACAGCAGCACAGTGGTATGCACTGCAACATGTTTTATTGTTAAAATTAAGTAGAAGGTACCCAAGATTTAACTGGATTATATATATCATGGCAGCCTCTTATTTCTTTGATATTACTGAAGAGACCAATTTCAGTCGAGTAAGTTTTAAGTCCTCTTGTCTAGGCCTCTAGTCTAAGCTCTGGTTTACATAGGCAAAGTACCTATTTAGTTCTGAACAATCCAAAATTAACCTTTTAAATTGGCAAATGGTAACACAAATAATTTTTGTAAAGTCGATAATCATAAAAGAAAATTTAGAAGACTATTAATAATGCTTAGTTGAGGAAACCCAGCCCATCTAATGGTACAAGTTTTCAATCACAGGTGAAAGAATTTGTCAAATAACAAATACCATATGAAGTACATTTTAGCAGTAAACTTGTATCAGGACAAAACACATTCATTTGCATGCCCGAACCCCACAGATTTTTGACAGCTAGTCAAACAATTTAATGACTGTTTTTGACACTTACTAGTCTTCAGATACATTGACTACACAGCTGACAATTTAAGCTGACAGCATGCATTTATCCTACTTACAGTTTGGGCAAGATGCAAACACTAGCACCCTTAACTATTCTTGGAAAACGTACAAGTGATCATGAACTCCCAGGAAAATATCTTACTTTTAGCAGTTAAATGACGTCCAATCCCCACGCTAAATCACAGTATGTGATTAACTAATACCAATGCCTCCTTCAAGAAGCTGAAAGCCAAACAAAATCCCTAAAAGCAGAGACTACACAAGCTTAAAAAAAAAAAAAAAAAAAAAAAAAAAGAGTAAGGAGCTTTATTTCCAACTGTAAAAGTTTTAGGAAAAAGACCTATTTACTAGACCAAAGGAATTCCAGCATAATTACTTAATCCTCTAGAGATCTCAAGTACCCAAAATGAATTATTAAAAATTATATATTCTAACACATAAAATAACAAAAAGAGGCCAGAATAATTCAGGCTTTATACACATGGGAGTCTCCAGCAGTCAAAACGGGAACAAAGGTAGCAATAAATTTCTACATCTGATCTAAAACTGCAATCGCTCCACTTGCAACACTAGAATAAGATGCTACTTACAAAGTACTATCCTCTTCATATCGTTTACTTTCTTTAATATTCTCATGAGCGAGAATGCAATTCATGACATTTGCTCCAAAATAAACACATTTAGTTAGAACAAATCACATGCATCACGCTCAGCATGTTAATACTCTGAAGGTTCTGTTGAAAAAAAAAAAGTCACAATTTCTACAAAGCTCACTTTTCACAGTGAAAAACTGTGTCTTTCCGCAACCCCCAATTCACCCACTGAGGTGGCAAAACAACAACCAAAAAAACCCCAAACAACAACAACCCCTGTGCCCCCAGTTGTTAACCTGACCTACACTGCACTAAGAAACTCCATATTATGTCATAGGACAGAACAAAAATTCTTTCTGCTTTTCTTTGTGGTACAGAAACACAAAAACTACGCTCCATTCTAGTTGTCAGTATCTTTTAGGTTACAAGACACATGAAAGAGAATTTACAGGATGCTACCATGTTAGATTAAGAAGCTGAAAAGAAAGTTGATTAATAATGAATGATTAACGGTGCTATAGAAATAAGGAGAGATAACAGTATATAGCGAAATAAATTTAATGCAGGATCAAAAAGGTAGTTAA
Organism: Falco biarmicus; assembly: GCF_023638135.1. Classification (NCBI taxonomy): domain Eukaryota; kingdom Metazoa; phylum Chordata; class Aves; order Falconiformes; family Falconidae; genus Falco; species Falco biarmicus. Next base: position 1,762,786 of record NC_079291.1, on the reverse strand, counting down.
AACATCATCAGATGTTACATATAAAAGCCGTTTTATTGTACTGTAAGAAGGAAGCATTATTCCACAACTCTTGCTGTCAAGAAGTTTTATACATTATAATATCCAAAAAGCAAAACAAAACTTTTTTTATGCAAAGTTGTTAGTGCCAATAGATCACTTCACCTAACATTGTTAAGGATCTTGCCTTTGCTTGAACAGGAATTAAGCAAACAAAGAAAATTTCCTCCTCCTAAGTGCCATCACATCCCTGTATGCATGCTCTACCTCTTCGAAAGTTAAGTCCTTACACTACCAGCAAGGCATCAATCTTGCCGAGTCACTGCAGTCATAGTTTATGCCAGGAAGACCACTGCACACGAGGAAGGAAACCAGCAAACCCTTGTTTCCTTCAGGGCTCCCTCCCCGCCCAAGGGCACTGCACCACAGCGGTGGTTACCCAGCCGAAGGGAACGCTCAGCCGCGGCGGGCAGCGGCACACCCCGCACCCGAGCAGCTGCCAGCGGGCTCTGCGGTGGCCCCGCCACCAGCCACCGGAGACCCGCGCTGCCGCCGGTAACCGGAGCTCAGGGAGCAGCACCCCGGGGGACCGACCTGCAGGCAGCGCCCGGGCAGCCCCGCAGCACGACCCGCTGCGCAAGGGCAGCGCGGGCACGGGGGGCGCAGCGGGGGCTGGCGGCTGCACAGAAGCACGGCCGAAGCCAGCAGGAGGATAAACCTGCCCCGCAGCGGGGGGCGAGCCCGAGGGAGGGGGAGCTCAAAGCTGGGCGCTCAAGCGAGGTGAAACCCGGGGTTCGGCCGGCAGGCGCAGCCAGGCTGCGGCCCCCCGCCTCCCCCTTCGCCCCCCGCGGCCGAGCCCGGCGCTTCCACCCGCACCCGCCCGGCGGGGCCGCCCCGTCTCCCCACACGGGCTGCCGGGCCCCCGCCACCCTCGCGTCGACCCCGCTCAGCCGGAGGCCCTTCCTCGCCCCCTCCCCAGCCGGGGGGCACAGCTCCTCCGCGCCGCGCCCCCGTGTGCCGCCCGGCGCGGCGCCTCAGCAGGACGCGGCAGCCCCGTGGCAAAGCCCCCCCGGCACCCGCCCGCTACCTCCGCTCCCGGCCCGCGCCCGCCTGACAGGCGCCGCTCGCTCCGCTTCCGCCCGCCTCGCGACGCACCGCGACGCACCGCCCGAAGCCACGCCCCTTCCCCCGGCCCGGCCCGGCGCGGCCCAGCGCGCCGCCGCGCGCCCCCTGCCCACCTCCTCGGCCGCCGGGGGCGGGGCGCGGGAGAGGCGGGGCGGCCGGGAGAGGCGGGGCGGCCGGGCCAGGCGGGGCGGCCAGGCCAGGCGGGGCGGGCCGTGCTCGGAGGAGGAGGCCCGGCCTCAGGGCCTCGGTCTGCCGCCAGGCCGGCGGGGACAGCCACAGCGCGTTGCCGGGGAGCGAGGCGGGCTGCGTGAGGGCCGGGAGGGCGGCACGTAACTGCGGGCCTGGCGGGCCTGCCCGGAAACGTTCACCGTCGGGCTCCGAACAGGAACGCATGGGAAGCTGGAAAGCTGCGTGGCCGTGGCCGGCAGTTCCCGCTGACGTCCATAAGTAGAGTGCCTGCAGCAGGACGTGGCAGGGAAGGTACCGTGCCTGCCCTCTAACGGCAGTGAGTGCGGGCGGTGGCCGCGGAGATGAGCTCCGTCCCTCGGGTCTGGTGCAGGGACACTTCACCCCCAGCCATACTCGCTCTCGTAACCCGCAGCTGCACAGGCTGCTCGTGGCTGGGGCGGTGTATAGACTCCCACCGTGACAGCCACGTAAACACAACACGCTGTGGGTACTGGCCTGTGATAGCGAGTTACCTCAGGCTCTTCCTGCAAGGGGATGCTTGAAGGACGTTGACATCAGTGAGCCGTAAGGGCACACAACAGCTGCAGTGTTGCAGGTACGCAGGAGAACCTATTGTTCACCTTAGTTCAGTCCCTTCAGGATTGTCCCTGTCGCGACAAACTGAGCAACGCGTTACAGGTCAGATGTTGCAACTGAGTGTAGGGAAAGGTTCTGTTTGCAACATTGCAACTGTAAAATAAACATAGTTACAAGTGGGGTCCTGGCAGCCTGCTGATCCCACCACCGCTCCAGCTCCCCATCGGTCCCCCCACACCTGCAGCTTTCCCTGTGTGTGTCAGAGGCTACCTGGCTCCTTTCGGGGTTTCAACCGGTTTTTTCTTCATGGATTAGAAGTAGGAAAATTCAGCGTTTAAATCCATTGCTCCAATAAAAAAAGAGGTATCGATAGCTCAGAGGGCTTAGTAGCCTAGACTTAAGTCGATAGACAAAACTGTTGGCAGCTGACACCATGTCAACTAGTGAATCATAAAACTTTCTAATGTCAACTAGCTCACAGTCCCTTATTTCAGAGACTTGTGAAACATTTTGGAAAAGTTGGTTGTTTTTTTCTTGGTGGTCTGGAAAATATCAGCGTTCACCTGAGAGTTAATTTAAATTAGAGAAAATTAGGCAATTGTTGAACTGAATAGAAGGCTGTTCCCACAGGGAATTCAGAAGCAGCTGCATTGCAAGAATGATTTGATTTTGATTATTTGATTTATTTGATTATGAAATCCATCCCATGGACAAAAGTCTTTTGCTAAATTATACCATGTTGAATGAGGACAGGCAGAAAAAAAAAAACCAGCTCTGAAATATTTGAGTAAGCTTTTGAGTGAACAGATTGACTATCTATTGTGCAGCACCAATAAAATTATTGCTAGAAGTATTATCTGCTAAAGCAGAATCGCCTCGTCAGTTTCTGTGGGTATTTTCTCATGAAGATTTCCTCTTGAAAAGATCAAAAACAGATGGTCTGAAATGGACTTCACATAACAAATGTACCGCAGCTATTTACTGCCATTTATTACTACACTATTTGCTCAGTGATTAATCCTTTATTTTCACAGATGTGCAGTGAACAGCTGTAATGTCTTTACAAATATAATTTATATGGTATTTAGAGCTTACTAGGGAGAGAAAGGGAAATCTGTCAATGGTGTAATAACAGGAAGATTTGCTCCTGGAGGTCACAAAATTGTATTAAGAAATCTGTCTCCATTATAAACGTACCCTCCGTTGACAGGATTCCTCAACTATTAATAACATTCTTAATTCCTGTTGCCTGAAGGCCTCAAGTATTTCGTCATCTTTCATGACATGCATCTCACAATACTCTGTGATACTTTTCCCCCTTACCCAAGGTGTGTGGTAAAAAACATATCACAAAACATTATCAAGCACCTTGTTTCTCCTTGGTGACATATGAAAATCAAACCTTAACAGTGTTTACATGGTCCTCATATTTGTGGGTTATAATATTCTCAGCACCATTTCAAGGGATAGATAAAAGCCCAGGATTGCAGGAGTAAAAACCTGCTGTACTGCGGTATTATTTTTCTGTATTATTTTTCAAAATCCAAAAAAGCAAAAACAGGTTGCTGCTGCAATATTAACTTTGTTTCTTTCCCATGCCATTCACTCTCTGTAGACTATCCTTCTGACATTAATTTGCATATTTATTGCTCTTTCCTTTTCAAATGCATATTAAGATTTTCCTCTCTTATATGTTTAGACAGCTTATTAATGGTAATGGCTAGAAAGTGGCATTCTAATCAATATGCTTTGTGATTAGTGTACCTGCTGCCTTAGCAAATTGATTAATCCTCTAATCTGTATACGTAGATAAGAATATAAGCAACCTTATACTTACCTTACTGCCACTCCTATTTTCCTCTCTTCCTCAGCCCTTCTCCATAGTTTATACCCTTTCACTTTTGGAAATGGGCCTAATCTGGGCCCATCTTTCCCTCCAAAGTGCATTTTTTTTTCCCCAAATTGTGAATACCGTATATTCATTACTGCATTAAAGCTAACAATATATTACAACAATGTATTAATATTACCTGAAAAAGCTCCGTAAGACATGACTGAAGTACATACAAATTATGTCACGTTGGTGTATCCTCTAAGCCATCTCTAGCTGTTTTCCGTGTTTGAACCATCTTTCATTTAGCAGAGAGGCTCCCAAAGACACAGACCAACTTTGCAGTCTTACTAAGTAAAAAATAGTTAAAGCTGAAATATAGTATCAAATAATTATTTTCTTTTTACTCCAGGAAACTATGGTAAAGTTATTGTAGAGAACAATGAAGGCAGAAGTTACAGAAAAAATGGTGAAGAGAGCCTGTAGTTTTCTATTTAAAATGTAAACTCGATCAGACATTTTAAGAATTGGTATTTGTATCAGTGATTGCTCTTTTTCTATTGGGCTTAATTGCTAGAACATTTTAAGATCACAGCAATGAAAAAGTCCCGTTGGAATAATGCAAATGTCCTGAATGTGTGCATTAATGTTTGTGTAACTCTCAGGAGCTGGAATCGCAATGGGGGCTGTAGCTAGGTCTTCTATATGTACATCTTAGCAAAAAGTATATTCCTGTCCTGTATTCTCCTGACGTTTTCCCTCCCTCTCCTGCTTGGTTTATTTCTAGTGTAACCGTTATGTATTTTCAATGGATTCTTCATATGCCATTTTTTCAGTGATGCACCTTATAGGTAGAAGACTAATAAGCATTTTCATTCCAGAATTTAAGCATGCCCTTTATGCCCATTCCCTTTTGTTCCTGGAGTTAGATTATAGATAAAATCAGCTATGATCAGAATCAGATTATGGCAGAAGAATATGTGATCTTGTAGCAGAATAATTGTTTTATTAATAAAGGTACACTTGAAAAGGGAGATAAGCAAATCTATCTACTGGATCTGAATGGAGTAGAGCTGGTATAAAAGACACATTACGACATGGATTCAGAATGGCTTTTGGCAAGTGAGACATCATCAGAGGCTAAGACTCAGGCCAGCCTCCTAGGAATGAAAATTGAATTGTAATTAAACAAGAGCTGGCTAAGGAGTTGGCTAAAACCTTTGAAGTAAGTGACATGCAAGAAACTTTCAGCCAAAATGAGGTTTTTTACAAACCTAGAGGATAAGGAAGATCTTTCCCCAATACTGCTGCCTTTGCCATTGTGAGCTAATTTACTCTTTGATTATTTGCTTCTGATTCATGAAGGAAAAAGAGGAAGAGCTGGCATGTACAGTTCCAGCCTTCCATTTACAGTGGAATCAAGAAATAATCAAGATCATTTATGGTCCAGGTAGGAAGCAATACAAACCATTTCCATAAAGATGAGTGTACACCAAGGCTCTGTTAGAACCTCGAGCTGTGGGTCAAGCTGTGGATGAGCAGCCAGCGTTAATGTGGCTTCTCCACTGGAACACCTTGCCACCTTGCTACCACAGTAGCTGTTGGAGACCCAATGTGATGGGCTGTGGAAAGGGAAGCAACCGGTTCTGTGGACACTGCTATTGTCTAAAGTCCTGGGAGCATGCTTCACGTAGCAAAGTTATTTGATTTCCAGGGAACCATCTCCTGCCTGCAAATCACCACCGAGTGCCTCATTCCTTTTGGAGAATACTCACTTAGATAGGCACTCAGTTAGGCTGGTCATTCCTTGGTTACAGCCACGGTGAACAAAAAGATAACTAGCCCCAGCCAGAGCAGGAGCTTGGGCAGAACAGCCTCTCAGCCCCGAAGGGCAGATCTTGCCCCAGGAAGATGCAGAGCTGGGGCAGCAGCAGCGGCTGAGCTATCTGCTACCAGTACTGGCAAAAGGCTGGGAAAGGGGGGAGAGCACTGCTTCTGGAAAGGGCGGGTGCTGGACACTCGTCTTTGCCTGCTCTCCTGTTTTTTTGGGTGCAGACAGAGCAAGTCTGGCTGTTTTGTCATCTTTGGACATTTTCTGACCCAAGGACCTACCTATTTGACCTCGGTGCTGAGCCTCTGCTGCCTGCAAGGTATGCGCTGCTGCAGTTCTTGGTGTGTGCCGGAGGAAGAAGTGCCAAAAACGCACAGGGGGAACAGAGAAGCCCTATAATGTGACTGAGCAGAAAAGATAAGCCTTTTGATAAAATCCTGGTTAAAAGGAAATTCTCAAGATTGTAAGCAAAAGGTTAGCCCTTTGTTTCCTAGAGGAATTCAAGATTGAATCATGTGGCTTCATTTTCAAATTTGTACAATAAAAGCAACCTTCCAGCCCCGCATGTTAAGTAACCGTTCGCCCTAGCAAGTGATATGGAGAAATAGTGTGAAATGGGGACAATGGACATCGACTGTGATTGTATATGTCTGCCCAGGAATGTGGGTATGGTGACTGGTCATGGGTGCGGTGTCTGGTCACATAGGCACACAGCTCTGAGGAGACGCCTGCCCTTCTTCCTCTAACAAAGGGGAGACCCTGCCCTTCCTCCTCTAACAAAGGGGCTATTTAAAAAAGAATGAGAAAAGGATGAGAGATATTCCAATGCTATCTAGAGGGAGGGAGTGCTAAGTCTTGCTGGAGAAGACCGCTCCTTGCTGGAGGCGCAAGGAGACGATCGGATGGTCACAAGGACATGAATCACCACTCCTTGCTGGAGAAGATCCGATGGTCACGGGTGGTCACAGGAACATGAATCACCTACAAACCTGCAAGACCACCACATTCCAGGCAAAGGACTGATAAGCTAATAAACATACGAAGCAGGTTTAGGTAACGAATATGTATAGGCGTTAATTGAATATTCATATGTTTTATTGTATAAATGTGAGATGGTTCGTCACTTCGGGTATGCACGCTTGCGGAGGAGCGATCCCCCGTGCATCTGCGCGCAATAAACATACCTACTTTATAACTTTCGAGTTATAGAGTCTAATTCCGCACGTCACAAGAGTAACAGAGGCCTACACGGACCGACTTCACAAATGGGTGCCTGCGGCGGGGAAGCGGAGCCCCGGAGAACGCGCCGGGAGCGGGCGAGCGGGGGGCGGCGGCCAGGGGTGAGGAGCGGGGCTGAGTCCCAGGGCGTGTGGCAGCGGCCGCCCGGCGGAGAGGCTGCCGGGGGGCGGTGACAGCCCCGCACACCTGGCGCCGGGCCGCGCTCCCCACCGGCTCGCTCCCGCGGGCGGGCCGCCGTGAGGAGGCGGGGAGCGCCCCCCAGGGGCGGGGGCAGCGCATGCGCAGCAGGTCCCCGCGAAGCTTGTCGCAGCCGCGCTCGCTGTCCCGCCGGCGGCGCCTCCTTTGTGACAGGCGGGCCGAGCCGGGCCCCGCCCCCCGCGCGGTGTCGGGCGCAGACGGAGCGGAGGCGCCATTTTGCGCTGCTGCGGGAAACAGTTTGGGAGGCTCTGGCGGGAGGGAGGCGGCAGCGATATCTGTAGCGGTAATAATAACAGCAACAATCATAGCAGTAGCGGTTGTGGGTACAGTTGCTGCTCGGGACTAGCGTCCCCGTTCGCCCAGCCCCGTGGCCAGGACTCTGCCGACATGAGCGACGTGGAGGAGAACAACTTCGAGGGGAGGGTGAGTGGCCGTCCCTAGCCGGGCCGTGCTGAGCGGGGGTGACCTGACCCGGGGAAGGGGAGTGGGGGCGCTCCGCTTCCTCTGGCCCGGTAGGGGTGGGGGCAACGCAGCTTGTCTCTAAAATGGCTTCTTCAGGCGCCCGAATCTTGACTGGGCCGTGGGCCGCTCGCGTCTTTCTTCTCTCCCTGTCCCTCCTTTTGTTCCCCCCTCCTCCTTCTTTCTGCCGACCCGATGCTGAGCTCCGCTGCCTTAAACCTCACACGCTTCCTTCTCCCATCACGTAGCCCCGTCCCCGTCCCCATCCCCCTCCGTCGGGGTGCGGGCCCTGAGCCTTGGTGCTGCGGGTTCGCCTCCACCCTGCTAGCGCAGGCTTTTTCTTCAGAAACGGGGCTTAGAGCGCTGCTGTAGCCCGGTGTTTCCCCCCCCCCCCCCCCCCCGCTTCTTTCTTTATTTTCTTTCCTTCCCGTGAGCCCGAGGCGCCCTGTTGTCCCGGCCCTCTGTTGTGTGCCGGGGCCACGCTTCGGCGTCGTTGCCCTTCCCCGTCCGCACGCTGCCTGCCGGCAGTGCCGGTCTCCCGGTCGCGGCTGGGGGAGCGCGGTCCCGCGCAGCGTGGCCGAGGCCTCCGCCCGCGTAAACGAGGAGGGACTGGGTCCGCTAGTGAGGGTGCGCTGCCTCTCCTGGCCGCGGGCCCGCAGACGGGATCGTCTTCGGGGCCAGGCTTCCTGAAGCCGTCGGGGAGGTACGGTCTTCGTTGTTAAACCGTTGAAACTCCTTGATCACGCAGCTGAAGACTTTGAACAAGCTGCTGTGGCTCTGTAATCTTGTTAGGCCTGTTTCTTCTCTCTTCCCTCTGACTGCTGCCGTTTTTCATGTGCGAGTATGACTGGTCCCTTCCGTTTTCAGTATTGGGGTTTTTTTTCTTAGTGATCATCAGGGCAAGCAGGAATTAGAAGCTGCTTGAAACAGGAGTTAAATGCGTGCTTTGTCCTTACTGCATCGCTATTTCCTTTCTTTAGTTTTGCAGAGATGATGTTGTTGTTGTTCATTCTTTAAAAGATTCTTTAAAGGAACACCTGAGCATCCTTTTGGTGACTTTGATGAACCAGTGGCAGTAGCTTTGCAGTTGTATAGGGTTACTGCCTGGGGAAACAAGCGATGACATTTTGGACGAGCAGTGTCACATTCCAGTAATTATTTTTACAGGAGTACTGTTAAGCTTCTGTAGTGCTGGTTAAAAAAAACCCAACCAACCAAAAAAAACCAAAACCAAAAAACCCAAGGCTGAGAGTGCTGTACTTGTCTGGGCAGTGACTGGCTGCTGCTTCTTCCTCCAGATAGGTAAACAAAATCTGTTCTTGTGTTGATTGCTTGGACAAAGATGGCTATATAGCTAATCTCTGAAGGGAAAACCAACTTAAGTCTGAGAAAGTTGAGCAACAAGTATGCTTTGTTAATTTCTTAAAGTTTTTACTTTAGTCTCCCATTTTACAGTAAGACTTGGATTTTTAAAATTATTTTGTCTCTATTCCCACTGTGATTTATTATTAGGAAATATGTTAGGTTCATCCACAGAACATTTATGTTAGGTTCCTTAATGGGTCTGTTAATGTTATAAAGCTGATATAGCTGTGGGGTTTCAGTATTTCTGCATGCTTTCTGCTGCCAAATGTAGAAGTAAAATAATGTTTTGAGAGTATGTGAAAAGTCCTATGTAGCAGTTTCTGTGACTGCTACTCTGCTACTACTTAGCTGGCTTGTTTTTTTGTTTTTGTTTTTTTTCTTTGTGATGGAAAATTACCTGTTGGAGAGAGCCTGCTGACTGTGTTGAGTCTTCGTTTGGAAAAAGTTCTGTTCTTTTCTCTCCCTAACACTGGAATTTCTCAATCAGTCTGGCATATGGCAGTGTCTTGTCTGCTGGTATTTTTTTTTTGTAACTGAACGTAATTGCGGGTAGCGGGTTGATTTATAGTTTTGGGGTTCTGTGCTAACTAATGAAGAACCACTTGTAAGCAGTTCTTTTCTTCTTCAGTAATACTTTTTTGTTGTTGATGCTACTAAAATACTTGAAATAAATTATATTTCAGACTGTAACATTTTATGTTTCATTTTCAGTGGAAATGCTTACAGGCATAAAATTAAGCATGTGCATCTTTGGTGCTTCAGTGTTTAGTCTGCTATTGCCAATTGAATAGAACTCTATTGTACCGAATGTCCTGGTGCTTCAGTTTGCTACATTTAGGCACGTGGAACTGGGAGAGTATGGCCTGAGTTTTCAATGGGAGAAAGAACTGCAGAAACTGGAAAAAAGTTTGTAAAGAACCTGCTTTCCTGGAAATTGCCGCAAATAAGAATTCGGAGTACCCTTTCAGTGTCGTGTCTGCCCCTCTCAAGTTTAAATACTAAATAATGTGACGTGCTTTTAAAAAACCAAATGCCAAAGGAGTAAGGGAGTTCAAGTTTAGTTCAAGTCCTTTTATAGTCTATCCATGTAGATGCATATTGGCCCAAAAGCACTTTAGTTAAAATTCTTGCAAGTGGTGAAGAAGTCAGATGCACTGAGATGAAGGTGGTTACTTATGAGATGTATGGAGTTTGTCTTGGAGAGATTAATTAGAAAGTGTTTGGCTGCTTACTTTGTGAAGAAAAGATGTTCATATATAAATAATGATAATTCAGTTAATTTTTTTAATTTTCCCACAATATGATCAGAAGTTTTACTTTTTTTTAAAAAAAGCTTCCTTTTAGCAGCGTTGAGACACTGTCCATGTATATGCTTTGCTTCTAATTTATGATTTTAAAGTCATAATGTTAATTCATCTGAACAGGAAATTTAGAATAATCATGGAAATAACTTTCCAATGAGATAATGCAAATAATGTAATGTAAAGACTTGCATTTTGAAAGTGTTGGGTAGAATCATTGTTGACATTGTAGAGGTTTGGGGTTTTTTATTCTTGAGGTTGCTTATTTCTTTATTGACTTTTTAAAGCAAATGTTAATCAAGTATGCTCAGACTAATTAACATCTGCTCTGTTTCTGTGTCATTTTACTTCAACTTAAGCAAGGTCTGTATTATGAACGTGGCTGTTTGAACAGAAGAAATCCCCCCCACCCCAAGCAAGCATGATGATTTAATGGAAAGAAATTGACAGAAGAATTAGAAATATAGTGGATGTGCTAGAGCTAAGTTTGTGGATGTAAAGAAGAAAAAAGGTTTTAAGTCACGCTTCTTATCCAGTGACTTGACTTTTGGAAAAGTCATAGGATTTTATTACCATTTAATGTTCTTTGTGAGCACATTAGACAGATGAGGCTTATTTTATCCTTTGTTGCTGTCAGATGACAGGCAGCTCTTACTTCCTTCCATATTTGCTGTTAATTTTAATAAGATGTTGTTCATTTGGTGCACATTCTGTGATGCAACTTCATTAAAACGTTTCCCAGAGCATTCAACAAGCTGGAGTCCGAACAAACCTGCACTTCAGAAGCTCCAGTTGAAACTTCGATAATTACTTTTTTTTTAGCTTCTCATATTTGATTTTTGTAATCTTAAAAGTTTAGTAGATCATTAATGTGCTGTTTGTCTAAATAGATAATAATTTTTATCAGAACAGAGACAAAACTCCATTTTGGAACTCCACATTGGTTGTCTTCCCTCATTCTAATGAGCTGCCTCTTCCTGCTCTATGCAGAATCTCACGGTGATCTCAGTCTAATAAAGCACTTGAAGAAATACATGATTTTGCATGTGAGCCATCTTGTTGAAGGAAGTGTGCGTAGTTCATATGTATGCAAGTGCCTTTTGGGTTAGCTTCACTGTGAATGTGTTTTGTATTTGCTTCATGAAGCTTGTATGCGAAATACTTAATTTCACATGTGTTCTGATGTTAGTTACTAAATCTGATCAATTTTGAGATCACGGGGTGGAGTGGGTGGGTAGGGGGGTAAATAATGGGTGAGAAGTGTATTTAGCCTATTGTATTCGATCTCTCCTGTAGTGGCAACCTGCCACCTGTGTGGAAAGGCAGGCGTGTTGTTTTCCATATCTTTTGAAATACAGGCTGTGATGGTCTGCTTATGCTCAGGAGTTCTGCATTGTCTTGGAGAGTGCTGTGATCACCCTGTGGTTTCCAAGACCAGTGTGGGAAAGGAGACTATATTTTTTTTATCAAGTTTAATAAATTCTAGATTTTTCTGGACCATGTCAGCTGGGAAGACGGCTTTTTTTGAAAATAAATTCAGTTTCCTATCTTCCATATGTGATAAAGGAGTTACTACAGAACCCTTCCTGAAGAGGGATGTTTTCAAGCCTCAGTGAGAAAATGAACTTGTAATTTTGGAAAGTTTATTGCTGAAGCTTCCTCTTCCTCTTTTTCTTTTTTTTCTTTTAATCAGAGGAGTATCACTGAGAAATGTGTAGTTTGCTGATGTTGGTAACTTAAAATATACATGACTTCAAAACAGTAAAACTTGGGAATTGCTTTCTGTATAGAAGCTTATTACATATACTATTGAAATATTTATAGAACAACAGCTAATTAAGGGTTCAGTTTTATTTGTAGTATAGAGTGACAGAATATAGTATGAAGCACAGATTACTTCTCTTGTGAGTTTTGGGGAAGGTTGGTAGATTCCTGTCAAAACAGTGGTTAAAACGTAATCTTGTCCTTTCTTGTAGATGAAATATCACTAAATTGACAGTTTATCCGGTGAATGTAGGCTGTTGCCAAGTATGTTTCTTCTTTGACTGTTTACATTTTTCTGTCCCTTTCCAAAGTTGGACTTTTTTTATTTCTTTAGTTTGGGCAGGAGTTTTGAACTTTGAACTGTCATTTTGCTGGCTTAATGGTATTGCTAGACTACTTGTCCTGTCATTTTTTGACCACATAATGTATTTCTTCTTAACAAGGCCAAATGAATTTCAACTGAAATTTGTGTGATTTAATGATATTTTTTTTCTTCCTGTTTTCTTCCCATTTCACTTTCCATGCTTTGCTATAGAAAGCTTAATTTAAGCTTATTCAGTTTTTTGGTTTTTTTTATTTAGCATCTCATTTTGATAGCCTTTCTGTCATACTCTGAAATGGTATGACAAGTTCAGGATGGAAGTGATGTAAAAGAAAGAACAATTTTGTCTTCTCTCCCCCTGCCCCGCCCCCCCCTCCCTTTATCATACCTTCTCAAGATAGGTGGAAAACTGGAAAAGTAATTCTTACAGATTTTTGCAATCCTGCTTTGCATAGAAGCGTTTCGAGTGCTTTTAAAATAGTGATAAAATTGGAAAATAGCATTTCTAGAAGGATGCAAGGAAGATAAATGCTAGATATAAGTTGCATCAATTACATGGTTTAAACAGTTGTACCAGTATGGACAAAACACATTGACATGACTGACATGCTCAGCTGGATCATCTAAAGTTGTTGATAGTTGTTCAACGACTGTGTTTATGTGATCATGAGCTAATGGGGGGGCAGGGGGGGTGGAAGGCGGGCATGTATCCTTTCCATACCACTTTATTTCATGTTCTTTTTGGGAAGACAGAAGGTGGAAAGGTTGAAAGTTACTGTTCCTGCTCTCTTTAAATGCTTCTAGCAGTGCATCTTCTTACCCAGAGAATTAGTAACTGAACCTGCAGTTTTTAGGTTTGGTATTTACCTACGATAATTTCTTTGGCTCCAAGTTCCATTTCTTGGTGAATCATTAATCCCATTTCCTGGTACGTACTTGAGGAAGCCACCACGTCTTATTCTGAGGAAGCACACTGTTAATGATTGAGATTTTTTTAAAACTACTATTTTAGGCGGGATTTTGGTGGGTTTGTTTGGGGTTTTTTGTTGTCAGGGGGTGGGTGGGTGGATGGATGGTTTTTTTGTTGGTTTTTTTTTTCCCATGCAGAAAGTGCTATTGGCAGAGGTAGCATTTGTTTTGAAAGGGAAGTCTGATCTGAAGAGTGTTAGGAAGTTAGCTGGCTGTCTCTTCCTACAGGGTGTAGTGACAGCAAATCTAGATGGTTTGACATGGTCACAGTGGGTATCTGCCTGATAGTTTGTAAGGGTGAAAGCAGTGACTGGACAGTTGCATAATAAAGCCGGAGGCGTTAAAATATGTACTGTTTTGTAAGATAGTTGTGGGATGAGAAGCTGAGTTTAAGAAACAGTCTTATCTGTGGCCTTTAGATGACTGAGGATCTTTAGAACAGAAAGATAAGAAAATGCTGAGTATCCAGAGAGAAATTGTAGTCTTTTCTCTTTTAAGCAGTATTTAAATTAATTTCTGTGATAATGATGTAGGTAAGATTGGAACATATAGGTTGCTTAAAGGCTAGTACAGAATTGAGAGATTTCAATGCTTTGGGTAATAGAGGTGTTTATTTTCTCTTGTTAAAGATGGCATATTAAGAAAGAATGTGTAACTAATTGTCTCATTGCAGAATGGATATAGATTGTTTATGCAGAACAACTGGGTCGGTCTGTGATATAGGCTAAGATATAGTTTGCTAATTATTTCCTTATAGTAGGAAGTAGAGGAGAAAAATTCTTTTAAAGTGACTCCTTGAAGTTCTTAATCCCTACCTCTAGTCTTGCTGGTCTAAATCTTGTTAGGTACTTTTTCAGCATCATCCTTAAGTCCTTAAACTCTTGTAGTCTGTTGTGATTCCCTTAGTATCTCCTTTTGAAGCACTGTAGGAGATATAACTAGGTGATGTATGTTGCATCAGAAGATGAGATGTAATTGCCTGCCAATGAGAGACACAGTATGCAACTGCTAACAGGTAATCTCTCTTTAGCTGCAGTTCACATCTACAGTTTGTTTGAGGTAGTTTGAAATGTGTAAAAACTTACACTGTCACTTTTGTCACTCCAGTTTTAAAGTTGTATGTTTGAGTGCAGCCCCTATAGGGGGCTACAGGGCTTGACCTATATGAAATGATGTAACATTTGCTTTTGGCAGCTTAATACATATTTGTTGCCATAACTGATACTATTAGGAACTCTGTGGGCAGTGTCATAAGATGCTTCAGTTGAATAGTTAAGGACACTGACTTGTACAGTGTATGGGGATGATTGGGTCTTTGGTATTTTTTGTACCTCCCAGCTCTTCTAGATTGTGCAGTGTCTAGATTGGGAGGATGGGTGTTGTTTGTTTTGTTCAAGTTTCTTAAGTTCTTGTTGTTCAAGAATTGATCTTTAAAATGTAAAAAGCATGGACGATGCAGTATCCTCATGAAGGAGTGACTGAGGAAGGTGAATTATTTGTCTTTTTATTGAGGGATGCTGTCTAAATCTGAATGATGTCACATTGATCAGCAATATAGAAGAACATTCACTTTTGCTAGGGAGCAAAGTAGAAATAATTCCCAGATAAATTTGCAATTGTTGCAGGAGTTGAAGGAGTAAAGGCAGGAATTAAGGAGGCTATCAAACAACAAAGAGTACCAAAATAGAGGCGAGGTGATGTGGTTCTAAAGGGAAATTTACTTTCTATAGTGAACCAGTGGATTTCAAATGTAAAAATAAAACCACCAAGTAAAATTTGGTAATATTTAAGTGCACATACATCCTTTTATTTCAGTGAAAGTCATGTAGCTAGATCAGCAGATAGGCAACTTAGTAAGGGTAACCTGTAATGCAGACCTGATTATATGGTCCACATGTCACAGCCAAGCTTCAAATTTGGCCCTCATTGATAAATTTGGCAGGCCTATCAGACATTCCCCATGTGTGTCTTGTCCTTTTTATTGAGGTAAAGGGGAAAGGTAGTGTAGCTGTAATACTTGTTAGTAAGGAGTCTCTCAGGTTCCATTTCTGGTGGATTTATTGTCTTGAAATGTGAGAGCTGCATCCTTTGAAAAGAACTTTAGCCCAAAGTATTGAAGAATGTAACTGCAAAAGAAAATGCAAATCTGGATGTAGGCAGAGTAAGAAATAAATTGAGAAAAACATCATGAGGACAGGCAGGGGAAGAAATTATGCAAATAAACATGAAATGTGATGCTTATGGGAGGGGAACTGGCTATGTGGTTTCTTCATTAAGAATTTTGCACATTTTTTGTAAAGTTACAGATGTATATACTATACTATTCTGTAGGGGTTTTTATAGCTGAGCTCCCTAGAAATGCTGTACACTACAAAATGTGGGGAAATCCTACCCTGCTTTTTGTTTGCTTGTTTTCCTAGTTTTTTTCCTGTGTGCATTACCACACAAGAAAAAAACCCCTCCTGTCTTTACTTCTATTGGATTGTTTTGAACTCTGTAGTATTACACATCTTGTTTTATATGGATTAAGTTATATGCAGGAAAACAGGATTAAGAATGAGGAAGAAAAAGTAGGAAGAAAAATAAATTGTTGCATATATCTATGTGCATGTATTATCAGAGTAAGTATGTGCATAGATAGGTTTTGACTGGAAATCTTTAGCTGTTCTGTTGAAGTGACAGTGTCTTAGTAATAATGTGTAGGAGTAGAATTTGGGATATTTGATACTGAGAAGAACATAGTTATTATTTTAGGGGCAAATCACAGTTATTGATATCAATACTTTAATATATTTGTGCTAATTAGTTTTTAGTGTATCTGTGCCTCTTAAAATCTGAAAGGGGAGGAGGGTAGCTTTGAAAATACAGTAAACCACTGAGAACTCAGTAAGCTCATTGTTAGAACATAGACACTTATACAGTTATAAAAATATTTTTTTAAAAAAAGTTGTTTTATAAAATAGTTTCTTGCACTTTACCTGCTGGCTTTTCAATTTGGTAGATAACATCTGAACTCCAGCAGAGTTTTATAATCCCCACGTGCTTAAATATACTAAATGTTCTTTTTCCATTAAGGTTAATGTTCGTGAAGAAATTGAAGAGTTTTTTCCAAGAATGTGGAAGATAAATCAAGATAAAAGAAGGCTAATGAAAAGTATTAAAGATCAGAAAATTAAAATTGAATGGGGGAAAAAATTGAACAGAAGATTGGTCAGATAGAAGCACTTGAATATTTTTTTAAGGCTATAATGAATTGTTTGAATTGGGGAAGAATACACGAAGTATGAAAAATGAAAAACTCAATGAAGAATGAAGAAAAGTAGAAAGCAAGAGTGAAGTAGAATTAAAAGAATCTGGAAGAATGAATGGGTCCTAGGTTAAGTAAATGTATGGTTTATGTTCCAGTGTCTGTATGATCAAGTTGTAGATGAATTTGCATGATTACTTAGTTAATAGAGTATTGGTGATCTGGTTCAAGCAGGGACCTATTTGAGGAAAGCATACAATATTAACAGTGGGTTAGCAAAATGAAATTTGTTTTGGAGGGTATTACCTAACCATTTGTTTTTCAGGAGCAATCAATATTATAGAATTACTGTATTTTAAATGTTAGGAGTTAGGCATTTATACAACCAATACCATTTTTAATACTGTCTTTTTTGTTAGGAGTCTCGCTCCCAGTCTAAATCTCCAGCTGGGAGTCCTGCTCGTGTAAAATCGGAGAGCAGGTCAGGATCTCGCAGTCCATCGAGGGCTTCCAAACATTCTGAATCGCACTCTAGGTCAAGATCAAAGTCAAGGTATGTCCAGACAGTTGTTCATGTTAATTCAGCGTTGCTACTTATGCCTGTTCTTCTGGTACATTGGCAAGATTTCTTTTCCCCTTGTTCTAAAAAATCATAAACCTTCTGGTATTAACAGGGCTATGTTAATTTGCACGTTAGTGATTACACAGTTGGGCATAGTTGGGGAAAGATTCCATGAGTAATAAAGCATGGGTATGAATAGAGAAGGCAATATAAATAGATGAAGTAATGTAGAAATCACAACTAAAATTTGTAGATATATTTTCCAGGAGAGAAGAGATTGCATCTCAGTTCTGTAAAAGTTCCTGCCTTCTTCCCCAAAAATCTCAGGAGGGGACATGACTCTTGTGTGGACCTCTTCTTTAGGGGAGAAAAAAGAAAAAGTCAAGTGAGAACTGCAGCAAAGGTAGTCTGGGTTAGATAAAAGAAGTAAGCTCTATAACTGTTGGAAATTTTGGAAGGCGCTACTTGGGGAAGTAGTTGACATTGCCTCATTGGAGGCTTTAAAAACAAAATCTGAAAACTGGCTTAAATTGAGCATGGATAGCTTCTTGATTTAGGGTAGCTCTAAGATTGAAATTCATTTTTTGATGCTGCATGTGTCCTTTTCTAGCCCAAGCGTGTGTATAGAGAGGCAAATTTTGTAGCTCTCAGTTCTGAGAAAGCTTGCTCAGAACAGAGGAAGAATGTCTTTTGTGTCTTTTGTCTAAATAGGTTGTAAATGTTACCTGGCTTATACTACCCATCTTCTCTCTTTCCCTTGTACCGTTGTACTGGTGAAAATGGGGAGAGCTACTGAATCCATTCATGAATGGAGAGAGAAACCAGAAAACAGCATTTGTAGCTTTGGAGCGGAAAGAGGAATTACATAGTATTATGTTCCTGCTCCCTGGTTCTTGGGAGAGATCAGTTACCCATCTTCCCTATCTATACACTTTATACCAGGGCAGCTGATAAAGAGTTACATACTCTGAATTCCCAAAGTTCAGCCAAATGTTATAGCTTCTCTTCTTGCAGTGTAGCCAGAAAATTAACTACTAACTGTTGTTAGGATATAATGTCCATATGAAATCATGCAACTTTGTGATGATGCTGGTTAAAAACTGAGTTTATCATTGGCTAGATATCTGCAAAGAAATGCTTGAGGAGTTAAGCAGGGGTATTTTTCGTCTTGAATAATTTTCAAACCTAGGTGAACTTCATTTGTAGATGCTGCAGCATCTTTCAATTTTTCAGCCAAGACAGTTTTTTAGTGTTGCATATCTGGTTTCTCTATTATTCTGCCAGTGTTAGTTACAAGTGCAGCCAAGCTGATAGAAGTTTAAACTTCGAACTTCCCAAAAACTGTTGTGAATATAATTCTCTTTGTATGCCAGAAGTACTGTCACAGTTAAAAACGCTACTGAGTAGGTTAAGAGATCCACACAGTCTTTAGATGTGCAAAGTGGAAGAGACTTAACTATTTTAATTTTGGAGAGCCTCAAATAAAATAATAAAAAAAAGATTTTTCTCTAGGAAGTGTAAGGCTTACAATTCAATATATCATGTGTATTTGACCTAACTAAAAGCTTTCTCTTTGTTGAAGATCCAGGTCCAGAAGACATTCGCACAGACGTTACACTCGTTCCAGATCCCATTCCCATTCTCATTCCCATAGGAGACGTTCTCGAAGCAGATCGTACACGCCAGAATACCGTCGTCGAAGGAGCCGTAGTCATTCTCCAATGTCCAACAGGAGAAGGCACACTGGCAGCAGAGTATGTCATGTTCATCAAGGCTGAGTATCAACAAAACAATTCCTTACATCAGTGTAGTCTAGGTTACCTGCAGGCTGAATTTGACCTTCTGTTTTGTCACTGCATATGGAAGTTTGGGGCAGGGGTGGGAACAGCAATCTCTGTCCTTAGAGCTGGGCATTTATTTCTTGGGCCTGCAACTGGCAGGGCAGTTGTAGAAATTCTTTGGAAACCATACCATTACAATACGTGCAGGTAGGGTGACACCTGCTTCTGTCTATCTGCTCTAAGAAGCTGAACCCTTCTGATCTTTTTGTTACAGTTCCAAATATATGTACCCTTCACAAAAACATGATCTTCCTTGTGCATGCTTGCAACCTGACAGTATTGGTAAGATTGACTATAGGAGCCAAAGAAGAAAACTCTCAAGTGTTTATTTGCTCATACAGCCCATTATGTTGAAGGTTGTTTGTGATTGTGTGAGTTTATACCGTAGACTAATGAATTTGGTTTAACTAGAAGTGAACCCATGTGTTATTAGCTAACGTGTAAATCTTAATAGACTAGAAAACTTCCGTTATGATAAGGATCAGTAAGCCTCTCGAAATGTAGATGAGAAGTATCTCTGTATGGACAGGAGGAAGTATAGGTACACCAACCAAGATCGAAGATACTAATCTTATGTTATTTTGAGAGATTTCTGCCAATGGCCGCCTTTATAATGTTTCAGTGCCTTAGCTTCTGGTTCCATGTCACTTCAGGCTGATCTATATGAGTGCGGTTATACACAGGTCTGCCTCTTACTTGATGAGGGCTGTGGTACTTTTCCAGTCCTTCTAGTTTTAGTCTGGTTTAGTTTCTCTGAATCTTTTACTAATCCTGTCAAAAAGGATATAGTTTTTTAGCAGGCTTACCTTGGTGAAGCATCTCACCGGGACCAGATAATACCAGTGTGAGGGAGAAGACAAGACTGTGTAGAAAAGGGCAGGACTACAGCAGTGCTAACGTACAGTGGCTTAAGCTGTTGTGAAGCAACGTTTGTAGTTACACTTCCTGTGGGTTGTTGCCAGTGTGTAATCATGGTGTAGTAAATATGAATCTAATGTCTTGAAAAATTGGCAGGAATAACTGAACTTAAGAAGGGTTAGCAGATTTCCTGGTGAAAGATGAATAAATCTGCTTTACTGCTTTAGGAAACACTAGAATATTTTGCTCTGTGAAGAAGTCTTTTTGCCTTGGAAATGACTCTGTGAAACATGAAACTTGTTTTCACAGTGAATTTCACATTAATTCTAAGGAGTAGTTCTAGTAGCATCAAGATGAAACTCAAATCAACCAGATGTGAATCCCCTAAATAGCAAGGTCCTAAAGACACCACGAAAATTTCTAGCAATTTTGCCACTTCTGATCTTATAGAGAGAGCTTGCATACTGTGTTGATGGGAGGCAGTACAAGATCCTAATGTAAAAGATGTCTTGTAGTCCTCCACAGTCACTTTAGTTCTTCCAGTTGTGATGTAACCGTCACTTGTTGCTTAGGGTACACAGACTGATTCTGAGTGCTTCTCTTGCCTCAGAAAAGGTAATAGGGTTTAAGTGTAAGGGGGATGTAAAAAATAGACAGTACTGGTATGTACTGTATGTAGGGACTTGTCCAAACAATGATTTAAATGACAGATACTTCATTAGACTCACAAGAGTTTCAGTAATAAGAGGAGTATAGCTGTTAATGCCGCTGAATTATCAGATAGATGGAAATACGGAGTAAAAAAGAAACCTAAAGCTGTATAATTAAAGCTTTCAAATGACAAACTGCCAGGTTTTGTTGTGCTCTTCAGCTGTAATAAGGAGCTGTTGAAGATTCATGTCTTAAAAGAAAAGTTTGAACTTTGACAAATGGAAAGAAAGAAACTTCAAGTATGATTAGTTTGGGCATCTTATTTTCACAATGGATTCCTGCACAAAAGCACTGAACCAAAAAACACAACCAAAGATCTAAACCTGTTCATTCTTCAAGTCAGGCTGAGAGGCACGGTCTGAGACATAAATTACTGTACATCAGTGGATTTGAAAACCTGAAACTGAAATATAAATTTTAACTCTGTCAACTTCCGGTTGTTATTGTAGCAGAAACGTTAAATCCCTATGCCTCTTGCTGGTGTTTTTAAATTGCTGCATCTAGTGTAACAGGTGCCAGAAGCTTAACTGAAAAAAATGTTAACTTTGATCAAAATAATTCTTACAGTGGAGTTGATGTTAGATTAACTCTCTGGCATGCAGAGAAACTTTGAACCTCATAGAGAAATTGTACAATTTCATATTTGACTTCCTGTAGTTGAAGTGAAATGTATTAAGTAGATCTGTATCGCATAGATAGAGAATCAAGAGTCTTGCTGTAGAAAAGTGCCTGTGCTTTTGGATTACAGTTTCACAGAACTGGCCTTCAACAGTTGTTACTATCTAGATGAAAGAAGCAAGTGATTTTTCATCCAGTTTACCAGTGAAAAGAGATAAACTTTCAAATGTAAATATTAACTTTCAGTACAGTTGGATAGTAAGTGTTGAGGGGGGAAGAAGTTTTGGTAGAAGCTAAATTATAGTTCAGCTCTCTGTGCTTAGGAGCTCAAATGCGTTTAGTGTGTGCAGCTGGAGGCAGCATGCAAGTTTTCAGTACCGGTGGTGACAGTGCAAAAAGGCTGAAAGAGTGGGAGTTCAGGCTGCCTGACCTTTCTTAGCATGGACTTGTATGTCATGTCTGTACCTTATTGGTGATTCGAGTACAAAATTCTGATAAAATGATTTCTCTTATTTTATAGCTTTTCTCTTATTCTATAGCTTTTCAGAATACTTAATTTTTATCAACTGAGTTTTTTACCAACATGAGAAGTTTCTCTTTTTTCAAAAATAAAATTAATGGAAGTAGTGACTTTTTGAAAATATCGTAAAATCAGAGTAACTGTTGAAGTGTTAAGCTTTATAATAAGGTTTCATTTTCTTCAGATTAAAAACCTCTGGGAATTGAGAAATTTTGATGTAAGAATGTATAACTTGTTTTTTTTATAAACTTAATTGGAGTTGAACATTTGTCTTACCAGGCTAATCCAGATCCTAATACATGTCTTGGAGTGTTTGGTCTCAGTCTGTATACTACTGAGAGAGACTTGCGTGAAGTCTTCTCCCGTTACGGACCTTTGACTGGTGTCAATGTGGTTTATGATCAGCGGACTGGACGATCAAGAGGATTTGCTTTCGTGTATTTTGAGAGAATTGATGATTCTAAAGAGGTAAAGTTGTGCTTTACTGCTTTAACAGGTGTGCCCCCTGTGCATGGTCTTCATTAATATCTGGGGGTGGCAGGGATAGAGGGGACGTTTTTCACTTGTGTATTCACTAGTAGGTTCTGATGGTGAGATTAATTTAAAGTTTTGTTGAAACAACATGGCACTTCTAAACAAATGAAGCATTTTAGTTCAATGTTCAATGCTTAGGCAAATTTTGAACATGAGCTGTCTGTATTGAATCACTAATGAGCATTTGCTTTGATTTTAGTCTGT
Source organism: Falco biarmicus (assembly GCF_023638135.1). NCBI lineage: Eukaryota > Metazoa > Chordata > Aves > Falconiformes > Falconidae > Falco > Falco biarmicus. Next base: position 1,740,525 of record NC_079291.1, on the reverse strand, counting down.
TACTTCAAAATGAAAGTAAATCTTTAGAGAGGTGCAGAAGCTTCCTAGTATTTTTGAATAGTTAATTTTCAAAATATTTTGAAGTAGTTTTCTGTATCTAGATTCTCTTTACTTTCCATTTTCTTCTCTGCAAGTATGTCATCATGCACTTGAAAAATAGTGGGTTTGTCTTGATTTGTGCCTTGGTCAGTGATGTTGCTAATTATGTGGATAGCTGTTCATAGCTGTGCTGAGTTGTTAGTACAATTGATCTGTACAGAAGGAATCGAAGAATATGAACAGCAGCCTGTGTTATGGTTCACCACAGTAAGCAGTACTTTTTTTTTACCTGTGTAGGGTTAATGTAAGCTTTAGAATGTTCGCTGAAATTTGAAGGTGAAATTGCTATTAAAAGTAAAGGCAAATCCATTTTTCAAAAAATTTTTTTCTTTAAGCTTTCACTGTGAGATTAGCTCTTGGACAAACTGAGTCACAGAATTCAACCATCTTGTTACGGATTAACAACCTTGGGCAGATGTTTTAGATTTGCTGTTTGATTTTTGCTTACATTTGTTAAGTGTATTCATAATGCTTGGATATGACTTTTCTCACTTAGCACTGGAGGGAGGGAGGGTGACAGCTGTGGAATCTACTATCAGTAGCTGAAAAATGAGAACTCTGATGCTAGTTGATGACTTTTTTTAATGAAAAAATGTTTTGTGGATGACTTGGTTGAACTAGACTCAGTTCTGATCTTTGATTTCTGGTACGATCCAACAGAGAATCAGCTTATGGGAAGAGTAGGATTTGTAGATGTATATATGTGTGGGTGTTGTAGGTAGTAGGGGTAAGTAAGAGGACATAAAACTTCCTTTAGTGTCCCTTCTGTATTTTCCCCACTATCACTTGGACAGGCTGAGAGAGGAGTTGGTGGGGTGGATAGCTGTATATCCATGTTTAGTGGCCTACTATCTTCTAACTTTTAACCCTGTATTTTTTTGCACTCTTGAGTGCAGTGGCATTTTGAAAATGTGACTCTCTTGTAGAACATTCAACATCCAAAATACTTGCACAGTTATTTGTTACATTCATGTGCCAGTTTTGTCTATTTTACAGCTTCATATGTCTATAGAAGTAGAGTTTTTCCTAGTTGCCATGGGCAATGGTCATGCATGACACCATGCATTTCTTAAAATGTTCTGTGTAAATAGCATGAATTAATTGGTTTGGTATAAAGCTGTTTTGGCAGATACTACAAAACCAGAATGCAGAGAAAAAGATGGGGTATTACTTGTGGTCAGAAATACAGAAATTAAGATGAGCACCTTAAACAGGAGCTGAAATAATTGGGAATGTAATTAAACGCATTTTTTTATTCCCCAGTGGACTAGTGCATGAAGAGGGGGAAAGGATGCAAACCCTCCCAGCGCTTGGAATTTACATAACTGAAATACTTTGGCAGAAAGGACAGGAGAAGAACTTTTTCATTTGACTTATTTTATGGGCCTTCAGGACAGATTTAAAGATGGCACTAAGTGGCAGCTAGTGTACAAAAAGGGGATAGAGCTATAGCTGTGAAACTCTGTGACAGGCCCTGTAGGAAAACAGTGAAGGACATGGAGTAATTCTCTGAATGGAAGATAAAATCTGAGAAGTTCAGTATGCATAAAAGCAATGACACTTGAATTACTTTTGTTCTGAGTAAATCCCTCTCCTCTTAAAAAAACAAACCAAAAACCTAAAAAACCCCAACCAAACATCCAACACCCTAAGCATCTGAATAAAGAGAATATAAAACTGTAGATAAGATGCTGAACTGCCTTCCAGCCCTTTTAAAGCAGTCGTAGGTGGATTAAATATGTGCAGAATTCCAAAGAAAAATGAGGATTTCTAGTGATCTTCACTGTTGTTCTTCAAAGAGAGGCAACACAGGGAAGTCTTTCAGCTGATGTGCTCTCAAGCACTAGTAATATTAAGACTTGACTCCAAATGAATTGTTAGTAGTTTAAACTCATAACTTGGCCTAAGATAGATCAGTGTGCTATTGTGTGGATTCTGTTGTGGCTGAAATCCCTCCAAGATCTTTGTTGTAGCTGGTTACCTTTCTTACAAATTGGATCAATTATTGAGCTGGTTAAAATGTTGCTGAGCGTCAAGATTCTGAAACAAAGTGATGCAATGTTTCTAGTTCCATAGGGTGGTGAAGACATTTTGAATTGTCAACTAGCTTGATGTTGCAGAAATCAGTAAGACAATGTAAACTAGTGTTTCTTAAAGGTGGTGCTTTGCAGTGTTCTAAAAACATCACAGGGGCAGTAGTAAAAGCTTTTCACCAGACTTTCAGAACTTCGTGTTGCTTACAACACCATTACAGCCTTGTCGTTAGCTGTTCACGATCATCCTGGCTATAAAGAGGAGCAGAGCTTCAGTGTTTGCTTACTAGTAGAGCAGCTGTCAGAGCATCACAGTACCTTCAGTCATTCCACCTTAAGAGGACTGGGAAAGAAATGCTGGATGAATGTATACATTCTAAAGATTTCATGTGGAACCTCTTCTACTCTGAAATTCTGTGGAGATTGAGATGAAACTTCATGGTCTGACAGAAGGTTCCTTCCCCATTAATGGTCTCATTGCAGTGGTCTAGCATTTGCAAGGTAGCACTTCACTAGATTGTTACATTCTGACCCATATCGAAGATGCTTCTGAACATGGTCTTTTAGTTCAAAGGGTGATGATAGCAGGCGGCAGATGTTGAGGACTGATGGATGGCTGTCCAGAAGACCTGAGGTTTTGCTGTGCTGATGTTTTTTGGTGTGCTTGCTCGAAGCCTATTTGAAAAGCTTATGTTTGTATCTACCTTTTTCTAGAAGAAAAGGTATTCTTTCTTACAGGTATAGTGGTTTTAAAATATTTTTTTTTTTTTTTTCCGCAAAGTTAGTGTTTTTTTAAAAAAACCAACAAAACACTAAGTAATACTTGGTATTACTTTTTTGCCTTGTGTGTTGCAGTATCTTATGTTGACTACCCTCTGCTAAGTCTTTAGAACCACACATGCAACACTGTGCAAAGGGCAAGATCTGTAAACATCTGTGGAGGACCCATTTCTCAAGATTGGAGTTCTGTTTTTTATGTAGTTCTCAGTATTGGCAACACTGGCACTGATCCAGTGTTGTAATACTGCAGTTTTGCGATATTTTTGCTGAATTACAGGATATTCACCTGCCTATCACAATAGGATTTTCTTCCTGTGTTTAGAGGAATGTAAAATTTTATGTACTAGAATATGAAAAAAAAAAAGAAAACAGTTGGGATGTGTGTGGAATCTCAGGGTTAATAATAAATTGAGAGGATTATGAGTGATAAGTGTTGGCTGTTCAAGGGTGATGATTCCTCCTACAGTTACCAGGGATTTCATGTGCCACTATTCGGCTTTTCAGTAACTCAGAATACTAATATTAGTTGTTTAAACCAAGGCTACTGTAATGTACTATGTGTCTATAGTAGCAAGAACTCATCTGAGAAGCATTGGCTACAGCAGCTGTTGGCAATACGGAAATTTTCTGTTTTCTAATGCTAGTTGTATACTCTTTGCAGTTTTGACCACCTTTCAGAACAGTTTTCTGAAGTAGTGTTTATTAGCAGTAAAGACAAACTTTATATAGACAAACTGAATTATTAATTCAGTTGGCAAAGACCAGAATAATAACAGGATTTGTCATTCTGTTTTGTAAGACGCTTAATCTGTGGTGCAAGCAGACCAGCTTAGGAATGTCATTATTGACCAAAACTTCTCCCATAGCTTGTTGAAGAAATGCTTTAAGTATTGTTTGTGGTATCAAAAGGGGACCCTTGATATACCATAACAGAATGCAAGAAGGTCTCAAGTGTTTGCAATTACAAGTTGCAGACTCTGGAGACTCTGAAATACCATGAAATTGCTAATACTTGCAGAAACATATCCAGTTACCCATTCTGGTTTTCTAAAATCCTGTATTTCTTGACTCTTACTAAACTCTTTGAAGTATGCTTTAAACATAATATAATTAATAGATGTTTAAGATCATAAAATTAGATATTTAAAAATTATCACTGACTATTCTAATAGTAATTCAAAAAACAAAGCCTCAAACTAGACAATATAAATCCACTTTTGTTCAGACAGCAGTAAGTGTAAAAAGCTGTGTTTCTTATTTTCTTTCTTCATCCCATCAGATTATTTTTTTCCAGATGTCCTCATTAAATCCAGACCTGAACTTTAGTTAATACAGGGAGGAGAAAAGCTAACCTATTATGACTGTTCATACCATGCTGTACCTGTGATACAGTAGAGGTGCTGTTTTATTGGTGGTGTTAAATGCAATATGGGAAGGACTTCAGGTAAAAAAAAAAAAAAAAAAGCAAGAACCCCCCAAAAAACCCACAGCAAACAAAAAAAGACAGTATCTTACACAGTTATTTTTAAATCATGAAAATACACTCTCGGAATGAGTCCCAGCATATATTGTGTTTAACTATTCAAGTATTCAGTCTGTACATCACTAACTTTGTAGTGATGTCACATTATTGAAGTAATTCAAAGCAGTTAGATGCAGTTGAAGTGAAAGCTTGATCTTTTGTTCAACACCAATGGTGTCTTGAACTCCATAGTAGAAAGGTAAAGCGGCTGTGATACCAGCTTTGCCCAGTCAAGTTCTCTCTCTCCCTTCTCCCCACTTCCTCCCCACACCCTTCTCCAATGACCTGTTTCCTTGTCCAGGCTGCTGTGTGTGGCGTTATCCAGACTGAAAGATCATTTTTTTTCAGTGAATTCTTGATTGCTTAACAAATATCAGTCACCTGTGCAGGTGTGTGCATATAACTAAAAGTTCAGTGTTTCAAAACTTCCTTTACCTAAATGCCAATACATGTATAAAACACCACATACTGTAATAAATATCAAATTAAATTGGAATCTGTTAAATGTAATGCTTCCTTTCTGTTTTTGGCACTGGAGGCCATGATCCTGTAGTTTGGGAGCTGCTCATTTTGTCAAACTAACACCTTACAGATAATAATTTGAAGGAGGTTTTGTTATTATGAATGGGCTGCTGTAGGTTAAAACCTGTAATCTAAGATTGAAATATTACCGGTGCTATTCCTGATCCTCATTTTCTATTTTCTGACTGCAAACATACAGATGTATATTCTGGACTACAAAGTCTTATTTTCCGCAGCATTTGCAACCAAAAGTAATAGTACATGTTTGTAGGGATCCCGTTTGCTTGCCTGCTCACTGTTACCTTGCAAAATCCGTGCAAGTCCTTCGACAACATTCAGGTATTTGGAAGAAGATCCACGCTGAAATAAAAATGGACTGTTGATAGTTAAAGGCTCCTAAAGGGGTAATACCTGTCTTAAACCCCAATATAATTTGATTTTTCCCTTTAAAATGTTTCATTTGATGGTCTGGAAAATACACTTCTCTTTCTTAAACGGTGTTTGAGAATGTCTTTACATGGTTAGAGTGAAAGTGCAATTTTTCTTTTACATTAAATGTTCTTAACATTGGTGCATACCCAAAATCAGCAAGAAAAGTGAATTTAAATGTTTTAACATTAGTCTAATAAAATTGTATAATCCAAAACCGGTTCATAACAAAACACAGACGTGTCAGTAATTAGAAGCACCAGTAGTTTTTTACAGCCTTTGTACAAAGTAAATACTTTTGTATCACTTGTCTGAAACAGGTTTTCAAATAGTGCTTTGGATCCTATTGCAGCAGTCCTTAGGTAATAATGCCAGCTTAGGTACTGTGTTTCAAAGACTTGAGGTGTGGTCATTAGAAATGATGCAAAGAATTTGAAAACCTCTTTGGAAGGACCTCCCAGTTGCTACTGTCCAAATGTGAGTGATACAAACTATCAATTGCTGTTGGATTCATAATGGCTTATTGTAGATTGCAACTTCTCTGTATTTAGGGAATGCAGTCAAAACTGTAAAAGGCTTTCTTATGTTTGTATATGTAATAAAGATTGTGATTATTTAATTTTTTTTTTTACTTGGCAGTTATTGTTGGCAGCTAAGCTAAGAAAATTAAAGTTTTAATTAAAATTAAAGTAGGTCGTTAAACGTTGTGACCAGGGTATCAGAGTTTCTTGCAGACTGACAACTGTGAACTGATCTTTATCCACTGAAATGTAACATGTTTCTTGGTACTTCCAAGACAGACAATCAAGTCTCAAAATTAACTCTTCATCTGTCTTGCTGGTATGTTGCTCTTCGCTGTACTACCCCAATGTCAAAGAACTCTTCCTCTTAGAGGTGTTTGTTCTTTTCACTAAATAAAACACGTGCCAGGTGTCCTAGTTTTGAGGTGGCTTCTTGTCAGCTGAGTTTATTACTCTGCAAGTTGTTGATTGGATGTAAAAATGCCAAGAAGCAGAAAATTCCTTACTTTTCAAGATAACGTGCATATTGCTGCATTTCCAGAAAGGTGGTTTTCATCATGAAGCTGATTTTTCAGCCAGCTATTTGCAGCCTTCATTTTTAGGTTTGTGCACACATACATTCCTAGGATGTGTGCACAGATTTATTTTAATCTAGATCATCCTTGTGGAAGAGGACTTTAAAAAAAAAAGAAAAAAAAAGTCCCTAGGCTAGGAAACTGAGGCAAGGAAACTAAAGCTAACGATCGTGGTTTATCCACAAAACGTACTTTAGTGGATTTTTAAAGATCTGAAATGCTGTTTGACTCTGCCTTGCAGTAAGGTAAATAGTTCTGGTTTTGTCTGGGGACAGAACTCACTAGGTGGCGATGTGGCATAGCTACAAACAGCATTATTAAAACAGACTAAGTGTAGTTAAATAGGTTAGCGATCATTTATTCGCTTCCAGTTTGGGCACATCACAGTTAAATCAGGCAGGTGTCAGGTTTTTGTTTCCTCCTCTATAACATGTATATTCAATAAGTTTCTTGTTAAAGATATGCAAAAAGTTATATTTCTGAGTAGTATCGTTTCATTATTAGGAAAAAAAAAATGCTCTGGTTGAGGTACCTTCATGTTTTGAGGTTGTGTATTGTTCCTCACAGTTAAATAATAGCAAAGTGGTTGTGTTCTTTTAACTCAAGATTCTTAACAGTGTCTCTTCTCCACAGGTGAAAAACAAAAATAAGCTCTATTGGGCTAAGTGCTGTCCTTAGTGTCACAAATTAAGTGATGTGTACTAGTATTTGAGAGATCCTCGAACAGCAGATGAAAGGATTAAAGAAAAAAATTGCTTTCTGAATTGTAATGGTTTTTAAGTCTAGCGTTAACTGTTTGTTAAAATCCTATGGGTTTGTGGTTTTTTGGATTTGGGGGGATTTTAAAAGTTACTTTTGCGTTAATACAGTTCTCAAAAGTACGCTCTGCTCCTTTGAAAAGCCGTTTCGGTGATGCCGAGTGTGCGAAAGGCCATTCTGTTGATCCTCAAAGCGCAGAGCAGCGTGCGGGGCGGGGGGCTGCGGGGCGGGGGCAGGGCGCCTGCCCGCCCGGTGCAGCTTCCCCGAGCCGCGATTGCGAGCCGAGCGGGGAGGCAGGTTGTCATGAGGGAGCCATGGAGGCTGGGCCCGCCATTTTGCTGAGCTCTGCTGGAGCAGGCCCTTGTGAGGGAGATGGCAGGAGGCTGGGGGAGCGTGAAATGGCAGCCGGCGAGCAGCAGCCCCGCCATGTGCCCCCTCCAGGAAGCCACTTCGGCACAGCGTCCCAGTCCGCCCAGCCCCTCGGGGTCAGGGGACGGCAGGGAAGATGCCGTTTTCAGAAAAAGCTGGTTAGGCTTTCGCTTCACCTTTCTGGTGGGTGGAAGGCAAAGTCTAGGGAAAGTGGCTGTTGGTGGTTAGCACCCGGCTCTCCGAAGAAGGGCTGTGTGTCACGGTGCTCCGGCACCCCGGTGCGGTCCTGTAGCACCGTCGGCAAACGGGCCAGGGGACAGGGATGAGCCATTCGCCACAGCGGGGCACTAGTAACCAGCCTAACTAAAACAAACCCAGGGCTTGTGTTTCTGACGGAAAATAATGTGTTTTGTATGTAGCGTTCCAGTAGGATGCAGGTCTCACGTCCCTCTTCCCTGTCTGTCCTGCAGGCAATGGAGCATGCGAACGGCATGGAGCTGGATGGCAGGAGAATTCGGGTGGATTACTCCATCACCAAGAGAGCACATACACCCACCCCAGGCATTTACATGGGCAGGCCAACACAGTAAGGAGTTCCCTTCCTTCCTGTAATGGGACTAAAATGGTTTTAAACCGAATGCCTGGAGTCTGGTTGAAGAAACAGAGCCAAAGATAATTTTTTTGCATTAAGAGTTATGCCAATTGTATTTTATCACAAACTTATTAATATAAAGAACGTGCTATTATGGTTCACATATACTACTAAATCCTACTGTAGTTTATTGTGTTTATTGTATTGTAGTTTATTTATAAATAAATAAACAACTGAAGGAGTTCTTTTTAAAAATACATATCCAGCATGGTCTCTTAATGCACCCTTAGCTTACCAAAATACTAAGGTACCCATTTGCCTTTGATTTGGATGGGAATTAGGCTCAAATCTCTGGCAGGTTTTTCTGGTTTTTTTTGGTTTTGTTTTTTTTTTAAGGCGTTTTTCTTTTAATTGTTTCATTGTTAGATTGTTTCATGGCATAGTCTTAAGTGGCTAATTTACAATAACACGTTAAAAAAGCTTTTAAATAATTTAAATCAAGATGAAGAGTAGCTCTCTACAGTAATTTTTTTTGCTTTTTCCCTAATAGCAGTGGAGGAGGTGGTGGCGGTGGAGCAGGTCGTCGCCGTGACTCATATTATGATCGGGGGTATGACAGAGGATATGACAGATATGAAGAATATGACTACAGATACAGGTACCTAATTTTTATTTTATTTCTGTAGGAACAGTGGAGTTGTTGGAAAAACTGAAGAGCTAAGTGGCAAAAACTGTTACTCGGTTTGTAGCAAGATTCTGTATACATGCTTGCTATGTGTTAGGGTTTGTGGGATTAAAGTAGTCATAATCTTCGGTGTTAATGTAACTTGGTTATACAGTAAACAGTTGGGCAAGGGGTTAATTTTGCTACCTGAAGGAGGTGGAGCATGTACCCTACAAATGTGGTGGACAGATAGAAGTGAACTCGTTTTTCCATGCTGTATATAGAACCAGAGACAGCTGATAGACAGTGCTGTTTAAAAAGGAGTTATTTGTAGATGGGATTTTTAATGCTTGACATTTCATAACCATCTCACTGGTTTTAATGTTATCTAGTTTTAGAGAATGTTGTTCAACAAGAATTGTAGGCATCTAGAAAAGCACTTCATGTGTTTGCAGGGCTAGTGAGAGTTTATTAAATTCTTTGGGAATATCTTACAGTTTTAAATACAGCAAATAGAGAAATATAAAAGCGTTTTTTAAATAACTGTAAGCCATAGCCAAATAAAGCTGAAATCATTCATGCAGGCCAAGTCTTTCAGTGCTAAGGAAATGGTTCTGTTCTGTAGAAGCGATGTGAATAAGGCTGCTTTCATAATTGACGTTGTTGAGTTTCTTCTTTCCTTTTCTTTAAAGGAGACGATCACCATCGCCTTATTATAGTCGATACCGATCACGATCAAGATCCCGTTCCTATAGTCCAAGTAAGTAAATACAAGGGAATAAATACAATACGGGTGGCTTAAACCTTCTTGTTACTAGAATTAATTGATCAATGGAAATTCTGAATGGGAAAGCACAAAATCTGGGCACATTAAAGCTGAGGTGATGTGTGTACAGGTAGTTTACAGTAATTGTGTTGTCTTATTTTTTTCCAGGGCGCTACTGAAGATCAGAAGAGTTAAAAGTTGAAGATATGATTTTTAAATACAAAGTTCAGATCTTAGTTTCCCTACTGCTTTCCCTCCCATCCTCCCTTGTCCTCCATCCAGCTCTTTTACGAATCTTTGGTTCATTTAGAATATACATATCTTCAGTTGAAGTATTCCTGTTTTCCATCCCTCCTTATTGTAATACTCTTAAATATTGTAATTGTTGTAGTTTTTGTGTAGTAAAACATCTTAAGCAAAATGAAATAGAGAACCCAAAGTGCTGATAAGTTTTGGAAGTCATTCCTATTTTGTTTTTAAAACAATTGGACTCCTGACTAATCAGAAGAGAGCAATGATATTTTTAAAGCTTGCATGTCATATGTAGTATACACACTCAGATACTTCAGTATAAACCTGCATTTCCACGTAACTCGTTAACCTTTCTGTTAAAAAGTTTACCTATTACTTTGATAAACAAGTAATGACTTTGAGCCTTTTCTGTAATGACAAATTTACTTAGATAGTCATGAACCAGAATTTTTTTTTATTATTATTATTATTGTCAGGTAGTTGCTTTGAGTGTAGACTATTTGAGCTAGAGCAAAATTTGGTATTTGACTGACTGGGAAAATAGATCCTTGTACACTCAAAATTAATGCTGTGTTTTATAGATAAAGTTTCTGGATTGCTGCACAGTGGATAACATTTGAAGTTAAAACTAAAAATCCTGGGGGTTTTGTTTTACTTGTTGAATATTTCCCCTTAATCGGTGCAGGAGAGAAAATATTTATTGAACGTAGCAATTAGTTATATAATTTGCTGTTCACTTAAAAAAAAAAAACAAAACACTAAAACAAACAACAAATCCCACCAATTTTTTGGTATTGCAATAATGATTAAGCAAATTTTGTTTCCAGTCCTTTTTTGGAGTTTTGAAAGTATGGATGGAAAAACCCACAACTACATGTAAACCTTTTTTCCCCCTTAATAAAAGTTAATTCCACTGATAAGTGGTTTCTTGTCTTTTGTTCTGCAGTTGGTGTCACCTTGGAGTATAGGTTAAACAAGACTTAATATTGCTGTATGGATAATAAAGTCAGCATTTCTGTGTCTTCTCAGGAGCCTTATCTCCCCCGAGAATCAGCACGCAGTTCTGTGGGGTGGCTGAGCAGAGTGGGTAGCCCGGTTTTCTCTTGTGCCGCCTTTGGCACTTGCTGGAGTCACGGTGAGATGGTTAAAAGGAGAGAAACACTACTGACTTTGTTGAGATTTCTGGCACGTTCTGCACTCTGAAATAGCTCGCCATGTGGCTGGTTGAATGTTGATGTTGGCACAGCAAAAAGAACAGGACTACAAAGCCCACACAGCAAAAATCATTTCATCCTGATTGTCAGGGAATGCCACCAGAAGAGTTTGTCATAATTTTAAGAGGGCAAGCATATGAAACACAATTTTGTTAACTATTTGTGAATGTCAGAGCCAGGAACTATTAAAAATTAATTAAAAGAAAGATTAACACACATCCAACAATTCTTAAAAGCTTGATACAACGTACCAGGAGAAATTGGTGACAAAACAAGTTCTAACTTTCTGGCTGTTGTTCAATACTTTTATCCATTATTTTTCAGCCATAAATTGCAGTTAAACTCGTAATAAAAATTAAAGGATCTGAAACAAGTTAAATACCAGTAAAATCAGAGTTGGAAAGTTGCCTATTGGTGGTCCAGACAAATTAAGAAATATTAACAAAAATGTCCTAAAAACCACAGAGCCAAAGTCTCAACATGGAGAACTGTTGGTATTTTTAATTTTGGTTTTGTCCTTTCAAAATGAAGGAAAGCGCTGTGCAGAAATAGCGAGGCAACTGGATGCAAAAGCATGGGGAGACAGCTGCAGGGCTAATTTGGGGGATGTGTTTAGGCTCAGGGAATTATGGTGATGGCAGCGAGGGAGAGGTGGCTGCCGCTTGCCATTGTGGCATTTGTGGCCTGTAATTGCCAGGGGGTGAGGAGTCAGGTCTGTCAGCTGGGCCCTTCAGCAGGTCGGTTGCCTGGAAGCTAAAGCCAGGAAAGGAGGCTCTCGGTCCTCGTCTGGGAGATTGTTTCTTCCAACAGCTGGACCCATCAGCCTAACAGTCCCATTTGTCACGAGTCCGTACAAATTGTAAGTGGCGGCAGCGCTGTCTCAGCGTGGTGCATTTTGTGCTTCGTGTTGGCTGGTGTGATGCAGTCCACTTCAACGAGTGAAAGTGGTAGTTCTTACTGCGTTGGACATACTTGTACATGTATGTAATGTATTTGTTAGGCCTAAATGACTGTTTCTAAAACTGTCAGTCCCGAAAAGGGAAGGATAATTTGTAACCGTTTCCTCATTTGGGTAGGCAGCTTTTTTTTTTTTTTTTTTTTTTTTTTAACCCCAAGATCAGTTGGGCAGAGGTCTGCGTTAGCAGTTTTCTGTAACTTCTGTGGCTTGCGTTCTTTGCAAGGATGGGAGCCTTGTCTCTGTTGGAAAGGGATTTGGGAACACCGTTTATATAAGCTCCTGATCCTGTTTATGAAATGGAATAGCCTGGGTAACTCATACCGTGTCGCTAAACACAGCTAGTTAAACAGTTACACACTTCCTCTGGTAATTTTTGTGTTTTCTTGTGTTCTAGGTGAGGAATTTAAGCATAGTCAGAACTCTGATCGAATACTAAAGTTCTAAAACAATGTAAAAAAAAGTCAACCCAAGTAACAAAACCTGGGGTTAAGCTCATTGTATACTAGCACAAATTAAGTTTGCAGTTGGATTGTAGGGAATGTTTAAATGCTAACTGTATAGACAGACCTGATAGTTCATCTAGGTTTTCATGTAGCCTCAGTTCTAGGCCGAGGATATAGAATGCAAGGTAATACTTGCTCTTAAACATAGTGTGCTCCCAAATGTTTCAAAGTGGCTACAAGAAGTTCACAACAGCTGCTACGCGGGCTAGCCCGAGGCTCTGTAATGGAAAATTTGCACCCGGTGACAACAGCTAGAGGCATGCTGATTGCCACCTTGGGTCAGAGTAGCTTGTGAGTGTGTGCGTATAAAGATGATGTGCATACAGGGGAGTTTTGTCATTTGTCCTATATAACTGTACTTCACGCCTAATGACATTAAGCCCTCCGTCCTGCAGTACTTGCCAAAGCGTTTGGCTGGTGCTGTGTGGCACGGAAGAGCTGTGACCCAGGCAGCTAAAGAATGTTGCTGGAGAAGCAGCTCCTGTTGCGTGGCTTCACAAGGGACAGCAGTTGTGTACTTGCACCGCCGCACCACCCCTTACTGTCGCTCTACTCTGTTTAGCCGCGGCCGTCCTCAAACTAACGTGGACACTCTGGACCAGAGAAGGAAAATCTGGGATAAACTTTTTCTGTTGCTTCCTACAAGAGCAACGTTTTGGGTTGGGCAGGTGATGTGAACAAATTTTCCTGATGCAGGCAGTCAGCACGCTCGTCTTTGAAACCAGCAGTGTAAAGAACACGAAATGCAGGCTTGGGCCATGCCATCTGCAGCACCCACAGACATCATTCCTGGCATTGCTTACATTTTACTTCTGCATGAAGTATTTTGAGGAGGACTGCCTCTGTCTACAGACAGGTAAGGACTGTTAGGTTCAGCAGAGGAATGTGTTCTGGGGGTTTTTTTTATATTTCATACAGATCTGTAAATACAATACTTTGATCAAGTTTAGGTAAACAGCGGTTTCCCTTAAAAAGGTCAGTAGGGTGTCCAGACAGCACTAAAAATACCATCATCACGCATCCTAAGTTTGGGTTAAATTTGTTGTTAAACTGGAACAAACAAGCCTTAATACTTCTCTTTCTGTTTTGGATACACAAGCTAAAACATTCATTTAAAAAACTGGCAGATACACCAGTATCGTAGAAAAGGCTGTGAGGCGCTTACGTGGGTCTGGAATTTCATGAGGAAGTGAGGGACCACCTTACACAGAATCATGGTAGCAACTGAGGGTTACATCTTTGGTATGTAATAGCAGACAACTTTCACATTCAAATTAACCAAATTTATTCAGCAAAACATTAAAGATCATCTTTTTTAGCTAAAACCTGCAAACCTTCCTCTAAGTCAGCTCTTGAAGAACAAGTGGCTGTGGTAGAAATAAGTTTCCCACTGTGGAAAAGGCTAGCAGCGCTTCCTCTGTAAGATTACTGTTTAAGCCTAAAAAGTAGTTATTTCTCCATCGTCTGCTTTTTTTTAATCTTTTTTTCATTTGTTTTTGGTGAAGGTTCCAACTGTGAAGGTGTCTGGTACATTAGGGGTTGAGAATGGAGAGCCGTGGTCTCCAGGAACCAATACTGATGTAACTTCCACCAGGCTGATCTGTGATTCCGCCGTCATCCTCCTCCCAGTACTGATGAGGACCAGGATGCGTGTTCGCTGCACAGCATCTCAAATTCAGTAATTTTTGGTCTGCCAAAACTCCTAGGCTGAACTTTCTCAGTCCTGTAGTACGCTGAACACAGCATCAGCAGTAAACAGCACAGGCACTGGATAACCTTTCAAGATGCTTCAGCATCTTTGTCTTCTGAGATTTACTCCACAGGAAAGTACTGACGGAGAGCTCCTCGAGTTGCGTACAGATGCGTCACAGGAGCTTGCATGGGTCTTTAGTGGTTTGGGGGTTTTTTGCCCCCCATTTAAAGCAAATAAAAAGCCATGTGTAAACTCATTGGGGTAGAGCAATGGACGAGCGGTGTGCAGAGAACGGTGTTGCAGATCTCTAGATGAAGGAGCCATGGGCTGTTTGCACCGCTCTATGTTCCTCCTGCTCTCGGCACGGTGATTAGCCAGTCTTGTACCGGTTGGGTTTGTGAACCCAAGGTTATGAGAGAGATGCTTGTTTATAGTACTTCAGTTACTGTAAGCTGGTCCTCTCTGGTAGAAACCTTGTAAATTCATGGAGATAAAGAGAACCTGAAGGATGGCTAAAGGTAACTGATGTTTATAACCGATGTTAAGCTTTAATGACTTGCAGTGGCTCCACTATGTTTTATAGGTTCTGTGGAAGCAGCCCCAGCTCGCGCAGCAGTGCAGGAAAGAAGAACCACCAAACGTCCATTACTAAATCACTGTCGGTGATACCTGGCAACCCAGATCTTCACAAACATTGCGTAGTGTCAGATCTCACGGCAAATGCACCAAATGCCTCCATCGGGGAACACTGAACTGTTTGGTGGCTCTCGTGCGCTGCTGGCATATTTTGGCGTGATCTGGACTGTAGCAGGATGGTGACGGAACGGAGACCTTTGTCAGCAGCTGCTCTGCTGCTTGTCAACTTGCACAGTCTAATAATGTGCTTTCCTAATGCTCCTATTTCTCTTCTGCTCTTTGCTCCAGGTGTCATTTTCCCCCTTTCTCCCGGCCATACTGAATTCAGTGCAGGATTGGACAGGGAGGAGCAACATCTAGGGAACAAAAAGGGGATCTGGTTCACACTGAAATAATCCCAGATGCCACATCCCATGGTTACTTTACAGCGGAACTTCTCCTGGTTGAGGATCCTCACTTCCATCAGGAGCTGCCAATTTGGATTTCTACTTCGTGGTTTAACAGTATTGTGTAGTTAATGCTTAGAAGCTGGTTTCTTAAAAAAAACAGGAAAAAACCCAACAACAACAACAAAACAAAAAAACCCAACAAGATTTTAACAGTGCATCAAATACAACTTCAGTATGACTGAGTTATTTGTATAGTTCCACAGGGCATGAATACCTCTAACAGTTTTTCTTCCTTCAGAGCAATTAATAAAGTTCAGGGGAAAGTTAATTATAGGTAGTTGAGCTTCCCCCTAGCAGAATACTGACTTCAGCTGCTGTACGTAGCCACGTACGAGGCTGCTGCTCGGCGCCCCTTGTTCTCACTGGCTTTCTTCTGCCCCGGCTGCATGGTGTGGTGCACAGGACAGTGCACTGAATGCTCTGCTCTCCTTGGCCAGAAAAGAGAGGGGGGGAAAAAAGCAGAGATAACAGGTCCTAACCTGCATGTCACATTCCAAAGCCTTTCCTCCTGGTGTATCAGTGGACATCCGAATAGTGAAGATGTCAGCCTCATCCTGGTGGACCATGTCCAAAGGAACGTTCCAGCAGGCCTGCTGTCTCTAGAGCAGGTAAGGAAGAGTTACTTGCCGAGCTCAAGACTCGCTTCTCGCTTGTGGCGAGGTGTCCTTCATAAGTTCACAGCAAATACAAGTAATAATTAAAGCGGTGATGCCAAATCTTCTGCTTGGGCAGTGGTGGCAGCAGAAGTGACCGCGGCTGCCGCTGTGTGGCTGGGGTGGCCCTGGCTCTCCCAGTGCCTGATACCATCACATGAGCTGCTAGCACTCCAGGGAAAAGGTAGCAAGAGCAAAGCTTCGCTGAAAAACAAAAATCTAGTGCTGGGCTCACACTCACAGTGGAACACAAAGTGTAGGGATTTTTTTCTTGTCTTAAAATAAAACATCTTTTCAAAGTCTAGATTTCCAGACAGTCTTATATACAGTGTGTTTCATTTCTATCTACTAGAGGCTACAAAGGAACTCATGTGGCAACTCATCTGAGGATTTCATAGGAAGGGGACAAGAACAATAGATCTTCGCAATATAAAAAGGCAAAGCCTTATGGAAGTTAAGAACTGGACTACACAGGGATATAGCTGAGGATATTCCCTGGAAAGGGAAGCTCGTACTGGGATAGTCACCCGATGCGGTGGGAATGTAGGAGGTCTGGATTCCGTTCCTACCTCAGCCTGCATGGGTAACCTTGGACAGGATATTTAATCGCAGTTTTCCACGTATGAAGATGAGATTAACAAGCACGCTTCTTCCATCATTTTTTTTCATTTGGTCTGTTCCAGCTTTGGAAGGCAGTGGGTGATTTGTGAGTGGATCTATGAAAGATGGTCATACGACTTTATATAATTCTATGAATAATTTTAGAAAGTCTACACCAGTACTGACAGATGCAGAACACTCTAAGAGTGGCCACACGTGCACAGGGATGTCCTTAAGGTCTGCTCTATCTGGTCCCAAGCGGATGTTGCAGGAGAGGATGCGTTTTCAGAGTCCGGTTCTGGAATTAAAACACTAAGAGGTTTCTTCCTCTTGTGGACACAGACGGTGATGGGACAGGCAGCTTGCTTCAGCGTGGGGAAGGGGCTGAGCCCCATTTCTCAGCCCCTGCTTTCCCCACCCCCGCCATGACGTCCCCAGCCCGGTGCGGGGGGCTGCGCCCCTCCTTGCTCAGCACCCATGCCGTGCCTGCAAGCTGCACGTTGCAGGGCGGTTGGAAGCGCACACTCAAACGCCAAGAGTGTTTTAAAATATTATAGAATCCGTGTTTTAATATTGCCTTAAACTTCTGGGGTTTAGTGCAGCTTTGATGGTACCACGCAGTGAGATGAGCTCTCCCAAGCCAGAGAGACCTGGGATCTTTGCGACAGACACTGGTCACTTGAGGGGTGATAACCCCTGGCTGATAACCAGCAGCTGACTTTACACTCTGACCCACAACCTTCCCACCAGCAGCACCCAAGTGGGCTTGGACTCGCTCTCCCCTCGCCACCCCCCCTGCCCAGCTGCCTGCTGCCAGGCAGGGGTCTCTGGGCGGCTGCCACCCCCCTCTCCCAAGCTGGGGGGCTGCTGCTGCTGCTACGGGCAAGGCCTGGGGACTCCTTTTGCCCCCCAGCCCCGGGAGACTCAACACACCCTCCTATTTCGCAGCCTTCGCAGCCAAAACAGGGCTCGAGCACTTCTAGGCTGATAGCGCTCGTGCAGCTGAGCACGGACGGATGCCGGCCAGGAGCGCCCTGGGGACCCCCACCCTCTGCCCGGCTACTTGCAGGGGAAGGGGGAGCGTGAGCTGCAGCCCTGGGCCTGGCGGGGCCTCAGCAGCCCCTTCCCCAGCTCGGGGGCAGCTCCTGAGCCCACCCGCCCCAGACAGCTCCAGTGGCTGTCCCAGCGCGAAGGGCTGGGGGTAACTGGTACGAGTACGGGCTGTGGGAAGGGGTTGTTTAGGAAGCTCGGCCTGTGGCCACCGTATCTTGTGGTGCTACTTGTGCTCCTGATTTTTATTTCTTTTTAGATGGCTGGAGGAGTCCAGAGGTGAATGAATAAAAAAATCCACCTGTTCCTCACGAGGGTCCCCGGTGCCCAGCTCTGAGGAGGAGCACAGTGGAAGAGCCACCCCAGCATCTGTGTCTGCTTCTGCCTCCTGCCAGCCAGCCCCCTCCCCCTCCCCTCTGTGCTTAACCCTTGCCTTGCCCTACGCCACCTATCCATGCCTTCCAGTCTGCTACCTTCTCCTTTCCAGTTTGAGAAGGATATTTCTGTGTTGCGCCCATGAGGAAAAGCCAGCGGAGCCTTCTTCACCTGAGGCACAGCCGTGCTGCAGCACAGTGACCCTGCACGGCGGTGGGTGAGCCTGGGGGGCTCGGACCCCACACCTGAGCACCCCCAGGCTTTGCTGCCAGCCCCTCTGGGCTGTGTCCAGGTAAAACGCTAAGTGATGGTTGGGCATCTACTGGGTGTACCTCCAGGATGAGCGAAACCAAGGTGTCACCAGCTTTCCGTGCCCGTGTGCACCTCGGCTTCCTCCAAAACCAGAAACGCGGGTGTCTGCGGCCGGAGCCTGGGCTGGTGACACAGCCAGGTCAAACCCCGTTCAGAGGGGACACGTGAGACCCCGAGTCCTGGCTGGGGGAGAGGCAAGGACAGTGAAACCAGGAGGCTGATACCCAACTAGGATGTATTAAAACTTCAGGCTAGGAAAACTGGATGAAATCGTTCTACCTGAGATCCCAAACTACAAAAGGAAACTGCTTCTCTGGGGAAGAGTGGATTTCCAGCTACTCACAGAGAAGAAATCTTCATCACCTGTTGGAACAGCACAGCAAGGGATGCAGAGGCTAGCAGCCTGCTTCCTCACCTTCTTCTATGTGACTGTTGCAAGTCTTCTTTGACTAAGAATATAATGAACCAATTTAATTAACTAATGGATGCAGGTAGCTTGGAAATTGCTAGACCTATGAAGGACATGCCTGTTTTTTAAATGAACTCCCCACAGCAGGCAGATCCTTGCTTAATCGTTTCCTCCTTGAGCTTCTTCAAAATATTTTTCCACCATGGGCATTGTGCAGTTCTCCCTTGTTATAGTTCGTGCTGCAGCCACTAGTGTCCCATTTTCTGGGGAACTGTAAGCTGTGTAGGAAACAGGAAGGTGGCCGAGGCATCTCTAATGCATAGGAGGAGAGTTAGGAAGCAAAAATAATGAGAACCAACTAGACAACAGGACTGGAGTACTCAGGCTGGGCAAAGCGTGGAGGAACCAGCTAAATGAAGACTTAGCTACAGTTTGCTGCAAAACGGGCAGGTCAAAACTTACCTAAAAGCAAAATCTTTGTTTTCTAACCATGGACCTATCCCGCTGCAAGGGATCCTGAGCCCAAACCCCTTGGAGGAATGAGCAGAAGAGCTGATGGTTTTGCACTAACCTGCCTCAGAAGTGGGGATTCCCATGCAGAACCATACCTTGGAGGAGGTGGAGAACATTAACATCAGATTTGGAGCTTAACAGGGGAAGAAAGCCAATGTGAGAGAAGGTTTTTTTAATGAGATGGGCACCACAGAGACCTGGAGGAGACAGGTCTTCAGGCATCTTCCAGGCGTTGTCATGGAGAAGACTCCTACAGTAAGGCTCGAGATGAGGGGTAGGTTAATGACAAGTAGAAACTGTCGTGCCCTGCCCTTAGTGACATATGTCACTCAAGCACATTTCTTACTGCTCCACCGTGACATGAGCAGCAAAACCGTGGCTCCTTTCCCCTACCCTGTGGTCAGAACCTGCTGACGGTCCATAGCCCTCAGGACTCATCCTCCAGGCAGGATGCGGCCGGAGCAAGGTGGGGGGAGCAGGGCTGTGGTTTGGGTTACTGCCTGGCACTCTGTGTGTCACCGGGGGCAAGACCCCAGCTTTTGCCTGTTCGAGTAGGACCAAACTCGGCTCCAGCCCGGACCCAACCCCTCTGATCTTTTAAAACACATCTTTGTCTTCTTCTTGACCAGAACATCTGGTGATACCTATTGTTTTAAGGAAATGTTGATGGTGACTCCCTTTCTCCTGGAACAGATGCAGTTTCTGGACATTCCTGTGACAACTGTTAGTCTGTTGAAACAGAGATGCTGCAAAGGGAAGGAGGAAGAGGAGGATGGGAGCAGCAATGCATCCCACTACGCACTCCCTGGAGACAACTGCAGCTTCATCTGGCTCACTAGAGCGATAGACTGGCAAGTGTGGCAAAGCAGAACGTAGTATTTATTTATGTTCTCATTTTTAAACAGAACTGGTGAGGTTCATCCCATCCTCAGCAGAGGGGTTTTATTTATATAAAGGTACTTATTTATATGAAGTGTAGTAATCTTCTGAATGACAATGTTCAGTTCCAAGTCCACACTGCCTGGAGTAACCACTCTTGGCGAGTCATCTCACCTCTGCCTGTCCCTCCCCTGCCCTGAAAAAAGCACTGAACGGTATTTTTATACAACAAGCTTCCAAGGTGCTGTAGGTGTTGCCCTCTTTAAAAAAGCAGCTCAAGTTACCAAATAATATCCCCTCTGAGACAGCATCACTCTGTCTCTCCAGCCTGTGCTACCCTGAGGATGAGCTGGACTGGGTTAGCAGAGGGTGAGCGGAGCAGGTCTGATGGCTTCCCACCTCTGCGCTGCCTCCTGACCTCAGACACTGTTTTGTTCTGTGGCTTCTGCGCCCTGTCCAGCCACGGTGTTGCGTGATGTTAAGCAAGACTGCTGGCACAGCATTGAAAAGATCCCTGTTGTAAGTTATGTATTTTTACATGAATAAAACCCAGTCCCCATGTTAATTTTGGGGGGGCAGAAGAAGCTGAGAAGTGTCTCAGGAGTGCTCAGTGTGTTGTTTGAGTACTGTGAAGGTGCCGTTGCTTCCTTCACAAGTTTGGAAACACACTGTGGCTTGCAGGCGATTTGGATACAGGAGTTCCCCTTTAGTAGCACCATGGCAAAGCTGGCACACTCCTACAGGAAGGAACAAGGCGGCTCCAGAGAGGTAACGGGGATCGCTTACGAGCACAAAGTTCCTCCGGTGTTTGATGAACAGGAAAATTATGCATATCACAAGGACACTGTAAAAGATCTCTCCAGCTTCTGTACGAGCTTGCTCCCTTTTGGGGACTGCTCTGGGTGAATTTGCCTGCAACACCTCCTGCTTTCTTACCCCTTCTCCCCTTGTCCCGTAAAGCACACAGAGGGAAGGAGCTCAGGGATTGTCCCTGGAAGGACTGCTCTGGAAGCACCCTCGTGCCGGGCTTCCCGTTCACGTGGGACAGACCTGCAGCTAAAACCCTCCGGCGCCTGCTGTGTGCGCCGCGGTGGTCCCTGCCCCGCTCAGGAGGAGCATCTGGCTTCTGCCCCCTGCCCCCCCGGGTCACCCCGCCGCACGGTGCCGGGCGAGGAGCTGTGCTCCCCACCAGCTTGAGCTTGTGAGCCACCTTAGTGTGTCACCCCGTGGGCCACAGGCGATAAAATGATGGCTGTCCCCGGCAAAAGCTGCATCCCAGAGATGAAACCCACTCCCTTCCACAGCTTCTGGAGGAAAAAGTAACTCCCGGCTGCTGCTGCCGTTGCGGCACGCCACATGGGGAGGATAAGCACAACCCAGGGAGAGGGTGTCAGCATCTTTGCTTGAACCGAGAGCAGCTGTCGATGGATCCAGCCCTGGGCTTCACCACCCACCTGCCCCACCGGGACCAGTGAAATGGATACCGGGAGGTAACCAGCGTCTAAGAGCAGCGTCTCTGCTCGTCTCTGGCTGAGCCCCAAGCGTGGCAGAGAGGATTTCCACTTAAATACCTACCCGAACAGCTAAAATCATCCTCTGCGGCATGTGGAAACATAAACCTTTGTTTTCCCACCTGCTAAAGCCACCTGCTGTTGTCTCCTCCTGTTTTCTACTTTTAGCTCATTAGTTCCACCGCAACTACACTGTGCTGCCTCGCTGCCTTTTACTGAAGGCACGTCAGAGGCAACTAAATGCATCTGAGCAGCTGTTTGACCCGTTTGCTGCCGAAAAGCAGCGCAGATCAGCATCGAGTCCCTGCCGAACAACAGCCCCAGGGAAGAAGCAGCCCCAAAACTCTGACAGCTCCAAACGCTACCGAGGTCTTTTTGTCACAGTCTCATCTCTGACTTCTCCTGGGTGAGAAAGATGAGCCTCCGTGGCTGTAGTGATAATTTTATGAGTTGGCTTCTTAAATATCAGCATGACAACTGCTCGCGGAAGGGTGCTGCCAGCTTGCTTGCTTTATGGTGATACCCATGCAAAAACCTCCCGTAATCTTCTACTAATCACGAAGAATGCGAGTGGGACTCTGAAGAGCTACCCAAGAATTTCCAAAATCTCACCAGGTGCATTAGATCAGGCTTAACTGGGGAAGGCTCCACTGTGATTCCCCTCCTTTGCTGGGAAGGTGGTCTTCCTCTCTGACAAGAGGGAGCATTATCTAAATCAGTGTTGCCTTTACACGCAGAACAGAGTTCCCCCTTGGCAAAGATGGAAGAGAAAAAGTGTCATGTAGGAGAGACAGAGTTAGACAGGCAGGGCTTGCTGGTCGTCTGGGTGTGTGGCAAAAGCCGCATTGCATTCGTGAGCCTCAGCAATGGGAAGAATAGTGAATGTACCAGAAACAAAGAGACAAAGGAGGTGTAAGGAAGGAATTTCTTGTTGCTTTGCTAAACTGTACTGGAACATGGGCAGGGAGAGGGAAAAACAAGTTGCAGGGGTGAAGACGGCAGCGCAAATTGGAAAATTCAGAAGTCGTTCAGGTAGTTATGGATGAAACAGGAAAGCAAAAGGAAAAGAAAAGTATGCAGGGGACAGGGAACAGAAGAATCTGGAGAGCCACAGTTTGTGGAGACACGAAATTCTGGGACACACCAGGGAATGATCACATTGCAGTGAGAGCAGACGGTTGTGGAAATTTTGTGACTGCTGTCTACGGAGGAGAGTGGAACCGAGCAGGCTGAAGATGCAGAAGGTGTTATGCTTGCCCAAGAGGTCGCCTCTGGCAGTGGATGACACTACCTGGGGGTTTCTGCTTGATCCGCTTCCCACAACCAGTGCTAAGACTCCTCCTACTGCCCAGCCCTCGTCCCCTGTCTCGCTGCAGATCACCTCCTCGCCTCCAGCCGCAGTGAAGTTTCTTATTACAGAAAGTTGACGAGTCCATTTGTATGGTCTTTTGCTGAGTACAAAGTATTAACATTTGAATCGATAACCATGGAACTTGTAATGTTTCAAAACAGGAGAGAGATTTGCAGAGAGAAGGACTGTTTACAGTCCGAAAGGATTAGCTTATAATAACGAAGCAAAACTTGGGTTTCAGAGCGAGCTACAGAAATAGTCTTCTTTTCCTTCTTGCAACTAATAACATCGTTTTTCTTCTGGAGTCAGAGGACTCTTTACTTACTGAGTGAACAATATGGATTTTTCACTACTGCCCTCCTCCTTTTTTTCTTTCCTTTATGCTGGCATGACTTTGCTCTTCCTGTCAGACATCGGTTACTGCAAACCCGCAAAGATCTCATCTGCTTTTAACTTCCTCCTCTCGGCTCAGGGTCTGCACTGCTTCTTCTCCAGCCTAGTGCCAGCTTCTTGCCAGAAGCTGGCTCTGCTCTAGCTAGCGTCTGTCTGAGCTTGGGAGCCGGCTGACCCCAGCTTTTCCGTCATCGTCGGCTCCTCAAGCCCACAGCTGTTCCACCCAAACCTCTGGTGAGACGTTACCACCACTGGAGTCCTCCTCACAGGACATCGGTCATCAAACCAAGAGCTGTAAAACACCCGAGCGCTGTTTTTGAAGAACGATCCCCTCACAAGGTTGCTCAAGAGCGTTATATTGAACCGGCCTTTCACCGCCCCGCGGTGCTGCCTCTTCTCTGCCCCCTTCAAAGCCTGGGTTGAACACGTGGGGTTTCCCTAAGAGCATCAGCATCCGGCGAACCCCAACTTTCACCAAACCTGTTCTCAGAGGCAAGTGGGAGCCCTGCAGAGGGGGAAACCCACGGAGGCACGGGGCGTGTTCTCCCCTGCAGCTCGGTGCCTAAAGCACCATCTTAGTTGTGCTAATGGGAACAAGCGTCGCACCAGCCGCTGTGCGGGAAAGTCTAGAAGCTGGGTACGGGTGGAAGGCAGCGCCCTGCACAGGGGACCCCAGCACGAGTCGTCTGTAGAGATCCCAGTGAGAACTCGCGTTCTGGCTTCACCCTTCAGGCATGGGTCGGGGTGGCAGTGGGGTAAAACTCCCGCCACAGGACATAGGTACGGCTGCACAACAGGGCTGGGGGAGACTCTCCCCCAGGAGCAGAGGGACGGAGGCACAAAGCGCTGTTCAGTGAGGAGGAGAGGGGAGGGAGGCAGGTAGAGAGACGGGGATGGCAGCTGGGAAAGAAAATCGGGTGGGAGCTTAAGGTCAGTAGCTGAAAGGGGAGGCGGGGGGGGAGAAACAAACCCCAGGTGGAACAGGGAAGTTCTGGCTACGAGTTGGGCAAAGGAGGGTAGAGACTGGGCATGGGAATGAGCAGCACCAGAGGTTTGTCCTGCTTTTCTGTGTAAATACACAGCCAACTTCACAACTAGCTGCCTGTGTTGAACCTCAATGATCCTGTTGCCCTGAAAACGTGACTGTGAAGGCATCGGTATTTTTGGAAAAAAAAAAACCCCAGAGCTGCTGGGTGGCTCTGCAGTGGCTGTGCCGGTACCACGGGTGAGTCGAATCCAGCCTGTTTGTGGGGTACGGCTCCCACCGGGTGACTTGTTCTCTGTTTTAGTGCTTGCTACCCTTTTCCCTCTGGCTTTTCCTGGAGGAAAAGGAAACGCTCTGAAAATCATTGCCTGGGACGTCGGTCTTCCTGAGATCAGACTCACCTACAGCACTTGGGGCAGATGGTGTGGTTTATCTACGCAGGGATGTAAAATCCACTTTCTTGGGAATCACACGTGTACACGCTCTTCCTCTGGCTCTGCTATCTTCTCTTCCAGACCACAGCCAAAGAAAAGAAGGGAAGCCAGCACCCCTGCTAGGGGCATATGTCTGAATAGGGACAAGCTTAATAACGTCCCTGTTTAAATATGTATAGAGCCAATTGTGAATTGTTAATGTAAAGCACGCACATGCTAAATCATTTTGGGGTGGTTTGGCTTCCCCTTGGCGGCGGGGTCAGGGCACCTTCCATGAGGTCAAGGCAAAGGAAAATATTGGTGCCTTCCCTTCTCCCGCTGCTTCTGAAACCCGGATCTCCGTTGTTTTTATTCCCGGTCTTTTGTGGCTACTGCAAAGGAGCATCGTCCAGAAGGCACCGGGCACCCGTTCTCCGGCGGCTCCTGCCCCCCCGGCCCTTTTCCAGCCGCATCCCGCGGGCCCGGCTGCCGCGGGGGCAGGGGCTGGGGCAGCCCGCCGGCGGGGCGAGGGGACACCGGCGGCGAGGGGGATGGGAGAGCCGCCGGCAGCGGGGAAGGGGGGGCGGCGGGGGGCGAGGGGGGCCACGCTGGCGCGGCCCGGGGGGGTCCCCGCGCCAGGCGCAGCCGCTGCCCCTCGGGCAGGGCCGGCCGGCCGGGCAGCAGCCGCCGGGGGCCACACGAAGCCCCACCGGCCATTTTTTGAAGGGCGGGCTCCCTCGGCTTTGTCTGGGTGGGCGCCGGGAGGGCGGCGCGCCCCGCGCTCCCCGGCCGTGCGGGCGTGAGGCGGCGGCGGGGCTCCCTGTCCGTGCGGGGCTCCCCGGCCCCGGCCGTGCGGGGCTCCCTGCCCGTGCGGGGCTCCCCGGCCCCGGCCGTGCGGGGCTCCCTGCCCGTGCGGGGCTCCCCGGCCCCGGCCGTGCGGGGCTCCCGCTCAGCCGCCCCCCGCCCGCGGGCGGAGCGCACCGCTCCCGTCCCCCGCTGCCCCAGCCCCGCCGCACGCAGCCCCCGACCGAAGCGGCCGTCGGAGGGGACGGGAGGCGAGGGGTGTCCGGCTACCCCGGCGCCACCAGGCCGCCCGCAGCCCCGCCGCCGCGGCCCCGCCGTGCCCTGCCCGGGCCGCGGGTGCCTCCCCTGCCCAGCTGCGCTCCCCAGCGCCCGGGCCGCCTTCCGAATTCATGGTCAGGCAGCAGAGGGCGGAAAGCCGCACCTACCAACCGCAAGAAGCCTCTGCGCTCCTTTCTCCGGGGTGGATTGCGGGGTCCTTGGCCCCCATCGGCTCAGCTGGGCGTCGGGCGCACGCAGCCCGTCCCCAAGAGTTTCTGTCCGAACGCCCGGGGGACGGTGCGACATAAAGCCAAGTTCCACCGCTGCCCCGAAATTATCTGTCAGATTGGCCGCGTGTCCGCAAAACCTCTTTTATGGGCTTGTAAATGCCATTAAATCTGCTGGGTTTTAGCAGGTAGCGCATGTTTCTGTCCAGCTTCCATTCAGGGGCTTCCATAGTGGAACAGGAAAATTTACATTTTGGAGTTAAAATGGTGTCATCTGCAGCCACCTACCACCCACGGACCAGCACCGATTGGACTCCGTCGGTGGGATGTGGCTGAGCTTTTTGGAAAAATACTACATGGCCAGTGGAAAAAGGATGGTTTCCTCCATTCCCAAAGGGCATTCCTAGGTGTTTTGGGATGTGTGGAAGAAAAGGCAGCGTTCCATCAGTGATGCTGATGAGCTGCACTGGCCACTCCTGCTCTATTTTTCCTCTAGGACTTGGTGGCTCCAGTCAAAGGCAGCCCCACCACATCTACCCAGCCTATTTCTCACGACATTATGCTGCTGAGCTTTTTTTTTTTTTTTTCTCCTGAGAATTGCTGAACTTCTCCAAAAAAAAAAAAAAGAAATTTGCTAGAGGGGAACCCGTTCTTATTGTAGGACAACTGCTTACTGTTGAGAGAGGACACTGGCCACTGCCGAAAGAGGTTTAAGGTTTTGTGTTAACATGTTCTCTTTCAGTGCTGTTTTCCATTTAATTTAATTACAGGTAGATCAGTGTAAAATAGCAACTAACCATAATGCAGGGTCTTACTCCAAGGCAAGGGAAGGGTTTCACCTGTCACTTGATTAGCTGTCGATGGGGATTTCTAGCACAGCCAGGAGTACAGCACTGTAGGTACGGCAAAACTTGCTCCCGATTTATTTTGGGGATCATGTAAAAAGAGTTGTGGAAAACAATGGATTTCCTGGAGAGACCAAGTGCTGTATTTGGTATTTAACTGCAAGAAATGCTTCACCTCTCACACAAAACAACAAAACACCCCTCTTATTTTACTCTGTTGTTATTATTTCTTGATTTTTTTAGATTATTTCTTAATTTTAGATACACTTGTCAGGATTTAAGAATGCTTGTATCCTTAAAGTGTGGAAAAAGGAGATGAATAATAAAGATATGATTTACAAAGTTGGTTTTGAGATTATAGAATTAAAAAAGCTTATCAGAAAATTTGTTAGCAAAAGGTATTAGTAAATTAACACTAGCGAGAACAAATGAATACAGGAGAAAAAAACCACACTTGCAAAATATAATGCAGACACAGAAGAAAATACTAGCTTTATTTAGAAATTCAACAGTTTGGGGGAAAAAAACCACCCAACTCTGGATTTAGTATATATTCTTAAATTTTGAGCGTGTGTTCTACACGTGTGATGTTTACAACTAGAAATAGTCATTTGATAACCAGATCTCAAAGGTGTTTAGAGCTTTCCACTGCTTGACCTACAACTTCAGAACTGCAAAGCAAGTCCTGGCTTGTTTTGCCTCTTCACCAGGCTCTGCAGAAGTTTTAAGGTGAGACTATGCATTCACAGATACAATGTCTTGTGCTGTAGGTTTGTAGTAAGATGTCCAACATTTAAAAAGTAATAAAAAAAGAAACAAATCCAAACATTTTGTACAAGAATAAAACTAATCAATTGCAACTTTATTTCCAGCAGATGGAAACAGTATGTGTCTGTACAATAGGATTCTTGTGGGGATTTCAGGTATAAAACCTCCTATCTTTTTCACTCCTCTTTTCACTCATAAGTTATAGGGAAAACAGTATCTTCCCTGAGGCTACAGTTTTCAAGGTTTTTTTTTTTTTTCCTTCCTGCTCAAAACAGTTTCTAAGCTGTCTGGAAGCATGTATGGGGCAAAATTTATTATTATTTTTTTAATTGGATAAGAAAGGTTTGTTCCCTCTTTCCTAATTATTAAGACAACTGAACTTGAAGACTTGACATTTCGCTGCTTCTCGTTGGAACACACCCATGAAGCACTTGGAAGTTCGTTTTGAACTTCTGCAAGTTACTTCCAGGATGTAGGGAAAACCATAAATTAGGTTGACAGCATTTGCATCCAGAACACTGATGGAGTTTGTTCTGTTTCTTCAAAAGCCAGTATTTGAAAATCCTGTTTGCAGCTCATGGGCATAACCTTTCAGCCAGGCCAGGGACAGACAGGCTAAGAAACAGAGCAGGCACCTGTTGGCCCTTGACTTTGCAGAGCCAGAAACCACTTTTGCCTTATTTTTTCCACTCCTTAACTCCCCCTGCCCTCACTTTTCTCTTTCTCAAAGCAAATAACCACAACTTGCTGAAAACACCTGCACGTTCAGAACTAGTAGTATTTGGGCAAGTTTTCGCTTCCTAAAGCTTAAGGCAGCATTAAAAGTATGCAATTAAAAAGTCAGGATATCAAAAACGTTATATTCCATCAAATAATCAGACTATACTACTGATATGAAACATCCCCATTTATTCTTAGCAACTTAGAAATACAGATTTAATTTTTTTGATTTTTTTTTTTTAACTTTAAGAGAGAAAGCTCTATTTTTACTAACTTGCTAGCGCTGCCGGAAATTTAACTAGAATTTCCGGAATTTCAGGGTTTAAATTAAGCAACTTGAACAGTCAACTCAATTAGGTTACTTTATATCCATGTTTCATTGCCATCAGAACTGATATTTGGACTTTTTTTGTTTTGAAAAAAATTAAGATCATATTTTGACTAGAACCATATTTCAATTCAAAATCAGGGTTTCAGCATTGAGTATTAATATTAGAAAAACACACAAAGCTAAAACAAAGGGATACAGAACACTTCTGAGTTTTCCTGGATTCATCATTTAATGCAAGAAAGTAGATTGAAGTGTGCAGGTTTGGTTTTTTTTTTTTTTTTTCCCAAAGAACGAAAATAAACAAATTTTTGCATTTCTTTGCTAACACAGCTTTGACTATATTTTTACATTGTTAACTTATGGCAAGTGAGATGGGTATTAACCTTGCCTCTAGCTGTTGCCTATGAGAATGTTTCACTGGCTGTTTACATATAGGCTGGGGCTTTATCACAGGTCTGATGCAAGAAAGCTGAATTTTTTCTCTGGCCTCTGTGACCCTATTATGGTACTTTGTTAGTGTGCAGTCTGCGAGCTCAGCCTCGCTCCTACAGCTCCACTATATGCTCAGACAATGGACTTAAAACACACTTGCAAAACGTAGCTTCAAACTAGACTTGCAGACTTAGATTTACCTAAATATATAATTTGTTTCATGCTTTCCTACTCCGTTTTCTAACTTCGATTTAAGTAGTACTTTAAAAGCATTTAAAAGCTCAGATAAACCGTTTACCGTTGCAAAACTTTACAGAACCCAAAAACATTTCTTCAAAAAAACTTGACTGTGAATTTTGTAGAAACTACTGCTTAGTCTAAGATATATTTGTGTGCCTCCAGTTGTATCAAGGATTGCTCAATTGAGATGTAAATTGAGCTTTAAACCAGAACTTAATTAGCATGAAAGTAACGCTGTATGTATGGACCTTAATTTTGTCAGATTAAGACTCGTATTTATTTTCACAGGCTATGCCTTATGGGGGTGCAGGGTATTCTTATTTTACAGATCTCTTTTCTCTTACTTAAATGCTTACTTTTGTAGAAGTTTTCGTTACTTGACTTAGCTACTTTTGGCAATAACTAGGCTGTACATAAAACATTTTAGAAAAAAATAGGGTCAAACTTCATTGGCTTGCCAGAGAACCATAACTTAAGGGAAAAAAATATAGGTATTTCCTTATGTAAAAAGATTGAGCCAGCCATTTTCTACTGACAATACCTACCCAAACAGATCTCTTGCAATCAAAGTACCCTAACATTTTATACCTAAAAATATGCACCACATACTAAGGTAAGTCGTTGCAAAGGAAACAGTATATGATATGGCTTTCACGAGGAACACAAAAGACTAAACCAGATAAAGAATAACTGGAATGACCTAATGAAATTATTCAGATATAAGCACTAATGTCTGCAGGAGGAGCCAACTATCCTGCAGCTCAGCCTTCAGCCTCGAAGGTAGTTTAAAAAATTGCCATTTACTCTATAATTCACAGACTCAACTACTCAGCTTCCTTAAGAAACAGAGCGGAAACAAAAACTCGACTGTATTTAACACTAGGCTATTTTCTGATCTTGAGAAAAACAATAAGTAGCAAATGATAAAATATACAGTGTTGGGAAAACACATTTTAAATATAAACGTTCATGACCACATTTTTCAAACGATACATGTATTAATGGCCAATTTAAACAGCCATTTTCATGAATGTTACATTGAAATTGTAACACTTGCTCCTGATGAAATTCGTAAGACATAACCAAAATCTAAACCAAACTATTGCCTGAACTGGAAAACAATGAATTCTTATCAACCTCAGGCAACAGAATGAATGTGTTTTAACATATTCAACCAAATTAAAACAAACAAACAAACAAAAATTGTCACCTACAAAACTTCAGCAATTAGCATCTCCAATTTTGCTTTAATATAATAAATTAACTAATTTATATCCAAAATAAGATTTTTCCTAATACTAAAACCAAAATGTTGCAGAGTTCCTTCCAAGGCCAGCATTACATCAGAACTTTTAGAGAAAAAGATATGGAGATTTTTTTTTTTCTTATTA
Source organism: Falco biarmicus (assembly GCF_023638135.1). Taxonomy (NCBI): domain Eukaryota; kingdom Metazoa; phylum Chordata; class Aves; order Falconiformes; family Falconidae; genus Falco; species Falco biarmicus. The sequence goes on along the minus strand of NC_079291.1, from coordinate 1,709,729 downwards.
ATAAATAGTGGCTACTGGCAAGGAACTCTGGGCATCAAAATCTAACCAGTACCAGGTATTACAAAACAAATTTCATACTCCTTCTCTGTAACTTTAAGATAGGGAAGGTCCTGGGGTTGAATTCACCACAGACCTATGATACTGCCAGCTGAAAAGACCACTATCGCACCAGTAAGGCAAAACAGATTCTGGAGAGGAAGGTCTCATTGTTCTCGCCAAAGGGATTTCATGCTTGGGCTGCTGCCCCATTTTATTCCCTTACTTGATATTTTTTCCCCCCCTTGGCACAAGATTTCCTTGATCAAAGGAGGAGCAAACAAGAAATACATTCTTATTTTGCTAAAAAGTAAGAAAACAAAAACAGAACAAAAAACCATCTGAACCGAGTTAACATACACTTCACTAGTGAGAAACACTTTTACTTCTGAAATAATGCCTTCATTTTCAGTTCTTCACTCCTTGTAAAAGCCCCACAGAATATTTCGTAGTTAGAGGAAGCCATATTGGCAATTCTTCCTGTCACTTGATCAAATAAACTTCTGAATTTATCTGGTCGTATTACACATGATATCTTTATATTTCCTCTACATTCTCTTCCCACCACCACTGCACAGATATCAAACTGAAATACAGTAAGTTCCATTTTAAAAAGTCCCATTTGAAATCCAGCTGTGACAAGCAAAGTGAACACTGATGAAGAGTTTATGTGTATTCAAAAGAGCCTGTAAAGCCATTTTCACGAAATTTAAACGTGGACGATCAGATGATTTGTTGGGCAAGATCTGTTAGCGAATGTTTGAAAGCTGGAAATATGATAAACCGAGCAATGGGTACTCGGGTAAAGAGATCCCTGGACAAAATGGGGGGAGGGGGGGAATACTTACTTTCAGATCAGCACGCAGAGGAGATTCGTTCTAAGCCACAGTCGCAACGTTTTATATACCGGAATAGTTATTTAGAAATTGTTTGTATTATTTTAACACAACAGCACCGTGACAACATGGCATTGCAAAATAAAGAGTTCCTGTAACTTCCCGGTGAGCAAAACAGCACAGACAGCTAGCCGCTTTGTAATTCTTTTTATTGGGAAGAAAAAAAACAACCCCAAACCAGCAGACTCGGAACAGAGCTGGCTACAAGGTTCCACCTCAAGCCCTGAAACCGGCGATGCCGCCACGGGACGCGTGTGCTGCGCTGGGCAGCGGCACAGCCCGCACGGGGCTCCCGGCTCCCGGGCTGGCAGCGCGGCGCCGCCCCGGCTCCGAGCCGGCCGCGAGCGGAGCGGGTCCCCGCGCCCCGGCGAGCGCCTCGCCCGCCCGGGCAGCCTCAGCCGCCGCCGGGAGCCGAGCCCGCTCCAACCCCGGGAACCACCGCCGCCTCCCCGCGACGCCCGGGCCGTGGGCACTTCGGGCAGGGCGGCCGGCCCCGCCGCCAGCACCGCTCCGGCCCCGCGGGGCGGCCGGCCGCCGCTCTGCAGACCCCGGAGGCCCGCCGCCATCCCGCGGCTGCCCGGGCCCGGGCGCCCCGCGGAGCCGGCCGCGCTCCCCCCTCACGCCCGGCGCCGCTCCTTTGTTCGCCACCCTACCGGCTCGGCCGCGACGCCCGGCCCCGCCGCTCCGCCAGAGACCCCCGGAACCGGCACCTCTGCGGCGTGGCACCCACTTACCACCTTACAAAGCCCGGCCCGCCGCCGGGAGGAAAGGAGGGAGGGAGGGCGAGAGGCGGGCGGGCGCGGGCGGCCGGTGCCGGTGCCTCTGCCTCTACCTCTGCCTCGCCCGGCCCGGCCCGGCCCTGCCCTGGCCGGTGGCGCCGCGCCCCCCGCCCGCCGCCCCCACCCCTCCGCCCGCCGCGCCCCGCCCCCCGCCGCGCGGCCGCCGCCGCTTTCGCGCCACGCGCCTCAGGGGCCGGCGCGGAAGCCAATGGGCGCCCGCGCCGCGGCGGCGGGCGGTGCTGGTAGGCGCAGGGCGCAGCCAATGGGAGGCGGCGCCGCGCCACGGCCCGCGCCGCTTACTACGAGTTACTATGGCCGCCCGCGGCCGGGCGCGCGGGGCGGCTCCGCGCCCCCGGGGCTGGCGGCGCCTGGCGGCCGCGGCGCGGGAGACGGAGGGGGCGCGGCCGCCCCGCGGCGGGGCGCGGGCCGGGGGGCTCGGCGCGGCCGTCGCGTTCCGTCCCCTCCCGTCCCGTCGGTCGGGGCCGCCCGCCCCGCCAGAAGCCGCGGCTCCGCGAGGAAGCAGGACCGGCGGCGGCGCCCCCGCCGTCGTAGCGGAGGCCGGGAGCCCGGCGGGTGGCCGCCCGGCAGCCGTTAGGCCCCGCGGCAGCGCGGGAGGCGCCCGCCGCCCCTGCGCCCCGCGGTGGCTGCCCGGCCCCCGCCGCCCACCGCACAGGCGGCTGCGCCTCGGCCCCCGACCCACGCGGGAGCTTCCGTGGGCGGCCGCAGCCCGCAAAAATAAAATTAAAAAAAGACATTCCGTAGGAACCGCTGGGGCTGCGGGCGGTCCCACGCGCTACCCGCCGCGGGGGAGGGGGGAGCCCGGCGGGAGCGGGGGGGGCTTCTGGCCTGGGGAGGGAGCGCCCCGCCCGGGGGAGAGGGGGCGGCCGGGCAGGGCGCAGCCTTCCCGCGTCGCCCCCGGAGCGGGGGAAGAAGCACATGGTTGAGTTTTAATTCTAAATGGCAGACTGTCGTAAAAGCCCTTCCTAATTAAAGATTGGCTTTGCTTCCTCGTGTAGAATATTTATGTAAGTATTTTAACTACTTCTCGGTTTGTGTGGGTGATAAGCATAAACATTTGAAATACAGAAAAATAAATCGTATTTTTTATAATGCCTTTTCTAGCAGAGGTGGCTCAAAAAATACGTTAACTGTGAGAATGCTCTAATGCATGCTCATGCATTTGATTTGTGACTGCCACAATAAATTACATCTCAAATTGTAAAATTATATTCTCCGTAACGTTAAGGTTTGGGGGTGCCCAACCGATCTGAACTGTGTTCATCCACACAGGGCAGTGCAGGTCCGTCAGGCTGCTTGAGCAAGTTTTTGTTGTCTATTTGCATTTTTTTGGCATTCAAGATTCAGATTTACTCTTGAAACCACTAACCAACCCACACTTATTGACAAACAAAGCTATACATTATTTAGCTTTACAGAAAATATTTCAGCTTATTAGCAAGATGTTTTCAGAGTATCAAAAAAAGGGATTGCTAATAAGCAAGGGTGGTGTTTTGGTGGTTTTTTTTTCCCAACCATCTGATTACAAAGCGGTTTATGATGTTATTGGACAACTGATGCATATTGTTATCATGAACTCTCAATCTTCATTTCTTCAAAAAGAAAAAAAACCCCAACCTTTCAGAAAAACAGATTACCAAACTGGAATATTAAATGAAATATATGCACCATGTTTTAACCGTTTTAAGAGGAAATAACAGATAATGCTACAGACCAAGCATGTAGAAATGAGCACATGCAGACTGCCTTATAGCTTCAGTTCAGTGCAAATCAAATTTATAAAGAATGCAATTAATCTGCAAGAACAGTGACTAATTCCTTTCACAAGTTTGACTAAGAAGTCAGTAGTTTGGAGGGGGCTGTTTTTAACTTGGACAGGCAATTGTTTATTTTAGCCAGACCACACAGGACATGGTTATGAAATGCAAATTCATTTAGAAAAATTGCCAATCCAGCGCTGAAAAGCCATAAACAGGTTAATACCGTAGGAAAAAAAAAATTTCTCTCGACCCCCAAGATAATTACTTACTAATTTTTTACAAAATGGGAGTTGTGATTAAATTCCGATGACTGCAACACCAACCGCTCACTTTCCTCAATCACAAGCTGACAATTAAAAGTTCATTAAAATGACACGGAGATTAAACAATGGGTTGAAATGACCAATACTAGCTTTTCGGTGCGCCAGGCGCTTGGATGCGCACAACAAAAGGGCCGTATTTCCAACTTACTGCAGCACTCACCCCAGCCCCGGCTCATCTCACAACGGTCTGGGGCTGCAGCCCCCACGGTGAGACATGGCTCCTTGCATCACACCACCGCCGCCAGCGAAACCCTCAGCGGCTGCCCCCTCCCCCGCGCCCCCCGCCCGCCGCCGCCGCCGCAGCGCCCGGGCGCGGGCAGCAGCCGCCCCTCGCACGGCTCCGGGCACGTTTAAATCCCCCCTCTTTAATAGTGTACTTGTTACAAGTTTAGGCACGGAACTACGAAGCGTTCCTGTTTACTACGGATTTCCAAGCGTACTACAGGACATGTGGAAATCCATTCAGTGCTCGCTAATAAAAGTATTTAACCGTTTTCCATGGATATACCTATTAAAACGTACCGCGAGAAGCCTACCACGGAATAAATGAAACCTTCGGCTAAAGTGCGTTGAATTATTAAGCAAAACCTGCTAGATCGCTATATTAAACACAGTGCTGGCTTTCATTTCCGTATCCTTTCTTCATCTTCAGGCAACGTTTTGTTTGCACTGGAAAGGCTCCACACCCCCAAACCCCTCCCCCACAAGCCCACCATTGTATCTGTACGAATGTGGAGAATTATGAATGGTTCCTTAGACCGGGCCGAGGGGCGGGGGGAGGAGGGGGGTCGCCAAATCCCTTTGTGTGCCGTTACCAGCCGGGGGCAACGGTGCCTTCGCGTTTTCCCCCGCGCTGTCCACCATTACCCAGCTGAGGGGGAGCGTGGTGCCCCCCCGCCCTTCCCGGGCCGGGCAGCGCCGGAGCGCGGCTCCTCGCCCCAGGACTCCCCCCGTCTTCATCATCATCATCCCCCAACTCTCCTCCACCCCTTTGTCTTCTCCCCCCCCCCCGCCCCTCCCGCGCGCTTTCCGTAAGGCTCAGCGCAAGGGGCACTGCGAGTAATGCAGGAACATTACCATATGGGGCTCCTCCGAGGCTGGAGAGACCCTCCGCCCCCGCCCCGCGCAGCCCCCCAGCACGCAGCCGCGGCGGCGCTGCGCGCGAGCGGATCCCCGCTCTCCCCCGCCGCCGCCGCCCCCCGCGCCCCCTCTTCTCCTTCTTCTTCCCCCCTCTTCCTCCTCCTCCCCCCGCCGGCCCACGGTGCCGGGGAGCGGGATCGCCCAGGCACGACCCCGGTGAATAATCCCCACCGCCCGGCGGGGGAGGAGCGGGGCGGGGGGCGGGCATTGCGGTGCCTTCTCCCCTCCCTCCCCGGGATCACACCCGCTGGCGGGGGGAGGTGCGCCCGCCCAGCCGTTTTTGGGCGGCGGGGGCGCGCGGAGCGGACTCCCCCGGCGGAAGGGCAGCGGCAGAGCAGGCCGAAGCCCACCCAACTCCGCTTCCCCCTTCCCTCTCCAAACTTGTCCTGGCCGGCCGCCCCCCGTCCTTCACCCCGGCCCTCCTCCTCCTCCTGAGTGTGTGTGCGCCCCATCCACTCGCTAATTGAAGAGCTGGGATTCCTCACGTGAGAAGTTGATTTGTAGTTTGAACACGTGGCTCATTCAAAAAGCCGGAATATTCAAGTAATTTTTTTTTTCTTCTCTCTCCCTCCCCTCTTTCCCAACCCCCTCCCCTTCTTCCCCCCCCCCCCCCTTTTTTTTTATGCTGAGAGGCGGCGCCTGCACGCACGTAGTGTGACATTTTCATAGTCCGCCTGCTGCTGCCAAAGGGGCTTGGGGGCAAGACAAAAAAAGTAGTTGTTTTTTTTTTTTTCCCTTCCCCTCCTTCTTTTCCTCTCCTCAGCCCGCCATCCGCGGCCCCGGCGCTGGGTGTTTCCCCCGCGCCCCCCATGCGCCCGGGTAGCACGGCAGGCACTTAGGGCTCCCGTTTGGCTACGCTTTTTTTTTTTTTTTTTTTTTTTTTTTTTTTTTTTTTACCCCTTGAGAGAGAGGGAGGGACACAAGCTGCCGATCTGATTTTTTTTTTCCCTTCCCTGTCCTCTCTCTCGCTCTCTCGCCTTCCTCCATCGCATTTTGTTTTATTTTCCCCTTCCTCCCCACCTCCTCTCGCAAGACGAGGGTTGCAGCCCGCGGTGCGCGCCTCCCCGAGCCGCCAGGAAGATGAACAAGCTCTACATCGGCAACCTCGGCGAGAACGTCAGCCCCCTCGACCTGGAAAGTCTCTTTAAGGACTCCAAGATCCCTTTCTCGGGCCAGTTCCTGGTGAAGACGGGGTACGCCTTCGTGGACTGCCCCGACGAGAGCTGGGCCATGAAGGCCATCGAGGCACTTTCAGGTGAGCGGCCCTTTCCACCCCCCCCCCCCCCACACCCCCGCAGCCCCGACGGCTCCCGCCGCCCGCTCCTCCGCGGTCGCGGAGCAGCTGCAGCGGCGGGCTGGGCCGCGCCGCCGGTCTGGAGCGGGGGGCGGGGGGGTGTCCGTCGCCCCCGTGTCCGTCGCCCCCAGGTGAGGTGCGAACTGTTGTTTTCCCAGCGCGGCCGGAGCCGCCCGGCCTTCCCGCGGAGGCTTTGCGCGGCGGCGGCTCCCCGGGCGGCGGCGGCCCAGCGTGGCGGGGAGTGGGGCCGGGGAGGGGCGGCAGCCTGGGCCCGCGGACCCGCGGCGCGGCGGCTCCCATGTTTTTCCGAACCCCGCGGCCAGCCCTGCCCGGCCGGGGGCCCTCGCAGCGCGGGGGGGTGGCGGCGGGGGCGGTGAGGCGGGGGCGGGCTGCGGGCGCGGAGCTCGGCGCGGCTCCGCGGGGCAGCGGCTGCGCACCCCTGCTTGGGCACAGCTGCCCCCCCGCAGCCCCGCGGGGGCCGCCCCCCGGAGCGGGCTGGGGTTTCCCGGGGCTTGGCGCAGGCCGCGGGGCTGGGGGCGAGCCGCCCCCTTGCCCCGAACTCGGAGGGGGGGAGCCCAGCCGGCCCCCCCCGCGCTGCCCTGCTATTCATTTCGGTTTCTTTTCGCTGCTCTCACGCACCCATCACCGCCTCCAGCAGCGCGCCGGCTCCTGGCCCCGACATCCTGTTTTTGTGTGCTTAAAAAAAAAAAAAATATTACAGAAATAAATTCTTTTTCGCGCGAAGCGGCTTTGCGGAGGTCTGCTGGGAGAGGCTCCCTCGGAGAAGATGGGCTCGGGCTGCGCTCGGCGCCGCGTTTCGGCTGCCTCCCCGCCCGCCTCCCGCAGCGAACCGCCCGAAGTTGGGGACCCGGCGGCGGCGCGGGGGGCGGCGGAGCCCCCGCTCCCCCTCCCCGGTGCAGGGGGCTCGGCGGGGCCGGGGCCGAGCCCCGCTCCCGCAGGCGGCGTTTCGCGGGTCGGTTTCATCTCGGAGGAAGGGGCCCCGCTGCGGGCGGCCCCGGCTCGGCCTCGGGCTGTGCCGCCGCGCCGGGTCCGCCTTGCGCCGGTGCCCGGTTGCCGGTGAACGGGCCAACGTGTTGCGCTGCCGTTCCCTGCCTTCCCACCCTGCGGGCCCGCGCCGGGGACGCGGGGGACCACTGCCGCGCTCCAGTATTTTCTCCTTTATCTCTGCAGGTAAAGTGGAGCTGCATGGGAAACTCATAGAAGTTGAACATTCGGTCCCTAAAAGACAAAGGTAATTAATTTTTATTCCGGTCCCACCCGCCCCCTTTGCCCTCAGCTACCCAGCGAGAAGCAATTTGAAAAATGCTTAGGTTTGTATTTCTCTTCCCTGTGGATAAATGGACCGCTTTCTTAAACCCAGAGGCGTGCACTCGGTGCTGTCCTAGAGGTTTTCTAGAAATCACCCCGTGTATTTCTTTAAAATGTAGTGTCTTGGCTGGGCAACAGTGGTAGTATTTTAATTTATTTAAAAAAAAAAAAAAAGCCTTTTTGTAGGAGAAGCAAGTTATTATGGTCTGATAGCTAATGGTTGTGAAGATTTTAAAATTTAAAGTTCTGTGAGAAGAGTTAAAATCTGTGTGTTAGCAGGAAATGAAATGTGGTGTGAACTGTATAACCAGCAAGCACATGAGGTTTGCTCCAGCAAGAAAAAGCATCTTGTAAATATACTGATATACATTTTTTTTTTTTATCCTGCCATGTTGGAGTCTGCAGCATTTTATAGGCATGTAGTAGAAATCTCATCTGTATTTGAGAGGATTTTTTCATCAGTATTTTGAGCTGGTCTATAGAAGCAGCACGAGAATGACTTCTTCCTAGTAAGGACAGAATTTATGCATCTTTAATTTCTAAATGTATGTTTAATTTTTGCAAGGCAGTAATTTTGTTGGGCCTCATGTAAAGAAGCAATACTCGTAATAAAGCAGGGTAGTATTTTTATATTGCCTATAGCAATTCAGCCTGCTTCTTTCACAAATATTTAGATTATAGAAAACCTGGCGTGCACCAGAGAGTAACACAAAATAGATCAAACTTTCCACGTGCTTGTTCCTGTACTCCATTATTCAATCTGGGAAGTATGTCTGTCTGTGTAACTTTGTCAAAAGGGGCTTCTACTATTTCAGGGTTATTTTTAAAAGTACAGTCTTTTCAAATCAACTGTTTTAAAAAGGTGAATTGGCTGTCTTGATGGGCATTGCATATTGGTATTTTGAGCATTACAAGTTTAATCGCTGTTTAGTGGTAGAGGAAAGCTTCACTTGAGAAAGTATGGATTTTTGCTCTAGTTAAGGGGGGGGAACCCCTCTCTGGACCAATTCATAGTATGTTAATCTGTATGGTTCTATTTGATACTTTTCAATGGAAATTAGTATGCTGTATGTGCTCTTCTGCATTTAATGTGCAAGGTATATGGCTTTGATTTACAGTAGCCTACATTTTAGATCTTTTGTATATAAAAATACTATTGTAAGGGGAATATTTTTTTAGGTTTAAGAGGAAAATTCCAAGAATTGATAATTTCCTGTAATAAATAAATTTATTGTCATGCTTACTAATCTTAAGCTTGCACAAGTAGCGTTCTATTTATGCTATTAAAAAAAAATCATTTCAATCATAAGGTAAATTTAAAATCACTGGTGCCCCCTCAGCTTTTTTTAATCATTGTTTAACGTGTTTAAAAGTATTTTCCTGTTCTTTCAGCTGTCAGCTGAAATGGTGTAACAATCCATTCTTCATATTGGGTAGCATGTCTTCCTATTTGTCTGTGAATTAGCAATTATCAGAAACATACATCTGTCTGTAACTTGTTGCAAAGAATTCTGCACTGAACTTAAGCGCTTTTCTAGGCATGCGTTGCCTACATACAGGCATACTGAAAAAATTGCAAATGTATCAGCATACCTGTATTACTTCTCCCAAAGCCTTTATCTGTTAAAACAGTTTCATCCTGTAGTATCATAGTGGAATGTATTAGGTATAGTTCAGATTTATACTTCTGTTTAACAGAAAATTAAATTGCATTTCTCATAGCTGCACTTCCTTCCCCTTTGTCTCCACTCCTCCTCTCCCAAAATCAAATATAGAAACCCACTTAAAATTCATTCAGAGGCCTCCATGTGTAAAAGTGACTCTCTTGTTCCTGTTATGGATGTCTAATACTTTTTTTTTTGGGGGGGGGGTTAAAAAGTTGGGGATTTTTTCCATGTCTCTCTAAACATTGCTTACTGGGCGCGTATTTAGAATTGGTAGGTATGCGTAAAAACACAGTTTTTACATGTTGAGTGTTTTGGTGAAACTGGTGCTTTCAAAGTAACTTACTTGATTACTCAAGGGAGAGATGCAGCGGGGGTGGGGGGTGTTGCTGCCCAGGCCCACCCAGTGTGTTTGCAGGCTGGGAGCGCTTTCCTGAGCCCTGCGCTCCCCAGCATGCCACATACGGTCACAGAAGTGACGCCATTTAAAAAAAAAAAGGTGCATGTGTCAAGTCAGTCTTTCAGCACGAGCGTTCAATTAATAGTTTGGTCAAATGATTACAAAACAAATTTTGCTCTTATGAAGTAGTGCACTGAAATTATTCGATACATTGTATTGACCTCTGCTGCTGTGAGGCTGCTCCATGGAGAGAGTCAGCTCCCCTCCCTGCAACATCCTTAATTATGATTTTTGCTTAGTGTTTTTGGTTTGTGTTGTTTCTTGGTTGGTTGGTTTTTTGTTTTTTTTTTTTAGCAGAGTGTGTATATTATCACTCACAAGGGTAGCTGGTGGGTGTCTTTCTCCAGAGGTGGCTGAGGTGCATGGGAGGAAAGGGTAAGGGTTTGGTAATCCATATCCTTGTCACATAAAGGAAGGTCAGGAGGTGATGTCAGCTGGGGTTGCCATAAAGTTGAGCTGAATCCAGAAGACGGTGGAGTGTGCCTGGCTTGTTATTCAGGGTGAAATTCTTGGACCCAGTAGTCACTGCATTCCAGCCCTTGCTGGATCTTCAGATTTGAAGTGGGCACACCCACGTTTGCAAAATCACCTTCCTACCTTCTGCGGAAGGAAGGAGAGGGCTTGGTGGGGCTTTCTCCCTCCCCTCCCCCCCTGGAAGCATTTAAAAACAGACAAGGGGATCTGCTGCGGTTGAAAGAAGGGGCCTGGTCAAGGTTTCCTTGATGGAAGGGCGGAGAATTATTTTGGGGGAGGTGCAAAGTATTTAATAAGCTCGGAGTAGATTCCTGACTTACTATTGAAATCTCAAGGGAATGCCAAAGGAATGCAGCATTTCTGCATTCAGACCCCTCGGTGTGGAGGAAGGCTATTGCAATATTTAAAGTTTAGGTCATTTTATGCAAAAGTTGAAGAAGGCATTGTAACAATTCTGACTGCTGGTCACCCTCTGCGAGGGGAGGCAGGACACTGTTGGTCGCTATCGCCGCTGAGGTGGGTTTTCTTCTCACAAAGCTGTGATGTGGGAGGGGGATGGTGGCAGCCCATAGTGTACGTGCGCCCATGCCCATGAAACTTGTGGCGCGAGGCTCTGGGTACTACCTCGCGCAATCCAAGAGCAGCTGGTATCTCACAAGGCGATGTACTGCAATCTGATTATTCAAATGGCCCTGATGTCACTTGTGCGTGATGAGGGGGGAGGGCGGGTGCTAACTCTGGGCACCCGGGGATGTGCCCAGTGCAGCCTCCTGGTCCTGGCTCCTGTGTCCAGGTGGGCTTCCCACCCGGGCACGGTCCACCATGCCTGTTCCTGGGGCCTTCAGGTGCCTAAAATGCTCACAAAATCTCAATTGTGGTAACGATGAGGTGTTTTCCCAATTAGAGGGTTAATCCCTCCCCCACCCCTTGGGCCCTTTGTTGAGAAAATAAATTCACTGTGTCTCTTCTGCGGGGTTCCTTTAGGAGAGGAGCAGGAGAAGAGGGTAGCGAAGGGGCATCTTGTGGGTAAGGAGCTGTGCTATGGGGAGCACAATGGCCTGCCAGCTGTGCTTCACCTCTAGTGCTGCAGTACCTGAAGGCTGATTTGAGGAAAAGAGGCCCAAAATCCCCCAGGCTCTCTGTTCCAGGGGCCAGCGCTGTTGGGTGGGCATCAGATTGTGTTGCTAATTTTCAGTATAATGAGGGTTTGTATCTTATGCGGGCAAGGCAGCGGGGAAATAGCTTTGCAAGGCTGGAGTATGTATAGAGGCTACAGTGGTCGAAATTGCTAAAAAAAAAATAAATAAAAAAAAATAAAAATGTAGTGGCATTGATTTTTAGTTTTGCTTCTGTAAGTATCAAGCAGGGAGAAACATGCTGTGTGTAAGAAGACGTGATAGAAAATATGTCATTTATTGGCCGTATCTGTGCTCTTTTCCGCAGAAGAAGGCGGAGGACCACGCCTGGGCCCAAACCAGAATGTTTTTGAGAGTGAAGGGCCAAAACTTTGCATAGTGATTTTGGGTTTTCATTCTCTGTTTCCACATTTATTTTTGCAGGTGTGAACAGGAAATTTAATATTTTTTTTTTCCAAATCTTTGAAACCTTACAATTAGAGTGGAAATAAACCTGGATAGTTGTGATTCCTACATAGCGGGTCGTTTTTGACAAGAAGAGATAACTCTTCACTGACAGTGCTAACTGTTACGTTGTTGGAAGTTTAATTTTTATAACTCTTCATACCGTTTGATCATTAATTAAAAAAAAAAAACAACTTCTTGTTGCAGTTTTTACAAATAAGCTAGAATACATGAAACACAGCTCTAAATGCATATCCTGGAAGGGTGGTCCTGCTCTCTTTTTGCTGCCTTCCCTTTACAGGCAGTACTCTGAGAACATACTTGTAGCGGACCTTAAATGTTGCGTAGATACAGTAAATTTTGAAGGGGTAGAATAAAAAAAAATAACATTTTGGAAGTATAATTCACGAGTAGTAAAATATAATCAGGAAACATTTAAGTATTTTTTTTTTATTTCTACTCCCCTTTTTTTCCCCCCTCCTCAAGCATGGGGTAACAACATTTTCCACATTTTTAGACCTTGAAGGTGGTATTTTTGTAAAATGGGGCTGTGTTCATTTCAGTTGCTCTTTTAAGTGCAGAGCATAGGACTCTGCAGTGCTGGAGTCCTTTTATGGCTTCTGGCTAGCTACTGGGTGGACTTCAAATGCTTAGTTTTGACCTGAAAAATTCTTAAAATGGCCTGGGACTTACCTATGTAACATAAAATGTGAAGCTTCCCATAATGGCTGTGAGAGAGGGACCCAGGCAGAATTAAAATACACCTAATACTATCCACGGATGGGGCTAGCCCTTCAGGGAGCCTCGCAGAAAAGATTCTTGGCTTCTTAAACCTGTCCCTCTCCTTAATGTCATCTTAGCTTTTAGGTTTTTATACTCCTGGGAATTTGGTAACAAATACATGGTGCCATGGAGCACAGCTGAAGACACTCTTCTAGTGGTTTCATTCTTCTGTGAGCCTGGCGAGGCAGGCACAGGGCGATATATTGATGTGGGATTTTTTTTTTCCCCTTGTAATTTAAGAGCCAAATTTATTATTGGAATTTGATTATTCAGAATCAGTAAATAGATGAAGAATGGGTACAAAATTTAAATGCTGTAAAATCTAAGTAAGGAGGATAACTTCATGTTTCATAGAAGGAGAGGGATAAGTGGAGAAGTTTGAATAGGATTGATGCACTTGGCAGTGTTGAGGTGCTTTATGTAGTTCCAGAGTGCTTCAATATGATTCTCTTTTAATGTGTGTTCTCTCATTTTGTTTTCATACGCAAAATGTTTATCTGCCTCAGTCCGTTCTTTATCTCAAATGATGCAGAGCATAGAATTATATGTTGAGTTCTGTGCTAATTACTGTTGAAAGCTAAGATAAAACCATAACTTTTCCTTATTTCATCTAGAAATGTGAAATTGTTACCAGAAATACTTGTGCATATTTTATAGTTTTAGTCTGAGGCTTCCATCCTTATCTTTTTTTCTCTCCCATCCCGTTCCCCTCCCCCCTCCCCCGGCATGTTGAGTGTATGCACTTGTATGCCTTGCTATCCTGCATCTCTGCTGTATGTGTCTTACATTTGCTGTACAAACAAAGAAAATATCGGTGAATATGCTATCTAAAAAATCTCCCCGGGTGTCTGGATTTGGGGAGATCAGTAAGCCCAGTGCTTACTGGTGCTACCCAGCCCCTCTGGGCACATTTATCTGTGTGGGTACCTCACTGGCAGTTGTTCCTTCTCATCCCCCGGAATAAGTAATTTGGCTTTGAAAAGTTTCTGTAAGGGAGCAAGAGGCCCTGTGTGTTTGGGCATGTTTAGCTAATTAACAAAAAAAATTATATTATTGTATTCTCTCCTGGCTTTGCTCCTTTCCAGATCTGCAATATTGATTTGTGAGTGTGTTGAAAGATGCATACATTTAACCAAGAAGAGAATCTTGATGTCTGTAGTTAGATACTTAGCGAATAAAGTGTGTTACTAGGGTCAATATTAGGGTAAATGTAAAAATAGTGCACATGTAATGACAATGAGTGGGGCCAAAAAAATTGGTGTTTTCCAGGGTTTTTTTCTGCAAGAGTGCTGAAATTTCAAAATGGAAAATTATATTAAATTGTAATTTTAATTGTTATTTTGCTGAAGTGTACTATCATGACAACTGGCACAAGAAAAACCTGTAGTATGAAACACCTCTTGTGCAAAGGAACCTCAGCAGCAGTGTGCCTCCCTGTTGCCTGCCTCTTCATGGTACAGTGGAATTATCATAATCTAAAACTGTCCTTTTGCAAATCTGAATGGATGGAAAACTGCCTGTAACAGGTAAAATGAGGCATTCTGTATTTTTAATTAAGTTAAAATTTGGATAAAAGCAGATAACAATGAGTCAAAGAGGGATCTGACTCTTCTTGAATATGGGACTAGGTGTTGAAATGAAACAGTCTTGAAATGAAGGGTCTTCAGCTGGCAAGGTCCTTGCTCCATTTTAATTTTTTTGCTGTCTTGATCATTTTGTGGCTGCAGAGAAGTGTCTCAGAGAGAGAGCGTGTGTGTGTGTGACTGTGTGTATGTATATACACACACATATATATGCATTTTAAGATTATATTACCATAAAATCATTTGCAGCTCAAGAAGAGATCAGGTAAAAATATATGGAGAATTTATAAAAATAGTAAAGTTGAAGGTTTTTTGCTAGTGCTAGTACACTTGAACAAAACTGGAGCTGAATGTTCGCTTTTGAAAGATTAACTTTCATGCTCAGCTGAACTTCAGGAATGCTATTTTAAAATATGTAGTCGATACCTTGTGTGTTATACATTTTTCCTTTTTGAAGATAGCAGTGCTCTATTGTTTTGGTTAATTGATTTCTAGTTTTAAATGTTACGTGCACAGGTCCTGTAGGTTTTCTCTCAAAAATGGAGCTCACCTCACCTTAATGAAGCAATAAATATTGTAGCGCAGAAATCAAAATTCCAGATAGGAGGAACTCTAGTCTCTGAAAAAAAATATTCTGGTGGTGGTGGAATAATCCTAAGTTATTAGTTGGGTTCACAATTACCTGTTTTCCTGAAACTTCAGGTTAAATAGTGGTTAGGGATGGAGTAAAAAGCTTGTCGTGTTTGAATTTGGAGTTATCTGTTAAATACTCGGCATGCGTGGATCATGGTGGGACTCTAATTTTCTAGGAATAAGCAGGGCAGAGGGGCTAGCTGTGAGAAAGGGGGGGGAACCCCCACAAAACATCCTGTGGCTTGTACTATGCCATTGCCCCACACAGCCTTCATGCTGGGGCCTGATCCTGTGTGCTCTCTGCCCCTTCTCCCCTGCCCTGGGAGGAAGGACTCAGCATGCTTCGAGGAGGCTCTCAGGGAAACAGAGTTTGTGAGAGGGTTGTCTTGGACACGAAAAACGCATATATCATTACCAAAGGCAAAAGATACAAGTTTGGGTTTTTTTAAATGGTAGTTTTAAATTTCTGGATTATCTGCTCTGTAACTGTTTTATTTTCGGTGATAGAGCGTATTTGGTTGAGAGTGTATTATTTGGTTTATACATGTAGGGGAGATTCTGTATGTGATGGTGGCTTCATGATTATCATGGAAGAATAGTTCAATTTTTCCTCCTACAGCTAGAGAAAAAATTGCAAAACCATGTCTTTTTAGGACAGTACTTGAAAAACATAATCTGTAGGATGTTTGAGGAATTTAGGTAGTAGTTTAAGCCAAGTTAATAGGCTGCACTCTACAGTGTAAACCGTGTCTTGTCTTCTTCCTGATGTGAATTAAAATTCTGATAAAATTATTTTTCCAGTGAAAGTTTTGTGGCAACCTTAAACAGGTAATAGCTAGAAAAAAAAATTCACAATTTGTCTGTTATTTGGGTGGTACCCTTTAAAAAATTTGGAAGATTGTTTCCAATTTGGAAATATTTTTCCAGATCAGTTTGCCAATTGTATACCAGCTTGCAGGGGTTTCCCTTGCCATCGAGGCGCTGACCTGTTACAGATGCGCCGTGCTGTGCTGGGATGCGCACATGGGTCTTTCCTACCCAGGGAACTGGATCCCTGAATGAACCACAACTTTCTCTGTGGGAAAACCAGCACTCTGGTGTGCAGAGGGAGCTATTCGCCAGGGTCAAGTGAGAGGGGTTCAATGCTAAGTTTCTTTTAGTGGTATTGATCGCAGTGGGTGCTGCTGCTGATCAGCGACAAGCGTTCGATAGAGGTTCGGTTATTTAAGTGGGTGGTAGGTGGAGGTGGGCAGCAGCGTAACGTGGTGCAGGGAGCTGAAAGCTGCCGTTGTGAACCAGGAGGTGCTTGGTTTGACCCTAACAGAAGTGCTGGTGTATCTCAATACTTGCGTGTTACCTGATTGTATGAACTTTGCACCTGCACAGAAAGTTTTAATGTAGGATACTTCTAATAAATGTGCAGCTTTCAAGGATGATAGGCATTTAGAACTGTCTACAAATTCAGATTCTCTTTCAATTTCAAATACATACTAAGAGACGGATAGTAAGCATGTAGTTTAACATGTGGTCTGTAGGTTTACCTTCATGAAAGAATTGGAAGATCCTAGGGTACAGCACAGGGATTTCAGTTGTTCCTAATAACCTGTGCAAAAGAAGTGAGAAATGGACAGCTCTTAAAGTCAGAGCAGAGATAAATACTACGTACTCATTGTTAAATCTTTTTTCAGATTTAACAGAGAATGCTCTTTTCAGCACTGTCGGTGCTCAGTAGCAGTGGTGTAAAATTGTTCTTATACTGCTGATACTAGTTCATTCAAAGGTGCACCAGAATGCTTGTTCTATTAAACTATTTTTCTTAAAAACAAAAACACCTGCCTCACCCCCTCCAAGAAAACAACCCCAAAGCACCAACATCCGAACACTCTAGGTTAAGTTATAGTTAGAAAGAAGGTGACCTTTCATTTACTTAAGAAATACAAAATTTTTATTCTCAATGATGGTCTGAGTGCTAATAGCAAATGGTGGGGTCCTGTTCTATTTGGTAACTTGCTTTGTGTTGCTGCCTATTTTGTTTGCATTACAGGTGTGTTGGCTTTGAGTGAGTTTTATATCTCTATTTGGAAGTTTTCATTTTTTCTGTTATGCTGGTGAGCAGAAGTTTTTATAAATAATATGATTTTTACCCTGTCTGCGCTCTTAAACAAGAAATGACTGTTGGCATGTAAATATATCCCAAGTTCTGCATCTAATACAGAACTGTAAACTGTTCCCTGAAGTTGTGGAGCGCACACCCTTTCCTTTGTACAGCTGGGCTTGGTGACAATTATTCAATTAAACTCAAATCGTGAGCTAAACTACCTTTTTCCATACGTACCATGTGCTTAGCCCGTATAAAGTTTAAGCTACCCATCACTCCTTGCAAGTAATCTCAGGAAGAGACTTAAAAGATTTATCATCATAATTTGTAGAGTCCTTTGAGCTTTTAGATTGAGTTAAAGATTTGCTTTACCTACGTGCTGAACTAGATTCAGTAAAATCACAAAATTGCATTCGCTTGCCATGGTTGGCTTTTGCTTGCCTCTGTGGCAAATAATAAGCTTATGTATGTTGCTTTTCTAACTGGCCATTTCACTCTCATCACCTGACCCCCATAGTTCACTTACTACGACTGTTACTGGTTTTGCATATGTTGGATTAAGTTCAGCATCTTGACATGAAAACGCTACTTGTGAATGCATGAACGGCAGCACAGATCCAGCACTGCACGTGTGGTTACGTCAGGCTCCCGCTGTATTGCAGTGCTGTGTTTTGTGCTGCAGCTCTTCAAAATGGCTTTTCAAATGAAAGTTTAAGCTATCTTAACTTTTTAGCTGTGGAGTGTTGGTGGAAATCACATGTGGTTCTGTATTGCAGAAAGCAGCTCTTTGACGTAGTTTTGACTTGTGTCACTGGGTGTATCATTTTGGGTGGTACACTTCAAAAAAAAAAAAAGGGGGGGGGGGGGAGGGAAGGGAAAAAAAGGCAAGGCATGGAAAAGTCTGTCCAGAACTTAGTCATGTTTCACCACGATGAAGCCCTGCAAGTTCTCAAATGAGAAATGACGCTTGAGCAGTGACTTTTCTGGCGGTGGCTGTGGTGCCTGCTCTACCTGATGAGACTTGGACCAGGAGAGCAGTGCCTGGTTTGGGGGGCTGAGCAGGTGCCCTGACCTGTTTCTTTTCCCTCTAACATCCAGATCTGTGAACTTCCCTTGCACTCTGCGGATACCATGCGTGTGGTTACAAACTATTGAAGCATGTCTCTGAGGTTTGGGGGTGGAGAGGGAGGGGGCGATTGCTTTGTTCTGAGGCTTTTGGTAGCTCTGGTTCTGGTTGTCGCTGGTAGTTGTGTCTTGTTGTGCAGTCCAGTACTAGGCACAAGGCTGATGTCAGTGTGGTTTGAAATGAGCTGAATTTTGGGGGGTTGGTGGTGGGGGAGATGAGTGAGGAAGGCATACGAACAGTAGTGTTAGCAGATGATGATCAGTAACCTCTAAAGAAGGATGATTTCTTTCTGTGGTTGAATATTTATCGTATAACATCATAGTCTTCCTGATGCTGATTTTGGTGGTGTGTTTTTTTTTTTTTTTGTGTGTGTGTAATTCGGTATTTTTAGCTTTCTCCTGCTCTTTATTTCTTTAAAATGCTCTTTTTAAATCCTCAGTTGTTGGGCACATCTATATGCAGATGGAGCAGTTGAATTTCAAAGCTTTGAAAGGCGTATTTAAACTATACTAAGCTAGCTCTGAGGTAAATGCAACTTGATCTACTAGTGGGGGCAGGTACCACCTTATTTAGGTATCTGCTAACAAATCAGTACTGTACAATTGTAAAAAAGAGATAGTATCACTGCCTTGGTGTGATAATAAGTTTGCATATCTGTATACAAACTAAATTTGAAGTAATTAACTGCTAAATAATTTATTAAACTTAGTCGAAATATTCATCATAATTCATATGAACTTTGTGCCTAATCTTGATTTAAATATCTAGCAAAATGCTGTGCCTTTGAAAAACTGCAAGTTACTAAATGGAAATAACCTCAACGTTAATGACGATTAACTCGTAGATTATGAATCAGCTGGTTAGCTGTAGCACAATATAGGCCTTTTCTCTGCTTTGAAACTGATTCAAATTTACAATTTTATTCAGTTAAATACAAAATGAACTGAAATAGTGTAAATGTTAAATGCTACCCTGTGTAAAGAGTGTGGTTTTCAGTGCAGAAATTTGTTCTCTGATCATAACAATATATTTAAATCTACAGTGACGGTGAAAAAGTCTATGCTCTCCGATCTTCATCCTCAAAACATGCACTATATTCTGTGTTTTCTGTGAAAAATAAAATGAAAAACAATGGAGTTATTTAAAAGGTGATAGTGGCCATCCTGTAATTGCTTTATATGCCACTTCTTAAAGTCATGGCAGTTTTTTAATAATATTATGAAAGCGGGGGAAATTATTTAGTATTAACTTAAAGTTTACTAATGGAAATCCACTTAGGCCTCTTATACAATTGATTTTTCAATGTAACTTGCCTTTGAAAATTTCTAAAATTAAAATGCTGCGTAACTTAGAATTTGTGAACAATTGAATTTTAGTTGTTGACTTCTCTGGTTGAACAGAATGAAATGATACTCCTAAGGCTTCCATGAAGGCCTGGTATGAAAGCTCAGGGATTGCTTTCATATGTTGTATGTACTATGTAAGGCTGTGTGCACTAATCTAAGCTGCTGTGACAAAAGCAAGTCAATTATTAAAAATGAAGTTTAATGCATATATGATTAACATTATTTCTACTAAGTAAACATAAAAAAATGGGAAAAAACCCTCTTTACACATAAACTGTGATGCTTTAACTACGCCAGTACAAAATATTTACTGAGAATATGGAGTTACTAGTGTAGATGTATTTACCCTGACCAAAATTACTGCCCTATAAAAAAGAGAAAATAAGCTTTGCAGACAATAGAAAACTTAGCATGGTTGTTATTACTTTATAAATTTAACTTTTTAAAACACGTTAATTAAAAAGTTAGATTTTGTCCAGTAACCTGTCGTTAGATCAAAACTTAATATATTAAATAGTGTGTGCAAAGTGTGTGTATTATTTAGCGCTACATCCCAGCAGAAAGACTGTGCATTCTGCGCTTCGAGGATATAAAATTTATTGAGGGGAGAATACAAGTATGCAGTTGTTCTAAATAACGTGTAGCTTTTTGCTGCAAGTACAGCTATGAAGTAATTTTATTTGGTGCTGTTCTGTCCCCACAATTTTTTGCGTAACTGAATAGGATTCCATTTTTTGGGGAGAACTCTTCAGAGAAAATTAATTAAAAGAAATGACCATAATGTCTGGAAACCATAAGCGTAATTTGTTTCTCTTTGCAAGTAATTTTAAGTATAGAAAAAGCAATAACTCTTTTTAAAATTCTGCATCTGGTTACGTTCAGCATAAAAATGACAAAGCCAAACAGCAGAGTAGTCACTTCCTATGGCTTTTGGGCTTTGACAGGGCAAGAGAAAGGAAGGAAAACTATTTGGTGGTGATAGTGCAAAACCCACACATTCTAGCAATCCTCTGGTAGAGGTGTTATACCTCATCTGCTTTAGGTCGCTTAATCAGTTTAAGACCACGTGGAATTACCATTAGTAAGGGCCAGCACTTGAGTGCTATTTCTTCTTGTTGGTATTCAATTAGTTCAACAAAGTGCACTAGTAAAATAATTACTAGAGCATCAAAGAGACAATTGGTATCTGTGCAGTGTCTTACTCAGTTATCGTGTGCATCAGTTTATACTTGGAAAAGTTTCTGTTTTTTTAAAACTTCTGTGAATAAGGCTTATTTTAATTAATTCTTTGATATGGAAGAACTTATTTTAAAGCAAAAATAATAGGAAATGTATGGTAAATTTGACATTTCTGTTGTAAAACTGGTGAAGTATTCTACTTAATCTATTCCTGTTAGTGTGGTCTAGAAGGTTTAAAAGAAGCTATTTGTCTTGCCGGTGCTCTTTAAACTTTTCTTGGTTTGTCTTGAGATTGAAGTGTGGAAAGCAGTAATGAGAAAATAGATTTGTTTGTTTAAATTAAAAAACACAACAACTTAGCCATGTGAGAGCATTGTTAGGCTTTGTTGGAACATCAGATGATGAACATAGTATATGTTTTAAATGCTCAATTATTATGTCAGTATAAAGCTGTCCTCTTGCAAAGTTGAATAATATATGTATTTATGAAAAAAAAAATGTGGAAGCTTTGTCCAGGATAGGTGCAGAGTGGGAAGCCACACGTGCATGTGCTTGTACACATACACATGCACTACATTCTTTAGGAGTGGCTCTATGTTCAAACTCTGTGCTCTTTTGAACTCTTGCTTTTAGTTTTTGCTCTTTTAAGCACTGGGACTTTATTCGTATTTTTAGATATTATATAGACAGTTGCCTAAATGAAGTAGTTTGCCCTTGTTAATATCCTTTTATATCATGGGAGACACTTGAAAAGGCCAGTAAATATGTTTGTCAGCTGAAGTTTATAGATACACTTAAAAGCAGACCAAGCAAGATTTTTCAATTTTTCTAGTTATAGCATATAAGCTTCTTGAAGTTAGATGGTGTTTTTCAGCAGCGTGAGTGTTTCAGTGTGTTTCCCCCATAGGAATCTTCATTTACTGAGATAATTTTAGGAATTGGACATTAATTTCTGCCATTTTTTGGGTAAAGTATCCTGAGAGGCAGCAAACGGGTTTTTCTTTAGAAAGTCTGTGTGTGTGGTGAATCGGTGGCAGCAGAGAAGTATGCGCTGGGATGAGTCCCTGAACTACCCTAACACCTCGCTCAGCTTAAGCTCTAAAGTAGCTTGCTCTTAGCCTGAAAGGTTTAAATCAAATATTTAATAGCAAGAAAGTGGCAAATAAGAGGTTCCCTGCTCTCTGAGCTTATGTAACAGAAGCCTTGCGATTGATTACATGCTATAAGCGTGTAGGCAGAGCAATTCTTGCTATTTTACTTCAATCATTTTGTTTCCCCTCTACCCCCCAAAACCAGAACAGAATTTGACTGGTTAATCTCGAGCACACAGTAAACTTGGTATGTTCTGCTGAGTATGAGCAGCCAGCGTTTCACTTGAGCCTGACCTGAAAGAGAACAAAATGGGTTAGGCTGCCTGTCTATAGCTGTGGCGTAAGGAATCTGGATAACGTGTCCGATGTTCTCAGCCTGTGGTTGTACAAGTTGGTCTCAGCAGCATGGTGGCTACGGATGCTGCTAACTTCATTTAGATATTTCAATCTGAGAAGGTTGAATCATTGAGCTATTGTTAAGACAAGATCTAATCTGGTGCCGTACCTCCTGTACCAAAAAAACATTGCCCAGAGTTTTACATCATATGTTATATCTGTGTCACTTATCACTTATTTCCTTTGGGTTTCTAATTGATGTGCAAACTTCTGTGGTGTAAGTAATGGTAGCAGGGAAGACATGCAAAATAAAAGCACTGTGAGGGTACATCCAGCAGCTGTTTCATGGAACAAAGTATCTTGTTGGCTTTTTTAATTATTCCAGTCTTTGCACCCTTTTTTTGCTGCAGAAATGACACTGAAGTATCCTGCACCATTTTTTTTTTTTTCTCCTCACTGGGCTCTTTAAATGGAGCTGAATTCCCTGAAAATTGAGAAGAAGGAATTTTAAAATTATCTAATCTAGTGCTCCCCGGCCCCTAACTTGGCCATGTATTGCAGGGACATCATATGCAAGTTTCAGTCTAGAGCTGCTTCTTACAGCTGATGTAGAACTTTACAGTTAGTTAGCTCATGATGGTAATATTGACTGTTTCAACTGGCAGCCCCTGTGGGCACTGGGAAAACATGTGAAGGGAGAGAAGAAGCCTTTAGCTATTTTGGTGGTTGAAGGAGAGGAGGGGTGGAGAGGAAAAAGATAAAAGATGGGCATTGTGTCCCATCATTAGGGGATTAATAGTTCATACTGGTTAGGGTCTGGAGTAGACAAGTCTTTTGCATGTTTAGAAGAACTTCTGCGTTGAAAGATGTTATTTTCAGTCTTTCAAATACCTCTGGAGTGTTTTCACTGTTATCTGCATCCCAGTTAAGTACAATTTAGTGGTCGGGTGTGAGAATAAATGGCAGGTGACCAGAGCTCTAAAATGTTTGGTCAACAAAATCGTCTCAGTAGTGTAATTGTTTGAGGAATACAGACCCCTGCTCTGAGGAGGAGAGAAGGAGAAACTGTGGCATTATAAACACGTCTCCCCCTCTAAAATGTACCCTTCCCCCAAAAAACAAGAGAAAACCCCAAACCACCAAACCCCAAAACCCCAAAATCAACCCAAACAAAAAAAAAAAGAGAAAATCTATTTCAGTTTCTCGAAAGTTTCGGTATGAGGGAAGAGGTAAGGCCTAAAATGGTAGAAGCCACAAAGGTAGATGAAAGCCCACTTTCCTAAAGGATACTGGAACTTCCCATTAAATTTAAAGCAATGTTTAATTCTTTAATTAAAAGAAAACCAGCCTTCTCTCCTTAGCAGCACCTGGAAAATGAAAGTTTTTTTTTAAAGGAGAAGTTCAACATTAATATGGTAATGGCAGAATCTTTAGAATTTTCTTTTTAAAATGTCTTTATGGACCACTCAGGGGAATTTACAAATAATGAATATAAGCTTTTAGTCTAATTAGTGATGTGAAGAATTGTTGAACTGAAATCCTGAAGTGAATGGTAATGAGCGAAAGCCTTCTCTCTGGCTGATCGACATAAACATAAGAACTACAGTCAGCCTTACGTTGGTTGATTTACCTATTTTGTATGATGTAACTCAGATGTGCCAGTATAAATCTTCTGGTTGTGCTTCCTGAGCTATCCTATCCTGCCCACAAATATCCAGTCTCTTCCAGAGTGCTGGAGTTTATTCTGCACGGAGAGTGCAGCCCTGTGCCCCGTCGTTTGGCTGGTGGCTTTGGGCAGAGGAGTTACGTGGTGTCCTGTCCCCATGGCCAGCTTTCCGATTGTTTGTCCCAGTGGAAAGTAGTTAGCAAATCTGATGTTTTGCAGGCAGTGGTAGGAAATTTGATCATCAGCACAGAGGGATCTGGGAGGTAATTAACAGCCAGATTTTCATCCTGAATGCTGGGATGATACACCTCTCCAAAGCAGCTACTTTGGTGGGCTGTATGTACCAAGATGAAAGGGGAAAAGTGTAGTTAGGAGCCAACCGTTATGTCTTGCATGAGCCTTGAGAAAAAAATCGTGTCTAAATTTCATGAAAAATCCTTATTCTGAGTGGTAGTATAGAGTGCTTTTAAATCCAGGTCTGGGATTAAATAATAAGGCAACCCAAAGAGAATACTGCTGCAGTTTGCCTGTGGCTTAGTCAAGCTTTCTCTGCTTGAACTGCTGATTTAGGTCTGAAATTGGCGCAGTAACATTTCCTCTTCAAGTATTCTGCTGTCCAGATGAGTGTTTAAAAAAAATAACCAACCAAAAAACCAACAAAAAAACCCCCCTGGTGGTGTTTGTTAACAAGTCAGTATTTGAAACCATTTTTCTTTTTCTTCTATAGGTAAGGCATTGAGATAACGTTCTGGTTCACAAGCTAATGGCTTGATTTGATCAAATACAGTAACTGTGTCATCAGTGTGCCTTGTAACATACACTATAAATTAATTCCCTTTTAACAGAAATGATAGGCAAACCTCTGTCGCTTTATTGAATCTGAGTGGGTTTTTAAGAGAAATTCAGTATACCTTCTTTTTAGGTAAGGAGTCTGACCCTTTGCTTTTGTATTTATCAGAATTACGTGTTAGGAATAAGCAAATTAAGATGTATAATTGTGTGTGTACACATACAAAATTTCATATGTATATAAAAATGGGTTAGAATGCACATTCAGTAAGCTTTTATTTCAGTGGACTTACTATTGTTTGTAAGGTGCTTCCAGGAATCAAATGTGAGCAACTTAGAGACCAAAAAGACTGTTTAAACCCATGAGGTTTATGAAGCACCGCTTACAGGACAAGCTACTGCAGTGGCTTAACCTGTACTATTACCTACATTTACTACGAAGAAAAGGAGAACCCCCCTCCCTCACCTTGTAACCAAACCCCCTGCTTCTGCTTTTTTTTTCCCCAACCACACTAACATGAATTGAGGGTTAAGGTTTTTTTTATTTCATCCTCTAAACCTGTGCCTGCCCCTCCCCCCCTTTTTTCTTTCCCACTAGAAGAGCATTAAAAACACTGATTCACTCCGTGATCAAGCATCAGCTACTTGGAGCAACCTGAGTGGGAGAAACTAATAAACTCTGTGTGTGGGGGTAGCTTTCAGGGCTGGGTTTTTCTTGCCTGTTTTTGTTTTGCTCGTTGCAGAGTAAACAGTAAGACACCTCTTCCCTTTCTCCCCTATAAATTCAGCAGATCACCAGCAGTTTTCCATTTGGCTGTAGGAGTTGCTAACTTTGTTTCTATGGCTGTTCGTGTCAGGATGACTTTTGTGGAAGTTGTTTCTTACCATATGGCATTAGCCACAGGCCTTAGCAGGTTTTTTCTTGTGTGGTGTGGGTTTTTTCTTTAATATTTCATCTCCAGCTGTCTGTTAAGTTTGTGTTGTCAGTGAAGTAAGCTTGAGAAGTGACTTTTTTTTTTTTTCTGTCTTCATGCAGGTCTTTGGAGCTCAGGGAGAGAAAGCATTGTTTCAGTGAGTGGGTTTGCAGGGGCATCACGCATAGCTGTCAGAGCTGGGGGACCGTGAACTCGGAGGCAGCACTAGGGAGTAACAGCACTTGGTGCTGGTGGGTATTGGCATACCCTTCATCTGTGCTGTAGGTGTGAGGTGCCGAGACTTTTTCCAGGTAACCTGTTTGGTGGTACCTACCTAGAGCGGATGGAATGAGTAAGCGCTTGCTCTTTCCATGTTCCTAAGAGTGGAAAAGGTAGACCATTTACTTTCCATCCCATAGGTATTGAGTTGAAACAATTGAACCGACTAACATTGTCGATGTTCACTTGATCTCCTTTCAAATGTGATTAACTCCCCGCCCCCCCATGCTTGTTTAAAAAGAGTAGGTTTGTGCTGTGCAGGTTTAAGGCATTAATGTTGTGTGTAGTTCGTATGGCAGCTGAAATAAGAGACTATTACGTGGCGTTATTGTTGGAAATGGGAATTAAAGAGCAGGAGGCAGCAGGTCTCTGGGGGGTGGGAGGATGGTGAGAGGGGTTTGGTAAGAGTATGGGTGCAACAACAGTGTGGAAGTGCGGTTGCTTTGATACTTGTGTATGTGCTTCCCTTTAAATGGTAAAATTTTGGCACGCCTATGGGATATAAAAATAGGGACTGTGAGCAAAAGCATGATACTTCATAGTTCTATGCTTTATAATTTTCTGTCGTCTCTCTTTTAACATTATTGTCCCTTAAGGGGAGGTATGGATCTTACATGATTTGCCTTTGCTAAATATCACAAAGCATACAGTGAGGTTGTATTAGTGAGTGAAGGCATATAGTGAGATTTTATTTAATGTAGGGATGCAAAAATGGACAATTTTTGAGACCTTTCTTACCCAAGAGGGTTTTGATAGGTTGAAGGGAAAAGTGAAGTATACAGGGAGGGCAGAGAGAGAAGGAAAGAGTATGTACAAAAGAAAGAATGCAGAAACTGTGGGTTTTCTTCTTCCCTCCTCCCACCACGTTTTCTCTAAGACATGTTTAGTATTGTTGCATATGTATGGAGGGTTCCTGTGGGTTGAGAGCACTGGGTGTCCCTGTGCCATGTGCTCTCTGTATTTGCGTATGAGAGATGACCCCTTCAGAGATCACTTAAGATGGCTTTTAGTAAATTATCCATCTTTATGGTACTTCCCTCTTGCTGTGTATGCGCACGCATGTAGCACAAATGTGCTGCTTTCCTTGTGAAAGGGACACAATGATGTCTTTTTGTTTTACCTGCTTTCAGTGTTGCAGAGATTAATGTCCCCCAAACACAAGACTCCATGTCTCAACACCCCAAGAATGAATATGTTGACGTAGGCGCGTGGTCGTCAGCGGTGGCGTGAGGTAACTGAATCTAGTTATCTGCGTATCACCTGGAAATACAAATTGAAATGCGTGCAATTCCTCTTAAGAAAAGTAAATTATTGCAGAGTAATTGCTAATGGACTAACCTTACACAGAAATCAGAGAAGTCTGTTTTGTTCTTGGCCAATAAGAGGTGTTAGGTGTCTTTGAAAAAGAGAAACAAGGGGGAATACCTGTTCACATGCTGTGAACTATAGGTAGCTTTCAAAAACCTTTGATACAGAGCACAAACATAATTTTCCCAGACTTTTTTTTTTTAGTTGACATGTGCTTGCAGTGCCTATTTAGAATGGAAGAAATGAAATCAGAAATCTGCTTAAACTGGAAAAAGTGTATATACAAGGCTTACATGAGTCACATTGACGAGAGATGATGGCAGTGTTTTACTAAGGATTTATTAAGACTAGGTAAGCTATATGGTAAATGAAACTATTGTAATAAAATGCCTTCATGGAATTTCAAAAGACTATTTTTTTGTCTTACACACCCAGTGTAACCGCAAGTAGTTGTAAAGTAACAAACCAAGATTATTTCAACATAAAACTATACCCTCTGTAGGTTTATGTTACCTGGGATGTGATAGCTGTAGGAGCTTTGCAAATACCATGCTTTGCTGAGGAGAAGAGTGTTATGAGGAAGATGGAAAGCACCCCGAAAGACCTGACGTCTGAGATACGGGAGAGTATTTCCAAGAAGGTGCTCCCGTGTTTTTCTCTTTCCTCACCCGTAGAGTTATGTCCCTGTGCATAAGCATGCTTTCTGAAGTCAGAACCCATCCTCACAGAAGCTGTTGCTACTCCAGTAAATTCAGTCAAACCCAGCTTTGTTCCTTACTCTTTGCTATACGTTTGCATTTGGTTTGGGAATTTTCTTGAGGAAGCTGAGAGCTGATTCTCCGTGGGTTCACGTGCATGCAGCAGAGGTGGCTGCACATCGCTGATGCCACCCTGCAGCAAAGAGCTGTACGGGGCTGCCGGCATGCGGGGAAGGGCAGGAGGAGCGAGATCTTTCTGAGCAGGAGCTGCGCAGGTTATTGCAGCGCGTGGGGGATTCTCTGTCTGCTCACAGCTAGCTCAGTGCTTGTGCTGGTCCTGGGAACACAAATATTTCGCTTATCATTTCTGTCTATTCTTTCTGTGTGGGGAGAAGGGCAGAGGGGGAAAGGGGTGACAAGCCTTGTGTATTTTTAGGCAATGTTAAGAAATTTAGCTGTTTTTTTTTAATAGGAGCTGTTAGTAACTGAAATGGAGAAGTCTCAAAGGTGCTTGTGATCTTTTATATCACACTGATTCTGTGTGATTCCTCTCTAGGCTGCACAAAGCTTTATGAAATTGTTTTTCCTGTTGCTAATTGATATAACAATGTAAAAAATTTAAATTTTCACATGCATCAATAAACACCAGTTTTCAAACTTGTGCAATGGGTGACAAGTTAAAATTACTTGCAATGCAGTCAAGCAACTGATGAAGGTGTAAATAGTTTCAAATTAAATGGTTCATATAGCTATTTTTGTATTTTTGAAGTGACCTTTCAGTTTTGTACAATAGGTGTCTCACTATTGCCATAAACGGAGGTGCACAGCGGGACTGTACCCATTTTGTACTTGGCTTGCCATTTCCTTTGGCTCTTTATGAATGTGGTAGAGGAACTGGTAATTTTAAGGTGGCACTTCTTCCTTGCTTCTCTCCCTTCCTCCTCCTCCCTTTCAGGATGTTCAAGTTATTTCTGTGCTACTGTCCTGATATGACACATTACCCAGCAACAACTAAAAACATCAGTGTCCTATCAATATTTTTCTCACATCAGAGCCAAAACACAACACTGTACTAAGAAGGAAATTAACTCTATCCCAGCTGAAACCAGGACAGCTACAAATGTTGGCTGGCAGAAGTCTTACGTGGCATCAAACTTCTCAGTTCCTCAAGTTGTGGGAAGAAAAACCCCCTCCAAACCTTGTGTTATGTCCTTTACTGAGTAAACATAGAGATCACTTTTTTGTCTCTCTCTCAGGTGTTGGGCATTAAAGGGAGAGGATACGTAGGCTTTCCTTCTGAAATTAAAAAATGTGAGGTGGCAGTTGTGGAGTCAGTTGTATATGGGCTTCTGGAAAGGACTTTCCCCCCTCTGCTTCTCACCGTGGACGTCCACAGCTCGGCGTGAGCATTTGTTGCCCAGCTTGGTGTGGAGCTGGGGGGAGACCTGCTGGTGTGCTGGCTGGGCTGTTGTGTGCTTGGATCCTTCTGCAAGTGGCACTCCTTGCTACGTGAATTTTAATTTGAATCTACAAGTGTGAGAGACTAATGGCACAGCACAGTTTGAAGCACACTGCTTAGCGTATTGGCTGCCAATTTTGTGGCTTGGGATTTTTAATACTGAATGAACATCCCCCTTTTATGTTCTACTTTAGGTCCCAACTTTCAAGTTTCAGGTTGCTGTCTGAGATTATTTTGGTATTTTGGAGCAGTGTATCACTACTTCAGGGGGATGTTTCATAGCAGTGTCGCTACCTGAGATACAATTCGAGGAAATCTGCAGACTTCAAGGAAACTCCCCCCTCCCAATTCCAGTGAAGCAGCTCCTGACTCTCTCTTTGCTTATTGGAAATGAAAGTTTAAATAGGGTTGTGTGCGGTTTCAGTTTTTGTTCTCCCTTCCTTGCCTATTTACGTGAGCGAATGCTGAAATCTGCTCTTACTTGTTTGAGAGGGAGTGAAAACAGCTGAGAAATGCTGCATAACAGAGCCCTGTTCGGCTTTTCTGGAGGGGGGGAGCTTGTCCCTTGATCTCATGGTCGCCATAGAGTTGGGTGTGACAGACATCTCCATGTGAGGAGAAGTTTGGGAAAGGTGGCTTTGTGCTGTGAGCTCCAGCTGTGCCCTGGACAAAGCCTGTGGAGAGAAGAGCATTTCCAGGGATGTAAAACACTCACTGCAGACCTGTGTGGATGGGGGGTTGGGGGTATTAGGGAGAGGAGCGTATTTTAAAAGTATCTGAGGGGGGAAATTAAAGCTTTTGATTTTATTGCTAGACGGGAACATCTCTAAAACTTGTTTTGTTGCAAGATTTTTGTTGGTCTCTATAATTTTAACAAACTTTTGTTAAGAAGTTCTTAAAAGGTGAAGCGTTTTTCTGAGAGGTCAGTATCGAGCAATTAAAACACTACACAAAACCGGAGTGTTTGAACACAAGACACTTAGTCTAGCTGCAGTGGTGAACCAAAATGTAGTTGAGACCTTTTAGGCTGGACCGCTCTGCGTGCTGTCCCCTCTCCCTTCCCCAGATCTTCTCAGGCTAGCCAGGCTGACCCAGCCAGCACACCCTACCTGAGCCCAGCTGAAACTGTGTTAATCTACACATTCTTGTAAATCCCAAGGGTTTTGTGGCATCTCTGGCATTTATTTGTTCTCTCACTTTGGGGGAAGGGAGGAGACAAAGGACTTGGCTGTGAAGGCAGCCAGCACACTAACAGGCTTTGCAGTAGCACTTCAAAGTGAACGTTTTGTTTACTAGATAAGTGAAAACCGATGTAAATTTGGGGTGAAAATGCAATGAATTTACTCATTCTTACCCCCTCCTCCCGATCAGGGATGGAGAACATCAGCCCAGTCTGTTATTAGGCTAATGAAAAGCTTAGTATCAAAGCAAATGTATTAATTCAAATTTAGATATTTTTTTTTTTTCCTCCAGGGGATGTAGAATCCTGAAGTATCATCTTGGTGAATTAAAAAAAAAAAAAATAAAATTAAATTGTGTGGAGGGGAACCCAGTACAAATACACGGGATTATCACACCCATTTATAGTGGAGAGAATTAGATACTGAAGGCCTTAAAGCTGAAATAGAAATAGTCTTCAAGAAAAGTGGAGACTTCATGAAATGTAACAGCTGTCAAATGTGTAACAAGTATTTCTGTAACAGCTCTTTGGACTTGAAATGGTTTTGACCTGACATTCCCCCCCAGCGATCTGTTGGGATTTTTTTGAATTATGTATTTGGTTTTGCCCCTCTTAGTACGACAGATGCTTAAATGTATGACGCTGCTATGTATGGTCTATCTTGCAATAATGTTTTCTTTCTGTTTTTTTTTTTTAACTATTTTCTTTATCTGCAGGAGTCGGAAGCTTCAGATCAGAAATATCCCGCCTCACTTGCAGTGGGAGGTAGGAAGTTACTTTAAAAATTGGTATCTGTGCTTAAAACTGTATTTCTGTTTCTCTCTTTATCCACAAGACTCTTTTCCCCTTCCCCCACCTTTCACTTGCTTTGCGCAGACACCACCCATTCTGTTCTGGGGAAAAATCCTTTGGAAGAGGGAACAATAGAGCCTTCTAAGCAATTCAGATAACTGCCTTCATTTCTGCTCTCAGAGTTAACCATAAAAAATGTTGAAATGGATTCCTTGGTGAATGCTGACTTCCTGATGCAGTCACTCTCTTCGACTGAAAGCGTGTCCATTTTGGACCTTGCTGGTGTCTGGTGTATGAGTTTGGTAAACTTAATACAAGTTTGTATTTAAATGCTTGGCCAAGACCTTCACAAAAGCAGAAATTTAACGCTGATCCTCCTTCTTTGATATTGTCTTGGTTGTTTGTTTTTCCTTGCTCCTCTGTAGTGGTGGCATTATGGCAAATTGCTCATGCTATTACAATTATTGGCTCTCACTTTTATATTGTATACTTGCTGTTTACACTCCACAAATAGTGTTTTAATTTTTGCAGTAGATGGGCTACTGTGAGAATGGATCTGTTTTCTGTATTGTTTTTCTACTTTGTATGTGTTTAAAATGTTGTCTTTGCATTTTACTAGTAGTAATTCATCCTATTGCCTGGGGGAGATTAAAGGGTAGAGGGTTTGAGAGGATAAAGCTCAGGTTTGGGTAGCGTTGTTCTCTGAGCAGGTTTGGTCTGCTGCCTTCATCTGACTTTCCATCTGCAGCTACTTCTTTGTTTGCACGGCCCGATTGCTTCCTAGCTTTGGAGAAGAGCGGAGGCATTGCTCTGTCCAACCTCGGCTGTCAACCGCAGGGCTTCTGTAAGACATCAGCACACACCACCCCTCATGGCTTCGGTCTGTCCTTGTGTCTCTGCACTCCGTATAAGCATTTTCTCCGCACTTCCCAAACCTTGTGCTCCCCTCAGTTGAACTGTATCCATCTGATACCCTTTATTTCAAATTCGGAACTGCTTTTTTGTCAAGCTTTTGGGAAGAGTAGTAGTAGAAATGGTTGAGGGTGGGTGACCGATTTGAGGATTAACTTATTTTTTGGTACAAAATGCCTCTGAGGATTTTGTGTAGGAATAGTGAATATCAGATCAGAGGCACATGATTCGGTAAGATGTAAATAAACATGGGTGTGAGCACTGTTGAGCGGAGTACACCAAAATTTTTACCTGCTCATCCCTCCTTACCTGTAACATACAAGCATTAATAGCTACATACATGTATCTGCATCTGCTTCCTGATTTTTTGTTGCTGCAGTTTGTGGTGACATCTGGTCTCAGACAGATGTTCCCTCTGGCCCATGTTTTTAAAACACTGGTGTCTTAATGTTGCCAAGGAAGAGTTAAAATTGTCCCTGTTAACATAATCTCAGCCTTGCCTAGATGTCCTGAAGCTGCTTGTACAGACCTGAACCTTTGGTCACAGAATTTGGAGGCCCCAAAATAACTTCTGCAATACTTTTGTATTCTCTTGTGATATCAGGGCTGCTTGCAGAGTATGGTTTGTCCACAAACTTCCTAAAGTTTTTCTTTGTAAGTGCGGGTGGTCTGTCACTTCTGCACTGCGCAGGTAAGTTTTGTATGCTCTCAAAAGAATGCTAATGACAAAAACCAGCAACTGATGATTAAATTAATGGGGGAATTTGTCTTTTGTCAGGCTTACCTTGGGATCTGGTATCTTTTGTTGCTGTTGTTGACGCTAAAAGACCTTGCAGAAGCTTCCTTTGAGCTATTAAGAAAGTTTTGGATGATTCTTCTTTAAAACATGTCTTTCTTGCAACCAGTTGCTCGGTAGGGAGAGTTAAGGTTTGCGCATACAGGGAAGGATTTATATTGAAGCAGTGTTCTTGCATAATGTTTTCTGAGGGGGTGGTATGTGTGTATGGCAGCTGGAGCATTTTTACTTAAATTGTTTCTTATAGTCCCTCTGTGCCAATCTGTGTGCCTCATCACTACTTTGTTAATTGCTTGAATCAAGACTGACTACTTCTAATGGGTGTGAAATCCTTAAAACCAAACCAAAAACTACTGGTAAAAGCGGTCTGTAGGTTAGTTCAGTGTATCAGCCCTTGTGTATATTTGATACTGAAATACAAAACACACTTAGTACTCTATGACACCTTTTTTTACAGTGACATGAGGATACGTGAAAAGAACAGAAGATTAGTGTTCTTCTGAAATTTCCCCCCCCCAGTATAAGCATTATTAGGAAAGTTACCTTGTCATTCTTTGCAAAAGTGTTTTCTTAAGCTCTGTTGAAATAATTGTTGTGTTTTAATTTTGTTCTTTATAGAAAACAAGAATTTTATACAGCCTACGGGCATGCCCATGACAGTTTGTGTGTGTGCCTCTAGTTCAGTGCTTTGAAGCTGTTCTTGTTGCTGGTGTCACGCAGTGGTACCTGTAATCTTGGGCCATGTGGGACTGGGACTTAGCAAGTGTCTCTGTGAACATCCATACCCAACAGAGATGGTCTCTGGCTTATAACAAATTGCCCACGAAACCCCTTTATTATAAGGAAGGCATCCATAATATTCTCAAATGCAGCTCGTAGGGTTTGGGGAAAGCAGGTCTGGAAAGAGCGGTAGGGATGCTGATCCCACAGTAATGTAGCTGAAGTGTTTGTGTGTGAAGCCTAACAGAGTTTGGTAGTAGCTCCTACTCTGGAGCACCCCAGAGTATAGTATTACCTCCTGGTTTTCAAAACCAGAAAAACATTCGGGGAATAAATTGAAGTTTAATCTGAATTGAGAACGTTTTGCAATACGTCAGCTGAGGAAGGTGCACCACTGGTGATACATGTGCTTTGCTCTCCATGCAGATGGGAGCTGGCTCTTAAGATTCATGAAATGCCGGAGTAAATGAGTTTCCTGTGAAAACCCTGAAACTGTTTCATTGGTGTACCCTCTTATCTTTCTAAGTGGCATATCTGCCTGTTTGGTAAAGTCCTAGTGCCTTTAGTAACATGGAAAAGAGAATACATTGAACTTCAGTGTTAAGGAAACCCTTGGAAGATGCATGTGAGGTAGGACACTTGACCCATAGTTATTCCATCTAGATTGGGAATTAAACAGTGGGTGTAAATGGGCACAGCGTAACAAGCATTTATTAATAAGACTTTGCGTAAACCAAGTACACAAACTCAGGTTTACTATTTCCTTTTCTGTCTGCCTTTTTGGAGAAAAATGTTCCAATTAGATTTCTCCTTCACATAGGTTGAAGCTACTGAACCAAAATACTGACTTTTACAACCTGCCATAGCAATTGGACTTGTAATTGCGTCCTTTGGGTAATCTTAGAGTTCTCTGTGTACTTATCAGATCATAATGGTATAAGTAAAAAAGGGAAGATAACCCTTTTAGACCACATTCAGGGCTAAGCGGTAGCAAAGAGGCAGATAATGACCTGCTATAATCTGCTGAGTTATTGAAACAAATATTGAAACAAAACCACAAGGTTGCTATCCTGAAGAGCTGACTCTTAAAAGTGCAGCTGTAAAAGATAAAATTCAAAATTCTAATGTATTCCAAGGCATTCAAGGTTAAGTTTGTACAAAACTTGCTTGCTAATTAATTTTAACTTCACAAGAACGTTTTTGGCAAGGTTCTGCAGGTTTCTGTACCTGTGGGTTGGGTACTCTTAGACTTCTTGCCCAATTAGGAGGAACTGGAGGTGGAGGGAAGGCAGCATCTGAACTAAGAAAATTTACGACTTGCCTCAGACTGAAACTGGAGTCTGGACCAGTAGGGGTTTATCCAGGATAATGTTCTCTAACTCATCCACGAGGTAATTTTGGATTTTCTCCCTTCCCTCACTGGACTGTCTGGGTTTGAGGACTCTGGATGAGTGCCCGAGTTCCATAAAAGCATCATCACTTCTGGAATGCATCTTCAGTTTATTCTGCTCGCACATAAATTGCATATAGATGTTATTATATCAATTCAGTAATATGAAGGACATGTGCATGATCAGATTTTATTTTAGAGTTCTTCTGAGAAGGAGCTGTTATGTGAAATGTCACCCTTTTTTTTCTTTCTTTTTTTTTAAACATTTGAAAACTAAAAACATTTTAAAACTAGCTTCCTCAGTGTAGAAGATGCTTCAAGATACTTTCTTTCCAAACATTTTTTCCATGTTTAGTGAATAAAGCACTAGAGAACAGACTTTCAGGACACAGATGGTGCCAGAAACAGCACTTGCTGGCTCAGCAGAAAGGTAGCTGTTGAAGAGTTCCTACTTATCTTCTGTGGGCTTATTTCCTTATCGGTTTGTATGGAGCAGATAAACAGATAGAGTGTTGATGAACTTTGTAACAGAAAAGGTAGACTAAAAGCCTAGCCTGTGGAGTGTGAACCTGTTGAGTGAGCAGAGAAGCAAGAAAAACGTTGTGAATGTGTGTGACTTGAAAGCTGCTTTTGAGGACAGAAATGCGTGGGAAGGGAGGTCTGATTTAGCTCTTCCAAAGGCAAAAGGATGTTACTAAACTAGGGTTGCTTTTCCTTGCCTTTTCATGGAAATGAAAACCAAAGTCTCATAGTTACGCTGAGACCTCAGATGTTTTAGGTTCTCGAAGCACAAGTAGTAATGGAAAAGGATTTCTGGATCGGTTGCAATGTGAGTACAGGTTCTGCACTGAAACTTCTGTCAATGCAAGAAAGGTTTGAACCATCTCTACCCATCTGCATATTTTGTAAAACAACTTTCAGTCTCTTTAAAAGAATTGAGACTGATTCTCATTGTGGGTAAATATTAGTAAATCTTACTGTGCACATAACTGTTTTGAGGATCTGTAGTAGCTTGTGTTGTGTCTTTGATTAAAACGGGCAGGTTGCCTGGGGTGGTTTTTTGTTTATTTGTTGTGTGTGTTTTTCCGAACTAGAGGTGCAGTGTAAAAGCCAGTCATGCTGAGTGGTACCTGTTTATGATGCAGCTTATTCTAGAATACCAAGGATATGAAGAGGACAGGTGGGGAGCTTGTGCGTTTTAAGAAAGGAGAAGAAAAACATGACACAATTGCAATTAGGAATAAATTAGGATTATACTAAGCAGATACTTCTTAGAAAGCAAGATGTAAAAGGGAGATCCAGGACTGAGCTGAGCTACAGTGAAAAGGATTCTAGGAGAAAGATGAATCAACGGTAAAGAGGTTTAAAATGTATTGAAATATGATCTTTCACCTCAAGCCTCCTCCAAGAATCCTAGCTTACTGTAATGCCATAAAAATAACGTATAGCTGTAAAAATGCTAGCAGAATGCTAAGCATGCACAAATTATCTGCTGCCTGCTAGGTGTTGGAATATCTGGTAGGGATCTTTGTTTTCTGTTGCCTTCTCAATGTGCCACATCAAGCCCTAAGCTGTACTTTTCACTAATTATTACTAGTCCTACTTGGCAGGAGAATGGAGAACATGTTAGTCTGTTCTCTGCAGCAGTCTTTTATGTATTTGAAGACCCATGACCTTTAGGGAGGGTTAAGGAGAGAGTTTTAAGTTCCTCTCAAGACTCTTATTTCTAGGAAATTAGTTGTTCTTAAGTCTCACCTGGGAATGTCCCATGAGGCTTCTCCAGACTAGTTTCTGTAGCTTAAGGTCCCTTTGAGCTCTTGTTACGTCCTCTGATATGTTTGCCCTCCATTTCAGCCTTGTGCTGTCTTCAAATTTAATAAACACAAAGGTGATGCAATGCTAGATGTGGTGGTCCCTGCAAACCCTATGAAATAAAGCTCTTTAGTTTGACAGTAGGTTGGTAATTACTGTTACCTGGCAGAGATAGCAAGGTCAACTTCTCACTTGCTGTTGTAGTATTGGTTGTAGTTACCTTATGAATCAGTTGTAGGGATGTTGTTGTTTAACCCCAGCCAGCAACTAAGTACCACACAGCTGCTCACTTGCTCCTCTCGCTGGTGGGATGGGGAGGAGAACTGGAAAAAGGTGAAACCAGTGAGTTGAGGTAAGAACAGTTTAATAATTGAAATAAAGTAAAACATAATAGTAGTAATGAAAAGGAAGATAAAAAGAGAGGACTAAAACCCAAGATAAACAAGTGATGCACAATACAGCTCTCACCACCTGCTGACCAGTGCCCAGCCAGTCCCTGATCAGCAATTGGCACCTCCCGGCCAGCTCCCCCCTGTTTATATACTGACCGTAACGTTCTATGGTATGGAATATCCCTTTGGCTAGTTTGGATCAGCTGTCCTGGCTGTGCTCCCCCCCAGCTGCTTGTGCACCTGCTCACTGGCAGAGCATGGGAAACTGAAAAGTCCTTGACTTGTTGCTAAGTAATGCTTACATCAGTGTGTTATCAATATTATTCTCATACTAAATCCAAAACACAGCACTGTACCAGCTCCGAAGAAGAAAATTAACTTTCTCACAGCTTAAACCAGGAGGACAGTGTCAGAAGCCTTCTGAAGAGAGATTCCCACACATGCATAGACTGTTAATTCTGTTGCAATGAGAAATGGAGAGATTTATCAAGAATTATGCACAGCAAACAAAGGTTGAATGTTGAGTACCTGCTGCTTTTGATTTCTAACTATGGGATAGAGGGTAGAGCAGCTGCCGGGGCAATGCAGATGCATCCACTTAAGATGACCTACTGGCTTATGTTGTGATTTATAGGGGGTGATATTTACAGGTATATATGTGGTAATAAACACCTTTTGCAGGTGTTTAAAATACAGGGTGTGGGAGTAAAGGTCCTTGGATAAACATGCAATAAGCATATTTCTCACTTGGAATGATTTACTCATATGAGTGTTAGCTACAGCAGTGCTGATAAGCATCTTCAGGTTGTTATAAACAAGGGGG
Organism: Falco biarmicus; assembly: GCF_023638135.1. NCBI lineage: Eukaryota > Metazoa > Chordata > Aves > Falconiformes > Falconidae > Falco > Falco biarmicus. Next base: position 1,671,871 of record NC_079291.1, on the reverse strand, counting down.
AAAATCTAACGGGGTAAGTAATTTTATTTGAGAGTTATACTACAGCATTTTTTTTACTTTAAATTGGGATCTTGTTAAAAGTAGTTGATAGTGATGCTTTTATCAATTTTTTGATTAATGATTATTTTTTAAAAATATCAAAAAATAAAAAATGTTGATAAAAATGTAAGAGTTAATATCCAGATGTCCCTGCTGAAGATACTGTGCTTTTATTATAGTTGTAGGCTTAGAAAAGTAACATTGCGTTAGTGAACACAGCTTTTTTTCTTTAGGAAGCTTGTATTGCAGTAGGTTGAGTAGGGAATAGAGATGTTGGCGGTGAGGTCAGAGCTCTGTTGTGGTAAGCACATAAAGGGTATGGAAGGTGGTCTTCCAACCACGAGAACTAGACATAATGTCAGTACTCTTGTTTCAGAGAAATCGGAAGACTTACCAGGTCAGAGCTGGCTTGACTGACGCAGTTCAGGGGTGTGAAAGTTGCTGCTCCTCTTGTTCTTTCAACTTACCACCTTGGCCACCTGGAGGAAGTGGAAGGTTTTGGGCTTGTGCTGCAGGGAAGGTGTTGCTCAGGAAAGGTGGTGTTGGGTGGTGGTTCTTTGGCTCGTATGGCAGAGGCAGGAAGGTTGGCTGAGCAATGTTTGAAAAAGGTGCTAAAGTGCCACAGCTTTTTGTCTGGAATACGAAGCAAGCTGGAATAACTGCTGGCTTTTCTGAACGTGCTGAGTAGTAGGTTGCAGTGACTTCAGGGCACGGTTTGCGAGCTGTTGGCTAATCCTCCTGTGGAGGGGGCAGGATGAGGAGTGGAGGGAAGCATCCACTCGGACCCGAGACTTTTAATATGTTGTCTCATCTGAGGCACACAGCTTTGATTCAGTGAGTTGTCTAGATCTCTGTGTTGGAGTATGGACTGCTTTTGGCTGTGATGGGCTCTAATGCCGACGTATAGAAACCCAGTGAGTTTTAAGTGTTAAACGTGGCCGTTCCAACTAAGACATACAGAACCTTTCTGTCTTTGGAGACTGTCTTTATGGGCCTATATCTTATTTTCCTTCAATATTCAGTGGGAGAAATAACTAAGTGAAGGGTTAAAAAAAATGAAAAGATTCGGTGCAACTATCTGATCAGTACAAATGTTTGCTCCAAACTTTTGCCCTCATCCAAATTTGTTCCGTTGTCCTGTGACTGAGATTAGAAAAAAATCTGGGTTTATATCTAGGTTTTGATCTTGTAGGATAGAGGAAGGCACAATCTGTGATCCCTTAACATTTTCAGAAATGTTCTAATACTTAAACCAGCTGTTAGTGTGCAAGAAATTTGGTATTGTCACCATGAGGTTGTATGGCACTGTTAGAACGTGTTGCTCACCAGCCTAGAATAGTATGGGTTGTTGACCCTGTCGCTAACAATGACACCAAAACTTGTGAAATCTTACAAGACACACAAAGCTTGCTTGGTTCAAAACACTTTTTTGGGAACCAGCCACCAAATCTCTTTATTTGCAGTTCTAGAAAGGTGTCTGAAGACCTTTTTCCAAGCACTCAGTTGCCAAAGTCTGGCACCCCTCAGCTATAATTTTTACTTAAGGAGTCATTTTAATCATGGTGCAACCTCTTTATCCAGTGTTGTGATGTGCCCTTTCACAGAATTACAAAACCATTCAGGTTGGAAGGGGTCTCAAGAGGTCTATAGTCTAGCTTTCTGCTCAAAGCAAGGTCTCTTGAATTCAAACCACATTGTTTAGGGTTTTGTCTAGTCTTGGAAACCTCTAGGAATGTGGTTTGTGCAGCCTCTCCAGGTGACTGGTTCTAAGGATTAATTATTCTGTTAGTGAGAATTGTTTTGCTTACACCTGGTGAGGACATCTGTTGTATCAATTTAAGCTGCTTGTCTCCTGTTTTCCCACCCTGCACCTCAGGGAAGAGCCTGGCTCTGTCTTCTCAATGACCTCTGGGACAGGCTGCTGCTATGTCTCCCTCAAAGCTGTCTGTTCTTGGGCTCAACATGGCCAGCTCCCTCAGCCCCTTCTCACTGGAGAGAGAGGTACTTCAGCCCTCAACCATCTTGGTGGCCCTTCACTGAACTCATTCCAGGTTCTCGATGTCTGTCTTGTACTGGAGCTCCCAGAACTGGATGCAGTATCTCCATGTGATTGTTTATCCTCTTCTACTCAGCACTCATTAACTTTCCTCCATCCACTGCTTGTGCTCCTGTTAATGCAGCTCAGGTTGCTGTTGACCTTTGCTGGGTCATGTTCATGTTCAACTTGCTGTCCATGCATGTTTTTTTTCAGCAGAGCCGCTCTCCAACCAGGCGGTCCTTAGGCTGTACCGGTGTGCAGGGAATTATTCCTTCCCTGGTACAGGACTATTTGTGCTTGTTAAAATTCCTCAGGTTGCTGTCGGCCAGTTCCTCTACCCTGCCTAGGTCTCTGTGGGTGGCAGCCCTGCCCTCTGGCATGTTGGCGGATGCCCTCAGGTGGGTCTCATCCTCAGACTGGAGGAGGGTGTGCTGCAACACCTCCTCCAGGTCACTGACAACACAGTCAAGCAGGACAGGCCCTAGGACAAAGCACTTGTCACTGGCCTCCAGGTGTAAAGTGTGGCCAGGTAGAGTACTGTCCTCTGAGCCCAGCTGTTATTCATTACAGCATTATTACTGGAAAGTAAACTGGATGTGGAATCTTTGGAAGTCTGTCGCCTGCACGTGTGGGAGGGGAGCCGCGTCTGGGAATGGTATTGTATCTCTGCAGGTAGAACTTAGGCTGCATGCCAGTGTGGCTGAACTTACTCAAAGCACAATGATAGATTAACCCATTGTTCAAACCACCAGCCCTGAAGTGAAATACGGAGCACCAACACGCTGCTGCTTTCTTCGTTTCACATGTAATTGCACGATCTTGTTCCTCACTGATAGTCTAAATAAAAACCCCACTGCCAAGGGACTGCTTGGTGAAAACTGCGGCTTCTGAAAACTTTTCATTTTGAATGTAACCTCAGTTTAGGAAGTAATAGAAATCGCAAAGTATGTTTTTGACCTATGAAAGATTTTTTTTTTTCATTAAAAAAAGGTACTCTTATCCCTGCCAAAGCTATTGGTGTAGCTTTTGAGTGTCTTTTGCATGTAAATTTAGTCTCGCCTCATTAATTATTCATGCTGCCTGATATCTTAAGTCTTTCTCACTTTAGTTTTTCTTTATGAAATGAGTAGTTCTTACTGGTGTTGGGCCTTCTGTGGAAGTGCCAGCTTTAGATGCTGGGAGTGCAGCCCAAAATTCCTGCTGAAATTAGATGTCAGTACCTTTTTTGTTGTCATGTATGAAGTTGTAAAGCTCCAGGCTTTTATAAACAGCCCTTCACATGTTATAAAAGTAATGTGGATAAGAAACTAGTTACTTTAGTCCTGTTCTTGGAGAAGTTCTGAACTAATTTCAGTCACCAGCCTTGAAAGGTGTCACTAGCAGAGATTTGCCTCTTCAGATTTACCAGTTGTATTGGAGAAGAATTGAAGGAAAAGCATAAATGAGTTGTTCCTCAGGCAATAATAGGAGAGATGTTATGAGCTTTTGTTCATGGTAGGCAAAGGAATAGAAAAATGTTAACTTGAAGTGGTCTTAATGATTCTTTTCTCAATCCGCTTAGTTTATGCATAAAGAACGTAAAACCAGCAGCACTGGGTTGGGAGAAAGGTGTATGTGTGGTCCAGTGCCTTGGGAGGAGTACAGGAGTGAGGGCAAGGATGTAGTGACAGCGCACCAGAACAGTCTCCCGGCTTGCAGCATTTCGCAGCCCTGTAACCTACTGACACAGAAATGGTGCTTTTGTACTTGAGAAATTAATCCAGAGTTTCTGTGAACATGCTGAACAAACCAGTGTAAAACTCCTAGCATCCACAATACACTGCTGTGAAGAGGTGTGCTATTTTAGGGCATGTTGCGTGAAGAACCATCTCATCTCACATGCTTTCAACCTCTGCCTGCCTCCCAGCTCCAGTATTGGAGGGAATGGTGAATCATAGTAGCTCCATGACCTTTTTCACCCTCTGTTTTCCTTATTATTTTAAGGACCTTTATTTCTTAGCCACTTTTTTTCCAGACTGAAGAGCGTAGCCTGCTTAGTTGTTTTTGTGTGGAAGCTGTTCACCATCCTTTGATTGTCTTTGTCTGATTCTTGGAAATTCTACTAAGTGATTTGGAGATGAAGGACTGAATCTGCACACAGTTATGTCATTCATTTTAGGTTATTTCATGAGGATAGTTGCTGTCAGAGACCTTTGTGTATGTCTTGGGTTTTACTTTTTTTTTTAGTGGGGAAAAAACCCCCAAACCACCTGCTTCGGTGAAACTTGTGGAAAGCTAATCAGTAGAATGAGGTTTGCTCTTTATGTCTCACGAGATCAGCAGACTTTCTGGGTTTTTTTATGACAGCCATGGGGAAAAAATTGACATTATCAGCAGTGCAGATCATCCTCTGGGCTTGCTGCTGGTTTCAAGGAAATGTTACATTTGAATCATATGCGTACCACATGTTGACCCAACTTTATGCAACTGGCTCTTGTGTGGAGGGAGGGAAACAAAATGTGCTTATTTCCAAGGGGCTGGCTAGTTCCAGCCCAGCTGATTTTTATAAAGCAATGGTACTCAACACATCTCTCCTCGAACTCGCTTAGGTGTGTGGGATTTTTTTGTCTTGTTCACTAGACAAGTAGAAAGTGGCTCTTAGGCTATTGCTCTGATGAGCAAGCCTGAGAATGTTGCAAAGGCTGTGATGCTGCTTACTGCCACAAACCTCTACTGCAAGCGTGCTGCTTCACGGCCTCTGTGTTCCCCTCCCACAGTGACTGTTTTTGGTTGCAGCCTTGAACCCGGCCATGCAAGACTGAGGCCCCATCAGTGTCTCTTCTTGCAGCTTCTACTTGTGCTCATCTAGTGCTACAGAAAAGTTTTGAGTTATTGGGTGCCTGGGGAAAAGGAGCAACATGAGCTCAGCTGTAGAATCCCTTGCAGGGAGGAGACAGATGACAGAGGCAAGCAGTGAAGCTGTTGTACCAAGCAAGGGGAAACGAGACAGCCTTATGGGAAGGCAAAAGATGCCAACACAATCTGCACCTGCGTGCTGCCATTTCATCCAGTGGCTAGTGCTCGCTCCAAGAGTCTGGATGCAGTGGTGGGTCAGGTACTGACTGCTGGGTTGAGGCCTTGGAAAGTGGCAATGAGGACATGAAAAATAGGTAGGAGACCTTTTAAGACGTAGGTGAACACCAACAGATAAAATTTGCTAAGCAAGGGGAAGGAAGATGAAGTTGTGTTAATGTGTTTTCTTTAAGTGTTTTGTAGTATTCTGAAGCCTGAAGCTCCCTCTGATCTTGTGTCCCAAACTGGTAGCCAAGTACATGTGGGCAGGGAAGGAAGGGAATGTAACTTGAAATAGCTCACTTATTTTCAGATGCTTTGGGTGTTGTGGCAATCAAAAGGGGGATGTGACTAAAAGCCATCAAAACCACTTCCAAGCACATGCCTCTTAGTGGAGCAAATGAGCAGGGTTTTTAGAATATAATGCAAACAGGAAATCACTCTGAAAACTGTAGCCCACCATTAACTTGGGGGGGGAGGAGGAAAGATATATTAAAACTATCCTTGCAAGCAGTTGCCTTGTTATAAAGCCTAATAGGGGATTGAATGCATGTGTAAGAAACGAATCCAAATCAACATTTCTTGGGACACCTTTTATTAGGTGTTGGGTGGGGTTTTTTTCTTCTTAGTAATAGAGTCAGGCTGGTTTTATGTGAGGAGTAGATAGCTATTCATGCAACACTTTCACTTATTTGCTCACATAGTTCTCTTACTGAACTCATAGTTGCCCAGTGTGAGCAGCAACCAGGAGGCCAACCTCAACTATGTAGTCTGGAGTGTGTAGGGTTATAATAATGTGCCAGTGGCTTCTAGGTAGGTGTTCTTCAGTCCTTTGTTGCATTGGATGTATAATTAAATCTGTAGCCTTCATTTGACTGCATATAGCAGCTGCTGCCCTTTTGGATGTGATCTAAGTTATGAAGCTACTGTCCATGTTAGTGTGTGCTGGTGTCCTTCTGTAGTTTCAGCAGGCTTTTGGTCTAGAAAACTCACATGCTACCTTCTCAGCATACCTTTCCTCTTTCTTGACACATTGTTTTCTGTTAATTGTTTCTCTGTCCAAATACATAGAAATCTATAGGAGCCATTAATGCGAGCTTACATTGAAGTGATGCTTAACTACAGGACTTCTGTTTTTCCTTTTCATTTTTAAGTATGGGGCTTCTGTGGACCTGTAGACTGGACCATGCAGACTTCTGTGGATCCCTGACTTTGATTTGTAGGTATTGGTTGTTGCACCCGAAATGGTTGCTGGTTTAGGCTACTATTGCAAGCTGGGATGACTTGTTAGGTACTTGAGTGACTGCATATTTATAGGAAACTTCTGTATTGCCCCTTCATATTGGCCTCTTGCTAATATTCAGTAATTGTGTTGTCATCCATCAGAAAGTTTGGTTTTCATACTCAGGAGGCATTTGTTCCTGGTGATAACCTGTTTTTAAAGCATGTAGTAGAAGAAATAGTGCGGTGGTGGTGGGGATACTGAAGACTTGCAGCAGCCTCGTGTCTGGGGCTGTAGTTGCAGTATGCAGAGGGGACTGCGATAGATTAAGTTACTGGGATTCTTCCAACTGTGTCATCTCCAGTGAGCTGTGATGGCCTACAACCACCTTTTAGAAACTTTTTTTATCCCAAGCATAAATACAGGCTGGGTGGAGAATGGATTGAAAACAGCCCTGAGGAGAAAGACTCGGGGGTGTTGGTGGATGAGAAGCTCTATGTGATCCAGAAATATGTGCCTGCAGCCCACCAACTGTATCCTGCGCTGCATCAAAAGCAGCGTAACCAGCAGGCTGCTGAGGGAGATGATTCTCCCCCTCTACTCCACTTCTGTGAGACCCCACCTGGAGTACTGCATTCCAGCTCTAAGGCCCCCAACATAACAAGGACGTGGACCTGTTGGAATGAGTCCAGAGAAGGGCCACGAAGATAGGAGAGGTACTCCAGCCTCTGATCATGAAGACAGGCTGGGAGAGTTGGGGTTGTTCAGCCTGGAGCAGAGGAGGCTCCAGGGAGACCTTACAGAAGCTTTCCAGGACCTAAAGGGGGCCTACAAGAGAGCCGGAGAGGGACTTCTTACAAGGCCATGTGCTGATAGGACGAGGGGCAATGGCTTTAAACTGAAAGAGGGTAGATTTAGATCAGGTATTGGGAAGAAATTCTTTACTGTGAGGATGGTGAGGCACTGGGACAGGTTGCCCAGAGAAGTTGTGGATGCCCCATCCCTGGAAGTGTTCAAGGGCATGTTGGATGGGGCTTTGAGCAACCTGGTCTAGTGGAAGGTGTCCCTGTCCCATGGCAGGGAGTTGGAACTAGATGATCTTTAAGGTCCCTTTCAACCCAAACCATTCTATGATTCTATGCAGATGGTCGTATAGCAGGCAGGAGCTTCTCTTAGCTATGCTGCGTATACCCACTACAGCCAGCCCTCGGACCTCTGAGATCCACAGCTTGCTGGCTGTGAAATTGATCACGGAATCTAGGAAGAGGCTGGAGGAACTACAAAATATGTCAGAAGAACATGAACTTTTGCTAGCTCAGGAGTTGAGAGAAGGACACCACCCCCCACCCCCAATCTGGTGTCATTGCTAAGTGTTAGAGACAAGTGCCCATGACTTCCACCACTTTGCTACATGGCTTAACTTCTGGTCTAAGCCAATGTCCAGTGATGCTTTTGGGCTCTGTAGAAATGCGTGTTAGTGATTGTTTTGTGTGGCCGTATGTTATGAAAGTAACTTCTGTCTTTGTGAAACAGGTAGAAGGGCTCTCAAAGTAACATCCTTACCTGATTAATGAAATACGTTGACCTGCTTTAACATGGAAGTGTGGTTGTATTTACAAAATAGCTATAAGCCACACGATGCTCGGTTTCAGCTTGTCAGACTATGCTAGAGAGCCTCCTGGGATTTGTAGGGCATGCAGCTTTCCTGGGGCTCTTGCTTCCATCAAAGACTACAGCAGGGGTGGGGGCAGAGGACACCTCTTACCCTTGCCCTCTTTGCCAGGGATCAGTGTCTGGTCACATTGGTATGGGGAAAACGCTTGATCTAAAGAACTTTGGATCTGTGTGTGTATATTTCAGTTTTTGTGATAACCTTATTCCAAAGGTATAGTGTTTTCCAAATCATCTGATAGCAGAAAGCAATGAGGATGCATAGACAGTTACCGTACCAGCAGTGCCTGAAGGTAGCAATGGGGTGGGAAGTCTTAAACCTATTCCTTTTTGGAAGTATGAGGGATTAGTAGCCAGAACCACATAATTGTGAGGATTTATTCCATAAAAATAGGTAGTTTTTTCAGATCCCTTTGGTCTCTTGGTCTGTTAAGAATATGACTTAGTTATAGAAACATGGTAGTTGTTTGCAGGCATAAGAAATAATTATGGGCAATGTTGCAAATATTACTTTAGACTTAATAGACTACTGCTTCGCTAGCAACTTTGTGGATGTGTTTTGTGAGTTGAGTCTAAAATTCCTGCTTCTGTTTCTTTTTTAAGGAAAACTGGAATTAAGTTTCTGAATGCAACAAAATATTTTCTATATAACCACAAGTGCATGGAAGTTTTATATTGTGCTGGTCAAAGGAGGTGTTCTTAATACAAAGCCTTTATATTCTGTGCTAACCCACAACAGGAATCCTTGCGTTTCTGATAAATGTCAGCATGTTTATCAGAAGCACACAAGTTCCTAAATTATTAAGACTTGATATGTTGTGACTGTCTTGTGAATAAAGCTATAACCTCTATAATACTCAGCCTCCATGAAGTGTTCGTGGTGCATCAAGAATGCAAAAATCCACAAAAATGAATATAGAGGAGGTAAGTGACCATAAGTAAGCTTACAGTTCCTATTTCCCTATCCATTACTATCAAGTCATACTGTCCTATGGTTTTAGAAGAATATCAGTTGAATTCTGGTGGGAAAAAAATTTTTATCATCACTACAAATGCTTCCTGCAGAACGCGTTGTGGGTTACATCATTCTGCAAACCGCTTTGGGAATCAAACTCGTGAGGGATTTCTTGCAGTTCTGCAGATTACTTGTCTGTTCAGAAAAAGCACAAGTAATGTTTCCTTGTTTATGCTTTTCAAGGTCTACCCTGTTGTGTTCATAAAACTTTTCTCACCCTACTGCATGTGTTGTTGCTTACTTACCCATCAGCTGATTGTAACTAATTTCTAGTGATCAGTGCGTTTGTGATGCTTGTTTTGCCAAGGTATGGTGATCACCGGAACAGATGTTAACTATTGTGCTAATGTGCATTAACTTTGCTTCTGCTTGATTTTTGCTAGCAATTTAATTCATCTCATAGCTGCCTCTTGCATGCTTTTGTGGCTTTGGCATATCTGGTGGCATATCTTGCAAAAGTGTTGCTTTTAATTTCCTTCTGAGAGTGATCCAGATGTAGCAACACTAAGGAAATCCTGCAGCTTGACTCCAGCTGCAGCTATAAGGGGATCATTAACATGGTCTTAGCTCCTTTCTGCTGCCCTGTGCTATTGTAGCTATTGTCTGCTCTGTTGTGTATCTGTTAAGCAGCCCACCCCATTGCAGCTTATCACCGAGGAGAGCTTTACTGCTGGGAGCAAGAGGACAAAAGATGGGAGAGAAACTGTGGGAAACTAAAACAAAACTTCCTTCTTTGTTTTCTTGGGGCATAGGTTGTATACAGTAACTTTGGGGTGCATATGAATATTAAATTTGTTTCTTACTCCTAATGGTTACTTCATCAAAATGATCCCAGAGTACTGTGAGTACCTGCGCTATCACCAAAACACATGACCCACAGAGCCAGCACTCCGTAGGCTGCAGATGCAGTGGTGCATACAGCTTGCACTAAAGCAGTGCGATCCACCTTAAGTCTGTTTTGGGATCATCAAAGAGTCATTTGAAGGAGCGGGGCATTTTCTCAGTAATGCGCAAAAGTGTGATATTTCAGTGTTTTTACTGGAATTTAGGGTTGTGTGTTTATGTGAGACTCCTCTGTAAGTGTAAGTATTTGTTGTTTTGGTTTTCTAGTTTAAGGAATAAGATTTTTTTTAAAAAAAATTCTGAAGTGTTGTGCATTTAGAGATTCCTGGAAGTGTCCTCCCTTGCTTATGAAGAGTCCACCTTCTGTTTTGTAGCTCTTCATAGCTCCTCCTACAACACTTGAGTGGTATCTGCTCTCCATGCTTTGTAACCTGTGACATTTCATTACAAAGGTTGCCTGTGTCATCCTTTTCTGCTTTCTCTGGGTGGTGCTGCAGTTGGTGGGGCTTGCCAGGGTGTAGAGATGTGGTTTCCATCTTGCAGGAGTCCTCTGGGTGGGTCTTGAGGCGTGCAACCCTCCCTGATGTGGGCAAGCTCCCTGGATTTGGCCGAGGCTAAGATGTTCCTAGAGTGCAAATGCTGTATTTTGTGTGATCTGGATTGGGAAACTGCCCATTTGGCAACGTCCCTCCCTCAGTGACTGCCCAAAATAAACATTGCGCAAATCGTGTGTCCCTCAAACAAGCAATCAGTGAAAATTGCTGTGCTTCCACTAAGATTAAGACTAATCAAAGTGGGCAGTGATTGCAGGAGTCGGTCTTTGCTTGGAGTTTGTTCTAATGAAGTCTTTGCTGCCCCATGAAGGCATGGAAAGAATATGAAATGACACAACCTACAAAAACTTTACCACTAATTGCTTTTTATGTTCTGCTGCTACACCACGGTCTCTCTTAGTCTCATTTATTTTGGTGGAAAGCCCTTCTGGTAAAAAGGAAAATTTTGTGTAGTAAGTAAGCAGGAGACATTAAGTTTTTGCTATGAGGTGAAACAAAACCTCTATGGTAAATCTACTTTAAAATTGTCATCAGTGAGCAAATATTTAAAAGAATGAAAAAAACCCAGAAAACAAACAATGCCCAAAAAACCTTAAATCAGTGGATTCCTGTGTGGCTCTAATGAGTTTAAGGGCAGGGAAATAGTTTGCATTGGAAATGTATACAGTTTCATTTTATTAAGTCTAGTTTACTGTGTGAATAATTCCTTATAAATATAGCCAGTGATTTAAGAGATGACTCATTAATGGTTTAAAAGCAGTGTAGTAAAAATGAAACTTGGTTGTTTGTGTGAGAGCTATTTTTGAGAGTGTGTCTTGTTGTTTGTTTATTTTTTGTTCCCCCCTCAAAAATTATTTTAGGAGTTACTTTCAGTGGGATCCTTCTGACTGTTCTCTACCTTGTGACCGTGATTGCCTTCCTCGCTGGTTTTCTTTGCCTTTAATGAGTAGCAGCAAACTGGGAAATGTTGATGTCAGGAAAGTAAAGTTTGGGTGAATGTACAGCTTAAAGGGCTAGAATGAAGCTGGTTTTAAGATTGTGGTAACTTTTGTTATGGCAGTATTGGATCATATTCTCTTATTGTATTGAAGTAATGATTAAAACCCACTATAATTCTAACTTCTTGTATGTAATCTCGGTGAGTGACGTTGCCTTGCCTGACACATATAGTTTTCCTTCCCTTTACATTTCAGTGATCCTTGGCTGACCAGTTCCACTATATGCAGGAAAATTTTTCTCCCCGAACATTGGTAGTAATCTTAACAAGAAAAGGTTATGTTGTCATTAAGCTTAAGAAAAAAAGAGTTAAAGCTCTGCATCTTTTCTTGTATTTGCTGTAATACCAGTTCTTCAGAGCGAGGCTTCTTTTTATGATCAGTTATGTAAATCGCTCTGTTTTATTTGGCACTTTACTGAGAGTACTGGACCTGAAAGCAGTATGTGTATCGTCTAAAATTTGCATCAATACAGGAACTAAGTTACACTGATAAAAAATTAATATAGTTAAATTTTAGAGGAGTGTCGCTACCTGTCCGTTCTTCTACAAAGGCTTGTCTATGCATGGAGTTGCAGGAAAAACATTTAAGGGAGGCTGGGTTCTGCATTCAAGCAGTGTATCTCTTAGGAACATTGTTGCCTTCATCTTCCAATTAACACAACTTAATTCTAAAGATAGGAGTTTAGGCTGGGCTTAGAGTAACGGGAACTCCAAATTCAGTGACTCGTGGGAGGTTCTAAACCAGGCTGCTTTTCTCAGCCTTGCCTCTTCATGTGCATATAATTAGGTCTTGAAATCCATAGTGCTTTTCCATTATCCAAAAAATGTAAATGGTTTTGGGTGAGCCTTCTGTCATACCCTCTGCTCATGTGAAAAATCTAACCACTTTTTCAGAGCACTTCCAATGAACATTTAGATTATTAAGTGGTTTTAAAATGAAACACTTGCCTTGTATAACAGTGTATAATATTTAACTGCTGTCAGATTACAAACACTGGGCCATGATTTAGAAGCAAGCTATTGACTTGTGGGACACTCGGTCCATTTGACATAGTTTTAATGGATGCCACTGAAAAGTTGGTGCATTTTGTATTGAGGCAGGTGGTCCTTTGAAGTCAATATTTGCTTTTTTCTAGGCAAATTAATTCAGAATTAAGAATTTGCTTTTTTGAATTGCTTAAAAGTTAGAGGCTAAGTGGAAAAATGACTGAGTGTAACTTTGATTCTTCCAGGTTTATGCAACTATTATACCCTTTGCATGACTGGGAGAGGCTGGGGGAGAAGGGAAAAGGTAACCACATGCAATGCTCGAGAGCAAGGTTTTTAGGTCAACATGCAGCCATGCGGTTACTACCTGCTTGAGCTGGGAGGGCAGATTACCCATGCCTCTCACCCCCAGGTTGTAGGACTTAGCTGGGTGTTTTTTCACCAGTAGGACATCCAAAACCTTAGAGTTGAAGTCTCCAAACTGCAGCCGTGTGGATACTCGTAAAGCAGCCATGCTGAACTAGTTTGTTGAAATTAACCTGCGATTTGTATAGATCACCTGAGTCATGGCAAAGGAGTACAGTTACATTTAGGTATCTTGGGAGAGAAGCAGTAGTATGGGGATTAGGCCTACATCCCACTTTTATGAGATATTGCTGGGCCTGTTTAAACACTTAGAACTGGTTTTTGTTCTGTTTTCTTGTATTCTTTTAGCAGCATGTTCTGTGTGACACATTCTCTATGAGTGACTGTTGAAACTGAGGTGTTGTTAGGCAAACATCTGTTCCTATGAAAATTAATGGGATTTATGTTGCTGAGCAGCTTATTTACTAATGCAGCCAAAAAGGAGATGGAAATATCTCTCTACTCTTCCCCCCCCTGCAGTTTGTGTGTGTTTGTTCTCTTTGCTGGCAACAGTAATTTTACGCACTGGTTCCTGTGCTGTCCCTGTTTACCGTCCGAATTGCAGCAGAGTATGCAGGTAAGTCACAGTAAACAAGGCCAGATGAAACTGTTAAGCAACACTGTCATTCTGGTAATCCTTTGGAGCCATGTCTGCCTGCATCTTGTGCTGTCCACTTCCAACCTGTTTGCTTGTTAACCTGGGCATCTTTCCTGATCTTTGTATATATAGCACTGGATGTAGTTATCACAGGTGCCTGCTGTTGGGTTAGCTGTAGTCTGGGGGCTGTGATGGTCAGCACACAACACTGAAATGATTCATTATCTACTGGAGTTTAAAAAGAAAAAAAATGGTAAAGATATTCTTCAAAGTCCTGTGTAAAGTTTCCTAAAACAAAACTTAGTATCTCAAGTTAGTGAAAACGGTTGATGAAGTCAGCGTAGTTGTGAAGAGTTTCTACACCAGTAGAAAATTCAAGTATACTAACTAGTTAGGTTTTTTCTTCAAATTCTATCTTCTGACTTTAGTCCTCATAACAGCTGAACAACTTCTTCCATTGGGGCTCTGGAAAACATGTGTTAGCTAAACTTGAGAGCTGCTAATTTGATCTTTGTGTTCAGAATGAGCAGAGTATACCACGGGCTATTAATTACCTGCTCTGGTATTTCTGTTCCTTGCAAACATATTGAAGATGCTGCAAGCCATACACTTATCAAATTGTAACGTTTCTTGGTGGAATAGGCACTGATGCAACTTCAATAACCCAACTTTTGGGTACAGAAACCCTTTAGTAAGCTTAGGTAGAATGCTGCTTTTCTAGCTTGTACCTTTGTCATATTAAAATCTTATTTTTGTATTTGTTTGTTTATGGTCATGTTTCAGGTGGCTTAGTGCTTCACAGTTTTTCTGTTCATTTATCTATGGCACATCCTTTTGTTAGCTTTTTAATTCAATCAGTGAGCTTTTGGCTATCTGACCTTGCCTCTGCCCAAAACGTCTCTAACTGAATGTAGATGGCCTAAGCACAACTCTTCTTGGCACCTCTGTGCTGCTGGAAAGGAGGAAGAATGAATTTATATTTGGGTTTTTCTACTTTCATAGTAGCCTTGTGCATCTTTTAGTTAGTCTGTGTTGTCTGCCTCACTGCATAGCTTATTAGCCAAGTGTAAGAATACTCAAATGAGTCCATCAGTGCCCCACGGTAAAGGGTTTGCTTGAAACTATTCAAATGAGACTTCAAATAAAGGACACTTCCTAGGGAAAAATGCAGTGAACTTGTCTGGGAGAGTGATTAGAGATCGTTGTGGGTGTATAGATATTTCTGAAAGCAGAAGGTTAAGCTTAGTAGGTATTGGTAAAACCTTTGTTGTTTGGTAACTATTTCTATTAACAAATGAGAGCTACCAGTTAATGCATGACTTTACAGTGTTATGTGGTGTAGTCTAGTTTTGGAAGTGTCAAATAGCATTGGAAATGGTGGCTGAGGTGATAAGACTTCTTGCTTCCTTTAGATGACTCTGTACAGACTTTCATCCATAGAAGAAAGATTTTTTTCTGGGTTTTTTGGAACAGCTGATGACAGAGGTACTGAAAAGTTTAGAAAAGTCATATCTGGAACCTAAAATAGAAAACATGTGGGGAATGCAAGGCTTTTAACAGTGGTTCACTTTTTTTTTAAATTTTGCAGACCTTTTATCATTCTTCCCTATCTGAAATATTTATTTTTTCACTTGAAAGAAATTAATTTAGTCCATTTGCTTTCAGTTTGTACTGCCCCAGCCCTCTTATGCTGCTTAAGGATTTGAGTGCTATGCAGGCATTTCCTCCTGATACCATCGGAGTAGTGTTGAACTCTGTGGCTGTGTCAGGAACGCTGATGCTGCCCCGGTGAGTCACCCCACAAAACCGAAACAGTCCCATGCGATTATTCACACACGAGATTCAGGCTCATCTATCTGTAAATAAGCATGTGCTCGTCTACCTTGTTTCTCCTGTAAACTGCTGAAGCAGTGAAAGCGCTTTCTAGGCATGTGCCCTTGACACACAATGCTAAAAATAGGGCAGTTTGGCATCGCTACACACTTGCAGGCTTCCTAGTTATCTAAAAAGATGCTCCCCTATTTAAGCAATCATTTGAATGGGCACCTTTTAATTTTTTTTTTCCTGACAGTGAGTAAATACTCTAAAGTACTCGGAGGTATTCTGTGTTTTTTTGTATTTGACTCTTATACATAAAGCTCCTGAACTTATTTCTTCAAAATATGAAGTTAGGTGGCATATCTGTTCATAACGCTCTCAGTAACTTTTTATAATCTCACTTGGAGAGAGCAGAGGTGGGTTTCAGTCTTTCTAAGGCATCTGTGCTCTTTCTGTATGATGTTGGCGCTTTTCTGAGCGTTTTTGAGCGCTGTTATTCCGCTTGTGAAGTCACATTGTGGTCTTTCATGCCAGTTATTGTCACTGTTATTGAAACTACTTCAGATGTGGTTGAGACCTGATTAGTAGAATAATCGGTTCTATTAGCCAAAGGCTGTCTATTTTTAGGACTGTGCTTTTGACACACCTTTCTTCCAAAAGAGCTGAACTAGTTAAGCCCAGGAAAGCCTTTGGTGCTGCGTTTTACTGGTGTGACACTGTGTTTCACCTGAAGGCCGCCATACCTCCTGGGTGGGCTGAGGTATGAAGCCCATCTTGGAGCCTGAACCAGAGCTCAGAGTGGGAAGGGGGATGTTTGGAGCTGGCCTGAGGGAAGGGGAGGGGAAGAGACATTTGTTTTAACTAACTGCAAGCTTTATGTAGCTTGCTTCCTTCCTTGCTTCCTTTGCCCGCTGCTTTACCTTTATGGCAAGAGTACACAGTGTCTGTGTGGCTGTTTGGGAAGTTATTGGTGCTGCTCAGAAGGGGTAAGTGTTTTTGCCCCAAACCGTCCCTGGGGCGCCTGTGACACGTGGCGTGGCAGTGGTGCCTGGATGGCACATGTGGGGCGCGGGGGCTGTGGCTGTGCCAGGAGCCGAGCAAGGCCTCTGCCGGCGGCCCCCGGCCTGCGGGGGGGAAGCGCGGTGACCTGGCAGGCGCGGGGCCTTGGAGGCAGCGGAAACGTGGTGTGTGGGGAGGGGGCCAGGCTGAGCAGTGGCGTCCATGGGCCAGGGCCGGGGTCGGGAAGCATGGGGAAATGAGAGCAAGCGCTAGTTGTGGTGGAGCAGGGCTTCGTTTTGCTTGGTTGGTGCTGTTCTTGCTGGTAAGAGACCAGTGGTGGGGCTCTTGTGTCCCCCCTCGTGTTGCCCTGCTGTTCAGCGTCCTGTCCCCTTGCTTGCACCAGTTGTTGCCTGTTTGCAGTGGAGAAATTCCCTGTGCTCCCCCCGCCTCTGCTTCTTCGTGTGCCTAAGCAGGCTTAAGAGTTCCCTTAGGCTTCTCTTTCGCAGCTGGTATGACCGCAGCTGTCTCAGTTGTTTCTTGGAGGTCATGTTGTGGGCTTTGGAGGGCTCTTGCTCCTCTACTGCAGGTGCCTTCAAAGCAGTTTGTGTGTTTCTTCAAGTGGTGGTACATGGTGAGCAACCAGGGCTGTGGGGGAAGACCCAGGTGGACTAGCCAGGGAGAGGGAAGAGCCATGGCAGGTTTGGCGCTGGAAAGCTGCATTTGCAGAGAGTCTCGTCTCTGCAAGTATAACATGGTTTATTCCAAGGTGATCGCCCCTGCAAACAAAATAGCTCTCAGTGCTTGCACTGTATCCTGCCTTACACCAACCATTAGTGTCGCACAGGATTCCTTGACACCTATATCCATCAAACTCTTGAGTGAATTTCACTTTAAAATAATCCAAGATCCTTGAGAAAAATGAATGTTTAGTCTCAGTACTTCATCATTCTCTATTGCTTTAGAAGCGGAGCTGAGGAGTTTGCAAGCTGCGCTTAGTTTCCTTCCCAGCTTGAGCCACTATAAAGTACAAGTTACACAGCATTAAAAGACGGAGACTAGGCTGTAAAGCAGTCCAAATTAAGCTGTGCATTTCTAAATCATGAATGATTCTGAAAACCCCGGTGTATGAGAGAAGCACATGCCCCTGTTTTGATATTGAAATGGTGTATGGCTGGGACAAAGAAAAGGGGAAGAAGAGTGTGACTTGCGGTGCATGAAAAAATATATTTTGCTGTGCTCTTTCACAGTTCATAAGCAACAATCTAAAAGGAGAAGAAACACAGCTTTTTAAAAAAAAAGTCTGTAGGCAAAAGGACTTCCTCTGTTGGGAGACCAACGGGTTGACACCCCTGCTGGGGTGGCTGCATAGCTGCTTTGTAAGTGGTGGTAGGGCTGATGTGGTGAGGCTTGGCCAGCTACCCCCTCTAGCTGCTTGCCCCAAGGTCACAGTCTGCCATGGCTCTTGGCATCTGCCACCGTGGGCTCAGCTGGAGCTGCAGAGTGGAGCCACGGTGCCGGAGAGCATGGGCTGCTGCTGGTGGAGCTGGAGGCGCATGTCTGGCTCCCGCCTCCAACTTTCCCCTCTCCTCTTGCCCAGTTGCAAGGCAGCCTCTCCTGTCTTGCTGCTCACGTGCCTGCTGGCCGCTTCGCTCCAAGGTGCGTGGGCAAAACGAAGCTCTGCCTGGCCGCTGCTACCATGAGATTCTGCGTGGGAAGCCTCGAGGTCTGTTTTAGCTCTCGTGTGCTGTGAGCACAGTCTTCTCTGCACGGATGAACGTTGCAGGGTATGAGCTCATTTTCATGACACTGCTTCACACAGCTGCGCGAGACTCCGTTGCTGTATCTGGTCGCCAGCTTTGTGGTCTTTCTAGCTTTTCTGGGGAAGTTACTGTCGTAAACAGGCATGTGCTTCACATATATGGTTTTGGGCTGGTGTTTTTAATGAGAGAAGAACATTACATGCTACACCAGTAATGTGCATTGCAGTCGTTATACAGATGGCCGTATCCTCACGTGGTCTGTTTCATACCAGATTTACAACTGCGTATTCATTATTAGACTTGGAGCTGTGTGCAAGTGGTGTTTGTGTAGTTGCCTGCATATTTAAAGGTTACACAGATACAGTTCTTTTTCGTACCGCCTAGTAGAGAGCAGCTTTATCTAGCAGCTGACACTTGAAAAAAAACTCCAATATACTTGTTGGGGGGCTTTGGTTTTTCTAAAGCCAAATAAAAGTGAGAGTGGACCCACTCTTGAGGATCTGGAGCATTTGCTGTTTCTGCTGAGAGGGGCAGAGGTGCTGAGCTCTGCTGGTGACTTTTTCTGGATTAAGGAATTTAACTTTTGACGTCCAAGTTGGAGAACTATGCATTTTTTTATCTGATAGTTGGTGGTTTGTAACCACTGTTACAGCGCAACTTATACTTGCATGGGGTAGTTTCGAAGTACACACAATGGAGCATTTATTCAGTTTTTATTATTATTGGCCAGTGTGAAGAGGTGATTGTATTTTAGATGAGAAAACATAATATTTCATCCTCTCCACACATAATTTACCAGTTGGAATTTTGTAATTATGGTTCTAGTTAAGCTTGCAGTTGGTAACTCCAGAACTTGAACCATTTGTCTTCTCTCTAATGGTTAGAAAATGAGTGTTTAATTGAATGTTTTATAGTGACCAATGTCTGCTCTTTCCTCATGCTGTAACAAATGAAGGACAAACACACAGATAGTTTCCTGTGTGGTACGCTCATAGCACTTCTTGGGGATGATGAGCTGGTGGTGTGTGCCTATATATTTCAGTTCAAGCTTTTTTTTTTAGCTTTAAAGCTGGAATTGCAAGTTTTCCACAGACTTTTCTAAGCAAATTTAGTAATAACTTTATTTTTCAAAGCTGATTACAGTTAAGCATAAGGTATTTTGTAATCCCTGCTGTTTCCCCTGTAGTACCTCAGTGCACTTCTGTTATAAACTCAGGTTGTCGCATTCATGGTGTTGTCTGAAGTGGTAAGGTGTTCTCATGTTGCTACTTGCTTTTCTGCAGTGCTCAGAGTGCTAAGCTTTGTATGATCAATTCCAATTGCCATAGTTATAGACTTGGGGGAAAAAAAATTGGTGGCAAAAATTTAATTTAAATGCAAAAAAGCGCCAATGCCCAGACCCCAAATCCAAACCTCACTATCCTTTGCTATTTACAATTGTGGTAAGCTCTGTGTAACCTTAGCATTCACCAGATCTGAAGCTTTGTTTCCCCTTTTTCTTCAAACCACTGCATACCTACTTGATACTTCTTTTGCAGTGCTTTTCATTTCCATTTAGGAGTGAAATTGGAAGTAATTTTAAAAAACTAAAGGGAAGAAAAATGTCTAACTTGTAACATTGCTTTTTTCCTTACATATTTTATATTTTAACTGCAAGTGTGTTTGTAAAGCAGTCTGCATTCACGTGCATGGTTGCTCCCTCAGTATGTGAACTGTGTCGTAGATGGATGGTGATGTTTTGTGGCTATGCACTTATATACAGTTTTATATTAACAAGTCATGTTTTGCTTTACAACCCAGTTTCTCTCTTTTAAAGCTGCATAACGTGCATTTCATAGTTGGCTCAAACTGGGAGTGAAACTGAGGAGCTTGCAAACACCTTAGTACTGTATCTAAAGCAATAGTGTGAAGTGCAGAGTCTAAACATGCACTTTCTGAAGTATCTTGGATGATTTTTAAAGTGAAATTTATTCAAGGATTTGGTGGATATAGGCTTACTCTAAACCAGTTACTGGTATATCACATCATGTTTGTGGAGACAAGAGTTTTAGCAGACGGTATTTTCCCAGTGCTGAGTGGAATGGTTGTAGGTATTTCCCTTTGCTTCATGCTGCTGCTTCCTTTGAGATGGACAGCCTCTTCTCGGGTAGTCCTGTCACGTTAGCCTCTTCAGCCAAATGTCTCTCTGGAGCCCTGGGTTTGCTCTTCATGTGCCATTGTAAGAAGTATGTGGACTGCTTTGAGGGCATCTCCAGCAGAGGAAGTAAAACCCAACTAGCACATGACTTCCAAGGAAGATCTGAGGTCATTAAGTCTTTCCACTGTCTTCTGTGAAGATGAAAGTCTTCAGATGCATAAAATGTTTTAATATCTGTCGTGGACAAGTGAAATGTGAGGTCTGAAGTATAAAATCTGCAGTGACATGGGAAGGGTGTCTCTAGTGATGAGTGTCTAAAAGTCATCCATACTTTAAAAAAATCGTCAGTGGTACAGATTCAAACGCTGGGTTGACATTACTGAGGTCTAGCTGATTGTACCTTATGCTGGATAAAATGATTTGGTTAGATCTTGAATAGCTCTGGTGATGGCGATTCATATAGCTGTCTGTCTTCACAATTTGGGGAGACACACCAAAAGTCAAACCCCACTTCAGTTAAGATTTGTCTAATTAATTAGATCCTTGATTTTGAAAACCAGGTAGCTGCGACTGTCATGGGACGAGTTCTAGACCTGGTCTTCCAGCTGCAGTCTTACTGTGGTGTGAACCCTGGTGGTTGGATCCGCTGTACTTCAGCAGACACAGAAGGTCATTAAAAGCACTTGAACTTTAAGTCAGTGCTCTTCACATGCAACTTTCAGTGTGTGTGTATTGACATTGTCCTCTTTGAAGTAGTGTCTGTGGGAGAAACACCACAGGTGCCTGAATGTTAGGATGAGGGAACACATGCACGGGGTATGTACATGTACAAAGTACAGGGTTCTGTCTCTTACAATAGGATGTAATGAAGCCTGCCCAGTGCATGGGGCTACTGTACATCTGTTTCCAAACTAGTCTTTCTTGGTCTTTCTGTCGTGTTGTAAAACTTTTCCTGGTAGACCTGCTTTCAACTGCTGATGTGAGTTCTAGTCATGTTTTTTCCACTTTGGCTGAAGAGTATTTAATTTTGAGTATCTTTAGGAGGCCAGCTTGAGCTGTATTTATCAAATAGTTTAAGCCTATGAAGAGATGTCGAATTCAGTAAACAATGTTCCATATGTCCTACCAGACTTTGAGATGTCACTTTTAAATGAGCCAATTGTGAGTGAAGTGAACATTATTCATCTTACGCTAATGCTACACAAGAGTTCCTTGAGATGTCTGTGCTGTGCACACATCCCACAACCTATATTTTTATGCCTGAAGCAGCTTCTCATATCAGCTTGCTCTTCCATGCTGAGTCCTGCTGTCCTGCTAGTGGGTGCAATATGAATGAATATGTATGTTGTGTGTGTGTATACATGCATATGTACACAGAAATATATGCAAAGGAAAGGTATTCAAACTTTAGAAAAAGTAGTAGTTGGCTACATATTTTCAAGCACAAGAAGCTATAATCCACATCTATGGCAGCAGAGGGAAGACCTATGTAGGACTGTGAAGAGAAATGGGGGGCTGGGCCACCTTTGTGAACAAATATTTTAAATCACCCTGAGGATGAGTTTACTAAGATTTATGTCTGTCAACTGCAGAAACCAGCTTGGATATTTTTTCCAAAGAGGTTTCTAGGAGGATGTACTAATGTGGTTAATATGACAAGTATTATTTGTACTTGTGAAGTATTTATGTTTTCATTCTCACATGGTACAACTGGAGGTGAGCAAACCACTATCTTCATATTCTTCTTGTTTAAAGTCTGCTTTTAGCATTTGTCTTATGATGAAAATCCTGCTGAAGACACTGGTACCTGTACCTTAATGAGAAGCAGATGAGAGGAAGTGGGTAATGCTTGTTTGTTGGGGTGTGTGTGTGTGTCTTGTTTTTTTTTTTTTAATTAAGGACTGGCTATTTATGTAACATGTAGTCAAAGTGCAGATAAATCAGGCTTTTTCCAGAATTTGAACTTCAGATCTCTTGGGTTATTGTTTCCTAATTCCTTGTCTGAAGGTATAAAAATACTACGAGCACTGAAGCTTTTAATGGTAGTTTTAGTGCAGCCAAAAGAGTGAGAAACATAATCTCATGCAGGCGTCGCTGTTTGGAGACTCAAGTTCTCTATTAGTGGCATGTGAACATTTCTTAATTATCTAGCTAGGTATGGAAAAAAACCTCCCTAACTTATTGAGTTAACTTGGTTTTTTACTTTAAAAAAAAAAAAAGAAGAGGGAGAGGAGAGGGGTGAGTGATTCCTGATCAGCATCCACCCCCCTGGTCCCTGGAAAGCCAATAGCTACCTTTTGAGCTGCTCGTTATTGCTTGGTTATCTCTCATTAGATCCATGCGAGTACTCTCCCCTGTTCTTCCTGTAAATGTACTGAAGAAAAAGCTAGCTTAAGTTTTAGGCAAGATTCACAAAATGAAAACAAGAACCATGAACAAACAAAAAAAAGTACTGCAGTTAGTACTGAGGTAAGTTCCAAGTTCAAGGAAGTGATTGCTGGAGTGGAGTCAGTCCAGAAGGCTGGTCTTTTTCCCACCTAGAAGTAGGTTGCTGCAGTTTTTCCGTGTCCATCCCTGTGATGCTTATTCTGAAAGGGGCAAGAAAAAATTCTCAGACAAACTGAAAGCAAAATCTCTTTGTCTCTGAGCACACACAAATGAACATAAAATGAACACTTTTTATAAGTTTAACCTCAGAAAACTCCAACTGACTGAAATTGGTTATCAAAGACTGTGTATCCAGGTGGCTACCAGAAAAAAGGAGGGTCCAAGCTTAATTTTTGAAAGTTAAGTTTCTGTGATGATGCCTGGTGTGTACTTTGGGAGCTGCTCTGTGATACCCACTGCTGATACAGGGCGCCCTGCGTTGTACTGGTGGGAGACAATGCAAGGAGTGAAGCCAGTATGTCTCCTTGTCACTATCTATTCGTATTCTCAGAGCGTTAACCCTGGGGCAGTTCCTTTATTGTATTGGAAAGCATGATAACTTTTATTAAAGCTAAAGAGGACACACCCTGTGCATGTTGTAGTGTGCAGAGGCAAAATGTGTCTGCCTTAATTGCGCTTTTGTTCCTGAACCTCCCCCAACCTGGGCTGGAGGGTGGCAAAGGGAATATCTGGATTGTTTTCCCCTCCCCCCACCCCTCCTTCTTCTAGGAAAAGCTAATATAATCAGCAACATATATTTAACTATCTGCTACTTTCTTGTGAAAGCTCACTGTGGCGGATAAGGTTACATGCAGAAGTCTTCCTGCATGCCAGTTGGGAGTAACTGCAGCTAACTTGGAGCCCGCAGCTAAGATGAGCATTTTGGAGTGTCTGTTTACGAATCAAATACTGGCCTGGCATGGCCTGCCCTGGCAGCAGAGCCGTGTGCGCGCTAAAATTAAAGAGGAGGCTGGAAAGGGAGACATTCCTCGTGTTCTGGGTTGGTCTCATTGGTTCAACAGCATGTACTACTACAGTGCTGCTGGCATGGTAGCCAGCACAACTACAGTAGCACATTGTGCGCTAGTGGGTAAGAGCTCAACAATAAGGGACTGGAAAAGACTGCTTTCCATAGAGAGGTTTTTAGAAGGTTGAATATTACCAAAATAATTTCACAAAGCTATATAATCTGAAAAGCAACAGAAGTGACTGCCCTTGATCTGCTGCCAGACCTCATGGGGTATTGCTTTCCACAGGCTGCCACAGCACACTCAGCCATGTTACCCCAACCCATAAATTTTTTTTTTTCCTGCCATAGCTGAGCTTACTATTTATGCTAGTTTGAAAGTTAAGTGTGCTCTCGGGTAAGCAGAGGGAAAAGTAATTTTACTGTTGCTATGTGGAAGAATGGCCAAATGCTTGCATGTATTTTTGGGGTGGTACAGTGTGTTTATACTTTAAATTCTAGCCAAGGGTGTTCAGGTTTCTAAGCCAGCCTCTGTGGCTGGCACCAGCTCTTCTAGTGTTGTCAGCCCTGCTGCCAGGAATGTTGTGATGTCCTGGAGGGGACAATATGGCAGCCTCTTATTCTGAACTTCTCAAATCCATTTGAAGTCAAAGACCTTAAAAAATGTTGGTAAAACGTCTCCAAAGCAGTAGGACACTTTGAAATAGAAAGTTTAAAAAAAAAAAAAGGCATCTGAAAATGCGATGTCCTCAGTTTCTGGTCCCTTCTTGCAGTTAGGAGCAGTAAGTCTGCAGAAAGGTGCCATTTGTAGTGCTTCCAAGAGCTGTGCTAGTGCAAATGCCTTTTCTTCACGCTTAGTGTCCATATTTTATTTAGAGCTTCTGACACATTCTCGGTGCTTATTGGGAGGCTTGCTTCTAGTTTCATGGGGGGAGAGGGTGGCTTGGGTTTTCGTGTTTGTTTTCTTAGCTTTTTAAATATATATATGTCTCTCCTGAGATGCTGTCTTGTATGTGTCTTGTGGCCGTTATTCATGATTTAAGAACGGGTCTTTATAGTAGAACATGTGCAATGGGCCCATCTTTATTCAGTTGACTCTTGTCTGAAAAGCATCTTGGAGTATCTGTGCTGAGTACAGCTCTGCCATGCTTTGTTAGAAGGCCTTGTCTGTCATGCTTCTGATATTATTTTTTTTTCTTTCCTCTTTTTGGGTATCTGGACAATGAAAATCACATCATCAGTGTTTTGTCTCATGCCTTCTGGCTTCAAGGCTTCTTGTATGTGACTGCTTCTGTATGCTGAGCTGTTTGCATCTCCCTGAAACTGAGCATTGGGGGTGTGTGTGATGGTATGTGATTACAATAAAGTGTATTAGTTGACTTCTGAGGCTTCTGCTACTGCTTGTCTCCATCTCTCTTGTCTACGTTCATCCTATGCTCCCTCACACCCAGAAGCTGCTCTTGCATGGCCACTGACCTGGGATCCTGATACTCCTATCTGATCCCTTCTCTGGCCTGCTTATGATGCAGCTTGTAAACTCTATTGTCCAGGTTTCTTGGAGAGCTTTCATTCACGATGTCCCTTGTATTTTGGAAGCACCCCCAATACTTATTACTTCCACCGTAGCTGGTCATTTCCTTGATGTCCTTTCCTACATGGTGTAGATCCAGTTCCCTGTGGAATCTTTACTGGGATGCTTCTGCCTCACACTTTACCACCATCCCCAAAAGCCAGGCAGCAGCTGGGTCATCAGTCTTTGGGTCACTGCCATGACCTCCCTATGCTTCCTTCAGCATAGAGCTGCCTATTCTTCATTTCTATGGCCAGGCAGTGAGGAGGGCCTGCTGGCTGAGGACAGCCTTGAAGCTCAACCAAAAGATGAGGTGGATGTTCCCATTTTTTTCCATTTCTTCCCCCTGCTCCCACCCCCAGTACTTCCCTGTGTAGCTGTTGCACCCATTGCATACACGTTGCAAGCTCTTTGAGGCAGGGGCTACCCTGGTTTGTTGCTGCTTTTGTTATGCACAGCCGCTGTTTAATGCAAGAGGTGTGCGCCATTAATGGCTTGAAATAAATTTTCCCCTGCTCTAGCAGTCCTCTACTACTGCCCTGCATCTTCTTGCTATGCTTGGCTCTGAATAGCATGTTTCATTCTCATCCAGATGCCATGAGCAGGGATTTAAGAGCTGTGGCTCCCTAAATATTCAGCAGGCGAATAACCCAAGATTTCTTAGTTCCTCTTACACCGCCTCCTCTTTTTTTCCCATGTCAATAGCAAAGCACTGAAGTACTCTTTCCCTCTGTGCCTAAAAATCTAGTTCCCCTTCTGTTGGGCTGAATATTTTGCTATGAATCAGTGAAAAATCAGAATGAAGTGTACATTCACACAGGCATATACTGGGGATTTACACTCCCACTTCCCTTATTTTAAATAGTGCTGGCTTTTTAAATGTCAAAATTAAAATTTTAAGCTTTTTAAGGAGAATGAGTTGTTTTGACAAGAGGAGATAGTTTATTGTAGAGTAAATGTGAAACTGGCAAATGACGTGCAGCTCCTTGGTGCCCTGCAGTATTGTTCACCTTTATTCTTAATTTATTACTACTGCAGATATTTTTGATTCATGTGCAAGGGAATATTGCTGTAGAGAGTTAAAGTACTTTTACTGGAGGATAGTGTGTGCAGCTACTCATGGAGCAGCAGCGAAACAGGACTGGAGCCACTTACCCAAATACTTGCAGTGCCTGTTTGAAAGCATAAGGAAAAATCTGCATCAAAATTAAATTGAGTGTCCAGGTTTCTGGAAAATGTGTGTTGTTTTTTGGTTTTGTTTTTTAAACCAAAGCGTATCACTCTAGCACCTGGTGTTACCAAACTGCTCAGATGCTTGCACAAATGTGACTTCTGCAACGGACAGCTCTAATGGCTTTTTTAGCTGCTAAAGCCTGATGTCTTGGGCAGAGGTGATTTAGTGGAATTGAAAACTTGGCTGTAAAATATAAGGCAGAGACTTAGGTCTAAAGTTTACTGTGGGGCCACTGGAGCCAGTAAGAATAGAAAAGACCTCTGCTGTGTTGTGTTTGTTTTCTTGTGCTTTTCATAAGTAGGCCTGAGGAGTAGCAGGTGATTATGTTCTAGGCAAGCAGTTCTCTTTGAATAAAAGAACATTATACAACCCAAAAGCATGTATCATCCATGTGAGTTGGTATTCCCGTTCCTATATGAATTCCACAACTTGTAAGGAATAAGGCTGTTTCAGTTTTCAGATCTGTGCAACTATAGAGTATTAATTACTGCAAAGTGAGGGGAATGGTGTGAACTTGCCTCCTTCGTGATTGCATCTCTATTCTTTTTCCATTTATAAGATGGCAAAACATGTTCTAATTTTATTAATAATGAGGCTGTGCAATAAACCTCATTGTTTGAAAGCTTGCTGGTGACTGAACACATCCTTCAGGGCTGTGAGTGGAAGGTTTTCCATCTCTCTTTTGTAAAGGCCCTGAATGCAAGTAGACAGGAGCAGAGATCACTCTTGAACCACGTTAGGCTTAGTTAACTCATTTAGCTATGGCTGTTCTCCTCGACTTGTTCCAGTCATCTTACTTGTCATTTGATTGCTCCTTCAGAATTGGTGCTTCAAAGTAATCTATAGTTTGCAAGCTGTCAGCTAGCGCTCAGAGTTCACACTGAATTGTTTTGTTTGGGTATGTATAGGTCCAGTGGTATTAGAGTAGTGCGTGTCTTGCAGTCTTAGTTTCTAGTTTAGATAATCTCATTCAAAAGTTTGTGGCTTTTTTGTAAACATCATCTTAAGCCTTACCTTTCAGATTAGTGCATGAGCTGGCTGTAATTCTGGCATACTTTAAGCTAGACTTGGAAATCTCATAGATCTTGGTAAATGTTTGTTTAACAGAACTTTATGATAATATCTCTTTAACTTTTAGGGTTTTTTGATAACTTGCTTTTGAGTGTTTAAAATATGTGCACTTTTATGACTATCTGAATTATTAGGTAGCTGCTAGATAATGTGTTTTACCACAGAAATTTTCTACACTCCAAAATCTGATGATTCCCCTTTGCTCTAAGGTTCATGTTTCTGCAGCTTGAAGGCTTTGACAGCACTTAATTGTTGTTGTTTTGCAAAGCTCATCTCTGTTAGCAATGTAGAGACCTTTACTGTAGATCTTATTTTAATCCAATTCTGCAGCACAAAGTAAATAAAATACTTGAAAGTAGTCTTGCTCTACCAAGATTTTTCCTTCCTCCTGTAAAGTGGATATAACTTGTATTTTTGTCTGACTTCGGGCTGAATTCTTGAGTCCCCCTCCAACCTCCTCTACTTCTTTCAGTGCCCAGTTCCCCTGCAAACAGCCATACAAACTAGGAGAGGTGGGTTAAGAAAAACTTGTATTCTCTAGTTGTTGGGATGACTAGCAATTTTGGGTATAGCTGTTGCAACTATTCAAGTGACTGAGCTGCCCCATATGTTAGGAGACTGCTATTGGTGATCTGCATTCAGGTATAGGAGTTTTGCCATGCCAGCAAAATTACTGGGGAGGTGAGGTAGGTGACATGCACTGACAGCTTCAGGGAAAGTTTTGTATGAGAGTATCCAGCAACCCAGCCCATGTGTCTGTAAATCTCAGTAAATGCAGGTAACAATTCCTTCCCTTCAGCAGTCTCTTGTATTTGAGAGACTTGTTAATTTAGAAACTAAGCCTTCTCTGAAATGTCTGGTCCACAGCAGTGCTGTCCCTTAGTAGGACTGCTGGGAAGCCAAAGACATGACCTGCATCTTATGGATGGCCAATTTAAAAAGGAGGAAGGGGAATCCTGTAAATGTAACTCGGGTAAAATGCTTCAATCTTTTTATAGCTTTTCCTGGTTATAAAGGTATCTAAGGTATTCATGAAGTAGTTGTTGAGGATTTATCTTTTTCCTGAAAGCTTGTCATCTTGAGTCTTGTGCTCAGTAGAGGGGATGTCTCAGAAGTGATCGCCATCTGAGCTCTAATATACTTTATTTTTATCTGCACTAATCTGTGAACTAAATCCATTTTACAGGATTTTCCTTTATGATTCCCTCTATCATTTTTAGATAGTTACAAGCAGATCCTAGAGGAAATGCTTAATACTTGAATATGGGACAGTCCTTCCCATGAAGATTTCCCTCCTATCAAGCACTGACTTGGCTCTGTTTCCACAATGCGCCAGCATACCTGTACCAGAAGGAGCAGTTTTCCTTGCGTGGCGGCCTCTTCATGAAAATATCCCTGAGCTTTTGTCAAGAGATTTCTTGGAATGTGTAATTGTTGATAGGTTCCAAAAGATGATTCAAAAATTGATTTTTTTTAGTCTGACAGATTTCTGTAATAGTTGCAGGTTTCCAACTTTACAGAAGGCTTTTTTAAAAAGAACTATTATTATGCTGAAACTAAAAATATCAGATTAGCGCCGGTCTTGCAGAGCAGTAATGAAGTGGCATCGAGACTTTTTAATAGCTACAGAAAATAGCTTTCGAAAGTGCCTTTTTCACACACGCATGTGTGCACACACAGAGAAAAAGAGTAAAATGTATAGGAGAAATACAGTTCTCCCTGATAAATCTTTCAATTAAAAAGAACACATTTTCTGTAATGATATAGAGTTAATGTAATTGGAAGGACTGAAAGGTTGAGGAGGGGGAAAGGGAAAACAAGCTCCCTTTCTGATTTTCATGGCACTGAGCAGGACGTTGCAACTTGCACTGTGGGGCTGAGCAGCAGTCTTCTGACAGAGAGCAGTGCTGGATGCCTCCACAGGAAGGTGTCGAAACAGACAATAAAACACCAATTGTATTACAGTATAATGCTCTGAGTAAAGCAGAAAATTCATCCTTTATCCCAACGTATTCTCCAAACATTCTTGTAAAATATGCTGGCTCCCTTGCTTTTGTGTAGTCTATCATTTAATCAACGTTGGGCAATGGGTGCTCACTGGATAGTAATGCTTTTATAGCTTTTTTTATTTTCCTTCCCTTTGGCAAACTACAAATCAGATTGTAGAAGTAGTGGGGAGTGTTTCCACTTAAACTGGCCTCCTTGATGCGAGAGGAGGCAGATGAACACGAGCTAGTGTTGCTGCTGCTTCCTACTACGTTTCACAACACCCATCTGCCAGCCCGGCATGTGATCCTTCCCGCATGCCCAGCCGCAGAAATGTCCTGGTAGCCTGTCTGCCTGGGGGGGGAGGGGGGCAGCAGTGCCCACGAGGAGATCCTGGGAATGGGGATTAGCTGTGTAAAACAGCCATTGCTTTCCCAAAGGACTGAGCTGCATGAGGGTGCTTTTTAATTTTCTGGAAATCAGGATGGGTACTGAAGGAGGAGTGTTGACGTTAATGCTAACCTGGTTCATAAGCTCTGATGTTATCTAAAAACTGGTCTTGAAGTTCCACCTTTAGTGTCAGGAGCGGGGAGTTTAATAAAGTATTGTAGCAGATACTGTGCAGTGCTTAATTGCATTCAGATAATGTTGCATAAATACTTATTTCTCTGTGTTTTCAAACTTGTTTTCATTTAATTTAGATGAAGGGTGGAGAGGAGCTGCCAATTTGGCCATCTCTACATGATTCGTTATTTCATAATACCTGTATCATATTCCCTCTCGCTCCTTTCCAAACTGAATTATCCCGCTCCCTTTAATCTCTTTGTGAAGGAGGCCACCCATGCAACTAATAAGGTGGTAGATTTTTTTTTTTGGCCTTTCTCTAAACATTTCTCAAGTACTTTTTTAACCTTGGAGACCATTAATGCCATTTGTGAGCCTTGATACTATGAGAGGGTTTTGTGCATCCCGTACCTCCTTAGTGTAATGCACACTAATCTTTCCTCCCTGTCACACGTTCAAGAGACTATTTCCAGCTTAGGGTTTAATGTGGGAACACAAAAGCACACAAGATAATTTTGCCTGCCGCGTTCAGTACCTGGGCTAACTTTGTAGCCCAAAAATTTCTTTTGCAATTTCTTCTATGGTCAGAGCTTCATTAGAATACTTTCTCAGTGAATTTTTCCATCATATGAATTTTCATTTAAAAAAAGAGGGAGTTCTGAAGCTGATCTTCATCTGTAATGCTTGACACTTGTTGGATTCCTCTTAATCTTTTCTTTAGAACCTAACCTTTTTCTATCTGTAAATTATGCTAATTATACTTCACGTGATTTTTGACTAAGCAGATTTAAGGCAGGTCCTTTTAAATGTTGTTCTTGAATACTAGTGTGGTTTTAAAGCATTTGCTCTCTCTCTTTACCTCTTTGTTTTATAGACCTCGGAGTGTGTATGTCTATATGTTTGCTTTTTTTAAATGGCCCAGCAGTATTACCTGGAAATATGTATAAACACATGTGGTGTATGGAGTTGGTTATAGTAGTTGTAGTCATGGCTGCATGTGATGCTGAGACCTATTTTCGGTTGCTTTATGTCTTTTGCGTAATTTGAAACACTGACGTTGAAATAGTCCACCTCATCTCTTACCTCCTTATTTTTTTTAATTGAGCATTTCAGATTTCCCTAATGAGAACACAGTAAACGGGGACCTGGTGTTTGCTCTTAGCGCAGTTGGGAGGGACATTGGCTCAGGCTGGAGCATGGCTCTGCTGTCAGCTAGGAAATCCAGTGTGTGCAGTGAAGGTGACTGGTCTTGTAAGAGTTGTGCCCCAGTTACTCACCACACACTTTATTAATTTTGCAGCAAGTCGAAGACTTTCAGGAAGACAGACCCCTTTGGTTAGGGGAATTGAATGCTGCCATGACAAACTGAAATCTGGACGTTCTGGTCTCTGGTGTTGTGCAAACTATTTGAGCAGAAGTTACTATTACTTGCTAACAGTGTGCCCTGTCTTGTGACGAGCCTCAGGTCTCTTGCAGAAGTGCCGTGTTCTCCTTGCTTCCGAAAGTGGCTTTGAAGCTGCACTTTGAACACACAGACATGCTGAGCGCTGTGGAAAATCAAGCCCTCGGTGTCCAAATTGGTCATTCAATTAGTAGTTCCTTTGACAATTTTGTCTTTGTTCTCTGTGGTTCAGCTTTACATTCTTAAAACCCTGGTAATGCCACCTAAACAGAATTGTATTATAGGGTAAACTTATTAATAGTTTTGAACATTTGGATATAACTGTAAGTTCCCAGGAGAAGAATTCACTCCAGGGTTTGTATGGGATGTGGTAAATAAGCCAGAGTTATTGTTTTCAGGCGCTGCCTTTCTGGTGTGTGCAAACAATGACTTCAGCAGCTTCCAGACTTATTTTTCTGATTCTTCCAGACTATGGTCATGGTTTCGTGAAACAGTAAACTGGGTATTGGAGGGCCTACAAGATGAAAAACGCCATCACCACACGCTGCAATGAGTTGAGCCATTGCAAACTGGCTTTGCCTATCCAAATGCCCTCACAAGGTTCTGGAGGAATAACTTTGCCCTGGCAGGCCCTGTGCTGGTTTGGGTACTCCATGTCCATGCTGCTCTGCCTTTACAAGGGACCGACACGCTCTAACCTTTTTGGTGTAAATGATGAAAACTCCTTTCCATACCTGGCTTTTTTTGTTTCCTTTCTTTCTACCTTTCCTCTTCTAAATCAAAAAGCCACTTGCACTAACAACTTCTCTCACCTCATATTGTTGACTGATGCTCTCTATCCATGCTACCCGCCTCCTTTTTTTTTTTTTAATTATATCACCCAGAACACTCAAAGCCTTTACAGCCAGAAATTTCCACGTGGTCTTTTACTGAATGACGCTAATCCTCCTGTCTCATTTTTCTCTCTCTGCTATGTGTGATTTCCGTTCTGTTGTCTAATTTTAACTCCCAGTCAACAGGACAGGAGTCATGGAAGCAGGAGTGGTGGTCTAATGGCTCTGCATGAGTGGAGGAAATGACTTCAGGTTATACAGCACCACTGTCAAGTTCCCATCGCTAAGTGCATGTGTGAGAGAAACAACATGGGTAACTGTGCTTATGGACCAGATGTCTTGAGACTAATTTGCTTATGGTGTAGGGCAGAAATCCTGCAGCACCATAAGATGATGTGTATCAAATAGTCTGTTCTGAAAGTGCAGAAAACAACTGCTCTGGTTTGTTCAAAGGTGCTACTTCTAAACCTGTGAAATTGTTCAGAACTGGGATATTTTTAATGTGTGCTTTGAGCTCTTGGCTCTACTGAAGAGTAACGTTTCCTTGTTTTTTCCTTGTAAAGCAGCCTCAATTTGTGGGGCTTGGTGTAGGGTAATAATGCTGTTTATAATGAAGTCAGAATTGGCTTTTAGAGCCTGATGAATGAAAGTCCACAGTATAAGACTGCAGCTTTTTGTGAGAGAGACATCTGTGCTATAACGAGCAGGAGACCCAATTTAGACAACTGTTAGAAGGAGAGCTCAAGAAAAGGAAAGACTTTTTTTCTAGCTCAGATTAAATATTTGTACAAATAAACTTTTCTTTTCGGCTGCTCATCAGAATTGCTGCTGCACCACCAACTTGGCTTTGAATTTTGTTCCGATTGCCCAACAAGGCTGTACACGGAGAGTGTTACGGAAGAGCAGCTTAAACAAAACATGTTTGTTTTGCAGCAGAACTACAGGCTTTGGGCTAGAGAGAAAAAAATTTGGGGAGAGGGAAAAGGCAGTGTGAAGAGAAATATGAAAAAATGAAGGATGTGGATAGAAACTGGCTGTTTCTGTAAATACATGTGAAGCAAGAAACACATGCAAGAGTTGAGTAGTGTGTTTTGAAAATGAGTTACGATAGAGGATCTGGCTTTGCAGTTGTGATGATTTCTCCCAGCTGGATCAGCTGTTTCAGTTAAGTGTTCTCACCCATGAAGGTTGCTCCTCTCACACACACACACACACACGCACACCCCCCAACTGCTGCTGAATCTTTTTTACTAGTGCCTTTTAAATACAGTCTGGTTAACGGGCTATCCCTGTGGTGTTGATCTCACTTAAAACCTTGCTGCGTGAGACTGACAGTGCTGGAAATCTAAGTGTCTACTGAGGGCAGTGCTGTGGAGCACAAGTGTCTTTGACCCAAGAGGATTGTTTCCCATTTTGGTTGAAGAAAGCTCCAATCCTTTTGAGGAAGATTCTCATACATCTGTTCAGTAAAGCAACTCTTCTAGGAACACGGGAACTCAAATCACTTGGATTAAAGCCCAGATGGACACTGTCTCTGACTGAAATGGCTCAGAAGAGGATTAAGGAGCAGCGTAAGTGGAGAACTCCTGGTGGAAAGCGGTGGGATGCTGAATGTGCCATCCTGGGCTATTCCTCAGCATTAACAGCAGAGGAGACTTTTGGTTCTTAGGCTTCTTGAAGGAGATGCAAGACTAGAGCGTTGAGTGGTTTTTGATGGCTGATCAGAAACATAATGAAAGTAGTTTTTAGAGAGAATGTAGTATCTTTAAAAAGTTGTGTGGATTCAGCTTTAAAGCTTTTATTTTCTTGGTGAAGCTAGTGACTTTAATACATTGGTCTTAATGTAAAGGTATGCTTAGCCTAGAATATAAATGTATTATGGAAATAGCTTACAAAATGTCGATTAATTATTATCCAGTGAATTCTTGTGGTACCTTTGGCATTCCAGCTTTGCTTTCTTCCTGTATGATTAAGGATGAAAATGCAGTTCTGTGATTTTGAGGTGATGCAGCTTTGGGGCAGAGTGCCTATGAGCTGGTGGTCCGCACAGTTCAAATATAATAACAATTTGTCTTGCTAAAGACATTAGCTCACATTGTACTATGGTCTGCTGTGTAATACAGCATGGGTGTTGACATACTGTAGGGACAAAGAAATTGTTTTATCAGACTAATGAATTCTTCAGCATCCTATTTCAAGTAAACGCCTCGGAATGGATCTCTAAGCCAGTGTCTTGCTTTGCTGCTCTTG
The DNA here is from genome assembly GCF_023638135.1 of Falco biarmicus. Taxonomy (NCBI): domain Eukaryota; kingdom Metazoa; phylum Chordata; class Aves; order Falconiformes; family Falconidae; genus Falco; species Falco biarmicus. The sequence continues at coordinate 1,637,433 of NC_079291.1, read as the reverse complement.
TTTTAAAACACTGACCCCGCCTGAGATTCTCTTCACCCACAGATTTCAGTGGAAGCACAGTTACCCCTTAATCACGTGTGGTAACTCTCCTGGCCTGTGTGGAAGTATGTCCACAGACACGCAAGACCTCCCAACTCTCCCACTTGTCTGTGCCAACATTTAAAAGGATCTACCACAGACTTCTAATTTATTTTAATCCCTTGGAGCATCTCTGCTTCAGTAATATTTAGCAAACTTCTCCTTAGATAGTTTCAAATTGTCAGAGGTGAGGAGTGGCAGAAAAATTATATTTTAGGGTATTGAAAAGGCAAACTCTGACTAGGCTAATCTCTACTTGTCTGTGAAAATAAAACAGTTGCCAAGAAAACTTATTAGACCCTATACAAGAAGGATAGGGAAATTCTGCAGTTAGAAGGAATAATGCATTGCTCAAACTTGGTGAGTTTTGCCTTTTGAATACCTGGTTTGAAATTTTACCTTTGGGTGTCTGTGTGCAATTTCAATTTTAGTAGGTGGTAAAGACTGAAAATTATACTGATGCAAGTTGTCGTCAAGTTTGGACATATAAACTGTGATTTATCTTAAAAATGTCTTTTATATTGTAGTAAAAGTATACAGTACATGAATAAATTATAATTTTGAAACCTTAATCTCGTGAAGATGTAGATACTCTGAATTTTACCCTTTTAGGGACTAGGGTTTTGTGCACACTCGGTTGCTGGTTACAGCGAGTGGAAGCACACTGCAAGAAGAAGCTGCACAGATGTGTTTTTATGTCTACTGCTCCCCTTCTGTCCTGGTTCTCTTCCTTTCCCAAAAAGAGTTTCTTCCCTCTCATAATGACATTTCGCTTTAAGAGACTAACAGAAGTGAAGAATGGCACTTTGGTTACAGAGGAGATTTCAAGTTCACTTTTTTACTTCTTGATGTAATTTGTGTGAACTTTTCCAGCACCGTCTTAACTCTTGAGACAAAACATTAGGATGCAGTAACCCACAATGATGTACTTGTCTTCTGTGCTAGTTACTGCCACAGTCATGGTTTTCTGGAATGATATTTCTCACCAGGAAAAAAGCAAAATATATACTATATGAATTCTAGAAGTGATACAACAGTGGGTATTTTAATGTTTTACCAGAACATTCTGACGCCTTGATTTTCCTAAAAGTCTTGTTTCTTGTCCTTTCTTCATCATTCTGCATTTGACTAGAATAAGACAAATTGTGCCAAATAGAACTATTATTTGGATTTCTTTTACCCCTTGCCATATGTTTTCACCTATTCCTCCCTAGCTTTCTACCGAAGGACAAATTAATTGTGACTTTCAAATAATTGTGCAGATACTGTTGCGAGTGCTTCCCCTGGAATAGTTTTTTTGGAAAATGTCAAAAGAATTGTGGAACAGCTTTTGATGTGCTGGTTATTCTGGTTAACTACTTCATGTAGACAGGTCCCCACTAAGTAAAGAGAATAACATTTTTATGTATGACCTCCTGGGGGGGTGGGGGTGCAGAACCCCCAGTGAGTGACAAAGTTGCATATATGTACTTGAGATACATGGAAAGATTTTATTCCAGATTTGCTCTTTAATTTTTCCTGCCTTTGCTTTAGCCCACTCTGGGAACAGGTGACTTGGTTTATTTTTAGAGTTTGGAACTTCCAAAAAGTCACACTGCACTCACTGTGAGTTATATTCTGTATTTTCACATCCATGAGGTTTTAAACGCAGATTTTCTGATGTGAGAAAGAAAATGAGCAATGTGTTCTTCCCAAAATAGTTAACATTTCTTGATTATTGGTGTGGATATATTGAATGCTCTGCGTTCTGATGAGATTATTACAAATTTTAGTGCTTTTACATGCTTTTTTGTTTTGTTATTCTGTTTTGAAATTGAAATCTGTAATTTCTTTTACCTTTTGATAGGTGCTGGATAGTTTGTTAGCTCAGTATGGAACAGTGGAGAACTGTGAGCAAGGTATGGCTCTACTCTTAAAATTGCGTTTAGATTTGTAGTGGGAAGTGAGTGCACGCTGAATGTAACCTCTGTGCGTTGTGTTTTTCTCTCTAGTGAACACTGACACGGAGACTGCAGTTGTAAATGTAACGTATGGCAATAAGGACCAGGCTAGACAGTAAGTATCTTATTTACTTGTTACTGTCATCTAACTTGCATTTTGGAATTTATGTTGCTGTGATTTTATATGCAACTTTTGCTTCTGATTAATTTATCAATAAAATGATCATGTAAGCGTTAACTTTTAAGAAAGTATTTCTGTCTTCCCCTTGCCAGGTCTTGTGTGCTCTACCTTAATTTGCTGGGTTTTATCAACTTTTCCCACACTTCAATTAATAATTTTAAAAATTGAAAATTTGGGTAAAATTATTTGAGTGAGGAGGGCAGAAAGTTAGTGATTTGCTGATGACAGAGGATGGGAGTTGTTCTCAATTATTTTTAGCTGTGTTTTAAAAAAAGCTTTGTGATGCCCTTTTACAGTGTCGGTTGTTCTGTGTCTGTCTTCTGGTTAGCAGCTACATTCTTCTGTTTGTTTCTGTTATTGTGCAATGATTTTCCCCTAAGATTTTTTTTTTTTTAAATTAGAAAACTTAATGCTGCTTTCAAACACACAAAAGTTTGTAGTCTGAATACCCAAAATAAATTGTTTGGGCTTTTTGTACTTTAGGCCTTTTAATGCTTTTTATTCTTTTTAGGAATTTTATGCTTGCTTACGTCTTCAGTAATAGATCACTTTTAACCTGCATATTAAAAGTAATAGCCATAATGCCTTACTTAATGGTTGTATATAATTTTCCTTTAAATACTTACTGATATTTTATAGCATACTACAGGTTTAATTTTGCTTTTCCACCACAGATAGAAAAACGACTTGTGTTCCTTAATTTTTAATCTGGTGACATAAGCATTTTTTTCCTTCTCTTTCTAGCCATAGCAGGTTAAACAAAACCAAACCTATGAAGTAGCCTACAATGATCTTTTTAACTTTGAAATTTCTGCCACCTTGTGGCTAGCTAAATTCAGCACTTAAGATGCAGAGTATGCTTATGGAATGCATTAATTCAAATTACAAATTAAATAATACTTGTACATATAATTAAGTAATTATGACTTCTGTGTAACTTGAATGCAACACATGTATTCAATCTTTCAAAGTGTTAGGTTATTTGTTAGTGTATACTAAACAAATGTGATGGGAAACTCGTGTCAGTGGCATCTCCTGTGTACACTGGAGCTGAAGGAAACAATGTTTTCTTGAATTCGCTCTTTAACATCTCTCAAACCCTGAATTGTTCAAGTTCTTTAGGTTCTTCTGTTGTTAATTCTGTTGTGCAGTATTTAAGAAAAATGTTGAATTTCTAGTTCTGAAGAAACCTATGGTGCAATGTTAAAAATAAATGCTACGTGTGCCAGTTCCTTCTTTGAAAATGTAAGAGAGAAGTAGCTAAAATACCATGGAAAGAAGAATGATATATTTTTGAGCTGTCTGTCATCTGTAATGTCTGTTCCTGGCCTTGTGCACTCCCTTCTGAAGTTGAAAACAACAGTGTACAGCTTTTCCCCCCTCAAACTGTACTTGTTAAATTTTAAGGTCAATTCTGAGGAAATGCTGAGATAAGCTAAAACTATGCACAAGTGTCTGAGATAAAATTTTGTTTTGCATGAGAGATCACATGACAATAATTGAAAGCATCTTGAGTCTGAAGCAGGTGAATTTAGTGTCCATCGTGTTGGAGGAGGACCTGAAGAGATACAGGTTGAATGATGACACAGAATTTGGTTGCCTTGAACAGGTAGGGCAGGTGGAGTAGTGTGATTTACGTTTGTGAATTGTTTGATACAGGCACAGGGTTTTCTAAGGGGATGAATCCGTTTTCTGTACAGAAAATATTAGCTCAGATTGTTTGGGTTCAGGATGCAGCCTTGCAACCGTTTAGAAACCTTTAACAGAAGTGGCTGGATAGAGGTTTTCCTAGGAAAAAAACTGTGAGGAATTACAGTGAAGATTCACTACAGAAGCTGTGCATGTGTGGCTTTTCTGTGTGACTGTGGCGGTGTTTCATTTGAATGGTTTTCCCAGACACGACCTAGCTTTGCTTCTGGTAACTGGCTGTGGTGGACAGCAGTATACGAGTGCTGATAGCTGATAAAAGGCAGTGTTGGTCGGCCTGTGCAGTACAAGGGATAACAAGAACTGACTTTATCAAAGGCTGTTTAGAGTTGTTGAGAATCAGCAGCTGGTAACAAGCTTTGTATTTTGAAATTTAGCTGTTTATGGCAAACGATGCTCTTAGCCATGACTTTTGGAGCGAACACTGTGGCATGAAGTTTTCTATGTTGCCGCATACAGTGGGTGCCCAGTTCTGATTTCTGTTCTGCACTTCTTGTAACACGTCCTACCCTCACAGTTAGTGCTGGCTGACAAAACACGCAAAGTTGGCTGCTTCCCCACTGGTGTGGCATTGTTGTGCCTGTTGCAGTGTGTACCAGCAATGCCACAGCAGTGAAGGTCCTGTAACACAGTCTAGAGATATTTTTGACAAGCAGTTCTAAATAAGTGTGGTATGCATTGCTTGGAGGATGTTAGTTTTGAACAAAACTTTGGTTCCACCCAGCTGGGAAACTGAGCCTTCTTCTGTCTTGCAAATCCAATTGTAGCGGCAGAGGATTGTTTGGTGTTTTGTGTTGGTTTTTTTTTTTGGTTTGGTTTGGTTGTGTGTTTGGTTTTTTTTTGTTTTTTTTTTTTTGTTTTTTTTTTTTTTTTTCCTGGGCTAGTGCTACAGTTGCAGCATAATCAATACAGGGCTGCATGCAAATCTGACTTGCGAACTGAAATTTGTGAAGAATGCAGTCCTCATGAGAAACAAGTCTTGGACAAGAGAGCACACAGCACCTAAAATGTGAGATGCGCACAGTTATTGACTTCTAGTTGGAACGGAGGGCTATGGCTTTGACCTGTTGTGGAGATGCCTCTCTTTCCTAGCTGGACAGGTATGAGGTGGTCCTGGCAGAAAAAACAGGATGCTGCTCCTTGTCTTGATGTGGCCAGAGCAGGGGAGCTAGTGTGGCAGATCAGGTACTTGTGGGAAGCCTGGTAGGTTTGTGGAGAGGTGTAGAGCAAGCACAGAGTTATGTGCGGGCCTGGGAATACCACACTTTGCTCTTCGGGTAGCGAGGAGAAGGCTGGGATTGCCAGAGTGTCTCTGTGACCCCATCCCTGCCCTCCTGTCCTGCAAGTGCTTGGGAGGAGGAGGGATTTGTTTCAACTCCAAAACTGCTTTTGCTTCCCAGAAACTGGAGGGGACCTTACAAGGCATGTGTGTGCTGCTGTGGCACGTGCAATTACTGAACGTCACGGTGGGTTATGGAATATCTGGAAGAGAGGAGTTCAGAGGGCATGGGTCAGTTTGAAGAACCAACCAGCTGCACGTAGGCACTGAGGCAACTCGGGGGTGTCCTTTGGCAAGCAGGTCCCTCTTCTCACAGTATCAATCCCTGACTGCAACTGGCAGGGCACGCTGACTGTGTCCTTGTGACGTGCTGCCACCTAAATTATGGCTGTTACCTTCAAAAGTTACACTGCCTTCTCTTTCCCTCCCCAGAATGTTCTACTGTATAGGTGTCTAGTGGGTGCTACAGGATTTAGCTCTATCCAGGATTTTGGAAGGAAGATTTTGTGCAAAGCTGACCTTGCATATATGAAGTGGTTGTATATTGTTTTAGTATAGGGTTAGGTGTTTATTTTTTATCTTATTTTTTAGCTCAGGAATGAGGTACATGTGCTGGCTGTGTTTGTAACTGATGGTGTATTTTACATGCGGGCTGCAACGCGAGGAGCTCAGGATCTGCATCTTTGCAGGTATAAGTAGGTATATTACTTTGAGTGTTAAGACACTAGTGGTCACCTTTTAATTGGGATACTTGTAAAAAAAGAAACAGGTTTTTTACCCTTTCAATGAAGTACAAAGCTATGTGTATGCACACAACATGTATGCTTGATGAATGAATAAGAGTTCACGTAACTAATACTTTTACATGCCATCATGGGTCAGGGCTAATGTTGCCATAGGAACGGTAATACTGAAAATTCAGTGGTGTATGATTATAAGCTTAGCTTTATTTTTTGCTTTGTTTTTATTTTCAGAAATACTAATGAAACTTTTTTTATTTAAGGCAAAAAAAAATATTATGCCAAAGAAAAATTACCATGTCTATCTGTCTTCTCGGTATGCAAATGTATCTGTTCAGGGAGGAAAAACGAAAGGTGGTGTATGTACAAGCTGCATGTGGGAGTGAAATATGTTCTCCATCTAGTACTTAGTGTCATCGCGCTATCAATGGATGAATGATTTCCAGCACAAGACTCGGTGCTTTTACTGTACTCATTTATCTAGGATGTTTAACCTCCACTAGCATCAGAAGGGAGAAGGCTGGGCAAACATGCTCTCGTAGGGAGCTCATGAGAGGACAGCCATGAGATGTCATTTTGATGGGAAAATCTCAGGTGACTAATTCACAAAATATTTGTTTAAAGGTTTCATTTTTATGTAGGGCTCCTCTTACTTCTGAGCAGGTGTCATGTGAACATAAGCCAGGCTGCTATACATCTTAGCAGAGCATAAGCAGTAGTCGCTGCAGTCTCTTAAAGAATTTGTTTTATAAAAAATTCTGAACTACACTATGAGATTCCTCTGTACCAGCTCTTGCTGGTATATGAAATGGAAGCATTTTCCATTTCCACTAAATATTAATTAATTTTTAAAGAAGATTTGGGGGAGGAGAGCACCTCCTAATGAGGAAGTTTACTGAATCTTTCTCCTTCTTTATCCTCATTAAGTGACTCTAAAGCTTTTAGCCCTTGTGTAAAAGGTGGTTTGTGGATTGTTTCAGTAGGTACCAGTGGTGCACTCAGACAGTGGTAACCTGCGTGGCCTTTAATTTGTGGCTGTGGAAGGAGACCCTCGGCTCTGTTTGGGAAGGCAGAAGTCTTTGAGGAAAGACAGAGGTGGTGTTGCTGTGGTTTGGACTTAAGTTTCCAAGGTGGTCAGTCAACGTGAGTGTGTTTTACAAAAGGAGCTGGATTTAACGTGGTTTTGGTGGACTGCAACAGTGATGATAACCTTGACCAAAACGGGTGCCACTAGCACTGTGAAGAACCAGTCACTTGCTTTCCTCTGAGGCTCAGGCTTTCCCAGGGAGCGGGGACGGCTCTCCTCATAGGAAGTGCTGTCCTAAATGCTGTTTTACAGGAATTTTTCTTCCATCTAGAAGGCAGTGCTTAATCACTCATTGCTCTTGGTTTCTCCCCGCAACCCCCTCTTTCCTGAAGCAGTGCCTAGATTCCTCTAGAACTTTAGGCTTCTTATGGTGCTGAAGGACTACTGAGAGCTATCACCTTGCCTGATTCCAGCCCTATGTTTCGTGCCACAAAACTGATAAAAATTAGTTCAGAACAGTTAAATAAAGGTGTATGACAATGCCTTAAAAAACCTAATGCAAACTGTCAAATGTTGAAATGCGAAGGCCTGGCTCAACAGCCAAAGTATCAAAAGCTTTGGGCTGTGTCTTCTGTAAGAAATGCACCAAAACTGTGTATTTGCTGCATTACTGAAAATTAGTTATCATGGCATTCCGCTGTGGGTGCCTAAATTGGTACAGAATGTGGGACCACTTACCTAGGAAATGTCAATTCCACAAAAGACTTGAGAGAGCAGCATTTAGTTATTGACTCTTCTGACTTCTTATCACTTGAACAAGTCAAATTATAAAACAAGTCAGCCTATATGATATGGAGATCTCTGACTCGGAGGATGTTAGTTATTTTAACGTTTTCTCCGTAAATATATAGACTAACTTAAACAAGTGATACTACTGTATTATCTCTAGTGTACTGGATTCTCCAGTACACAGTACTGCAGGTACTGTAGTATCTCTATCATCTAACTAGAGAAGTGGACTCTGAAGCAGGTTTGCCTTCAAATAACTTGCTCAAAAATGTGTCCACTGTTTTTTTTAGTGTGTTATTTTTCCGTGTCATATGGCTTTGGTGGCCAGGAGTTGTTCACCGCTGGCTGACAGAATTGATTTTCCACAATGGCAAATGAACTTTTCTCAGTTTGCTTTGAATTTAAGGTACTCTACAGTCATATAGAACCATTTGGCAATTTTTTTTAAAAAAAAGTTCCAACCATCTTTCCAGGAAAAGTATGGCATGTATGTATGCCAGTTGTTGCTGAATGATGTTTGTTCTGAAGGCATATAGGTATGTAGCTTGGTTGCAAACAAAAAGCCTGGTCTTTTCCTCCCCTACCACTTCTGAAGAGTGAGAAATCTCATGCACTGATTTAATGTAAGGTTTTGTATCAGTGCTGGGATTCTGGTCTAATGTTTTAAAGCCAGGGGAAATTGAAGCATTTTGGGAAAGAAGCAATGTCTGAACTTGTTGAATGAATGCATGGAAGGGAATGAATTGGGATAGATGTCAATCTAGAGCCTACCAGCATATCCGTGAAATCGTTGGTACTCATCTCTCTAACATCTTGAGGTTTGATTCCAAAAGAAACAGATCTTGTGCAACTACACTGGCTGGTGGTGCCATTTCCCTCCCTGGTACTAATTCAGCTTTTTGGCTGATTTTAGGAAGATGTAGTCCAGAAATAGAGGTCTCTTGTCACAACCAACAGGAGCTTAGTATGTTTAGGTTGCCTAAAAAGGAAAGGCTCCAGACCCCTTTCCCAGATAGGATGTCCATGGAGAGACACTTCAGTGAAAGGCCTTTTGGGTATCGGAAATCTACACAGAAATTAAAACTGGAGAGACAAATCCATAGGAACACAAGTTTCACTGGTCTGGCTGCTCACTGCCCTTACTAGTTTGTAAACATGGATTTCTGTGTAGTATAATGCTCTTCCAAGTCTGTGGAGTAAAAGTTAAGAAATGTCAGCTTTGAAATGGCCTCAGCAAATATTAATCCAGCTCTCTTGACATATGCTGTAAGAGATCCTTCTGTTACGGAAGCAATTACACTCCTGCCCTGTTCCCAAAGGGCCCGTGTCTCATTTGATGAACAGAAGTATTTAATGAGCAGTGATCAGTTACTCAATATTTTGCTTTCCTTGATGTTCATTGGTGTTGCCTTGGGCCTTATTTATTACCAGCCCTTATTAAACACTGCTTCAAAGACACAATTTACTTGTTTTTTCATAAATTCTTTACTGTCTAGCTGGAGTATTTTGAGGGTGCTGGCTCAACTGGGAGATGAGGGGCATGTTATCCTCAGCATCCATATACCGCTTCTTACCTGCAGGGCTGCTGCTTGACACCCAGACTGTCCGAGGGGTCACCCAGGAGGTGAATAGTACTTTTCACTGGCTGCCTTTGACAATTTAAGTGATTGGCTGGCATCATCCTTTATCTCTGCAGTAGAGGCAGGAATAAAAATGTTGCTGAGGTTAGCATTTGGTAAACTGGCAGTAAACACCTGCCAGCGTGCGTGAATGGAGGGGCTAGGTTTAGTTTCTGAATGTGAGGCCTTGCTCCAGAGCATACAGTTACTGGAGCTTTTCAACAAAAATGTTGGTGGGTTCTTTAATATGAGATGGAAACCTCCTCCCTCCCATTACTGTTTTTGATTTAAATTTAGTCTTTAAACAAAATTTATCAGTAATCTTTAGTCCAAGATTAAGCCTGGCACTTAGAAACTAGGCCAAATCGATGCACGTTTCATTGATAAACAATATATTGCTGATAATCTGAATAATACGCCTTCTGTAGCAAAACTTGAAATATCTTTCTTGGGCAAACATGTTAATTTTATACTGCTAGCTTATTAGTGTGTTGCGTGTAGCTTAGTTAAGCCTACTGTTTCCTGGCCCTTTAATTGTATTGACTACTTTGTGAGTGGTAGATCCTTGACTCTCCAGAAATCTGTAAATTTTAAGTTCAGTTGTGCTCTCTCTGTGAAGAGGAGACCAGCAGGTCAGGTTGATTTGCAAACTTGGCCCCACCTTGGTTAGAAAGAGGGGCTGGGCAGAGGGAGAGCTGAGCGGGTGGTTATTCAGTGTGATGGGCCACGGTGAGAGCACGTTGTGTGCATTTGGGCAGTATCCCTCTGTGCTATTTGAGACAGGGTTCTGCTTTGCCTAAAAGCACAAGAGAACTCGAAATGCCATTTAAATGCCTTCTAACACCTTTGCATCTGTGGAGAATTTAACAGATGCATTGGCTTGAATTTCCTGGTCAACTTTTAAACCTGCTTACAACATGACTAGTTTATAAGTTGCAAGGTGTTGTTGTGGTCTGCTAAGTGGTGTTTCAAATGCTATTGACTGGCTTTGAATGCTTTCTTTCCTGCTGAGAGTGAACCAGGAGCTGTCTTTCATAGCGTTCTTTACTCTTTTTTTTTTTTTTTTTTTTTTTGTCATAGCTATGTCAGTTATTACAAAAACTCCAGCCAAATAGCTGTGCTGGCAAAAACCCTAACGAAGGTGCTGCGATAGCAGCTAAAAAGTTTTCCCTCTGGTGCAGCTTTAATTCTATTTGGGAAACTGATTTAAATTAAATCAGGCAAAAGAATGCTTTTGAGCGTATAAGCTCTGTCTCCTGTGAGGTTTTGCTGATAGGGTTGCACCAGCAAAACCTTTAAAGTGCACAGAAGCCCAGAGCAAGCAAGAACTAACTTGTAGTCCTTAATATGGTGACTTAAAAAAAGTGAAAAAAAGAAAAAGGGGAAAAAAAAAAAAAGGTTGTCTATTCAAGATCTTGACTGAAGAATTTTGAATGTAACTTTTCTTCTTGGATTCTTGGAACTGGTTTATGGCTTTGTCACATGATTTAGAAAGAGCAGAAGTCTATATCTGAGTGACTTGTCATTTCATAAGGCCCTGCATGTGATTGTGGTTTGTTTGGTTTTTTCCCCCCCCTCCTCTCTCCTCCCCTTTGCAAATAAACAGAGCAATAGAAAAACTGAACGGGTTTCAGCTTGAAAACTATTCCTTGAAAGTTGCATACATCCCTGATGAAATGGCAGCCCAGCAACCTCCACAGCAGCATCCCCAGGGAAGACGTGGATTTGGACAGAGGGGTCCTCCAAGGCAAGGGTCACCCGGTGCAACCACAAGGCAGAAACCACAGTCAGACGTTCCTCTGCGGATGCTGGTTCCCACGCAGTTCGTAGGAGCCATTATCGGGAAAGAAGGAGCAACAATCAGAAACATTACAAAGCAGACACAGTCCAAGTAAGTTATTTTACAAAACTGTAATTGTAAACTTTAACATCGTGTCCTTATGTCTTCTGTAAAGGAAAACTTGTAAAACTTCACAACTAACCTGTGTGGTCAGAGAGCAAATGAAGATAACAATGAATAGGAAATCTTTTGCAAGGTTTATTTAAGGACTGGATTCAGTCCTTGACACGTGCTCAAATACTAGCTGACTTGTTTCTCCCTTTTTAAAGAAATGAAATTAGGCAGTGTTAGTAGGATGGCGCGTGTTGCTGGAGAGCTTGCTTACAGATGTGCTAATACGGTTCTGGCACAGAAAACGCAGCTGAAAGAGCTGTTGTATGTTGTTCTGTGGGACGTAAAGCTGGTGTGGTGACCTATCGAAGTCTTTATTCTAGCTTTAGTTTAATTTAGGGCATTCTTAGGATCTATAAATATTTTCAATTCAAGGGGCGGAGAGGGAACCAAAACAAAAACCTTCCCACGCCCCCTCACGACTGGTTACACCTCACTCCCATGTATTTCTGGTGGATACATTTGTAGCTATGAAGTTGCATACCACACCAAAACACAGATTAAAGAAATGCACGGGAGGCAAAAAGCAAGCTGCTAAGTGACCTAAGAAGCTTAAGAGCACTAGGGTCTAGAGGCGCTGAAGGAGATTGTTTTCAGTGCATGTTAAATCCCTACCCACAAGGAAAAGCTCAGCACAGATGCAAGAGGAGGTGGGGATTGTAGTCAAAGAATTTTTCCAGCTTACCCCTAAGAGCAGAGAGCGAAAGATGCTGCTTTCAGCAGTGCACTGGTGTGAGGCCCCAGCTCTGTAGTTACAGCAGGCAGGACCTGAAAATGAGCTGTATGTGAGGGGTATGAGGGTGGGTGGCTTCAGTTTTGAGAGCAGCCGATGAGGATAACACTCCTCTCTAATTATACCCCCACTCCACTCCCAACAAACAGCACCCACCTACCCCCCCCCACCGCCAGACCCAGGATTACCATGATGCTCCTTCCAACCTCCCATTAGCATGTTGTAACCCAGGACACTATTTGCTGTGTTTAACAACACAGGTTAAAGAGATTTGTGGTGTCTAATTCCTGGACTATAAGAATCCTGGAAGACTGGTATAAGGGAAGTTTTTATCTCTTAAGAAGGCTGGATAAAACGGAAATAATTGCAGGTTGCTAACTTTACAGATACATGACTTCAAGAACGGTGCCTTCGTTGCTTTGGGGATAAAAAAAACAAATGACATTTACTTCCTGTTACACCAAGGATGGCCATGGGCTTCTTAGAAGATGCTGCATTACGAAACGAAATAAATTTTCATTGTCAGAAAGAACTTATTGAAAAGCAGCTTGGTTGTTTCAGTTTGGAAACAACTGTGATTTGGGGGGAGTGGAGGGGAGGAAGCAGAGATGGAGAGAGTATGTGACCTGCGGTTACTAGCAGAGGACAAATAATATCTAAGGCATTATCTTGATGAAAGTCGTAATTAATTTTTGTTTAATTCCTAGAGCTACATAAACCATGGTGTAGACTAAGGCTAGTAGTTTTAGAGTGATAGAGAGTGGATCTAGAGGAAAGGTAATGTCAGGACAAACTTTAGGCTTAAAAAGCAATCTTGAGGATAAGTACAAGTACTATGATACTACTTGCTAGCAGAGAAGTGGTAGGAAACTCTGCTGCTGAGGTCATTAAAAAGACAAGATGGGACAAGGCCTGACTGTACTGTAGCTGCACAGTCATTGGTGGAGTATTGGGGCTGGTGGTAGAGTACTGGGAAAGCTTGATGAAATGTTGTCTTCAGCAGTTTTCCACAGATTGTCTAACGACTCCCCTGAATACCTTGATGAAGGGAAGGCGATCCCAGTGTCCGTGAAGATGGGGTTTAGCTGGTAAAATCAGGATAGGGGAGGCCCTTTATAACACAAAAATAGTGGTTAGCAGATGTTTAAGTAGTTGTGTATTTTTCAGAATTAAACCACTTAAATGTAGTTAGTGTTAGCTCAAAATAAATCAGGTTTATGAGAGTTGGAAATATGCAAGGCTTACCATACAGTACATGGTTACAGTTAGTGTTTTTCTTTCAAGAATTGATATTCATCGTAAAGAGAATGCAGGTGCTGCTGAGAAACCAATTACCATCCACTCGACTCCTGAAGGCTGCTCAACGGCTTGTAAAATTATTATGGAGATCATGCAAAAGGAAGCTCAAGATACTAAATTGTGAGTAAAAGGCATTTCATTGTGGAAGCATTAAAAATTCTGAATTCTTGTCAAGTCCATTTTAAGATGTAGTCTTTAAAAACTGTTAATAAGTGAATCTTAGTTGCCGTTATCCATATTTAAGTAGGTAAAGGAACTAAGACTTTTTCTCCTTTCAGGACAGTCCGCTTGCTTAATTAGCCCCACCACACATCTACGTTTTCAGCCATTGTCTGGCTGTGATTTTGAGGTGAACTGGAGCAAATACTGAAGTTTCTTGACCAACTATTAGCTTTTAATCAGAGTGAGCATAACAAGTTGTGAGTTCTCACTAAAAGCTTTAAGGTCTATTTCTTCCTTCCCAACAGCTCTTGCTCCTTCAGTCTGAGCTTTATGTAGCAGGTATGTTACAATGAAGCTATAGATGATAGTGCTGAAACATGCATTCCCCTCGGACTTGTTCTGCATCTAGTATAAACACGTGTAAGTGAATGGAGTTGTATACATTTCTATGAAAAAAAAAATATTTACCCATAACATGCATAAAAATTTGCATTCTGGTCTCCAGAAGTCTCACTGGGTATAATCTCCATTACAGTACAGAAGAAATTCCCTTGAAGATACTGGCACATAACAACTTTGTTGGCCGACTTATTGGCAAAGAAGGAAGAAACCTGAAGAAAATTGAACAGGACACAGATACTAAAATCACGATATCTCCGTAAGTTTTCAGTGGCCTAATCTTTTGGTGAGATGTCTCAAATAACAGCAATGCCTCTACGGTACATTCAGGTACAGAGTTCTTTACAAAAATACGTGTGTTTTGAAGGCTGAGGTAACAGCCTTTTGGAGGCCTTTCTGTAATGTGGATTAAACTGTTACTTAAGCTCAGTTAAATTTAATATAAACAGTGAGTCTTCATTGTAAACTCAGTCAAGAGCAAGCCTAAAAATAACATAGGCTATGTGGAGCCAGTGTTAGACTTATATTTTAAGTGTCGGTTGTTTTTAACATATTATACCATATGTAATGACGAGTGTTTGAAACTGTAAGCCTGGATCAGTTCTGAGCTATGTGTGAAGATGAGTGAAATTAGTGACGTTTTAGTTTCTGGTACAGATCAAATTTTTGCACAAGAGGGAGGGAAATAAAACAAATGAATACTGAAAAGAAGAATTTTAGTAGTGGTTCTGTCCCTCTCGGCCACTAGTAGCCAAACCAGAATGCATTGGCTAGTCTGCTTCAAACTAATAGCTTTTGGTCTGTGAGTTTGTGAAGGTAACTGAGACCTATTCAGATTTAGCTGAGATTAAACAGGAGTTTTCACCTTCACTGGAAATCTGCAAATCGCTGATTAGATCAGCATTTCTTTGCTTCTTTGTAGAAGCTTGACTGTTAATAGTAGTTTTACCCTGGAGTAATATCTTCAGAGAACCTTTTGTTCTGAATAACAAATACTCTGGCATGAACTTTCAAGCACTGAGCGCATCCTGGACTTACGCTTTAGCCAGAAAGGGTGAGAGTAAGGCTTATAGGCTGCAGGAAAGGGAGAGAGCTTGGATGACATAGGAGGGTGTGCGAAGAGGTCTGAACAGTGCAGGAGACCACAAAAAAAAAAAGAAAAAAAAAAAGAGAAAAAAAAAGAGAGAACTGCAGAAAATAGCTCAAATGAAGGCAAGGAAGCTAAGAGTGAATGAGGTTCCTCAAAAAGAGGAAATGCAAAATTGGGTGAAAGAATCCAAGACCTTCCTGAAGGTATGTAAATGTTTATGGAATTAGTCTGAGGAAGAGAAGTGAATTAGTTGGAGAAAAAGCACCTGAATAAGTCTGTTTCAAGAATAGCTTTAGTAAGGCCAGCATGCTCTTTTAAATGTGTTGGCATAAACATTTTGTTTTCAAACAGTGCACAGACTGTTAATGCTAGCTCTTAAAGGAAAAAAATATGTACAGGGTAAATGGGATAATGGTCTTCATTTTGTGAAACCAACTTGTCTTTACCGATGATGACACAAATAACACATTGTCTGTAAACACTCGCAGAGTGTGTTTTATTTTAGCAAGTTAATGGTTTATTTGCATTAAAATCTTGGCCTCGAGATTATACTTGTCATGCTATGCCTGAAACAGCCCCATGAAGTTGCCTGGTTTAGTCGGAACATGAGAGCGTATATGCCCATTGATTCTGCTTTGTCTAATTAGTCTTTCTCCTGATCTCTTCATTTAGGCCTTTTGGTAAACTTGTCCATAAAGTTAAAGTAAGGCAGCTGGTCTGGGAAAGTTTCCTCTCCTTTGGGGTGTTTTCCACCACTTTACTTCCTGAGGCAGTAACTCAGTGCTCGCACACTGGAAACTCAAAGATTGCTTTGTGGATGAATTTCGTGCTTGCCGCTGCTTAACTGAGATGCGCAGGTTGCCACACTGCCTGCTGTGCAAGAAAGCAAGCCTTGCATGCTCTTTCCTCTCTCCTACATGCCATGGGCTTCCTCACCCCTCCTGCATCCTGCTCTGACCTTTTCTTTTGTTTTTTTTTTTGTTTCTGTCTTCACCCCTTCAACTCACCTTGTTTCATTACATGGATATGCCATGGCTTCCCAGTTGATTTCTTCCATTTTTACCATAGTAAGTCAGCATTTGTTACCTAACAAAGCACTAGTTTAATGCTGTAAAACTTTTAATTTTCCCTGAGAAATTACTAGTGTTTCGCAGCAAATGTTGACTTGCACACAGCTTTTGGTTTTCCTGTTATGAGGATTTGGAGGCTCTCCTGCAGTTTCACTGAGGGTTGGGCTTTTTTTCCCCTCCTTAAGGAATCCACTGTTGCTCTCAAGGAAATAAAAGTTTCTTATGGTCTGTGTTTCTGGGATGTCTAAAATGGCTGAAGCCCTCTCTCTGTTGGTAGGGCTGGAGTGGAGTTTGAACCAGAGTGGTGCTCTACTGCTCTGCAGCTTGTTCCTACAGAGCATGATGGTTTCCATCTTGTGTTGCACCTAAACACATTTCAATCCTCTGATGCCAAACCTTGCTGCAGTGGTTTTTGTTGTTTGCTGTGAGGACAGAGTTTCTCCAGATTCTCTGAGAACTGTTTGAGCCCTGTTATGAATTGATACTGTGCTCTTTGGAGGGCAAACTGGACACGCTCGGATGTCATCGCACTCGAATGATAAACCTGGATTACCCTCTGCTGTTTACTAATTAACTATGCTTCTGTTTCATATGCAGATTGCAGGACTTGACACTCTATAATCCGGAAAGGACCATTACAGTTAAAGGCAGTATTGAAACTTGTGCCAAGGCTGAGGAAGAAATTATGAAGAAAATCAGGGAGTCCTATGAAAATGATATTGCTGCTATGAATGTGAGTTGTCTTGTGGCATGGGCCCTTTCTGGAACTAGAACCAAGGGAAGATTTAGGTGTGAGGTACCTCTGGAGGTCACCTGGCCCAGTAGAGGGTCTGCTTCAAAGTTCAATGAAGTTGTATGGGGGCTTGTCCCCTCTTGGACGTCTCCTTGGGTAGAAGGTCCACAGTCTGGGCAGCCTGTGCCCCTGTCTCACTGCTCTCATGGTGAAAATTCCTTTCCTAATATCACAACAGAATTTCCCTGTTGCAGCCTCTCTGCCTCTTGTATTAATTCATGGGGCTTGGCTTTTTAGTATTTAGTTATCTGTGTGCTATTTTAATGAAGGTGCTTTCTGGTTTGTTGTTGCAGAAACCTAAAGAAATGTGTGTTTATGTACTGCTGTGGTTTCTGTGCTGGAGTCTGTGTATGTTTCTTCACAGTAGTGATTCCAAGTACCTTCATGTTAAAAGCATAACAAAATATAGAAAAGGATCTCTCCTGCTTTCAGTTATTTAAGAAGGCTTTATTAAGGCTTTTCTTGATATAGATGACAAAGGCATTCAATTATTCAAAGATGATTGGCGATCATATAACAAAAAACACACCTCATTAGTTTGCCAAAGTATTACTAATGCATGTTGAGAAATGATTGAGTTTTTTTTTATCAGCTTTGAAGAGCTTTTTGTGTTTGTATCCAAATCTTTTGGTCTAGAATCAGACTGGAAGTGTTTTCAGTTTACAGTAGTCTGATTTTCTAGAAATGGCTGCTCTTCATGGTTTCCCTACTGGCTGGAGAGAATATTCCACTTGCTTTTTCCCTTCCCTCCCATACTGTAAGCAAATTGCGGGACACAAACTACACATGAGGACACAAAGTATTTTGTAGTGGCGCATTTTTGCTTCATACAGTGATCAGGAATGTGGGGAAGCTTGAGGCTGCTCTGCTGTTTGGCAAAGGTGTGGTAAGCAGAAAACTACCTCTGTTACTAGATGCCCTTCAAGTTTAGTTTGTAGTGATTATTAGGTAGGTTTTTTTAGTTGGTGAAGTCTGAGATGGTGTCTGTCTCTAGCTGAGGTATTTCTAAAGTATAGTCACATTGCTGTACGACAGTCTGGAAAAGTGAAAAAGGGTACTGACAGGTTTTGTATCATGGGCAACAAATGCTTCCTACCACATGACGCTGCCACTTTTTTCAGGCATAAGTAAGGGACAGGCATAGCTGATGGTTTCACAGCAAATGCTGGGGGGTATCTTATTTCACCTTTTGCAAGGCATGGGGGGGAAAGGGTATGGGAGGGAGGATGTGGTTATGCTGTGGCATATACCCCCAGTGTATGAAAAATCAGGACTTGTGCGTGGGCTTTCTCAGTTTCTACAGGGTTGTCTTTTTAGTATAAAGCCAAAATTATTATTACATCGTTTCTCTGATAATTGTGTTCAATCTGAAAGTAAATTGTACTATTGCCTGAATTTCTTGCTCTAAAGTTTGTCGTATGTTTCACTGATTTAGTTGCAGCAAGTGATTCCCAGCTGTCTTTCCTGCTATGTGTTCTTAATGTCATTGGTCTGTGCGTATGCCTGGGAAATAGGTTTGAAGCAGAGTCCTTGGGGAAACAGAGATGAAAACTTTTTAAAATAACATACTGACATATTCTCAAAAGGTTAATAGCCTATGACAACTAGGATTTTGATTAAAGTTAATAACCAGGATTATAAATCTTAACTCTTCTGCCATTGCAGCTTCAAGCACATTTAATTCCTGGATTAAATCTGAATGCCTTGGGTCTGTTCCCACCTTCTTCTTCAGGAATACCACCTCCCGCAGTGAGTGTTGCCTCCGCTGCTGCTGCTGCTTCATATCCACCATTTGGGGTAAGGGAAATCTCTGATTTTTGGATGGTTAGTGGATGGTGATACTAATCCGTACAATGCTCTGTTCAGAACTAATCAGCTTGCTGTATTTTTGCTCAAATACCTGAAAGATCTGGGACCAGTGTTTACTAGCTGTGTTCTGTCAGTTTTCTAAATGTTGTCTGTCTTCCTGCTTGCACACTGAAAATATTTCATGTGGCTGTGGTTGGGAGCCGGTCAGTGAAACCAGAAAATGGTGTTTCTTAAGTGTTAGATCCTATTTTCTAGACAACTTGAATTATTACAGAAAGATATGTCTTATAAAATGGAATTTTAAAATTGCTGGGATTTGCAATTAATAATGCTAGTCTACAACTGTATTCCTGTTGATATGGAAGGAAAAAAAAATGGTCTCTTGTCATAAAGCGGGGATCTATATGTAGCTAAAATGATTGTTTGAATGTAGTAGTTTTATAAATGTGCAAGCCCTGTTGAAATGCAGCATTGCTAAATATATAGGATTTAAATTAGATGGATTAACCTCCAGAAAGCTGTGGTTTGCTTGCTACATTGCTTTCGAAGAAACACATGCAAAGGTTTAATAGAATCTTACTCAAATCCAGTACTGAGCAGTAATCATAAATGTGTGGTCTTCTGCTGTGGAGCAGAGGATAATTTGTTGTATTGGAAAGCTCCAGAGCCTTTCTGGAAAGAGATGGTGCTGTGCAATTCAAGAAAAGAAAACCTCATTACACAGAGGAGGTGATTTTTCATCTCTCTTTTCCCCGTTGTTGTTTGTTGTTAGCAACTCAATGGAAGATGGATTTTCAAAATGAACTTGTAACTGTAGAGTGGATGATGGAGCTTTCCAAGCTCTGACGTGGCTGTCTTGGCCCTTCTTTGCTCAACAGTGACATCTAGAGAGCCAGGTCTGAGGCTCTCCATGAACTAGAAAACGCAGCACAGCACACTGAACTTTATCAAATAACTCCAATGGGTGTCTCTCTCTCTCTCTCTCTATATATATATATATATATTGCACTAAAGGGTAGTTGTTGCCTAAGTATTTTCCCCAGAGGAAGAAGCCAAGAAGATGTCGCTGCACGGAACAGGAAAAATTCCACACTCATAGGATTGTTTGTGGGAATGAACAACTTGGGTGTTAGGAATGTATTGCAAACTATAGCGGGTGTAATAGTGGCTTTATCAGGAAGAATTGCTCCAATGAAAACTACAATGGAAATACGTTTTTACTCTGTTTTACTGCTAATAGCAGTTCCTCTGTGGCAAATTCTGTCCCCCCTGAGCCCAGTCCCTCTGCGCTTCGAGTGGCAGACTAATCTAAAAAATTCAGATTTCTGCTTCATTGCATTGTATAAAAAGCCATCTAATGGTAATGGATTGCCTCTATTTATTTCTTCTTTTTTAAGACAAACAAGAGGTGCTTTGTTAATAGTATGTAACTTTCTTTAGTGGTAATGAAAAACGTAGGTTTTTCTTTTTACTCCAGATTTGCAAACTATTTTGTTAGTCTTGAGATTCATACTGTAAGCCTACAGTTCTTTGCCTCGCTTGGTTTATTTTCACTTTCCCCACATTTTTTGTTGTGGTTTTTTCTTGCTTTTGCTTTAAATATGCACCTAAACAGCACTGAAGTTCATGATTTAAATCTTATTCCTGTCTGTCCCTCTGTTGCTAGTGCACCTTTATCCCCTTGCCAGATGTACCTTTTTTGGTCTGCTAGGATCTCTGGCAGTTTCCAGGTTTCTGGAATTAGAGATAGTGGCAACATCTGGAAAAAGGCATTAAGAAACAAGTGTCATTGTGTAAAAGTGTAGATGCTTCGCAGCTGGAAGGACCATACTGTCCGCACTCTCTTGTTCCTGTTCATGCTATTTGCTCAGTCCTCTAAATGAGTTCTTGTTCCATATATTTTTAGATACGTCAAGCCAACATGCAAAAAGAAGGGATAAACTCACAGATTCAGAAGATAAACTCTGATGGCATTTGCAGAGTTTGGGGATGCTTCCAAAGCAGCCCCTGAACCTGATACTAAAACAAATGAAACTATCTCACCTTTTCTTACTTATGTGTGACCTTATCTGGAAAGGAACAGGTGGTTCTGTGGGCTTCAGGCAAGTCAGCCCCTTGTATTACTTGGAGTAGCTGCCCCTCTCTGGGGAGAGGAAAATAAGGAAAACTGACTTTATCTTTTATTGGATGCAGTTTTTTCGGAAAACAAGGGTTCCCTTTTAAATTTTTTTTAAAACTTTATTGGACAAAGACTTTTAAATCTTGTGCGTGAAATTAGTTTCTGTAACTTCTGAGTCTTACTCCTTTTTTTTTTTCTCTAGTAGAACAATTTTTAAGACTGATTAGTGTATTGGGGCATGTAGAAGTAGAAAGAGCAGAAGAAAAGGGCTAGCTATACTATGAAGAAGAAATGGAAGCAATTTGAAAGGCTAAAGGTAACTAGGATCCTAGAGCAGGATCTAGGAGAGCTTGTGAGGGTTTAAACAACAAAAGAAAAATCTGTGTGAGTAACAGAGGCTTCAGGGAATGAAGGTCTTGGAAGCATTAATGAAGGAATCGCAGGGAGACTTCATGTCCATTTACCTAAGTTCCTGGTTTTGGCAAAAGCGTTTGGGCAACTCGAGTCCCTTTGGCTTGTTTTGAGTGGATGTCCTGGTATTCTTGGGAGCACTGATTAGGTGGCAATGAGGATATCCCTTTCCAAAAACACTGCTGGCATCAGGGTATAAGAAGGGTATCCTGCTGCTGTCTTGCTTGTTTTTGTCAGTGCAGATTCTGCCTTCTGCTTAGGGCTGGACATGGGTGACTCTTCCCTGTTTCCTCTTTGTTTGACTGAGCAAAGGTCGGTCCTCAGCAGCTTCAGCTTTACCATCATCAGGGCCTCTTAGCGTCTGAAGTCACTGAAGACCTGTGAATGTGTGCTCACAAACCATGGAGTGAGCCTTGGGACCCCACTACGATGTGCCTGAGGGTTATGAAGTTTTTATTTCAATATCTTTGTACGGACCCTTTCTTCACCTTGTTGTGGCATGGACTCACAAGTGGCTCTCCCTTGGGTTAGAAGAAGTAGGTGGGTGAGCTTTGGGCATTTGCAGAAGTTTCCATGTGGAGCTGATCCTTCATATGTACTGTTTTCTAGCGTCAGTGTTGCTGTGACCCCTTGTGTAGGACTTGTTCCCAAATAAACTAAGGTGTCATCCTAATTACTGAAACAAGTGTCTGTCACCTTTCTGACGGTTTTTTGTATGGGTGGAAAGAGAAAAATCTGCATAGTGAACAGATCTAGGTTTTTTGTTGCCAGAGCTTAAAGTGACAGGTGTGAACACCCATTTATAACAGCTGTAGCCAAGTATTCCTAAAACTGAGTATTCAGGAGCTTGAGACTGAGTAATTGGATAAGTTTAGCTGTGTTAGTGTGAGCTTTGTGATGGTTCATTCTCTCCCTCTGCATCCAAAACTTTAAGGCATATTTGACAAGAGCTTCAGGAATAGTCGGGTGTCACAAACTTTGGAGGTGGCGGTATTGTCAAAGACTGGTTTGCATTTAGCTCCTTGGACTGGGCCACATTCAGGAGAACAATTTCCACGTGACTGAGATACTTCATTCCTTATGGTCTGTTTCCATGATGGATATCACGCTGGTGTAGAACACCAAAGGTCTTATTGCATAGAACCTCATCTAATTTAATCTATGATTTAATCTAATGAAATGCAGTTTCTCTCTCATTAAGAATCCAGTTGTTGCTTTACCTTTTGTCTTGGCAGCAGAGTCCATACGGGAAGGCATAGGCCGTCCTTGGGTACCTGTCTGGTTACAGATGTATAAACAGGTGTGTGCACATGTCCACTGCGTGTGGCTGACCAGTGCCCGAGCACCGTGTCCAGTGCAGGCTAACCATTCTTTTTTTTAATGTATTTACCTATCACTAGCAACAGTTCTTGATATTGCAACTGTATAATTCATTTGCAAATCCCAAGCTCTGTTTGCTTGTTTAAAGCATTCATTTTGTGTAGTCATTTAAAAGGGATGCATTGGAATGCATGTTGGTTTGATTCTTGAATTTTCCCGTCTCTCTTCGAAAAAATCCAAGATTTGTAGACTTTTCTCTGGCCTCCTAAAAGACAAGTAAATCAGAATGTGTGGTAATTGTTGAAATGTTCTAAGGTTTGAGGAAAAAACAGGACATAAGAAATGTCTCAGTTAAGAATATTAGGAGTTTAAAATTCTTTTTACTGTCAAAAGGGTATGATTTTACTCTTATTATCCTGGTGATATACTAAAACTCATGGGCTTTTTTGAACATATGTCCTTCTGTTGACCATACTAAGGACCGGTGGCCTTTCTGTGCCTATTTGTAGCTGATGTCTTGTCCAGCTACTTTTGGGCCTGAAGAACAACCGCTTTCTGCTTACCCTTAAGTGTTTCTTCTTAACTCTGCACTTAATTTGCAATTGTGTCAGAATTTGTTTTGTTAGGCTGCCCACTGTCGCTCGTAATGAATGTCATGACCTGAGCACCTGCACAAAGAATTGGGATTTGTGTGAGGAGAGTAAGATTCTGCAAAAGTGAATATGCCCTGTGCTTATGTTTTCCAGAAGATACGTTGCCACAAAAAAAAAAAAAAGTTTTAGAAAGTATCCCAGCCAAACTGCTTCAGATGTAGTGTTGTGCCGATCAAAGCTGTTTTGATGTTGTTGCTTCTGAACTTTGGGGGAGAATATGCGCATACTTGTCTCTCAAGAACAGGAGTTTGTTCTCATGCAACGCTGATGATTTTAAAGCTCCAAACAAACAAGAAATCTTTGTCTTAAGGTTCAACTTTGTACAGTCATGCAATTAAATACACCTGGCCTATCTACTGGGGTTAAGTGGGTTGCACCCTTCCTTTTATAATTGCAACTTTGCATGTTTAATCGTATATCTGACTGCATTTCTTTTGTAGCCTTTGGGTTTGACATTTGGCATCCTGAGGGTGTGGGAGATGGAGGGCTAACCTGTGGAGGGCTCATCCTGCCCTTGAATGTCCTGAAACAGTGCAGTAGAATTAATTCTTTCTCTGTCACATGGCAGATGGACTCAAAACATCTAGGAAGGTGAGAAGTAGACAGCTTTCCTCCACAAGAGGAATTCATGCCAGCTGCTCTCCTGCATCTTTAAGGTCCTGTGAGAGACAGCTGAACTTCTGCTGTGTGAAAGTTACCCAAGGTGAAGAGATGCCTTTCTGCTTGCAGTAGGACTGCTTTCTCTACTGGTCTTTTTGCACACCTTTTGTAGCTTCTTGAAGTTCTACCCTCTAAAAGTGCTCTTTCTAACCTTTTCTTTAGCTTCACCATTACTTTTCAGGTTATGTAATACGCATAGAGGCTTCTAGGAAAGAAGAAAAAAAAAAAAGGTAGCTTCCTACAGTAAACAACACCAAGAAATCAAACCACCTTTTTCTGTTGTCAAAAAAAGTCTTGTACAGCTAGACTGATAGGTTGCTCTCCTTTATTCTTTTTGCCATCTCTTGAAGCTTTTTGTTGCAGGTGAGGAACATGCCAATGGAAAATTTTCTCCTTAGAAGATGTTGTGGTCAAGAGAGAGATTCCTTCTTTATCCTCCAGTAATTTTCTTGACAATAGTAAAGAAGAGATCTTCTATATCGCATAGACGTAAGAGAAGAAATAACTGTATTGTGCTTTTGGCAGGAAAGAAAAGTAATTTAAAATGAAAAATTGCTTCATTGAGGGCCTTCATTTGATGCCCTGAGCATAGATGAGAGACAAGGAAGAGGAAAAACTGTCCTATGTTTCCAGGTACTTTGACTCTTACTTCGTGGAGTTGGGCTCCTTTGGATGTCTGGGTTTGATAGGATTAGCTTGTGCAACTGTTATTGTCTAAACTACCCAGGGGCAGTAATGTATGTAAATCTATAATGTAGCTGTAAGTGGCTTTGCCTTAATTTGGCTAGCTTGTTAAGCAGTAGATGATTTTGTGAGGAGCTGTCGTACAGCCAAAAGAGGATGTGGTTTTTGGGGGGTGAAGAAGGATTTGCCAGTGTTTTTACAAAATGGCTTTATGTCAGTGAAATGGAAACCATACATGTGCAGCACATGCAGTCTTGAGGAGGGCACTACAGAACAGCAGCATTGTCTGGAAAAACCACTACCAGCTAATTAGACTTTTTTTTTTAAATATTGTAACCTCAGTGCCTTGAATACACCTTTTCTGCTGCTTAGTTTCTTAAATTCAGTAATGATGCATTTTTGACAACTAAGAAATTTGTTCTGTGGTGCATAATATTGTGGGATTGTTCTGCCCTGTGGAGAAAATGGTTGGTTCTTCCACCACCTCAGAGTCTCCTTTGAGACTTTTCTCCATGCTGTGTTGGCAGGGACCCATGTCCGGAGTAATCAGAAACTGTTCTGCCTCTGGAGATGGACTGGCCCCCAGTGAGGGAAGTAAAAATGCACTTGGCACTGCGTGATGTACAAAGATCTGGCAAGCTGACAGTTGGTATTTTTTCGGAGGTGTTGAAGCCTCCAGTTAATAGCTCTTTTTACAGTTCTGAGATTGACATAATGCAAATAGCATCACTTGCTGACTAGTAATGTACACTTTTAAAAATAAAAATGGCTTCTTCCTCACTGCAGGTTTTGAATACTTGTAGTGATATTTGTAGTTCCCTGGGACAAGAGATGAGAATTTGTGTCGGACCTCTGCTTCCAGATTCTTGTCATGGGAAGGTTTAACTGGTATTCCCTTAAACATCTCAGACTTGCGCTAAGTACCAGGCTCAGCATCTTCTGAATGTTAAACTAAATGGGAAATTTAATTCTTTAAGGTGCCAAATAATATTTTATTTTGTCCCTAGAGTGTGCTGAGCTCCTTCAGGCCAAAAGCAAAAATAGGTCAAGTCCTCATTCTGGTGTGTAGCTGGCTCCATCTCTGGTTTGTTTGTTACACACGATGAAAAAATAAGTGACCTTTCTGTTTTCACAACCTGTTTTTCTTGCAGCTGCCAAGGAATCTGAGAGTGTCTTTGTAAACCAGAGCTGATGAGTACCTGTGTTTTTCAAAGCCACAGATTTAATGGGCAGCTTCTAAGAGTCTGGAGTATCTGTGCGGCTGGTGTGTGTCACAGCCATGATTTCTGAAGTGGAAGTGTTTCTATACATAATCGCTTTTCTTTTGGTGGGCATGCAGTGTTGCAACACCAAATACCTATGTTTGCTGCTTGTGAATGACCAGCAAAATTCCTGCTTACGTAGTTTCACAATCTGTTCCTTATGTTGATTTCTGCTTTTGGCTGTCTATTCAGAATGAAAGGTGGCAGATTGCTTTTTTTGGCATTGTGGCCAATCAGATTTTGCAAAAACAAAAAGTTTATGCCATGTTCAGAAATATGTCAGACCTGTTCCTGCTTGTGAAATGCCTTACAACCAGCCTGCCAGAAAGCGTTCTTTCTCTGCTTCTGTGATTTCTACCCCCTCGTTCCTGGCTGGGTTTTCATGTTGGAAACAGTTCTGATAGGTGTGGTCCTGATAGTGACTTCTAGTAGTCTGAGGAGATCCCCAAGGCTTGCCAGGTAGAAGACTCTGGTGATGAAAAGTACTCAAGTTGAGGGCCAAGAAGTGGAGTGAGTAGTACTAAGTGAGATGGTTTCAATAGTATCTCACTTGGGGTACTGACCGTTGTGTAATAACCAGCTGTGTTTGAGTTTAAGGTGTTGAAATGCAGTGGTATTTAAACTGGAAATGAAACAGGGGTTATTGCTTGGGTTTTCAATCCAGAGAAGTGGGCCAGCTCAGCTAGCTGGACACGGGGCTCCCACCTGCACGGCATACTTTCTGGGTGTCCAGCACTGATGGGGAGAGAAGGCAGCACTGCGTGGCCTTGCCCAGGCCGATTGCTTCAGAAGGGGTCATGCTCTTGGTTCATCAGGCGACCCAAGTGTTTCTTAGATGACGCAGCAGTAATGTTTGCGGGGTAAGGGGAGCGAGCTTGAGAGATCTGGATGGTAGAAGGGGGTGGTGGAGGTCCTGGCCATACTAGAAGGTTGCTGCAAGCCTGATGTTGCAGCTGCTGTGGGGAAGTTCCTTGTGCTTGGAAACCCCTCCTGCATCAGTCAGGGGTTCCTATGAAGATGAAGCCCTGGGTGGATGAAGGCAGTACAGTTTGTGCATGGGAAAATGGGTGATACTTCAGGATGTCTGGAGAGAAGTTAAAAATACACGTTGCTGCTTTTATATGTTTTGCTAGCTCTTGACTGACTGAATTCAGCAGTGAAGAACCTGTTACTTCCTGAGCGTAGCCTGGCTTTTCAGGTAATGAACACGGCGGAAAGTTTTTAGACTCACAGCATGGGCTTAAATCTGTTCTAAATAAACCTGGAAAAGCTTGGAGGGTGGCAAGGAGCTCAGGCTTCAGTTGGTTAACGTACACTTGCAGCACCGTTTGAGCTGATGTACAAGACTATGACCTAAGAGGTATTTGCAAGGATGTTGTAAAACTGTGGACCATGTTAGACCTATCCTACAAAGACTTTAAATAAGTTTTCCTTAGTGAGCCTCTTGTTTCCAGCAAAGGTTTGAACTTTTTAGTGTTGGAAAATGAGCACACTAGGATTTCTTCCACTGGTGTCAAAAGCTTTTTTTGTTAATGCATTGAATCCTGCTGGAATGTCTTCAAGGATACTTGACTTAATGTTGTTTTCCCCTTGCTGCAATTTTTTATTACCAAATAAATAAAAGCATTTAGTAGTGCTGTAGGCCAGGATAACTCTTCACAGTGTGTTGCAAAAACATGGTTTAGATCTTGGCTTTGGGTCTTGTAGAGAGTTTCAATAAAACGATGCCTCGCTTCCTGACAAAGCTTAGGGTATTCTGAAGACCAAGTGAGTTATCAGTTAGGAAGGGGGAGAATGGCAAAAGACAACTTTATAATGCAGTTATCTACTGGTTGTATTTTTTTTTACTTGACAAAGCGGATTTGTTTACTATTCAAAACCAAAAAACACCAATAATCCACTAGCCTAGGTGGCAGCCAAACATTGGCTGCAAGACTGTTCTGTGCAGTCTTAAAATAATTTTTAATTCTTTCCCTCATAGCTTAAAGAACATTTCTAGCTGGCTAGAAATGGATAACGCGACTTTGTGACTTAAAATAAATGTCTCATCCTAAGGTAATTCACTTACAACACGTTTAGAGTAAATGAAAACATGTAGTGGAGATGCATAATGGGTTTAGAAACCAGCAAAGATCTGTTTCTGCTCCCATTGATGTCTGGCACAAAATCCTATTTACTTCAGTGGATACAGTATTTCTGAAGATTTTCAACCTTATCCCAAACGTTGCCATGGATTTACCAACCACACACATTTGATGGAGCAAGTGGTCCATGAAGACATGACTGGAAAAATTTTTGTGCTGTTGGCAGGCTTGCAGAAAAAGATTGAGATTGATGCTCAACATGAGGGGCACAATAACAAACCTTGCTACCCCTGCCATGGGTGGGATCACGCTCCTACTGACTAAGGGAGGTGTCGATGGACCAGCAGCAGTGTCAGCTGAAAGCAAGAGCAGGAAGTTCATTCTGAGGAAGAACCAAGGAGGCGAAACTCCAGGGGTTTTTTTGGGGTGACGTTTAGGTTTTGGTGGCTTTGGTTTTGTGGGTCTCTTTGTTTGTTTTTTTAAAATACTATTCCCCAAATACAATGTCCACTCCCCCAGCTCTGGTGGTTTGGGACCGACTTTTCTACCTACCACCATCTATCTGAAGAATCATAGCTTTATTTTTCTGAGTTTTCATCCTTGCCTGGCCGTACTTTGGCTGTTATGAAAGTGCAAGATGAGGAGGCGTGCTTGTCTTTCTGATGGTCTGTCAGGTAAGGGAAAAGCTGTCCTCCTCGTGTGGGATTTCGGGCAGTTTGTAGGACTGATACGCCAGGCCTTGGCAGAAGTATTACAGTAAGCTTGTCCCAAGGGTAGCCTGTAGGGCTTTACAGATTTTTTTTTCCTAGCTCTGCAAGCAAGAGTTGCAGGAGGAAGAGTGAATCTGCAGATTTTCTTGGCTGAGAGTCCTCAGCTTCTAGCTCTGCTGTGGAGCAGTATACCAAGAAGGGGAACAGTGTCTGGAAACTAAGAAATGACTGCTCTGCTAAGCTAGTTTGCTAGGAGTAAACTACATAATGTGGTAAGGATGGCAGCAGAGAAATGATTCTCCTGGAAAAATCTTCTGTAGGGCTACAGAGTCTGGCTGGAATGAAGGGGACCGTCCTGATGGTACCTGCAGTGCAAGAGCTCCAGTCAAGCCCGGTGGAATGGGGAAGCAGCCAGGGATTACAGGATTTAGGAGCAGATTAGGCTAAATTTTGAATGGAGGTGGTGGGAATTAAAAAAAGAAATATTTTTTTTTAAGATAAGGAATAGCTGGTATGGGCTGTAAGGCTAGGGACAGATGGCTGGTGTTCAGGGACTTGCAGGAGGTCTGGAAGGAAGTGTATCCAAGCTGCTCCAGGACAAAAAGTTGGACTAGTCTAAAATATTAGAGCTACTGGTATGCAGAAACAGTTGCTTAGCTTCATCCGGTGGGGTAGATTAATTTACATCTCTGTGTTAATCACTTTTCAATTATGATTTAAATGAGCAAGCAGGAAATCTGATTTAAGTTGACTTAGTTTTACATCTGTACTTAGTTACCTTTCTGAAAGCCTTAGTGTAGTCTGTACCACCCCTGCTACCCTTTGCTAACATAGTGAGTGTGTCTTTCTATTTAAACAAGTAGGCAGTTACCATTTGCTTTGGTTAATGTGGTTTTTTTTGCATTTTCTGTTAAAAATGATGAATGGTGCTTTTCTTATTTGCTTGATTAATTTTCACTTCTGATTTTCATCAGGCTACATTTGGATGGAAATTGGAATCCAATTAATGAACAAAACCAGCATTTAAAATTGTTTTCATTAGTTAAATGTGCTGGATATAGATGAAAATTCCTTATCAAGCCTGTTTTGTATCTAAAGCATACTGATTTAGAAACAAAGCAAATATTATCAGCTGTTTATGAACTGTTAATTGTTTCTGGCCACCATGCTCTTGAAGAATCTGTTTCTTAGAACTAACAGATCTTGGTTTCTGGAGCTCTTGGTTTGGTGTGGGTTTGTTTTTTGTTTTGTTTGTTGTTGTTTTTGTTTTATTCTAAAAAACCTAAGTTCTCCATCTGAGTGAACAGCCTGGTGTTGTCTACCTGTGTGCCCCAGCTATGCGAGACTGATTTCTCTCCCCAAAGCCATAGTCCTCAAGTGTGTGCGGGGTCTCCTGTCCCACCACCCACAAGTACACGCAGCTTGCTTTATACTGCTTGAAGCTGTTCAGACCTTAGGGGGGACCGGTCCTGAGCCCGTCCCACAAATATTGCTAGGGCAGGAGAGGCGGTCTGTGCATCGCAGACCTGAGACAGTTACTCACGAATTAGGATGGATGTATGGGCCATACATCTTGGAGAACCTAGGTTACTATTTAAAAGATTCCCCCCCCCCCCCCCCCCCCCCCCCCCCCCCCCCCACTTGTCAGTTCCCAGGACTAGGCAGGTCTTGAATAAACTATTTTCTTAGGGGGCATGGAATTAGTGAATGGGGAAGAGGAGAAACTTGCATGGAATTAACCATGTACAGGAGACCTTACTGTTGTCAAAAAAAAGTTGATGATTAATTCTATGACTTAATGAACTTTACAACTTCAGTAACAAATGCGCACTACTTTAACACTTAGACTGAAAAGTATTCAAATTTAAGGGCCTCAACAGTATATAAAATTATGAAGTAAAAAAGATGAACTGCAGGATGTTCTTTAGAGTCGCTACAGACAGATATTCTCAGAGATATATATATACACACGCACATATATTTTAGTTCTTAAATTTGAAGTATATGCTTAAGCAAACTTGGCCTTGTTAAAGGAGTGAACATTGAAGCTCAGATTCCGCACAGTGGGAAATTAGTTCCCTAAATTTAGTGCTTCTAACATATGTTTAAGATCTAGGAATCTAATTCTGATATAACTCATGCTAGAAGTTCCTGGAAAGCTCTATGACTTATGTGGCATGGCATGGGGAAGATTAAATTATAGTTGATTTTCTTCCATCCTAAGATCCCCAGAAGCATCTGTAAGATTGATGGGTGGTGTAGTCATTGCATTACATTTTGATGTGTTTCTTTTGGAGGATAGTCTTCCAGTAAATACAAAAGGATTTTAAAATTATTGTGGGTAAGGAGGTGGACAGATAATAAATTGAACTTGGTGTTATGATACTCTCTTAAAAGCCTTAGCTAGACTTGATTTCTGCCAGGAGGAAAAATAAAAAAAAAGAGCTGTTTTTTTGATGTTTGTTCTTTAAAACAAATTGAACAGTATGGGTTTTTTGAGTGGTTAAAAATCAGTGTGGGTAAGGAAACGGACATAATTTCTCCAAATCCTGTGTGATGTTATACTGGAGATAAATTTGGTTATATGTATGTGCCAATGTGCTTCTGCAGACAAGAATTCAAAAAATGACAACGTATAAACAGTTCAGTATTGACAGATTCTCCACTGTTCCTTAAACATATTACATTTTGTAATATTACAACAAAATGGAAATGTAATGTTAAAAACCTCACTTGCTCGTGCAAAAAGAATAAGTCCTTTTAGGAAGAAAGAAGTCAAAATGTATCTGCAAGTCAAAATTAGGAGGAGGAGTGGGGAGGGTGTGCTGGTGAGCTGACTGTACAGTTGGAAAGACACATGTACATCTTGTGTCTTTCATTGCTTTTGCTGCCCATGTTTCAGGTTTAAGGGTGAGGCAGCAGAAAGGAATTTCAGTGGTGAATTGAATCTAGCCAAGAGAGTGGCTTGAAATCAAGCTTTGGGAAGAAGAGGGGAAAACTGCTGCAGGCAGATGGGCAGCAGAGGGAAGGCAGGAAATATCTGCAAACAAAAGTAATGAAGTTTGATTTGGTATTATGGTAGATAAATGTATCTGGAGGTGGGTTTAGGTGAAGCTGTGTAAATTCTTGACAACCACGTCAAGTTACATGTTTGATTTATAGCAGCGCTGTATGAATTAGCTGGAAGGTTCGTGTGTGTTAGCTCAAAGTTTAGCTGGAAGAGGGTGGCTGGAGTTGCATGTGGGAGGGAAAAACTTTGGCAGTGGAAGTTTGCAGGAGCTGGAGCATGTGTGGACAGCTGAAAGTAGGGGTCAAGGAGATGAGCAAGCAAGGGGGGGGCTGAGCTGTCTGCACCTGGATTGGAGAGATGCCTCTACACCCAGTACAGTTAGTATGGGTACTTGCAACAAAACCAGGGAAAAACCAAATGCCTCATGAATGTGTATCCATTTAGGAACATTTTTCTGAAGCAGTGGGATCAACCAAGTACCTCCAGTAGCATTTCCGAATTACTGGAAGTCTTGTTGCGTTCATAGTGAACATATAAAAGGGCTTACTGTGACTCCACTCACAGGATGTTTGTAATAATAGGAGGAGAAAATGAGTAATCTTCTGGAAAGTGGTTTAACATATACAGTGAAGTGACTGGTATCTTTCATTACAAATGTGTAGTTTCAGGGCGTAACTTTGAGATTGTTTTAAACTGATCTGTTGGCAGATTAAAAGGGGTGCTCCCACCTTTTCCCATGCCCTGACCTAATCGTTGTTGCTTCCTCCCTTGTTCCAGGACTGCCACTTGTGAGGTGCTCTGATTATTTGGGTTAGGGACCCACTGCCTGCCCTTAAAAATCAGCTGGATCTGCGATCCTGCTGGCCACGAAGCACACAGGGCAGCAGGGAGGCTGGGTGTGGAGGGCTGCAACCTGTGTCCAGGGAAAACGTGGGCTTGAACCAACAGAAACAGCATAACCTGTGAATCCTGATGACTTGTACATGTGAAAACACAGGGTAAACTGTGCAACTGTTGTGATCACCTAAAGTGACTGGCAGAATGGGTTTCTATTCTGAATATCCTATTTTGGGGGTTCTTCACCTGATACGTGGAGCTGTGCCTGGAATTTGCTTCCCCTGGGGTTACAGTTGACTTGTGTTTACCAAAAATAAAATGGTAAAACTTGGAAACAAGCATTTCGTTCTGATTTGTTTATGGTTAATGCACTGGGACTTTGCTTCTCCTTGAAAGAAGTCACTGAAACTTAAACCTAAGTGGAGATATCTTTATTTTTAGTATTGCAGCTGCTTTTTGCTTTGCATTACATATAGGGTATCTTTTTCTGAAAATATCACAGAAAAAGTTGCTCTGGTGACCTTCTGGATTGTGGGTCTGTATCCCTACCAAAATACGTAAGTGAGCAAAGCTAAATGAGCACGGTTGTCCCATGTGCTCTGACTGGTCTGCGTGGTGGGCACTGAGAAAGTGAGGATGAGGATGGCTGTGTTGTCATCAAGTACCCTTGTGGGAGAGGGGCTTGTTGGCTTTGTCCTGTTGAGGATGAGCAAAACAAATCTTGAAAGTACGTGAGGGCTACGCAGAGGAAGAAATGGGTGGGTGGGTGTGAAATACCTCCTAGTTCAAAGAAAAGGCTTGTGTGAAATGCTTTTAAGAAGTAACCCTGATGTAAGTGGATGGCTTAACGGTACGGTGGTGTAGTGGGTCCTCGGTGGTGCTCTGTTAGTCCAAGACGACCTCTGCTGAGGCTGGTAAAATAGTTATAGCTTGTGTCATGTGTAACCCCGCGGTTCGATCATTGCTGTGCAGCACGTAGAGAGGATCTCAAGTGTTACGTTGTGCTCTCCAGCTGGGGCGTCTGCTTGAAGGCAATAGGAAGCTGCAGCGGTGCCTGATACCCAGTGGGCGCGATGTTAGGGTCCTCGAGCTTTTAAGAACGCCTAATCTGGTGTTTAATTTACTAGCCTGCGTGGGGCCTGCTGCCAAGGCTCCAACTGTTGCATAATGTTACACAGGAGGAATTGCTGGCAGTTTTCAAGCTGGCTATCATTCCAGATCACTCCCACGCAAAGGAAATTGTAGCATATATGTAACTCTGAGGCTTTTTGTGCTGCTCTCAGCACAATCTAAAATTAAAAAAATAACTAGGAAAACTAGAAAGAGTTTGCCTGCTCGGTCTGTAGTCCCTCTGCTTGTAGGAGCCTCATCTGCAGTCTTGCATGTGGAAGAGAATCCAGACAGTGACAGGTAAGAACGAAAGCCTTGCAAAGAAGCTGCACCTGAATCGTATGTTTGTTTTTGGTTTTTTTTTTTTCTTAAACTCTAAGCATTAAAATTGCCAAGTATCTTATAAAAAAAACCTATGGAATCCTCTTTTGGCTCAAACTGTTCTTTCATGTTCCGTGAATTTTGTGATTCCAGAAAAAGTCAGACCCTTAATACTCAGACATCACAGGGCATTGTAAGATTCCCCCTCATTTCCATGCATGCCTGTTCCATACCCGTTTTCCTGTCAGTCTGATTCGTAATGTTCAAAAACATTCACTGCATATTTCCTTCTTCCCCACAGCAACAGCCCGAGTCTGAGACTGTTCATCTGTTCATCCCAGCCTTGGCAGTTGGAGCTATTATTGGCAAGCAGGGACAGCACATCAAACAACTTTCTCGTTTTGCAGGCGCATCTATTAAGGTATTATTATACTGACTAACTTTCTGTCTATTCTATGTGACACTTTCAGCAAGTTTGCACAAGCAGTGTTTTCATGAATGTCCTCCCCCACTCCGTGCTTAGAATGTGATGTGATAAATGGTACATTTGTTTATAAATCATCTTTTAATCTTCCTTGAGACAAGATAATTAGAAGCATGTTTTCAAATGTCTCCTGAGGTGTGAAATATAAGCTGCAACGAAAACTACTTTGGTGGTCTCAATTTCTTAGAAACAGGCTTACATCTTAATGATGCAGTGCTTAAAGGCTTTCTCGTTGCTTTTGGTAAAATCAAAATTGGTGAGGTAAATTCCCCTTCTAAAAACAGCATCACAGGTGAAGTCTCCTACTGCTGCGGCCATTCTTGCTTTGCTCCAGATGGATTGGTCTGCGCTGTCTCCACACCTCAGTGGTCGTGTTTTAAAATCACCCATGTACTCCAAGCTCCTGGGGTCAGTCAGTTCTTTACTATCCCATTTACTGTGGCACCCTGCTTTACCAGCCAGCTGTTTGCGTGCTGACTGCCTCAGTGCAGCTAAGAACAAGATGGTTTGCTGAGGTTGTCCTAATGGAAGCTTAAGGTAGAATTTTAGTCAGTTTGGTTGAAATCCTCCTTGGCTGTGTATAGAGAGGTTAGCACCAGTTGCAGTTGTAGGAAGGCCTTGGGTTTCTGCTGCTAATGCTGTTGAAACCACAAGTATCTTCTCTAAAAATGCTGGAGCTTTTTTCTTGTAAATTGCTATTCTGTGCTGTAAAGATAGTGTTTTGGCCTAAATCAAAAAAAGAAAAAAGTTATTAAAAAATTACAGTATGTAGCTTTGTTACGTGCTGTTAGATTGACATTTTCCTGCATGGATTAAGCGAATGTTTTCTTCCGAGTTCTCTTTTTGCTCGGGAGTTGTGGCCTGTTTAGTGAGTGCTGTGGCAGGGATGTGCCAAAGATCAGGGCAGAGGGGCAGGCGCTGGCTGTGCTGAGTTGAGCTTGGTGA
The DNA here is from genome assembly GCF_023638135.1 of Falco biarmicus. Classification (NCBI taxonomy): domain Eukaryota; kingdom Metazoa; phylum Chordata; class Aves; order Falconiformes; family Falconidae; genus Falco; species Falco biarmicus. Next base: position 1,602,157 of record NC_079291.1, on the reverse strand, counting down.
AGCCGGTGCGGCTGGGCTTGGCTTGGAAGGTGCTCATCTAAGTGTGCAGAGCTAAAAAATTGGGGAGCCCTGATGAATGAGCCTTGCGTGTGGTTTGCTGAATGCCAATCCATTTACGTGCCAGTCCATTTACTGGCGTGCTGCCCAATTCCGTCCTTTATCAAGCAGTACATTAAATAGTTGTTACACTACCCAGATGGTCTACATTAGTAGAGCACTAATCATATTTTTAGGGGGGAAATTGGAATAGAAGAAAGTGGGAGGTGTTGTTTTTTTTTTTTTCTTTATCAAATCTGTCTTGCATGGAGAGGTGTGATGTAGCACACGTATTTCCTCTTTCTGTCTCCATTCCCATCGTTTGAGATTAGTGGTGTTTGGAAGGTACTGCTAGATGGAGAGAGAAATATGAAAGAACCTGGACTTCCAAGAACCCGTTCAAACTAGTTCTTTAGTTGGCCCTTGGAAGACAGTGTAATGGAAAGGGAGTTTCCCGTGTTTCTCACGCATCTGGGTAACAGTAGCCTCAGGCGGCTTCTACTGGCTGGCACCCCTCTACCCAACACATTTAACATATCTGTATTAATTGAAATTCAGTTAAAAGTTTGCTAAAGCTCTGGTCTTTTGTTCCTTCAGTAGGAATAAAATAATCTTTGTGGAAATAAGATTAAATCTTGAGAACTGTACAGATACAGGGTATGCTTGCTATATTGGGAAGTTGCATGTATGCTTATCAATTAAAATAAAAACGTAACTTCATCTGTAATCTGCTAGAACAATATGGAGCAGCATGCTTGCTTCTGTGCGGAAGCGTTAAATATGGCAGTTAGTAGTAATTTATGCAGAACTTCTAAATTTCCATCCTATTGACCATCTGCCCTGTATCATAACTTTTGAACAAAATAATAAATTGTGAATCATCAAGGAATCCGTGCTTTTAGCTAAGAGTTGGAGGGAGTGATTCTTGAGTAACTTTTAACTTGCCGAACTGTAGTAATCGTACTTTGTGGAGGAAGTAAGTCTTTGTGCATGACACTGCACTTGTTTTGAGTTGTGCTGTAGATTGTTACACGTGAAAACATTTTACATCCCCGTGCATCATCTCTGTGCTCGTGTCGAGCTTTGTACATCTGATGAAACTAGTTAGCCATGAAGTAAGACTAAATAAACTGCGGATGCATCAGGGTTCTGCGTAAGGCTGCCGTGTCCAGCCCATCGCTTCAGAGGTGCACATGGCTGTGGATGAGCTCAGGTTGTGTCCCTGTGCCGGGGATCATTGCTGGGCAGTACAAGCTCGGCGTGGGACTCCAGCAGACAGAATTCATCAGCAGAGCAGCCAGGCAGAGATTTCTGGGCTGTCTGCTGCCCACCCTGTGCTACAGTGCTGGGACCTGTTGGGCACCATTGGCATCTTCTTGGTTATAGCTTATTCCCGGAGGAGCCCTTCCTGTCTCTGAAGGAGTTGGAATGAGTGTTGTAGGTTTGGGTGTATGAAGTTGTCAGGTTGTGATTTGGCGTATGGAAGATTAGTAACTGGAAAACAACCAATGTGAAGCCACTTCTCTCGGAGGTCAAAAATCACCGCTTAGATACTATTTGTATGTATGTAAGTTCTCTTTCCAAGAGCAGACAGGCAAAATTAACACTGAAGTCTCCTAGGTTGCCCCTTCGGCCACAGAAATGTTAGTTTCTTTCACAGCCCTCAGCCACATTTTACTCCAGCTGCTGAGAACAGGACATTCCGAGATAAAAGCAAAGCAAGAGATGTCCCAGAACACTTAAACACATGTAAGATGTAACTAAAGCTTGATGGAAAATATTTTTCCTAAAATGTCAGTAAAAGTGATGGCGTTCACTAAGAAAGCATGAGGAGACAGAGAGGCAAGTTACAATGTCCATTTTAATTGAATGGCAATTAAGCTGAGCTCCGTTCAGCCAGCTGCCTCCAAATGTGCCTCAGAAATTTGTCCCTCTAAAATACCTGTGTTTCAAAGAATGAATTGATCTAGTCTGTGCTTGCCCTTACCACAATGTCATGTCATGTGAACGTATGGCTGTAAAAAGAATGTGTATTTTTAGATATAGCCAACTGGAATGCAGAAATCCTATGAAAAATAAATACACAAACCAGATAACTGGTATATAATGTCTTCTCCATCTTAGGTTACAATATGAACAATTACATAAACTTCCGTAAGCAAAATTCTTCAGTGAAAATGATGCATGGTGACTGGTAACTTGTCTGAAATAAGCTACAGCTGTTAAATATGAATAACATCCCTATGCCAACAGCTAAGATGAAATCCTGTAGTGTTTAATATATTGCCCATTCAACAGCAGCTATGTAATACTAGATGCAACAATGGAAATGTCAGTTGTGATAAACAAAAGATTAATCCAGAATGTCAGAGGCTAGTTTGAATTATTTAATGCCACTGGAGTCTGAGAACAACACCCACAGAAATCTTACTTTTGTGGTGACATGAACTGCTAAAGACCCTACAGGCATCTCTGTCTCTGGTCTGGTGGAGCTTAATTTTTATTTGGGTCACACAAGTAAGTGTCTGTAGATACAAGCCCCGTGGAAACTGCTAACTCATTGTCCAGTATAGAGGAAGGTTTTGGATCTGTGTTAGTTACAACAGTAAAGCGATCTCGTGTTCTCAGGGGGATGGACGCAAACTTTTGCCAATGAGCAAAACTTGTTAGAAAGACTATTTAAGTTAGCGGGTAGGGATGAGAATCTCTGTCTTAACCATTCTTGTCTTTTTAAAGGCTACATGACTTGCATCACTCAGCCACATGAAAACGGCTTGTGGGATTTTGCCATATGTGGCTGAATAGCTGTGCCTTGAATTTTCAGAAGTAAATTTGCTTATGGCTTAGCCAATTTCTCCGTATTTCATTATAGCTAATTAATGCACTTTAAAGAGAACAGCCCCGTCATGACTGAAGTGTAATGCTGCTGCTGTAACGAATAATTTTTCACTCTTGAACAGAATGTGAGATTGAAACGGGGAGGAGGTGGCTTTAAACTATTCCTTCAAAAGACAGCTACCAAAAAGCTATGTTTATCCGTTCCAGATTGCCCCTGCTGAAGGACCAGATGCCAAGCTGAGAATGGTTATCATCACTGGACCACCAGAAGCTCAGTTCAAGGTACAATACATAAAAACTTGTCAGTGCGTAGTGGCCTTTGGACTGTAAGGAACAATACTGAAAACAAAACACTTGGTTCCAAGCACCATTTTATTCAGAATTTTAGTAAACGCTTGGTTTTTGCTGAAAGGTATCTCATATGAATAGGAGTAATACTATGGGAGGCCGTGTCTGGTCACCTGAAAACTGGTGCGAGTTTCATGTAAGTTAGAATCAAGTGTAGCATGAAAATATGGCCATACTACATTCCTGACTTTCCCTTTTATCTACAAGCACAGTAGTGCAGTGTTTCTAGCTTGCCTTATTACATGCAACAGTTTATTGTGTTGAAATAACAAAGCTGACAAGACGAGAGACTGAGTCTTCCCAGGTTGCTGTTGTGCGCCAACTAGAAAATGCTTTTTGGGTAGCTGTACAGATAAATGCAAGGTTTCTAATTGTATTTCCACTACAACTACAAGGAGATAGTCAACCTGTTTATCCCATTTCTGTTCAAATTGAGCTCTGGAGCAGCCTTCTGCCTTAAGTGCCAAAGGATAAATCTAGTTACCCCAAAAGGAGTTGACTGCGTTAGGAGTGATGCAGGCAGCTCAGCGCAGCAACCTGGCCTCGTTACAGATGAGGCCCAGAGCAGGTAGAAAATCACTTGAGCGTTTGTGTCTTGGCATCGTTCTCTTGCCTGTTCTCGTTTTTGTCTTTGTGTTTTTGCTTCGGGGCATCTCGCAAGAAGGTGGTGTACAAACTTCAGGCATATCTAGAATCAGTTTCATTAATGCCTTTAGGAGTTTTGGAGAAGTATCAGGGCAGGTATTTTGCAGTGGTAACAGTGAACTTAGACGCACTTGGAATTATTGCTCAGCTACCATATATGTTTGAGAAAGGTATTGAAGGCAAAGCATAATTTAGAAGCTCTGCCTCCTTGAGGTTTTCTGTGTGCATGTGGGCTTGGCCTCATGGCCTATTCCACAGATGGCATGCTCTTGCGATCTGGGATCAGGATTTTAGATTCTGGTTACCTTTTTTTTCCGTCAGATATTGGTGAACTTGCCCTCAAAGAGTATCAGGCCAAAGTAGATTTGGGTGTCCCTTATCCTAACGCCTCACGTAGGCAAAGGCTTGTCCTTGGGTTTCCTCCCTAAGACAGACTTGAAGCCCCACAGAGCTCTTTTGCCAGCTCTTCTCCCCAGCCTGGATAATGCAAGGAGAAAGTCTCCCTTTTCTGCACCCCACATACTGGTTAAAACCACATCAGTCAGTCACTTCTCTACCCTTGGGCTTCTGCTTGCGAAGAGGGATCGATGTACTAGCACAGATGCTGCTGCTTAGTGTGCTGGTCTTGTGAAGGAGGGGGGTTCTCTCCTGGGGCTTCCTTCAGCTCCAGTCCTCGTATCTCTTACTACTCTGAGCAATGCCCTCTTGACCAACGTGGGCAGAGGCAAAGTTCAGTCCTTTCTTTTACCACCACTGTTGGCCTGAAGCACGCCTTACAGTCAGGGCCAAGCTTCATTAATGCTGTCCTTAAGCTCTGTTGAAGAAGGGTCGTCTTTATCTTTGGGCATAGGCTATTGCTTGTTAGGCACAGGGAACGTCATCTGGGTGTACAACAACTTGAAGAGGGAATAGCTGCTGCTCAAATGAGTAACCAGCTCTCAGAGAGGTGGTGTCATCCCAGAGCCTGTGAGATGGGCATCCTTTCCCTACTACGTTGTGTTCTGCTGCTCGCGATTCGTGTCCATGGTGGCTGCGGTGGCTTGCACCCCTTCCTTCCTCAGCTGCAGTGGCCTGAGGATGTTGCAGCATGCAGGGCTATTAATCAGCAAGGCGAAGGGAGGAGAATATGCCACTGTTCCCGCCTCTGCTGCAGTGCTCCCTAGAGTTTAGGCAGACCTGTGACACCAATGTTCAGGAAGGATCATGTTGCCTTGGGGTCCGCGACACGTGCAAGCAAAGTGGAATCTAGTGTAGGACCACATTTCAGCCACTACTTTACTCTGAAGGAGCTGCAGCCCAGTTAGGTTGTTTCCCTACCTTAAAGACTCTTCCAAGAGCTGAAGGATTTGGGATGTTGGAAATACATCATCTATCTCTTAAAAAGTCAGCATCCCCCCATGCTTTATAACTCAGCAGTAATGTGTGCTTTTTTGCTGTAGTACCTCTCCCACCGAGCCCTGCAGCCTGTGCAGGCTGTCAAGGTGTTATGCACATGAAAAGCATTGCTACTGAAATTAAAAGAGCTCCACTGGCTACTGTCTGTCTCTAACAAATTTGGGAATAGTGTCAAAATGTGTCAAAAGATGATGGCTGGGAACAGTATTTTATCTGCTCTTGGCAAACCCTTTTGAAGTGTTTTCCTGGAGCAGGGATCTCTGATTCTCTAAGGCTTTTGATGGTGCCAGAATATGGTAGTTATATTGAGGTTTTGTACAGCTTTTTTTGTAGTCTTTTGTGTCACTGGAAAAGCTGGTAGCTTTTGTCCTCTGTGACAGGATCCCGCAACCTGAGTCTGACTTAGACCAAATACTGAGTATTTTCAGCTCCAAGGTCACAAAATGTCTTTCATCTTACCCATTCTAGAGTGGAATGAACTTGAGTAGGGGTTTAGGACATGAGCTAGAAATAAGATAAAATAAGTTGCCACTATTTAAAGTAATTATCACATCATGCAATCTTTGGAGTTCTCGTATTCCGTTGGAGTGGTGGCCTGTAAGATGGTTTGATATAGCGTGTACACGGTGACAGGGCTCTTGCGTGTGATTTGAAGGTGATAAAGAATCTGAACTGGAAAGGCTTTGTGGTCCTAGGTCTATGGCCTTTACAGAGCATCTCTCTTCAGTATCTCAAGAGAAGTGTTCTTTTGATGCCTCTAGGAGATGCAGAGCAGAAGACCTGGTTACCATCTCTCAAGAATTCCCTGATGAACAGCAGGGAATAAGGAAATAAATGTATTTAAAAATCAACAAGATTCACGAGCTTAGTCTCAGCAGACAATTCTTCTTGCTACCTGGCATTTGCGTGCTCCCCAGAAAAGAACTGTGTGCTGGTTGGAGTAATACTGTTCCCATGGTGCTATTTTACTGTTTAGATCTAGGCAGTTTGATTTTTCACTTTAGAAAATTGAGGAAAGTCAGATTTATTTATTTATTTTTACACAATATGTTGTAATGGATTGTAAAAGTAAGCTGATTGCTCTAACTGGAGTCTGTCTTTATCCCATGATGTGGCGGTGGTGGGTTGTGGCGCGCTTTTTTTTTATTATTTTATTTTAACATCCTTAAAATAATTGGTTTCTGAGCCAATTAATTGCATTCTGTGCTTCTGGGTGTAATAAAATGCTTCAGCCAGACAGTTCTTCTCTTGACCACTCTGTACCTCTACAGACGTGCAATGGTTTATTTTAAAAGCAGTATTCCTACTGAAAAGCAGAATAATGATGAACTCTGTTAAATTGCTCCATGATTCCCTGGTTCGTCATGCAAACTTTAAAGTTGGACAGCAGTGCTGCTTAGTTTGGTACAAGGACTTCTTTTAAGAAAAATAGTTATTTTATTTATTGGTGAAAACACTTGGTCAGGGTTGTGTACTGGGAATTCTTCTGTCTGGAATTTCTTGAAATTAACTAGATTTCAATAAGTGCATTCTCTAACTGAAAGCATTTTTGCAGGCTCAAGGGAGAATCTATGGAAAACTTAAAGAGGAGAATTTCTTTGGACCTAAAGAAGAAGTGAAACTTGAGGCTCATATAAAAGTGCCATCCTATGCTGCTGGTAGAGTTATTGGTAAAGGAGGCAAAACAGTAAGTAGCTGAAATAAATCTTTTAGCGTTGTTCAGTTATGTTCTTTATTTAATTGTGTATATGTGTATGTCTTAAACATTTTGCTAAGTAATAGCTAATTCTTTGAAGTTATGTTAAAGCAGGTGCTGTTTTCTTAGCTGTACTTGTTAAGCTTTCATTTCTTTTAGAGTAGAGGCATGAGAAGTGAATCTCATAGAATGATTTATTTAATCTAAAAAATTGTCTAACAAAAATTGGTAGTCCCAGTCAGATCTTGCAGGGCTTTATTAATAGAAATCCAGTTCTTCCATTTGGAATGAATACATTCCCACTCAAGACCTGCTTCTGTGAACTTTAGTTTATGCCAGATTTCGCTAATCTCACTTAATTAAAATCAAATCCAGTGTATCCAGAGGTAGCATTTCTGGCCAATACTGAGTGAAAGCATGATTTCTAAATTAGTAGGAAATTAAGACATGTTTAGACCTCAGTATTACAAAAAACTACACTTGTTTTTGCTTCAACTTAATTGATGACGTTTCTTAGGCTCAGTTTGTTGCGTAAAATCAAGTTACTGAGATTTTTTTCAATCCTGGAAAGGGGCTGGTACTCTGGTATTTTCACGTGGTTGTAAGTCAGGAGCTAGCTGATATTTGCAGAGATGGTTCAGTCCTGGGTCTCCACCCTTGAGTGCAATGGGGTCTTGAAGTTAAGTGTTAGGAGGCAACGTGGCCTCTTTTCTTACTTGTGGTGGTAAGAAGTTTAAGGACAAACATCTCTGAAAAGTTGTTCATCTGAAACGTTACTGATTAAATAATGCTATGCATTTCTAAAATAAAATGAGTCTAAATGGGTCAAAACTCTAACCTTACCTCTACTTAACGTTATGGAAGCTGAAAGGCTATTGAAAATGATTTGGACACTTCTCATCATTCAGTTTGGAGTTTTTCATCTTGTGGAGATTCTTCAAGGAAAAATGTATAAATTGACTTTTTTCCTCCCTACATTACACATTGTATGAGTTTTCTGACCTTAAACATGTAAACTCGACTGTAAACACTGCAGCATATCTTTGCTTTTTAAAATCATGTATTTAACACCTTCTGTGCGTTGTATTTAGTCTTTAAAATGCTTCTACAAACGCAGAGAAGTTGGTGCTAACTTTTATGTTGGAGACACGAAAGGCTAATCCCGCAGAGTGCACGCTGCTGCACAAAGATGCTTTTTGTTAATGGGTTTCTTCTTTTAAAGGGAACTTAGACAATGATGTTTCTGTGGTCAGCAGTATCTTTGAGGCTTGGTGGCTGTGGGATATTTGTTTGCGTAGGATTTTCTGACTTCTACTATCTATTTACAGGTAAATGAGCTTCAAAACTTGACAAGTGCAGAAGTTGTAGTTCCTCGTGACCAGACACCTGATGAAAATGATCAGGTGGTTGTGAAAATAACTGGTCACTTCTATGCATGCCAGGTAGGAGGACTGGAATGAATTTCTGTATTATCTTGATGCTTCCACGGTCTGTCTTTTATATCCATGTGCAGAGCCAAGGGATGGAAGACTTTTACTCAGGATACAGAAAGCACTGCTTGCCAGGCTCCTCTAGTTGTCTTGCTGCAATAAACTTTCCTCATGCCAGTGAGAGAGATTTATAACGATATTGCACTGTTACATAGGTAAAACAATCTCCCTGAATTCTCTCATTGATATATGTAGGCTCTGGCACTGCTAAAACTTTCAAATCGAAAGAAAGCCCAAGTTGTGATTGGACTGAAATTCAGATGGAAGGGAGGTACAAGCCATCTCATAGGGTGCAGTTCTTGCCAGGTTCTGTATATGCAACATGTCTACATCACTCGATCTGATTTAGTATCATAAAGAAAAGGATCACAAGATTCCTTCCCTCACTTAACTTTTAGTTCAGTCCAGTTTCTTTTGACACTTTGCTACAGGTGGCTTGTAGTTCAGGAAGGATATGGGAAGGCTGGTTAAGTCCTGTAAGTCTGGCCTTCTGGATTCCCTGTTGTAGAAAAAAAAATTGTTCATACTCTATTAAAATACACAGTGGGTTCTTGTAAAACATTATTATCTCCAGAGGAGTAAAACAAAAGTAGCCCGTAGCTTCAGCAGCCTGTGCTCGTGTGTGCTGTAGTACAGATGACCGTGCAGGTAGCTATGGTAATTGGGGAAGGAAGAAAAATCAAAAAATTGCACATCGTTACTAACCCAAGCGTATTTTAACTGATGAGTAATCTTGTCAGTACTAGGAATTTAGTTATTCCAGACTTTCTTAATCCCAGTAGCATCTACAGTTGATTTGTAAACAGCAGTCACTGCAGCATGGCGTCATGATGGGGTGTTTCTTCTTGTGTCCTCCAGCTTGCTCAGAGGAAAATTCAGGAAATACTGGCTCAGGTAAGAAGGCAGCAGCAACAGCAAAAAACATTGCAAAGCGGACAGCCTCAGCCGAGACGGAAATAAAGGTTTAGGAAATGGCCCATCAGAGACAGATGCCAGACCAAAGACAGACTGTGCGACAGAGACGGGTGGTGAGCACCTGTTGAAGCTATATGCAGAAGATCCACCAAGCCAATCACCTGTTCGAGGACCAGGCAACCGTTGAACGCTGTCTCTGAGAATGTATTCTTTAGGCTCTCTCAAACTTTTGAAACCCAGCTTTAAAAATAAGGACCCCTTCACTTCCCTTTTGTTCTATTCTCACAATTTAACATAAACTCGTTAGTCTTTTTTTATTGTTCTTATTATTCCCCAACAATTTTAGAACTTGGTTTAATGAAGCTTTCTCTTCTGAGTTCACTGGTTTAAAAAAAAAAAAGAAAAAAAAGAAAAAAAAACCAACAAAAAAAAGGCATTGCTCTTATAGGTCCAGTTGTAAAAGAAGAAACACATTTGGAGGGTGGGATTGCGGGTGGGCTAGGGTTAGAGCAAGGGCATTGACAAGAGTTTAAGTGTTAGTCCCAATGTTGAAACAAGTGGCATTTTTTAAAAAGAATTTGGTTGCATTTTTACATAACACTGCCATGAATAACCTAAGGGAAGTGTTGAATGGTGTTGGCCAGGGCATAAAAAGATAAATATGCATTTTACTAAACTACCTCAGGCATTTAGTACCTCAATGAGAAATTGTTCCTTTTTTGCTTTTTTTTTGGTATTTTGTATACTTTATAAAGCTAATAGTTCTTGAGCATTTTATTTTTTTAAAAAAAATTAAAATTTGATCAGCCACCAGCCAGGAGTACTACAGACTTATCGGGGAAAAATATAGTAGAGCACTTCTAGCTGCTGGCTGATGGGAGTAAGGTGGGTAAAAAAACATAGCCTCAGATTTTCTGAGGGCTTCAACACCATCATTTGTTTAAAAAAAAAAAAATTCAGTGAATGTTCAAAAGATAGTGAATGATGCCAACATTCTGATAGCAGCAATGCCGTTTAGTTTTCTTTTAAGATGGGATGAAAAAGTTTGTGACGGTACTTTTTTGGGAACAGGACAAGGAAGTGATGGCAAGAGGCTGGGGTTGGGGGAAAAAATTAGAAGGCTGCAAGAGGCTGAATTTTTTTTTGTGCTACTTGATTGAATGCATGAACCCTTTGTGCCTTTGACCATCACTACCTAATAATGCTACATTTAACCATTTGCAGCCCATTTGGACTTTGCCATTTTGTTCAAAGAGCAAGCTTCATCTTCAGTTTGATAGAACACTTGATCTGCTGGAGTGTATTGGAGGCCACAAGGGTCTCTGCTGCCTGCAGATCACATCATACTGCTTTCAGTTACCACGATGGGGGAAGGTCAAACAGTGTTTGATCACATTGAAAGATAATGAAAGGCTAAGTTTACATATCCAGCCGCTGTTATGGGCCACACTAAGCCACTTTGAAGGTTTAAAAATATTACAAGGAAAAAAAAACAAACAAAAACCAACAACCTCTCTAGCCTGGCTTATAATAGATGCAGCAGGATTTATGCACGTTCTGCAACCAACCATTAGAGGAAAAAAAAAATGTCAAAAGGCAGGGATAACGGGAAAGTTACCAAATTTTTTAATTTCCGAATGTAATTTGAATGATGATTGTGGTAATAGTGACACATTCAAGTTTCTACAATAAACTTCAGTCTACCTCAGTTTAAGAAAAAAAAAAATGTGGCAACACATGGTGCATAAAGACTGCTGTGTGTGTGTGTGTGTGCGCGTGCGCGCCTGTATGTGTGTGGTCGACAGAGCCATGCTATTACCTCTGAACCTTTTTTTTGTGATGTTTTTTGTGCATGAGATGATCAGAATCACCATGCTGCACTGATTTGAGGGGCACAATGAGCAAAAACATTTGTTTCATCATTTTGTTATCTACCTCTTAGGTTCATGTTGAAATAGAGGCATTACTACATAGACTAGATAATTTTCCCAAAGATCATTGTTGTACAGATTAGATAATTTTGAAAATGGTCTGAAGTGGTTTTCCTGCATCTCTTCTTTACTAATTGGTTTAAAAACCACAAACTTATGTTGTAGTTTTAGCAAAGAAAAATGAGTTTCTTTTCCTTTTTTGACAGTGACCTTCATCTAGCCTTTAGGATAATTTTTTTCTCTTACAATGAATTTAAAATTACTGAAGTATGAAAAGTCATAGCATTTTAATTTTCGTTGAGGCTTAAGTCAGTCTGATGTTCCTTTCTTAACATTTGAGGAGGATTTGACTTCATTATTTTCCATAAAAATTATTTACAAATAGGCGCTGCATTTACATCTGATGATTTAAATACTGTCATCTCTCTTAAATTTCTAGACTTAGTATGGTAAATCATGTTTTTCTTTTCAGTTGAGACTTGGTAATTTGGAGTATTTGGGAATAGCTAGAAAGTAAATACTGTAAATGATTTCAATATTCACAAAGTATGGATCATTTTTCATCTGTAATGTGCCCCCCAATGCAGCTCCACTTGCCAGATGCCTCTGAATGGAATAAAGAGTTTAACTCCTATCATCAGATAAAGTTGTGTGGTGTTTTTGTAAGTTAATGAGGCATAGGGACAGACTGTTCCAAGTATTTGTGGTACTTCAATCAAGTTGGTTTTCTGTCCATAATAATTACTGGATAAGGATGAACAGTCACCCACAGGTGTTCCGTAGCTGCTAGGGCACCCAGCAGCCACGTTACAATGTTTGCACTTCCCAATACAAGCAGTGACTTCTGTGGCTTATAATTCCTCTTCTCCCCCCCTCATATAAGAATGCTGTACAGTCTGTATTACGGCCGATTTGTTTGTGGATTCGGTCTTACGCAGTTCACCTAGGCTGATCTGCTGCGGAAGGGATGTGCACTCAACAGTCCCAACACAGGGCAAACATGAAAGAATCTTTTGAACAGGTTTGAAGTGAGATCTGAATTGCAGTTTTGTTTTTTTTTAAAAAAAATATTTTTTCGGCTGCTTTTTACCCAGTCCTTACATTGGTGCTCACAGCATGATGAGGCTGTGTAATGTACGTGGCCCTAGGAGCTCGGATAGGCAGGAGCAGTCACACCAGCAAGCAAACGTGGCTGCAACCCCCATCTTGCTCCTGCCACCCCACCCCCCCAAACACACACCACTTGCTGGTGCGGTGGTATTGCCTCTCAGTTTGGAGCCTTGTTAACACTGTTTGGAACAGAAATGAGACTAGACGTTTAACCAAATGCTTTAGAGTGAGAGGGAGGGATTGGGGAACGGAGGAGTGCCATGAATAATAGAATTCTTTATCTCTTAAAGAGGAGTGGAAAACCAAACTTGGTTTCCAGGCCCTTGCACCCTCCCACTTGTCTTCACAGCTCATTTTCTGGGACCAACCAGCAGAAAGAGGGAACTGAAGAAATGATGGCTGTAAAAGACACTGCGTAGGGAATTGCATTTCACAGGGAACTCTGAGCTTGTTCTTCCATGCCGGTATTGAGCTATTTTCTCAGAGCCAGCATCCATGCCCTTTGAGCAACGTGTAAGAAGTTAAGCCTTCCTCTGTATCACTGGTGCATTTGTGACAGCTAAACCCCTGACTGTTTTAAGCATTTGCTTAATCATGATGCTTTTATTTGCTTCTAACCTTCCAAAGCTTTTATTTCTGAGCTGCAATTTCAAAGGCATGCGCTCTGTGTGTTAGTTTCTGTTAAGTGAAGCATGCGTGCTGTGCGGGACAGCATGGTCTTGGCATGGTACTAGGGCATGGGATTCTTAAATGAACGTGAGGAATCGCGGAGGAGGCACTCGAGCTGGTCTGTAACGGAGATGGTAGCTCAACTGCTCGATAATGAAGTCCCTTGATGCAGTGCAGGAAATTAATGAAATGATGACAAAAGTTCCACCCTCGTAATTGTTTCTCCTCTTCATCCCATCATCAAGGGATCCCAGACAGCCAAACCTGCACAGGACTGAGTGATGAGCCTACGGACTCATTGGAAAAGCTGCTCGGTATTTTTATTTTACATGGAAATCGCCTGATCAATGGAACTGAAACCATTCCCCAACGTTTCCCTTCTGAAAGGGGTTTAGTGTTGCACGGTACTGACCATCCAGACCGCCTTTATTAATTCCTGCATCCCACCTTTTAAGAGTGTCAGGGCAAAGACTTGCCAAGTCAGGCAGGTGACCTGGCTGGGGCATCGCGGTAGCTCAGCACGGGTTATGACTGCTCCTGTTAAATGCAGGATGAGGAAGTTCTTTCCCTGAGCTGGCAGTCCTGATTTAATAGCAGCCACTGGATATTCAATAGAACTCCGTTTCACAACATGCTTTGGCAGTAAATTCAGTTATACTTTTTCATTTATTTTACTGATTTTTGTCTCCTTGGTTAATTTGATTTTTTTTTTTTGGTCTTGGTTTGCACGCTATTATCCCTTTCCAGCTGTAAGAGTCCTAGTCTGTTCACACAGAAGCTGTTCCCGAGCTCTTTATGTTTTTTTCTGGGTGCTGCTTTTGCTGCTGTGCTCTTTGAGATGGGATATACTGTACGCAGTTCTGGTTACTAAATGTGGGTTCACGTAACAGTGTAATGTTTGCTGAACCTGCCTCTATTCATTTAGTATTACTTATCTTCAGCAGCAGCAAAAGGCAAATGGTTTCAGGGAATGATCCAAAGTTACTCCCACGCATCCCTCCTAGGAGGAAATGCCTGGTTTAGAACCCATCATGCTGTAAGACAGCCAAGGTTATCTTCCCCCGTGTGGATTACTTCCTGACAAGTATTGCAAAGCATTTTGAAAACCTTTCTTTGCAGTCAGACTTAACACCAATACCTTTATTTCATGGGCAAAGATGTTTTATCTGCATAGTTTAACTACATTCAATAAATGTTCCTTTTGCTTAATTTGCAGAGCTATCTGCTGCCTCGTGTCACAGAGCAGGTGAGCTCAGAGGCAGTCACTCCTGAAAAAACAGGCTAGACAGAGCAAGAAAACACAACCACTCTGAAATGAGGAAGAAGGGGTGGGTTTTGGTTTTGGGGTTTTTTTGGTTTTTTTTTCAAAAAAAAGTGACCACCCTTTCCACCTGAACAAGCAGCTGCTGTGCAGGGAAGAGATGCAGACAGGGCTTGAAGTACTTTGTGGGGCTATGAGGTAAAAAAGGTGAGCGTCCTCAGGATCTGCTTCTGTTCCTGCTTCCTGATGCATGGCACAGCAAGCTTCTGCAGAAGACATCCTGTTCTAGCGATGAAAGCACTGTCCTACAGTGGAGAAAAGCATCTTGTTTTACACAGTTTTGTAACCATCTTGAAAGCTCTTCTAACTGGTTATGGGACCGTGCAGCAGTCAAAGAACACACAGCACTTCTGAAAGTGCTGAACAGACTGTTAGCAGCAAGTAAGGCTCAAGGACTAAGGAATTCCTTTAGAACCACTTTTGCCTGCCTCAGAGAAGCTGCCACAGTGTGTTGCCTCAGTGTCTTCTTCCAGAAACCAGGTGAGAGGAAAACTAGGAGAGGCACCAACTGCACTCTCAGAATGAGCTGAATGTTTTAATGTGAAGACAAGGAATTGAAGCTCTTCAGGGTTTTTTTTTATTTATTAAAAAGAGATTTGCCTTGGCTGAAAAACTGACTTACTGTCTGTTAACACACACTTACGTTATGCTGCTTTTGGCTTTTATGTGCTCAGTAACACCAGTTTTACCTCCTCTTTCAACTCTGAGCATGACTTGCTTCATCGTGACCAGAAGCAAATGGCTTAATCCAAGAAGCCTCATCTAAACTGTACTATTTCACATAGTTTTTCCTTGCAGCACTCAGGCCTCTTTTGCACTGCCACTGCAGGCAAGTCTTCCAAAGATACTAGAAAAACAATTACTGTAGAGGCTGAGCATGAGTTTCAGGGTAAGTAGGTGTCTTTGCCCCACTCTTCTCACTGCAAACTCCCTTCAGACAGTGACTTGCCCAGGAAGCTCCCTTATGATAGGAGGAGTTCTTTGACTTTTTATGGTTGGATTTGATCTTAAGGGTCTTTTCCAACAGCAAAGATTCTATGATTATGACCACTTTTTGTAGATTGTTCAGAACTTTTCCTAGGCACATCCAATAAATACTGTATTGTACTGATCAGCTGCAGTGGCCACAGAGTCAGAAATCAAGGTTCTATGTTTCTTTCATCTGTCTTTCCACTCAGCAGCTGCATTAAGTTCTTGTCTCGAGATGGATCACTGCTGTTAGGAGTCAATCCAAATATAAAGTCTTCTGGCAGTAACTGTCGAGTCATCTGGGCTAACTGGTCATCGTAGGAACCGAGAGTCCATAGCTTCTCCAATTCATAAACCTCTCGTGTCTCTGGCAGCATGAAATGCACCACTATGCTACCTGCACAGAACAGAAATTCACAATGCGTTAATGTGAACTATAAAGCGCTGCTACACTTCCAGCTGCACAAAAGCGTTCAAGTCTTCCACCCCCATTCTGGCTCGATACACTGGGTCAGCTGATGGAGGTCTCTTTAAGTTGCTGATTCGAGTCCCTGAAAGTGTTAAGATTTGGTCAGTCCTTTAACAGACTCTTAAGACTACAGCCAGGAGAGTGAGAGGGACAATACTCACGATCACAAGACTCCAGACCAAGGAAGTTACGACTTCTAGGAGTCAGAAGGACGTCATTCAAAAGAAATTTTACCTGAGAGTCACCTCCCTTAGATTACAGATGGACTTTCAGTTTTCCTGTATTACCAACAATACTCGGCTATAGCCAAGTAATTTTCTTCTGGTGTGTTGCTCACATTTCCCAGGTGGGTTTTATAATGAAACAGGTCCAAACTTTGATATAAGTTTTTTCTTACAGAAATTAATTCTGTGCAAACAATACTAGGGAATGTTAATTCCAGTGTACTTCTCATGCACTTTTTTCTAGTTACGCCTTTAAATTTTAATTTGTTTTCAGTTATAACTATCAAAATCATTGACAGTGAAGTATCCAAGTCTTAACATCACTGGCTGCAGCGCTCCTCATCTACCCGTGCTCTCTTTTAAGCCAAAACACAAAGTTAGAGGGTGATATTCTAGAGCTAGCTAGTGAAGGAGAAATGCTTTCTGAATGCAAAATCTTTTATGTTTGTGTAGAGTTTCACACTTGTAAAATAAAGAATTAAACTCAATTTCTTAGGACTGAGGTTTTACCCCATGTCATGGTATGATCTGGATGGTGGAAGTCTTTTCAGCAGTTTGCTACTAAGGCCGCATACAAAGAGCCCTCACTCACCCAACAAAGGATTATATACACCTGAGAAAGTTGTCTGAAGTAGCTTTTCTCTTTCCACTACTGTTATCTTCAATTTATTAGGACCTCTTTTAGCCACTGAAGTTATTGCTTTCTTCTCAGTGCCAGCGATCTTTAGTAAAGATGTATTTAGTAACAACTTCAAGCAGTAACTAGAATTCCAAAACAGCAGAGTATATTGTAAACTCTCCACGGCAATCAGAGTTCACTGTGAGATGTTTCCTTGAACAAAGAGCTCATGCAGAACTTCCTATTTCTCAGATTCACAAACACTTACCAAAATCAATGCACAGCCAGTCATCTGTCTCTTTCCCTTCAATTTGAGTATGAGGATCACTTTCTTCTTTGTGGTGCTTGTACTGAGAAAAGAAACAGTGGCAGAAAACTAAGTACTTTTATATATTTAAATACATATATTTAAAAGCATGGAAACTTAACAGATAAGCTGGACTTTGAGTTGCCTAGAGTTGTTTTAAATCTTAAATGGGCAAGATTACTTCATATTGGTTCTGGGGTCTGCACACAAAAATAAGTATACACTTGCAGCACCAGAAAGTACTCGGTGGGATTTAGTATCAGATCTGGAATCCTAATGCTCATAATTCCCATACAGTTACCCATGAATTTTATAGGTGTCCATTTTTTCTCAAAACGAATATTGAATACAATTGCTTAGCATTAAAATAGTCTTTCAGTTATCGGTTTCCTGTAGCTGCCATTACCACCAAGTTTTATTTTCCTTTAAGGTTTCTTTCATTGTTGTTTTTCGTTGGTTAGTTAAGGATGCAGAAATGGAGATGCTAAGCTTATCCTCGTCTCAGAGGGAAGGGGTTGGGGAGAAAACAAGCTTCAACCCATGCCGTAAGGAAGGCATTCCAAGAAGCCTCCTGTCTGTTCAGTGCATGCTCTCAACACTCACTGCAAGAGGGGGGGGAAAGCAAAGCAGCACACAGGTTCCCAAGCTATGAACCGCTGTGAGAGAGGGGAGGGGGCAGCTCAGAGCATGGCTGCAAACGCTCAGCTAGGGCAAGGTAGTTTGTTCCCTGTGCAACAGGATGGCTTTCATAGATGCCAGCGTGAGAGGCTCGGCTCTCCCCACCGAGCACACAAAGAATCTAAGCACCCACCAGAGCAAAGAGATCTGACAACTAGAGGCTCTCATACTGTCACTTTCAGACCTGGCCACAACCCACTTGTTTCTTTACAAGAAGCATCAATAGAAAAAAAATAATGATAAATGAAGTCAAGTGCATCTTCACAGAGCTTCTTTATTCAAATTTCTATTTGAAGCAGTCAATCAAAAAAATACAGAAACCTTTTTCAAGCTGAAATTAAAACCCAAACTAAACAACATTTATTTCAGCACAAGGCCACAAGGAAACTAAGAGTGAAGCTGCATGGCTCTTAACAGGCCTTTCTGCCACAAAAGACAAACTACAAAACAAGTAGTTGTAACAGCACGGCTGGCTAGCCCTTTACTGGGAAAGCAATTGCTACAAAGGAACTGTTCCTGGTTTTTCCCACACAACGCTAGCTGCTGGACAGCGGCCCCAGTTTGCAAACCAGAATGGAGAACTTTCAAAATGTAATTCACAACCTGTTCTACCTTCCTTTCTTTAAGATAGCTTGTGAGATATCCTCAAAAGCAGGTGATTTTCAGAGACTCTCTGAAAGTCTGCTTAAATTACTATAGAGCCCAGCATGCCCTGCCACCACCTATGTAACAGAGGCTGGAAAGGCTGATCTCCACTGCAAGTTTCCCTCAGCTTTGTCTTTAAGGGCTGTGTAATGGTAAACAGGTTATAACAAAGTCAAGTGTTAGTTTCTTCCTCTCACGTGAAACCAGACAGGAAGGGGTAAGCAGTAGTTGGGACTTTGCCATTTACAAGCTACTGGAAGAAAAGCAGGAAGACTCATGCTACGCAAGCGCTTCTGCAACTTAGTGTAAATCACGTATTACCGTAACGTTTTGCCAGCTGCTTAGCAGCACTCCTGAGCACACCTGCTCTGCTTTACATCTTAAACGACAACTTTATTTTTGCCCTGAAAACTTTCAATGCCAGGCAAGCTCAGCCGCTCCTGAGTACTTGGCCAGGCTTCGCGGTTTCTCGGGATGCTCAGGAGGACACCATGTCTCCCCAGAGGCTCTGCTCTTACAGCCACCAGGAGTAGCCAGTTGTGGCACAGGCATGTTTTTGCAGGGTGGGTGGTGGTCACTGATCTCTTCTGGTCTGAGGGAGATGGAGACCTGTTGATTTCAGACTAGCAAGTTATGCAAGTGATAGAGTACATACTAAGCACTTAAATACAGGACATTCAATCACACTAACACAACTTCTAGCTTGAGGCAAAATTGTAGCCTGTAAAGATGCATCAGTTCCTGCAGAGAACACAAGAAACTCGCCTTAGCTGCTCAGAAAGGCACCGAAAAGCAAGACCGTCTCCCCCACTCCTTCCCTTCAAGTCTCACAGCTGAAACCAATGGGACTGGAAGGAAGAAAGTAAAACTAAGATCCAAAGAAAAAATGGGGTCAGGCAGGGAAAGAAAGTGCATGAAGAGAAGGCAAACTGCAGGTTGAGTATAGACAGTTGGTTGAGATGGGGACTAGGCATATTCCTTACACCATGCCTTCTAACAGTCAGCTGGCTCTCTTCTGGCCATAAAATGTCTCTCTCCTTCAGTCTGGTCCTTATCCCTAAGGACCTATTCAGTTTTACTCCAATGTCTATTTTTGTACTGAAAAGCTCACATTCCGCCAAAGCCAAACAGTGCAAGACTCCTGTGCAAGAATGGCTGCTGCTGCTGCTTCTCCCCTCCTCCTACACAGGCACAGTGTGGGGACTATTAATTAGCAGTTCATTTTAGTAAGCCAGCGAGGGGACCCCTGTGCCTCATAATATGCCATCTTTTTTTCTGGTCTTGCAATACATCCGAGAACCTGGAAATTTTAGGGATTAGGGTTTGGCAACAGTCAGATTAAGCTGTTTTGAATGAGTGGGAACAGCTATAAAGCTTGCTGGACAGAAGACAAAAGTGGACACACAGGTCACCACCACCATTTCACATCATCTTTGCCACCAAACTGTGCTTATTTTATCACTGTTCTAAATACAGAGAAGTCTGTTTTTAAAATATATTCTCTACATTTTGAGTAGTACCGCTAAACGCAAAAATTACAGTCAGTCGCTAGATGTATTCAGGACTAAACAAAGGATAATTAATTTCATCTTGCCTGGTACACCCCCATACATGCAATCCTGGGGGAATTCCTTTCACAACATTTAAAACCGTTCTCCAAAACCCAGAGAGCACAGCGTGAACTGTCTTACCATTTTCAGCATGTAATGTGCCATTGCATGGAGGTGTCGTGTTGAAGATCCGCTCACAATTATAAAATAATTGGAGTATTTAATTTCTGGAGGTAGCTGGATGACACAGATGTCTTTAGCATTTTCTTGCCTCAGCAGAGCTACAACAAATTCAATGTTGAACTTCGGAAGAACAGTATCTGGATCAGACAGAAAAAATGATGCAGTGGTAATTTATCTTTTTAATTGCAAAAATCAACCACTTAAGATGACATAAAATGGCAATGAGCTGAATTATTGCCTAAGATAGCCACTCACAATGGAGTTTGGTTTGATACTGACAACGCAACATGCACTGCAGATTTTTAAAGATCATTTTTAAAACCATCAAAGTTGAGAACTAAGCACTCTTCTGGTAAATAACACTACCACTAGATATAGCAGCCAGCAAACATCAAAGTTTCTTTCAGGTAACTAACTTATTTCTTGTTGTTAGTACTTTAGAGTCAATGCTATCATCAGATATTTGTCAATTATGATCAATGAAACCTAAGTACTTCAGACATTATTAAAATGACAAAATTAAAAGTATTTCAGAATAATGCTTTTCAACAGGTCTGTGATAATACATGGTGATGAAATCACTCTAAAATCTTTAGATGAAATCAATATATTGAAAATGGAGCTGACGTGATGCAGCGTGAAGGTACTTTTTATCTTTGCACCCAGTAAAGCCACTTTTTCCCTAGCCTATTCTGCCACAGAGGACTACTGTATTCTAGACAAGACTTTAGTCCTTCAACAGTTTAAGCAAGTCAGCTTAGAAACTAGTAAATTAGTGCAACTACCTTCTGTTCGCACCATGAAATCAGTTTATTTTGAATTGCCCACAATTAGGTAGATGCAACTTGTACATACTTACGGCATAATTTGAATCTGTCAGCAATGCATGCTTGCCACTATAAAGTGAGCGTTAGTGCAGAATGAGCATCAGCACAGAGCCAAGCTTTATATTTACCAATATAAAGAAAAAGGCAAGCAAAAGAACAATAGCTACATATAATTATATGCATGAATGGGGATGTGAAATTGGATCAGATCTCTGTAAATGAAAGCCTTTGAGCTTAGGGACTCATGCACTCTTTCAACTTTTGCTGTGGTCACACATGCAGAAGATTAGCAGTGGCCACTGCTCCTCCAGACACAGCGGTTACAAAAGTTAAATATTTGCCTGGTAGCCACATGTGAAGTCTCTAGTGCCTACTTAAGAGAACGAATGGTCTAAACAACCCCAGGCACATTCTGCCACGCTGAACGTCATTGTCAGATCTAGGCTAGAGAAGATTTGCAGAACAGCTACAACAAACCAGCTCTGCGCACGCATCTGTACAGGGAAACGTTTTTCTGTTACAATAAGCGTGTATGAGAAAAACGCCTCCAACTCAGCACCAGTATCCTCACAGAAGTTCTGCACTAGCCATTGACTCCCCACGTCAGAGCACGGCTTAGGAAGCTGGTTCAGCACCACGGTTACGGCTGTGAGGCCTGTGCTCTCAGCCGAGATAAGGGCGATTCGGTCGCGCAGGATCCTCCCGCAGCTGCGGAGCGCGACTCCCCGTGTCCTCAACAGTCGCTTTCCTCCCGAGGCGTTACACTCCGCGCAGGGCAGAGCCGAGGGCCCGAGGGTCGCGGCCTCCTTGGCGCGCCGCCTCACAGCCGTGCCGGGCCCGCCAGGCCGCGCCCCGTTGCCCAGCGCCTGGCGCCCGCGGAGCCCCAGGCCTTGCGGGCCTTGCGCGGCGCCTCGCTGGCCGGGCCGCTCCGCACAACGCGCTCCCTCACCCGCTGTGAGGCCGCGGGCCGGCCGGCGCCCTCGGGGCCACCTCGAGAGCGACCAGCCTTACCAGTCGCGACAGAACTAGCGCGAAGGACCAGGCGGGAAGCCAAAAGGCCCGCGAGCGGTGTCGCGCTCCGACAGGCCCCGCCGGCTCACGCTGGCAGCTCTGCCCCCACGGCTGGGCCGCCCTTCGCCGGGCCCTACCTGCCGCCTGGCGCCGCTCCGCCGCCGCCCCCAGCGCCCCGGCTCCGCCGCCTCCCGCGCCCCGCGCCGCCGCGCCGCCCCCACGGGGAGTCCCGAGCCCCGGCGGCCGCGGCTCCGGCAGGAGGGCGCCCCCCGCCGCGGCGGAGAGAGGCCGCCAGAGCCGGCGCCCCCCCCGCCACCGCCCGCCACATGCCCGCCGCCGCCCCGCCGCCCCCGCGGCCCGCCCCTCCCGCACGCCGCCTCGCGATTGGCCACTGGCGGCCACGCCCCTCTCACCTCACTGGCGCGTCCTGCCGGCGGGCGGGCGGTGCCGGCGGGCGCGCGCGCAGCGGCCGTCCCGAGGCGGCGGCGGGGGCCGGCCCCGCGCGTCCGCGGTAGGCGGTGCCCGGCCGCGCCGGTGGCGGGCGGCTGTGTGCCGGGCCCCGGGGAGGCCCGCGGGGCCGGGCGCCTACCGGAGCGGCTCCTCTCCGACTGAAGTCCCCGCGCGGCCCAGCCCCGGGGCGCCCCCGCTGCCCTGCCGGAGCCCCGGGGCGGGGGCTGGGTTTGCGGGACGGACGTCGCGGCTCGGCCTCGGCTTCCCCGTCCCCGTTCGGAGCTCCCCGTCAGGGTTTGCCGAGCGGTGTCCGAGCCACCAGGCGGTAGAAGGGACGGGACCCGGAGGCCGGTGACCCGCACTCCGCTGTGATGGTTCGCTGGGAAGGAGCAGACGCAGAGTGCGGGCACTGCCACACAAACCCTGGTCACGTATCTTGTGCTCCCTTTTAAAGCCTATGGTTTGGCCTGAAAAGCTGCAGCTGGTTTGAAACAAATACAGTTTTCTTGGGGAAGCGTATTTTATACCTAATTCCCACAGTGTTAATGGGCGCAGGGCAGTAGTCTTGCTGTTTGTTTTGCAGTGGAGAATGTTGTCCAGGGTTAAAGGTTATGACCTAAAGGTCATATGTCAAGGGTAAAAGGTTATGACCTAAACAAGTTCAAGCATTTGTATTTACTGTGAGTAAAAGTTGTTTCGCTTCATCCCCTTCCCGCGGAGATGTTGCCATTTACACTGACAGTAACATAGAAGTATTACTCTTCGGCCTACTTTTCCCTCCCTCGCCAAGTATGATGGTAAAACAACGGTACTAAGACTTCAAAAGCAGATTTGTGTGAACGTAAAGACCTGCAGTGATAAATGCTTTAGCTTTAAAGGAGATTTGACTATTCTGTGCAAGGCTGGGGGTGGTCGGTAACAGCAACAGGTCAGTGTCTGGTTGTCTCTTGCAAAGTTTAGTTTATTCCTCTACAGTTCCTTCAGGGACTGGTGGTTTTTAGCCTTAGGTTCACCTTAGAAATACTTTTTGTGAGGAAAAACATGCTGCATCTAATGAGTCTCTTAACTGTGTGCTATAAAAATTGTTCAAGAAGAAAAGGGGAAAGGAACAAAACAAGTGGTTTGAAATAATACTTAACTTCTTAATTTGCAACAAATTGTTACCCAACTAATGTTTCCATTTCTCTTGATGACCTTTGAAAAGATGTTCTTTCTAAAGGTGATGTACATTTATGTCTCATGTCATTCTTTTGATGTTATTTCTCCAAAGGGGATGCCTGAAACATGTAATATTTGCTGACATTCACACATCTATTGTTTGTTAGCTGTTCTTGTCTTTGAAAGCCATAAAGTCCATTTGTATCCTGATCTGTTCTGAAACTGGGTTCCTCAGCAGTCATCTGGTTGTTAAGAAAGTCTCTTTGCATCTCAAGTTCGTGGTGCCATTGCTCTGAGTACACTTGAAGGGAGGCTGCAAAAATGGCTCGATAACCAGCGGTAGTACCAGATGTGCATAAGTGAACTAAGATTAAGGCAAATCCAGCTGTGTTTTCTGGAGGTAGGTACTGCTTTGATCAGTAATTAGCCAACTCATCAAAGTTGCTTATCTGACAGTATCTGAGACAAAGAAAATGTACTCTTTAAAATCATTAAATTGTTTATTTGTCAGCGCAGCAGTTAGATTCCATTGTATAAAAGTAAAGATATATGAAATAGAAGTTACAGCTGAAAAGGCAAAATCAAATTATTAAAATGTATTATTCTGACGTGATATTTAAAGGAAGATAGTGCAGGCTATTCTGTATACTTAGGTTAAAGGATAAAAAAGTTCGGGAAGTATGCCTGAAAACTGTTTTCTGTGCAAAAGCTTAAGGTATCTCTGAGCAACTAACATTCAGTGTTTTGCTGAAGCAAGACGCTTTCTGCATGTAGCCTGGGTCAGTGGTAGCCTGCATCAGCACTGGTCCTGAGCATTATAGCTGTGGCAGATTTAATTTTTTCATGCTGCATTACAGGTCATCTTAAATTTTCCACTAAACCCCTGTCCTGCCCCAGGCTAGAGCAACAGGTACAAATTACAGTCCTTCCTGTCAGCAGTTTGACTGATAACAGAGGACGTAGCATTCAGGCAGTAATTTTTGCAGGAAATGTGTTTTCTGTTTAAATCAGGGAATAGTTTTAGATGCCCCAGACAATAGGATGTTACATATGAGGAAGATGGATCAATGGCAAATATGGCACTTTTAATAATATAACTGAAATGGCCACAAAAGAAAATAACTGGAGAACCTTGAAACAAAAAAAATCTGTTAAATTTTAGAACTAAAGAACTAATCTCACAGGTATGTTTGAATCTGCATTTTTTTATATCCTGAAGTCATTTAGAGGTGTCTGTGCACACTGGGGAAGTGGTGGTGACGACTAGATTCAGATTACAAATGACGAGCATTTGACAGGTCTGCTAAGATACCAGGAAAATACGTTTGTGCTTATATATCACCTCAGGAACTGAGAACAGTATGTATCAGGGGTCTTCCAAGAAACAGTACATAATGATATTGAAATAGAGATCTTCAAAGTATCCGGTGTTTAGAAATGGATTGCGTAAGGTCATTTGGCCAGCCGCCAATTGAAAGTTATTTCATTTTTATTATAACCTTTAATATTAATAGCAAGGCTGTAATGGAAAATAAATGATTTAAAGCATTTTTGGTCTGTTTTCTCATTTCAGTGAACCTTTTTAGCAACCTTTTCCCTTCTACAAATAAGATGCTCTCCTTTTCTCATCATCCAGTAATCCAGCCTTCAGTAGTTTGCTTCTGGTCTTGCACTGTGAAACCCCACAATGCAGAGTGATGAGCATGTACGGCCAGAAGACCAGATCACTTGAGAAAGGCCTCAACGTGAATTTTCTTAACACAGAATTGCAGCTAGAGTGAACAAGTGAAGGCATATTCAGGTTGCAGAAGTTTACACTTTTTAAGTTGCATAACGCAAAAGCAGCAGCTGGAGCATAGTGCTCCAGTTAATACTGGGGGTTTCATTTATTTCATTAAGTGGTCAAAGAGAGGGTTGGAGGAGCAAGCAGAAGCTGATGTATATTTGCAGCAGGAGAGAATGGAAAGAGAAGGGGGAAAGGGAGTTGAATGTTACCTGTTCCTGCTAGAACCCCTGTTCTGCTGACTCTCGTACACGGAACACATGATCTGCCCTCTGGGGAGCAGTGGTGCCAGTCCAGTGTTTCAAGACAAACGGAAACAAAGGAGGCAAAGACAGCATCAGCAATTGCAGCTAAGGACTTTACATGAGACGCAGAGTAAAAGTTTCAACAGGGAGAGCCAAGCAGATGGGCCTCATCTTGTTACTTGGGTGTTTGTGGTCTAGTTTATAGTGACACTCGTGCGCTGGTAGTCATGTCCAGTAGGAAACTAAATGTGTCCAGCCCTGTTTTCTGGCCCTGAGGCCGACAGGCATGTAATGAGCTGCTTCAATGCTATTGAACTCCGCAAAACAGGGTGGCTGTTGCCAAACTCCCAGTAGGGAACAGTGCCTCCGGTGGTTCCCAGAATCTGGGGTTTGCTTGGTGGGGAGCTAGCCTGCCTGGGGCAAGACTGTGCTAGGACCTCCTGAACAGTGTAACTGTCAGTGGTTCAGCGCCAATGCCTGGGAATGGGCCATGGCACGTTTCATTGCACAGACAACATGTGCCTGCCCCCTGTGCCTTTCTTTCCAGCAAAGCCATGAATCCTGCTAAGGCAGTAAGCAGCTATACTATGCTGTCTGTTTAAGACTAAGTATTAACAAGTTGTTGGTTTGGGGTTTGTT
Source organism: Falco biarmicus (assembly GCF_023638135.1). Lineage (NCBI taxonomy): Eukaryota > Metazoa > Chordata > Aves > Falconiformes > Falconidae > Falco > Falco biarmicus. The sequence continues at coordinate 1,576,006 of NC_079291.1, read as the reverse complement.
TTGTTTGGTTTTTTTTTAAATTAACCCACACCCCCCCCCCTCCAGATTATGAATCTCTTTAGTTTTGCAGGTAGTTATCCTAGATTTAAGAAAACTCAGATAAAAGGGGGGGTGGGGGGTGGGGTTGGGGGGGGTTAGCGGTTCAGAAGAGTGTATCCTAGATTGCAAACAAGAATAACAAGTGCTCAAAAATACCTAATTATTTTCTACAACAGACTATTTTAGTATTTCTAATTGCACCAAGCCCCCAAAGGTTACCATCCCATCTGTACTTCCTTTCGCCTTACTCCCTGTTTTTTTATAACAACAAGAAAACCCCATAAAGTATAGCTCAGATATGAGTCTGTACATAATCTAATAGTCAGTGTTAGACTAAAGGTTTAAACTATGCCTGGTTTGCTTTTCAGCAGAGGATTTCTCTCAGTGCTACTAGGGAAGAAAATTGCTTTGAAGTTGCCGAAGTAAGCAGTTAGTCCCTCCTGGTTCTCTGTTTGTCCTGTGCTTCTCTCAATAGGCTTGTATTGCTTGTATCTCCTGCAAGGAATGTACACAGTAAGTTGCTGAAAGACATTTAAATGACAGTTACATTTAGCATGTGACCAGCACGTAAGAGAATTAATCATGTATTTATAACTCTCCCCCTTCCCTCTTCAGTCCCATGTGGTTAACAGCCGTAGGTCAGTAGTGGTGACTAAGGCCTGGTTAATGGGAAAGGCTCCATGGCTTAGCAGAGTACCGTTGCTCTGTGGAGGTGTTTCTTTCTCACCACTGACTGGGAAGGTTGAGCATACTCTTGACTCAGGAGCCTTGGTGCAGTCTTAAAGTTTCATGAGAAACGTCCAAGATAATAATGCAGTAACATCTGCTTCTATTAATTACTTTCCAGCATGTCCAGGACCTTTCTCCCAAAGAAGTTGTCAGTTACTTAATGAAGAATTTAGATGACTAATTCTTGATCTGTCGGTCATTCGCAAACACTTCTTGTAAGAGTTTGAGCTGAATTAAATTTCTGTTTGTTAGGTTTCACTGCGTGTATAAATCACATCGTGCAGTTTGAGTTTGCTTACTGTTTACATGCAGTTCCCAGGCCTTCCAGCATTACTATTTGTTCTTATGAGCACAGAATGTAATTTTCTATGAAAGTTGATATGCTTTAATATTTGCATATTTTCCAATGGTTTTGTGGCTTAAGCCAGTAATCTCATTTTCTTGACTATTTGCCAGAATATTTGTGAACAACAATAAAAAAGAAACAAAAATATAGCTAATACAAATTTAAGTTGTTGGGTTTGTTAATTCGAATGAATATTTTTGACAGTTCCTTGTACTGTTTTTAATCCCAGAAACTAGTAACTTACTTGTAAAGAACAAAAGCCCCGATGGTGGCAAACACTGCCAACAAACCAAGGAAGATAAAGACACCTTCTGTTGTTCCTGATGACGATCCTAGAATTCGGAAAGTAGTTTGATTAAAAGTTAGCCTCAGTTTTACAGTGAAATAGATTTTCTACAGAAAACATCATTTCTGCTTGATTGCTGTACAGATTGAAGTACACTTAATATGCTAAGCACTGGAGATCAGTGACTTTGGCAAGAGGTGGTGCTTTCACGTCCTAAGTGGTTTAATTCTCAGTTCCACTAGAGTGTGAAGTGGGCTTTGCCAGTTTTCTGGTATGAACCATGCTCCTGAGACACATGGCTGCCTTCCAGCATGGAAGGGAATGGAGGGTCTTGCTGGCATCCCACGAGGTGAGGCTAATTTGCTCCTTGCCAATTGCTAAGCTAGGGAAACATTTACACTGGGAGTCTCTTCATGAACTTCAGTGTTAGAATCGCTTCAGCTTTTTTTTTTTTTAGGGATGGTGGCTGGGGCATAGGGGATAAAAAAGGAGTTTCTTAAATGTTATTGATCGTTGCAGTCCCATACGCTAAGATGGCAGAGTGTGGCTGAGAGCTTGATGGACTTAGGCTTGTTTGCCTTACCCGAGGTCTGAGGGCTCTGCTTTTTTAACATGCTTATTCTGGGAAATCAGCTTAGAGCTCTGCCTGCCGCTGAACTCTGCCCTCTGATTTGCCATTAACCATTTCACTCATATCTACTCCTAACTGCACCATATCTGATGGAAGAAGCCAAAGCATTACAAGTATTTTTTAAAAAAATGTGTTAAATATCTTAATTTTGCAGTCTACAGGCTGTACCTTTATTGAGTTTACTGGCACTGAGACACATTCTGGGTCCTCATATTAACAACGGTGTTTATTCAATGAAGTAACTTAGAGGTGCGTGTTGGGTTACCTTTCCAGCTATGAAGTTGTAATTGCTGTCTATAAAAACTGAGATATCAAATCAGGGTTTACCATTTACTTGGTACATGTGCCTCATATATTCCTCAGTTGTTGTTACAATTGTGAAGGCTTGACCTCATTCCTAGTTGACACAATATTTTTGCCAAGACTGTAGGGATTTACCTTATTTTATGAATAAGGTAGGTCCCTGGACTAGTTTGCAAAGCAACACGTACTGATGGGATGGGCCTAAATCATAGAACTGTAACCCATTCAACAGCAGTTTAAGCAGGTTAACAGCGGATGTTTTGTGCAATGCCTACTTAATCCAGGCACAGTCTTGCCAAATTCCAAGGGCCAGATGTTTAGGCACCAAATACTCAGGCACCAAATTATAGGATTTTCAGAAATTTATAACTACTTGTCTTCTCTTGAAGTGAGTGGAAAATTGTGGCATATGAGAAATGTTTGCAAATGTTAGATGGGCTGCTCCAGGGTGACTCAAAGCATCAACCTCTTTTAGATTCTAATTCTGCTTTCATTACAGTGGAAGCCCCGAAGTACAACTTGGCTTTGCCCTCTGGAGGAAACTGAGGAAGACCAGCCTTGCTGGGCTAAAGCTAGCCCCTGTAAATACAGATTTGAAAAACCCTGCTGCATGCTTATTTTCATCTTTAGGAAACAGAACGCACTTACAAGTCAGGCATTGTGCCTTAGCCCTCACAAACTGATTTTGGTACATCTGAATTTGTACCTAGATTAAAGAAAATCAGCCAAAAATACTGTGGCAGATGGCCACAAGGGGTCAGTTGCTTGGCTGATAGGAAGTAAAGAGCTGAGAAGAATCATAGGACATTATAGGAGGGAAGTCAGGAGAGCAACAGAGTGGGAGCAGAGAGACAGCATGATGGTTCAGACTTCTGACTGAGGCCGAGCTGAACGCCCGGTTCTGCCGAAGTCTGCTTGCACAACTGTGAGCAAGAGACAGTGATGCTCATCCCACCAAAGGTGAGCTTCCTGATCTGAAACAGTTACCCTGAGCAGCCCGTGTAGTCAAACAGTGTTACGTGTTTGTTACATGTTTGTTGCATGTTACAAACAAAGATCTTTCCAGAATCTGTTTCACCTTTCCTCCTGTAGAAACAGAAACCTGGTCAAGGTCATTGGGCCACAAAGGGGGCCCAGGGCAGCCAGCTCAGCTGCAGATTTGGATTCTGTCTCAAGTAAGCTGAATTCCCCTTGGTTTCTCCTGTTTCCCCATGTGTCGAGTAGGCTGGCTGGCGTGTCCCCCACCTGCTTTTTTGCCCAACAGAGTTATTCTGTGGAAAAATACACTGCGGGTTTGTATAATTACTGTACTCATTGGATCGTAAACATAAATCAAACCGAGTTCTAACATCTAAAATTCCTGCAGGGAAAGAATTGTTTGTCTGCATGGACTCTCGCACAAGCTGAGGCCTCCAGGCATAATAAAAACCCCACATAAATTCCTGTGCTCTTCTCCCCCTGCAGGGAAATGACCACAGGGAGAAGCTATTCACAGATGAGCTGCATCTGCTCTGCGTGGACTCACCTCCGTTTACGGAAATCAGCGCGCTGGCAAGGGCTTGACTTGTGTCGTCCCCCAGGGTGATGTTTATACAGTATGTTCCAGGTTCCTCAAAAGCTCTCCTGATGGTGAGTAAGCATTCATCAGTGACGATGATGGGGTCACATACCACGCTCTTGGACACCTGGCACGTGGGGTCAGAAACTACTGTGCAGGCATCTGTGGGGAGACTGGGATGGGAAGAGAGAACACATTGCATCTGTGGAGTCCTGTTGGCCCAGTTCATAGGCACATTGCACTGATGCCCCAGTTTGATGCTGGTGCCTGTTTACTGAAATCAGTGGCACTACAGTGATTCAAGAGTGTTTTATTAATACTTTTTTTTTTTAGCATACCTATACATTTTATATATTCATACATGTGGATTTTGTATAAAACGCATATAGACAATCAATAAAATGAACTGCTTGTTTTACATATATTTTATCATTTTACGGTGATCACAGAATTACCTGCCTCAAATCAGCTTATGAAGTCCGTTACCTTTAGTATTTATTTAATATACATCATTAGGAAAGGAATGCAGATTCTTATATGTAGTATCGTGTGCCAAAACAGTAAACGCTAAGAGAGGTTAATTGTTTTCCATTTGCATTACCAAAATGATTCTTGTATTTCTCAGTCTTCCCACCTCTAATACCGTTCTAGGAGCTAAGAATATTAGTGCAATGTTTCCCTATACAAGAGATTGCTGGGACACACCCATTTAAGTGCCAAAAAATGATGGCCAAAAAGAAAGGGGTTTCTTCCAATTTCAGTAGACTGCTTCCCATTTTACAGTAAGTGCTGAAATCTTGTCTTGGCCAGGGAAATACAGAATTGTTTCTCCCCATGAGCTAGTTCTCTTATTTTTACTGAGGCTTGACATTTGTTCTGAATCCTACAAGCCTGGCAGTAACCTCTGTTGCCGTCGTTTACAGATGAGACTTGCATTAACTTGAGTTTCCGTCAAGAAATAGAAACACTGCAGCTCCCAACTTTTGTTCACGCAGCTGCATCTAAGTGCAGACAGCGTTCCAGCACAATTATTTTTAAAGAGGGAAGATTGACAGTTTCATTCACACACTTACCTCCCTTGGCAGGTAACAACAAAGTCAACCAGTGAGTTTTCAGCTTGACTTTCTGTCATCTGAATAATATTTACCTCAAGGATTCCCTCTGGGAAAGGAAACAGATGTCAACGGCAGGACACATGACAAGCTCTGAAGTCTGTGTGTACAGAACCTCAAGTGTTTGGCTGATGTTCAGTTCAGGTCTTGTTTTCCATGACCTCCTCCCTCCCTTAGCACTCCTCTTGAAGGGTTGGAAAGCTGAGAAATTTTCCAGTGCTTTCCCTGTGAGGCTGCTCCTTTCTGCTCTGCTTTATTCTTCCATTATTATTATTTACTTATTTTACTAAATCAATTGCCTGTCCCACCACCCGTGACTCCTGTGCATGCCAAGGTCAAGTCAACCTTATGTGACACCACCCTGCCCCCTGCCCCCCAGGCCAGTATGCTTCAGCTTCATTCAGGTGTGGCAGGTTCAGAAGCTGATGATGTGGAAATATGGTGCACATCCCCACCAGCCATTTTCCAGCCCAAGTGCCTGGAGACACCACGTGTAGCACGGAGGCAGCTGTCAGCAGGCATCCAGACCAAGGCCCAGCCTCGTGGTGGAAACCAAGGGGCCAGAACCTTTGCTGCCAGCTCCTGGCAGGGTGTGTAAGGAAACCCAAGTCAGCCAGTTAGCCATCTGTACCTTAATCTTTAAAAATGTCAGCTATGTCCAAGAGAAGGATCTTGTGGGTCTCCCGTGCTTGATAAAAGGGAGCCTAAATGAACATTCTCTCTGCTATATATTGTTGTACATTATTAATCTCCTTCCTCTCTTCAGGTGTTGACCCATGTCCTTACCTACGACAGAGATACCAGTACTGTAGAATCCATTTCTGTAAATATGGCAACCTCCATCAGGATTATCTTCCATTAACTCGACAGCGGTAGAGGAGTCTGAATCAGAAGATGCTCCAGTCGTTACTGTTGGGACGAGGGAGAAAGAATAGATATGCAGCTTTAGAACAAGTTCTGCTCAGAGGTATTCTGAACACGACCGTATGTTTCAGCTGCATTCATCACATAGGTCATTAGTGACTCTGGTTTGCAGCTGTGCAGTCATGTATGTCTGTATCTATACGGGATCATGGAAATAAGCCTGAAAGAAAACACACATGCCCAGCTGCGGAACACTGGAGTGGCCTGGGTAGCCTCGTTCTAAAAGCCACCTTGCTAGTCACTCATATCTGTGAAATAAAAGCAAAACTGCAAGGTTTGGTATAATTAAACACTTCTTTAAAATTCCCAAATCAATTATAGAAGAAATCCAGAGGCCAATAAAAGGTTTAAAATGCTCTTTTATAAAGCAGGTATTTTCCCATTGCTCTATGTTACAGCTAGTGGAAAAATGAAGAGGGGAAGTGGTGAAAATTATATCTTCCCTTTCATTTTTCATTTTCACTCAACATTTTGGTAAAAGCAAGTATTAAAATTCCAAAATTTGAAAAATGTAGCCACATTTACAGTTTAATGATAGTAGTATTACAACTACCTAGGCTGAAGCTGCAGGCCTTTTGCAAACTTTAAAACCCTCTGAGATGATAAACCAATGCTGAACATAATGAAAGTTATTCTGAAATATGGTAGTGCATAAATTTAAAGTGGAAAAGCCATTCTGGGTTAATGCCATGTGGAAATCCCATATTTTGGAATATGAGCAATTTTTTTCTAGCTCAATCCAATCTCATTTAATTTTGGGTGGAAGTTAATGCAAACCAGAAAGGAACCAGCTATAAGGGTGTTCTGAAATACTTCTTTCTCACTTAAAATTTACATCTTACCTCAGAAGATGACCCTGAGTAGGCAAGGCTAAAACCACCGAACATGGTGTGGTAGAGGGTATAAAACCAAATTTATATGTACTGCATGAGCACCTGAAGACCTCTATAAAGTTGTCACTGTGGTGTGTAATGTGTTAAATGTGCAAGTGATGCCTACCATAGAATCAAAGAAGGGTTTACGCTTATCGATTCTGTCTCTAAACCAATTTATAGAAGGTTTGCAGAGCCTTTCAGCCCTTTCATTGATGACAGTAAAACTTCTAAAGATATGAACTTAAAATATCAGAATTTAGGAGTTTTAGCACGGCTCCTAATATCACTGCTGTTCAATAAACTCTTACCTTCTGAGGTGGGCAGTGGTGCAGTGGGTGTTACTGGTCTGCAAGGTACAGGTATAATGGCTTGGACAGTTAAATTCAGAGTGAAGTTGCCTTGCAGAGTATAGGTGTGAGATGTAGTGGGACTGCTTGCTACAAATAAGCCACTTCCATCTCCAAAGTTCCACTTGTAGGAGATGGCAGAATTATTAAGATAGTAGCTGGGATCATGAATCTTCACATCAAATGTAATTGGTGAGTCTTTGATAAAAATGGAGTCTGAGATGTTGCGGTCATGTTTTTGGAACATACTCACAAATATTGGAATTTTGTCTGGAGGGGGAAAAAAAAAAAGTAAATAAATAAAACACACATCCCTGGCTGCAAAGAACAAACAACTCCAAAGTCCCTGAACAACAACAGTCAGAATGTGAGACATTAATATCTTTAATGCGAGTTTCTACTTTAATTCTGTTTACTGATCTAAGGAGTGAATGTCAGTAGGAAACAGTTACCCAGAAAAGTATGGGAACGAATGAGGAACCACAGGCATCTGTGGAAGATTGCATTTCCTCTTGTAAATCATTTTTCATTACAAAGCAGAGGCGTCACAACTGAGCTAGATACAAAGGTAAATTACAGTACTCAAGGCAATTTACCACATCATATTAAAAACCTTTCTCAGGCCAATGTCTTATTTTCACACCAGGTGAGCTTGTGTGGAATTCTTTTAATGCCCAAACAACAAATACCCCCAGTATTTTATTACAGTTTATTCCAGCACGCTCACCTGTTACAACGTAGATGGCACTGGCTCTTGCAATTGGAACGTAGGCTGAGTGCCCTCTCCTGTAAATGGATACAGCCATCACGTGTTTGCCAAGAGTGATATTTGCTGTGTTGACTGAAAATGTTGCTGAAGATCGTCCAGTTATTTGGTAGTACTGACCTGAAACAGAACATGAACTTACGATATGTTTTCCCCTTCAGCCTAGCTGCAAGTTGGTTTAACAGGAGCAGTATCTCTGTAAATCTTGCATCATCTAAATCAAAATGAATAGTTTAGAATTGTCTCTCAGTTATCTGGCATCTATTTTTTAAGGACTGAATACTTTTACAACGTGTTTACTCCCATTATTTCTATGGGTTTTGGAGGTGTCAGAAAGATGTCCTAGATTTCACTAATCTAAGAAAAAATTGCCAAGGCATCCACATCTTTCCAAAACAGTTACATTCCGTTAAGTTGTCATGTTAATGTAGTGGATGGTCTTTTAATGGTCTTATGTTTGTATGCTTTCAGTTTAGCAAGAAGATACACCTCTTGCTTCATACCCTAGAGCCCTTTGTACACTTTTGCTTATTTGTCTTTGTAACAGCTGGGTGAGGTAGGTAAATAGTATTACCTCTGCATAAAATGTGGGACATTATTATTATTGCTCATGCTGATACTGATTACAATACTGATTTAGTCCAGCTAAGCTAGGATACTAAGATTTAGTATGTAGCCAACGGCAGGAATAGCCCCAACCGTCGCATACTCAGGAGTGGGAAACATTCAGAGTTACCATCTGTGGCCAGATCAGTACCACACCGGCAGTGGCAGTTTTCACCTTCCCAGAGGCAAGAAGTGCTGCACCGTTAAACTGATCTGAAGGTATACAGTGCTGTGGTCTCTTAAATTTAAGAATCTGAAGTGGCAGTGAGCAGCCAACAAATCATCCAACTGACCTGCTTGGACCTTCTGTTTTCCTAGGAAAGGATCCTGAGTACTACTGAAAGGAAATTAATTTTCTTCAGTGGTACTACAGATGCAGATACAGAAGAATGTAGATCTAAAGAGAACCTCATGGTAATCCACGATTTCCAGACTGAGCAGCTGATGGCCTTTCTGGAAAGCAGGGAATTAATTTGGGATCTCCATTCAAAAGTGGGGAATCCTTTTTAAAGGACTTTTAATAAAACATACTCTACTAATGAATTAGTGTACAGGGTGAATATAAGCTTTCCAGCATCAGCCAGAACAAAGGGTGTCTTGCAGTACTAACCAAACGTGTGAAACATGTAGACAAAGTTCCTTCTCCTCCAGCCAGGATAATGAGGAAAAAGTCTCCCATCTGGGAATACGTTATGGCTGTGGTTGCTTGTGCAGTTTTCCCAGCTGCAGTTGTTGATCCACTCAGTCCAGTTGTAGACATAGACTTGCTGATCCTGGGAAGCTGGAGGATCTAAGTGTAGAAATAGGACAGTGTTCTTGGTCAACTGAGAAATGTGCAGACAGTCAGGAAACAGGAGGCAGGCACCCCAGGTTACAGTAGTTATTGCACTTAAACAACAGGCTAAGCGGGGTAGTTTTAGACTGACTATCCTTTCTTCTAAGATTGTGCTTTGATTGATTTTTAATGTAAACACCAAATTGTTCTAGCTTGACATTGTTTTATTTAGAAGCTTAAAAATTTGTACTGTCTCATGGGCCAAACACAATTTAAAATTGCTTGCCCAAAACTTGTTGCTGGCTCACAGGATGCTACCGTTTTACCGGAGTTAATGGGGCTACCTGAACACTTGGCAAGCAAAATCTAAAATTTTAGGTAGAAATAGCAACCATGGAAGCACTGTGAAGAAGTGACTTTGTTTTGTCACAAGAGTTTTCTATGGCAGCTTTAAATAACTTAGACATGAATTTCAGTTCCTTTCTGGATAATAAAAAGACAGTTTCCTTCCCCAAGCAGCACAACAAATATTAAGTAGAGAATGGATATCAGCAGTTAACAAAACATTAGACAATCAAGAAGTAGAACTCAGGCTGACAAAAAATTTGCTGATATGTCTTGAAATGAAAATTACTTCAATCAATAAAAAAATTCGTTGAATATTTACGAATTCAGAGAAAGGAAGGTACAACAGCCTGTTTCACTCTAGACCCAGCAGAATTATTTGAATTATGATCGGGTTTTTGGTCTATGTAACAGTAAATAAGAAAAGGTGATTCTCTGATGAAAAGATTGCTTGATTTTTGAATTATTTATTTTATGGATTTTTTTAATTCTAAAATGTGGGAATGTGAGATTTACTGTTTCATGAGGGTTTTTCAAGATGCAGATGATGGTTTGTGAGTTCTACAATTCCTAATTGAAAAAAAACCCAAAACTCTACCAATTTTGTAAATCAACAGCTTTATAGATTTGGAAGGAAACAAGGTGACTGTGCAACCTTGTGACTGAGCTGAAAAGCAGTAACAGTTTTGTTAGGAAGCCAGATTAACATCACTGTTTTGGGAAGGCAATCCTATAGTGAAGGCAAATCTTGAATTACCCGGCCATTATATATATCAGGTGCAGAGCAGTAAAAATACTGCAGTAATCTGAGGAAAGAAGCTGGTGTGGCACAGGTCAGACACACGTGTAGTTGTGTTGGGTCTGGCTGAGCCCCACAGCAGCCCTCACAGTGCTGTGCTTGTGTTGGTAGCTGGAAAGGTGTTGAGAACACACCAGTGCTCTGACTGCTGCTGAGCAGCGCACACACAGCATCAGGGCTGTCACTCCAACCTCCCCCCACCTCCCCCACAGGCTGGGGGTGGGCAAGATTTGGGGAGGGGACATAGCCAGGACAGCTGCCCCAAAGTGACCGGTGGGTTATTCCATGCCATATGATGTCTGCTCAGATACAAAACCTAAGAGAAAGGAGGAGGAAGGGGCGTCATCCATTATTGATGACGTTTTGTCTTCTGGAGCAACCGCTACACGTACGGAAGCCCTGCTTCCCGATCATCGCCTGCTGATGGGAAGTAGAGAATAACATCTTTTGTTTTCCTTCACTTCCGTGCACACAGCCATTGCTATTGATTCATTAAACTGCCTTTATCTTGTCCCACAAGGAGTTTTTTCCATCTTATTTTCTCCCCTCCCCGTTTGGCTGAGGAGCGGCTTGGTGGGCACCTGGCACCCAGCCAAGGTCAACGCACCACAGTAGTTACCAGTTAAAAGCAACATGGCCATTGTTCATAGGGCGCACCTGTGATGTTTTCAAAGATTCATGACATGCTCATACCAGCACCAGAGTCAGACATGTATAGTGCAGGGAGATTGCCGTTACCCACCCTTGGTACAGTTCCTCTCATATATTATGTTGCCATCATTATCTTCTTTCTGGCACCTGGGAAACTGGAGAGTCACAACAAAGGTCATGTTGGATCCCACCAGTGCTGGGCTATCAGTGTCCAATTTCGCTGTCACTCTTCCGCCTGTAGAAAATAAAATTGGTCTTCAGTGCAAAAAAGGATGTATCAAAGCAGCAGCTACCTTTAGCTGTGCACCATTTACGTTAGAAACGCTTTATTGATTCCTCTGTTTCCAAGGGGGTTTTTGCTCCTAAGTCACTTGCAGTCTTATCAAAACCCCAGCTCAGAACAATCGGAGGGACTCGTCATATCCCCCCATGTCACTTACGTGTGTCATTAATTTCCCTCTTAGAGCCAAGTATAGGGGGTTTTACCCATGGGGGTCAATATATTCCCAAGGAGGCTACTTCAGTTTCTCCCCAGGGATACAGCCTTTAGAGCTCAGCTCAGACCAGCTGACAATAAACAAGGTCTTAGCTGAAGTTGTCAAACTGGGAGCCCACAATGCCCTACTGAGGTAGCAGCTGAAGCTACCTGTCCTCTAGGGCCTGTTTCAAATGCTGGATTGTCCTGGAGCCCTGGCCATCGATACTTCTTAAGAAGTATTAATGTCTGAGACTGAGTAATGGGAAAGCCTTTACTGTAACAACTCGCTGTTCTTCTTCGTCAGACAACGTACTGGGACTGGTAACAACGCCAATCATCTCCTAATTTGCTGTTCCTTGCAGCAGCAGTAGATATTGCCCCTATGAAAAAGCACTATAGCACCTGCATTCTTCAGGGAGGTGGATTTTCTGGCCAGTTTTCTCAGAGTCTTTGAAATGCGTATGCGCAATCACCTTTCCAGCAGTCCTTCCATCTGGGATCTCCTTCTTCCCAGAAAGGATAAAGCTTTTCATTCCATTTATTTTGATCACTAGACCAGCCTTGTAGCTTCTTGTAGGATGTGACAGGAGAAGTACTTCCATGGCTCAGCACATCTTGAAACCCTAGGGAGAAAGATGAGCATGCAATGTAATAGCATTTTCCCTACCACCCTATAAAGACATTGCTCTTGTGCTGAGCAGCCTTCTTATTATGAGTATGTTCTCGTACTGATTAGAAAACTCTTCACCAGTAGAAAGTTACGGAATTTTATCATCACAGCTATCAACACTTACATCAACGATAATGAACAAAAAGACAGTTCCACAACTGACAGCCTGATATTTTTCTGCTTGCACTATTGCAAGCTTTCCAGAGAAAGAATGCAAGGGTTTACAACATTTTGACCATATCAGAGCAATTGTTTGTATGAATGGACTTAACCCTGCAACAATCCGGCTTGTACAGAGGTTGCTTGATTGCTGACTGCTTTGTGCTTGGCTGGTAATAAATCTATCTGAGGCTAACAAGATAAATTCACCCTGTGTCTTAAGCTGTGCTCTAGTGGAAGTTATGCCAGGAATTAATTTTGACCCAGTGAAGCTTCTTTGGTGAGTTGGCTGGTGGTTTGGGTGGGAGGGGTGGAACCAATTGTAACAGAAGCTGGTATTTCCAGAAAAGGAAATTCGGAGCTGCATAGTAAATTCAATGTGTTTATAATATAACAACAAAACCATGTTAGCTTCATGCCTATTACGTTAAAATGGCTCAGATATTAAATAACTTTAATAACCCCTTTCTTCTCACGTTACTACAAATGGTGGGCTCCAACTTTTCCCAGGCCTTCTAGGATCCCTTTTTCTGTCACGAATTACACATAATGGAAAGCTAAGTAAATATCCAAGTAACCTGTAGGAACACGTCAACCCATATGTGGTTGCCATGAAAATATGTAAGTCGGCTTATAAGCAGAGCTCCATGAAAACCTGGAGGCTTTAAACAATTCCGTCCTGTTAATCAGGTAAGTGCTGGGTGTGCCATTCTGTCACAGCATCAAGGAGTTAGGATTTCTGCTTTTCATGGCTTTATTTTAAAGGGAGCTGATGCTGAATGCTTCTGAGATTTATACCCAAGTCCAACAAAGAGCTGGATGACTTCAGGGAAAACGCAGAGACCTGTTAGAAGGGCAAGAATGGCCCTGCGCACTGTAGCGTAACTGGCTGCGCTGGAATTCCTCCGACTTTTGGAAAGGGTGCAGAGCAGCTATAGCCAGTCTAAACACTGTCTTCAGGGAGATGTGACTCCTAATTTTACTGCAAGGGAGAACCAGAGAAAAAGCCCTGAAGAAGAGGCAGGAGCTGCTTCCTACTGATGTTTTATTGCCCAGTGAGATTTCTGCTGGGCAGGAAGGACATCCCCTGACAGTTCCGTCTCAACGGTCACTCTGAATTGATGCGGGCAGCTCTCTCCCCAGTGCTGAGGACTGAAAGGGCTGACGAAAAGATCAGATTTTGCGTTTAGAGACATATCCTCCCACGGTCTTTTGCCCTACAGGAACTCCCCACAGTCTCACTTGAATCACTTGAATTGTGTCTTTCCTGCAGATTTAATATATTTTGATGTGAGCAAAGCATAATATCGTGACTGGTATTTACTTAATGGCCTGTATGACATGCTGTATTGTTTTCAGTCTTGGTCAGAAGAAGAGTTCAGGAATGTCCTTCAGAAACCTTTCTCAGGAAAAAACCATATTAGCAGCTATAAAAGTATTTCACAAAGGCTTCTCAAGTTCAATTACATTTTAGGTCATAAAATTGATGCATCATCTTATTTGAAAGTAAGTGGCTGGGGATTTTTCTTGATTTCTTTTTCCTATTCTCTTTGATTTTACCTAAAAATTATTTAATGGCTAAAAATGTTTTGATTTTGTCAGATCAAAACATTTCCATCATTGTTCCCCCCCTGCCCCCCCCGCCCCCCTCAATGTTCCATTCATCAAAAAGAGCTGGAGCACTTTTAATTTTATAAATGCTTTTAATTTTGAATTTTCAATAACAATCCTTGAATTCTGAAGTAATTTTCTTGTCCAGCTTTGGTAATAACTGTGGTCACTGCTTTTAAATCACAAGCTCCTTAGGCATTTCTGTGCCTCCCTCATGTGCTTTGTTTATTTCAATCGAATATAAAACATTTCACAAGCTTCAGGACAAGACAAAGACTTTTTTTCAGATGAGCAAATACTTCAGCCCTAGTTTCTCTAGCACATGGAACTGAAGATTTTCAGTTGCTGAATTTGAAGGAACAAAAAAAGTTTTAATATATTTCTTCTTTAACAATGAAAAACACTCAAGAACATATGTTGGTCATAACCAAAATTGGAGCAATTCAGTTCAAAATAGAGTAATATTACACTCCAAGGAACTGATTACTGCAGTAGTTTTGGTGAGGTGATCATTGGAGAAAAGATCTTACACTCTGATTGACTTTCTTCTTTCTTATTCTGTTTTTCATTTTGGTGAAAAATGTAGCAAAGACAAGAAGTTCAGCATTTCCTGTCAGAGTGTGTTAGCCATGAAGGAGAGGATGAAAGCCGATGGTAGAACAACAGCAATAAAAAGATGACCCAGCTGAAGAGGATGAAAGTGTGTTAGAAGTAAAGAGGCTGATGTTATGGCCAAGCTAATAAGACAGAAAATAATGTAAACTTTTGAAAGTTACGTATAGAAACATAATAAAGCAGGACAAAAAAGAGTTTGAGGAACAACTTGCAAAACCATAAAACCTACTGATTAATCCTTTTTTTTTTTCTTTTTTTTTTCCAAATACGAAAGTAGTGAAAAGCTAGCCAGAAAGTCTGTAGGGCCAAAAGATGATGTAGATAAAAAGAAGCATTCAGGGAAGATAAAGGGATAGCATGAAAATCAGATACATTAATTTACATTTTCATTCACAAAGGAGGAACATAAGAGATTTCTGTGCTAGAATTTTCCGCTACAATGATGGAGAATTTATCTCGAAGTGTTGGCACAGAAAAAATATAGAACAAATCAACAAAATGAAGAATTTGTCTAGTTAGGATGGCTCAAAAAATATGGAAGCTATTCAAGAGCGAAATAAATGAGCTATTAACCATAGCATGTAACATCTTGCTTACAACTGCTTCAGTGGCCGAGAAACAAAAGTTGGCAAATGTGATGACAGTTTTTAAAAACACTTCCAGGGAAGATTTGGAGGACTGCAAAAAGTTTGAGGCTGAAATTGAAGAAGCTGATAGAACCAGCAGTGAAGAACAAAATTACCAGATATGGTGGATTAATTCGATATGCCATAAAAGGAGTGCATTCCTCACAAATATATTCCAGTTTCTCTGAGGGAGCCAGAGAGCATGGGAACAAGGCTGACCTGCTTGTTATCGTCTGCTTGAGTTCCAGGCGGCATTTGATGAGGTCCCTCACTAAAGGCACGTAAAGGAACTAAGTTACCGTGGGATAAGAATGAAGGATTTCACATGAATAAATAATTGGTTAGGCTATACGAACCAAAAGTTATGAGTAAGTGGCCAGTTTTCTCAATCACTGAAATAATTTAAAATGTTCATAGTCTGGAAAACAGGTAAACACTGAAGTTCTTTAATCTGCTGAAGACAGCGTCTTAAAGTAGTAGAGGGGAGGACTGTATGAGACTCAGTGACTCAAGGATAAAACTATATGAAATTCAGCATAGTTAAATGTAACTTTACTTACAGAATGAGGGGCTCTAAACTAGTTATCGCCACTCAGAAATGAGAACTTGTAGCTTTACAGTTCTGAATGCAGTGCTCATTGGTAGTTGCAAAATACCAGTATACGCTTGCCCAGTTATACATTACTGTTTCCCATTGGAGACAGGTACAAGGCTAGATGGATGCTCAGCTGGCCCTCAGCTTTTAAGGTGTTCACTTTCCTTATTGTAGGTTCTGGAATTTCAGCATAAACCCCTATTTCTGGGTTCCCAGCCCTGAGCTCAGGAAGTCAGCCTAAGACTTGAGTCAAACTGTGAGCCCAGAAAGAAGCAGAAGACCATCCCAGTGCCTGCCCGCCATGGCTTAAGGATCTAATTCCTTGTTTAGGCTCCCTCAGGCTGGGGATCCACAGGTCTGGGTGTCCCGGTAGGGAGCACTGCCTCCGACCTGCCCTCTCCCAGCCACTGCTAAGCAAACTGGGAGAGGTCCATTCTGCATCCGCCTTTTGAGCCACGCTTGAGCTGGGGAAATAGAAGTTTGTTGAAATGAACCAAGGCTTGGCTCCGGTCAGCTCTGTGTATCTGTGGAGCACGGGAAATAGATAACTGAACAGCTCTTGGCGTATTTCTCCAGCTCAGGCGACATTCCTACCCAGAGCCAGCCAACGCTGAGGTGGAGCTAGCTGTTGCCTACCGGTTCCCAAGCACAGCTCCAGCAAGTGCTGCACGTGCAAGGAGCAGCCGTTTCCACCACACTGGCTTGGGATGTTGAACCTGCGGAGGCAGGGCGAGAAGATAGAGTGAAGGAAGCACTCACGTGTGGCAGCAGCACACAGCACCGCTTCAGCCAGGAGCAAGAATCCAAGGTGGTGGCGAACACTGCTCATGGTGCTGGAGACCCTGCGTCGGCTCAGCGTGTGCAGAGGAGCAGAGCGCCCGGTGCCTGCACACAGTAACTCCTCCGGTCCCCGCTGAGAAGTGAGAATGAAGTTTGTTCACTGCTCTGCTCTCTGATTAAATGAAGGGCCCCAGGACTCATCATGTGATGGAATTAAGCAGAGATGCATGATTTTGTCTTCAGCTTCTTTCAGCTCATGCGCTTATGACTCACTCCCTTTGCTTTCAGCATTCCCTGAGATTTCTGAGAGACCTGTTTAGAGCCACACCATTTACCCTGCAGGCATTTTTATACTAGTTTTGCACTATGATCAATTTTTGTACCTAATTTGTTTTTAAATTAGGAACATTTATTCCCAGAAATCCAAATTAACTCTTGCTCCAGCCTGATTTGCAAGTGTTACTGCAACAGCTCACTGCATTTGATGGACCCATCACTACTTAACCATGTGTCTCTCCCCACATGCTGGGCAACAACTTTAAACTAAATTGACACTGACTGATTCTAACACAACCCTGGATTTGGTTCCTTATGTCCAGGTCCTTATATCCAAAAGAGTTGATTGTTAAGGAAAATGTTATTTCAACATTTAGTAGGCACGTACAAGTACCCTCTGACCATAGTTGTGCAATGCAATGTGCCCATCACAGACCATATGTACTGACGGCCAGTCAATATCTACTTCACAAGTTGCCATGACCTACAAGTATTTAATTGTATATACTTCATGGTATGTAGAGATGAAGGAAAAATAGACTTTGCTGCCCAACCTAATAATGAGGAATAACCGATGGCTCAAGAGGAGTAGTGTAATACAGGCAGATTGACAAACACTGCGCTTAGTGGTTCAAATTCAGGTTCAACGTGCTTCACCAGCCCTGGTGTTCTTCTGCAGGCCACGCAGCAACTGGGTTTCATTGCAGCCCTGGCAGCCTCGTGAAATTTCTTGCTTTTGTTTGCAGCAAAAAACAAGCTTTGGGGAGACAACGTGCCATAGGAGCAAGCACGGTCCTCAGGACAGGAGTTCCTTAGTAGTTTCAGTGATCCCAAAGTATAGCACTGGCAAGTGAGACACTGGCTAGCCAGAAACCTGCAAGTTGGGCAACAGTAAACAATTTTTATTTTGGGCAGGGCAGGTGGAAGGCACTGTTAGCAGAATGAAAAGATTACCCAATGCAAGGAGATTTTTAGAACTGTGACTATTTATTATTTTTTTATTATTTGTTCTTAGTTTTCTTCCCTTTTTCTAGCATTTTCTCTTAGCTGTCTTAAGTCATTGTCACTACCCAGAGCACCCCAGCCAGCATTTCTCTCGGTAACACAGGCTCTGGTGTCCAGTCCTGTGCATCTTGTACACGCAGACTCCATGCTTCAGCTCCCTCCTGGCTGGAGCCAGCCCTCCCTCCTACTGCCAAGGAAAAAGGTGAAGGCAATAGCCTTGGGGATACCAGGCTTGTTTAAACTAAGCCCTCATTATCTGGCAGAAAGGAG
This sequence comes from Falco biarmicus, assembly GCF_023638135.1. Lineage (NCBI taxonomy): Eukaryota > Metazoa > Chordata > Aves > Falconiformes > Falconidae > Falco > Falco biarmicus. Next base: position 1,557,829 of record NC_079291.1, on the reverse strand, counting down.
AGGGAGCATAAATCAGAAAGTCAAAGTTGTGACTGACTATGCAAAAAAATCATATGACTGCAGCGTCCTCATATGATTGTTGCTTTCTTGTTATTATTAAATCAGCCACATTCCCAGTTGAAATGTCAGGTTTCGAAGCCATTCACAATTATTTCTTAAACCACGTGGGACATTAGTTTTAATTGCACTCCTTTGTTTCCAGGTTGTTGATCTTAGAAGTGAAAAGTGACTTTCAAACACTGTGTTTCAGCACTGGGGGCCTGATCCAAAGTCTGCTGGGGAGAAAGGAGGTTTGAATGCTCATTCCCAACAGAGTTTTGAGAACCTCCAGAGGAAAACTCCTGACAACAAATGCCTGTTAATTAAAAACAAAAATTTATCAGCCTAAAAACAATAAAGTTGGTTAGGACAGAGTTTTTTTGCCGTGTTATTTGATACATGAAATTGTTACATAAATATTGAGTGACACTCTCAATAAGGGCCAGCTGGTGGAAATTATTAAACATGTTGTAAATAGACTTCAGAGGCGCTGGGGATCAGGCCTGTGGTTAGAGGAATCCAAACCCACCAGAGCTGGGGTAATGACTAAAAGGTGTCTGTACTGTGCCGCTCCGGTCCTTCACATTCTCCCTCCTCAGCTCTTCGGCCCTAGACTGCACGTTCCTGGAGGGCTGACACAGAAAATATTTGCATCTGCTTGTGCTGTGGCTGCAGTTGACCATGTTAGCAAGAAAAGAAGAGAGGAGAAAGCTGTATAAGAGGGAAGGAAGAGCTAGGAGGAAGAGAGATGTAAAAGGAATCCGGAACAAAAAAGGCAAGGAGAAGTATGAGAAGCGAAGACTGAAGGGAGCATCCGAAAACTGAGCTGACTTCTCCAAGTGTCCCAGCCATAGCTGGCTACGTCTGAAAATGAGTCCCTCTGAAGAGTTGCTTGAAACTCATCATCACCAGATCTTAAATTGACTCCATAGTTTTTACATTGTTATTCTTGGTCTCTGAGAAACAGCTTCACAGCTAAAACAACTGAACTGAATTGTGCAGCTGTGAAACAGAGAAGATTTAAAATATATCCTAAATGTTCTCCCAGCAAAGAAACACATTCAGAGAGATTTTGGGCTTAATCTGATGAAGAAGTGGGTGGGTAAAAAGCGCGTGGTACTTAACAGCTTTAGCGCCTCGGTTATTAAAGCTCATCGAGGAGATACACATCTCTGCTACCTGAAGGCCTGTCAGATGACAGGGTGTGAGCACATCATGTGTACCTGCATGTCGAGACTGTGACAGAGCTGACACGCTCGCACCGCTATCACACCGCCATCGACACAACATGAGTACAGGAATTGTTAATCGCTGCTCACAGAAACTTTCAAAAAAAAAAAAAAAAAAGAAAAAAGAAAAAAGAAGGGATTTGAAGAATGAACTTGGCTTTTGGCCAAGCCAGCAAAGGAAAATGAGACGATCTTGTTTTGGCAGCCAGGTACTTCTAGGTAAATGCTGTCTGCCCTTACCAGTGGTCGCTCGAGGGAATTCTGTTTAAGGCTGAACACGTTCCCTTTCTGGAAAGAAATCGTCTGTGTCTCACTTCGCACAGGGCAGCAGCCATCAACTGACCGAACCAAACATGTAAACAAAGCGACGTTAGCAGTCGGCAGTCCTTTCTTGTTTGTACGGGGCCCAAAAAAGCTCTACAAAAGCTCCTGATCAGTTCATGGCACCATTCAGCTCAGTTTATGACTGAGAATTAACCCTTGCAACTGGACAAACAGGTTTTTAGTAATTCCAGCATCATGGTTTTTTTGCTTTCTCTGGTAGCTAAAGCTACGCATTTTACCATTTTTCCCTTACAGTCACACTTTTCTGCAAAAAAGGTTTGAGGTTGATGTTTTCCAAACTTGGCACTTGACCACAGCACAGGAGCACAGCGTGACCACGGCACGAGGAGTGGCTGAGGGAGCTGGGGGGGTTCAGCCTGGAGAGGAGGAGGCTCAGGGGGGACCTTACTGCTCTCTACAGCTGCCTGAGAGGAGGCCGTAGTGAGGGGGGTTGGTCTCTTCTCCCAAGTAACAAGGGGAAATGGCCTCAAGTTGCACCAGGGAGGTTTAGATTTGATATAAGGAAAAAGTTCTCCACCGAAAGGGTGGTCAAAGCACTGGAACAGGCTGCCCTGGGAAGTGGTTGGGTCACCATCCCTGGGAGGTGTGTAAAACTGTAGCTGTGGTGCTTAGAGTCACAGCTTGGTGGTGGACTTGGCAGTGTTAGGTTTGTGGTTGGACTCAATGATCTTAAAGGTCTTTTCCGACCTAAATGATTCTATGATTCTATATAGTTCTGGAGACTTTTTGGTGATGAAAGTCTTTTTTGGCCTGATTTCCTCTAGAGTGGAGGATCAAATGAGCATGCCAGCTCCCCGCCTTTTTAAGGGTGTCTCTCTGTCCCTTCCTACAAACGTTAAACTCACTGCTCAGTCACAGCCATGTGACTGTGCCCCAAAAAGCCTCATGAAAGCAGCTTGTGGGGAAGGTAGGAGAACCTAAGGAATTGTCTGCAGTGCTTTGACATTAGAAAAACCTCACGAGAACTCAGCCTCATGAATTCAGACCATAGAGTGCCCCGATCCACCCATCCCCCACAGGTGGACTTGGCTTCCGTGCCCATGGGAGCTCTCACTGATTTGTGCAGACGAACAGCAGCTGAAGACAAAGCACAATAACAGATACTGACCCTCCAGACCGCATCACCCATCTTGCTTCTAAAGGTTGTAAACAAAGCAAGTTTGTTCAATGTCTCTAGGCAGGTTTGTTGGGTTTTTAAACTATGGTGTCAGTGCAAGGTGGAGGTGTAGCTATCCTGGTATCCCAGTGCTCTGCTGCTTAGCCCGTGGTCTTCTGAAGGCCTCTGTAAGCTTCTGGCTTGCTCTGTGTGCACCTCAGCTGACCCACTTTCAATTTTGAAGCTGCCACAGTTCATTCACAGTCCGGACATTGGTTTTGCTGTACTACTTTTCTGATACTGATTTAATGAACTGCTAGTTACATGGTTTATATTCACAACGATTCATCAAGGCACAGTTCTCTTCCAGTCAGGAGAGCAGATGAGTGCTGTGAAAGTGCATGATTATGATTGTGTGAGACCCGTATTTTTACGTCGTATTATAATGAAATCCATTCAGGCCTCCCTATGGCTCAAAGAGGTTTTGAAAGATGGAATTTGTGTCATTCAGCTCAAGAGAGAGCAACCAAATTATTGCTGAAAAGTTCCGCTTTCATTAAAGACCTTCATTGATATTTTGGCTAGGAAGAAGAGAAAAAAAAGAGGGGGAAAAAAACCACCAGAAAAAAAAAAAGAAAAAAACCCCAGGAACAACCAAACCAGCAAAACTCAACCAAAAAGGTGACATATCAAGGAAAATATACTTAATGAGAACATCTGCTGTGTAGTCATTTTGATGGGAGGACACCAAAGGAGAAGTAGTCTTTCAGCCAAAGTCTGCTTCTTTAAAGTTTTCCTAAGAAACAATATAAACTGAAAGTACTCAATTGTACCTTATTCCCTGTATATGCTGTGCTTCACTTACAAGCTGGGGATAAGAGTTCAGCACAGAAGCTCAGTTGTTTCGTGGTCCAGTGAAATTGCCTTGTCTGCTCGAGAAATAACCCCAGCGCTTCCCTGGAAGAGGAGTCAGAATAAATGAAAATGCTGGCAGCTGAACGTCAGGATAACGTACCCTTTAATGTGTTAATAGCAAGAATATGGGCAAAATTCTGCATTTTTTGGACTGTGTTCCCACTGACTCGTGGCATTAGTTCAGACAGTAACCTCTTTCTTAGAGGCTGGACACAGCAGTGAATATACAGGCAGTGGAGAGGGGAGGAAAAGGATGAATATATTAAATAGCAACCAGCTTTCTAGCTAGTCACATTTATGGCATAAAAGGAAGTCAAACTCTGAGCAAATGGAGCTGTTGTGCTCCTCGTGCTATATGGCTGTCACCCTAGGACTTAAATCCACCTGGATCCTCCTTCTGTGGCTGACAGCATTGAGGAGGACTCATCGGGGGCACGGAGGGAAATAGAAGGAAAAAAAGTCATATGGATTTTGGGTTGGGTTGAGTTTTTCCAAGTTTACGTGCTGCCACTTGCAGAGAGTGGTCACCGCTTGCTGGGGCCGTGGGTTAGCGGGTGAGGCAGGAGGAGCAGCCCGGTTGTGAATGGGGAAACTTGCCCATTCCCACGCGCACGCGTTCATCACCACGTCGACGTGGGCGGCTGCAGAGCAGCAGGTGGCAGGACCTGGTCCTGATGCTGCAATACGGGGCTGGCAGGGGAGGGGAGGGGGTCCAGGCTGGTGTGCAGCCCCCAGGTCAGCATGGGTTACTGCCCCAGCCCCGTGACGTGTGGCTGGAGAGGCTCCTGCTTGCAAAAACTTTAACAGGAGCTGCTGGGTTTTGTTCACTGGGAGAAAATTGTATTTTTAATGCCCTGCTCCCAAATTCATTACATAATAAGCTTTAACAGTTCTGATCACATGTAGGCAGGGAAATATATCTTTACATATATTAAATATATAGGAGTTAGTCTTCTCAGTTTGTCTTAAACACCAATATCCTTTATTTATATTCTCTGTGATAGGAGCTGTAAATTTGCATTGATTCTGTTTTAAATCTGCATTGGAATATGGATTTTTTATTTCAACTTTCTTTGCCAGTACTGGAAAACCTAACATGACTTTATTGCGTTACTGTATGAGAACCAAAAAAATTGATTTAATACAGCAGCCTACTTGCAATCCCTGGCTTAAGTCAAATACTAAGGGTAAAATCTCTCTGTCTAGCACGTGTAATGCACGGATCACCAGAGCTACGAGCTCTGCAGGGGGAATACTATGACTTGATAAGAAGCATTGCAGAAAACGTACGTGCATCATATAACAGAAAAATCTGGTTCTTAGGTCTATAGTTTAGATTGTCTTTCCTAAAGAAGCGAAATAGCTTAACCAATGTTCCCTCAGCCGTGCTACCTAATTGCAGCACGCCAGTGGTCTGGAGGAAGGAGGGAGCGCTGCCATGCCTAACACGGGGGTTACATTTTCGCTGCAAATGCTTCGGTTCTGCTGCACATGGGATGAAGTTGGACAGTTATAAAAAATAATTCAGATCCCATGTAAAATAATTGCAGTTCTTCTCCATAAAGGACATTATATCCAATTGGAATAGTCTGAATTTAATACTTCACTGTAAGTGTTTGATATCAAAGTATAAAAACTGGAACAGTCTTGAAGAAAAGAAAATAAAGGAAAAGAGAAGTGTAAGTGGAGGAAAACGGATTGTATTGGGAATGGATGGAATGTATGGAAAATGGACCTCTATAAGTTTAGATTGATTTTTTTGTGCTGCAGGTGTGGTGAGTGGTGTTCAGATGAGGGCAAAAAATTATGTTTTCATGAAATAAGAAGAAAATGATAAAAAGAGAATAGAGATAATTTGATCTCTTAGTTATCAATTGTTTGCTACATTTCTGAGCAAGTAGTTCTTTTATTATTACACAATACAAAAGGACTTTACGCAAGAAAAACCAGTTATCAAATGGTGTTTTGTAGAATGAAAAAGAGTATAAGGAAAATCAGTGTCTTCTAAGACATATGCACCGAGGAAACTCAAGCTGTAAATCATTCTTCACTGAGTGACTTTCTTAACGGTTCAGCTGCTGTGGATGTTCTGATAACAAATGAAAACTACATCAGATGGGTGCTGAGAACAGACTAATTAATTGCTAGTACATTTCCATGTACTTGAATTTTATTCAAGTCAAGAAGTTTAATCAAGACATTGACAAATGTAAAGAAATGTAGTATACAGCCCAAATGGCAATATTTATTTTATTCAGAATATAATGGGAAGTCAGAGATTCTTTACCTTGTCATGGTGGTTGTTGTCTAGGATGAAATTAAAAAAATCTGAAGCTGGGAGCAAACTTGATGAAGCTGCTTACCTATTTTGGCAGCTGAATTACTGGATTTCACCCAGATACGCATTTATGTTCCCTTCCCCTTCTGTGCCCCTGTACTTGGCACATACAAATGTTTACATTTTTAGGCAGAAATCATCTAGTGAGTGGTAAAACTCAGCTGGAGGTCACCGATCAGTGAAAAAGAGCAAATTAACCTCACAGTGAGAACACCATTAGCTGCAGTGGTGTTGCTGCTTGGCAGCAGCATCAGAAGGGTAAATAGCATCACTGAGGCACCGTGTCACTGGCAGCAGCAGCCACTTTTCAGATCAGCATTTTGCATGGATTTGTTCTTTACCAATACCTCAGGAGAAATCTAGCTCTGGGTTCTGGTAGATGTCTTTAATTGTACGACGTCTCAAAATTGTCTCGTTAAACCACAGCTGAACCATCAGAACAATGAGATCAGTTCATTTGCTTTTATTTCTTGCTTGTGTCTTAACAGCACAAAACTGCAGATACGATGCATATCTCCCTGCCTAACTGAAGCGAGATAAAAAGCTTCATGGTAAATGCAGAGGAGAGAAGGTAGATTTTTCAGAAAGAAGAAGTTAAAAACATCACTACTGCCTGGGTGTGTTTTTCAGAGCGTCTGTAAGAGGAAAAGCATGTTGAGGTGGGTGTTCAAAACATCTTTTGCAGCTGGGAGAAAGATGCATGGATCTGAAGAAGGAGACTCCACTGCCACTCTGCTCTTTGGGTAAGTAACTTTGCTTTCTACAAGTAAGGGAGGAAAAGCAAGCGAAGGGAGGGTTAGTAATACTTTAAGCAAAATGAAGGCAGCAAGCATAACAATCTGTAGAAGTCCCATGCAGCTGTATATGTCATTAGCAGTAACCACCATCAGCACTCTGCCCGCTGTGCTGGGGCGTTCAGGTGGTCCTGAATCCGTACACACACCCCAGCACTTCTAATACTGGGTTAAGGACTCATACTTTGCAGTGATTGAAAACGCTTGAAGGCAACTTTGATTCTTTCTTGAATTCATGGGAAATGGGAAGGTTCTGAGAGAAAGTGATGGAAGGTGACATTTTGGTTGGGTGGAGCAGCCCACCAAAACATCATAGCACAGCTCCCCTTCCCTCCGGATAACCCAGCCATGGCCGTTCCAGCAGCGAACACAGTCTCTTCCCGGGTGGCCACTACACTGACAACTGCTCCACTGTTTAAGCAGCTAAAAATGTTTCTGGCTTTCTAAGTTCAGTAGAAAACTGGATGAAAATCACAAAGTATTTCATTAAGAGTTTAGTGCCAGGTTTTCAAGGCTTTTAGAATTACAGCATCTAGAAATGAAACAAGTGAGGGACAAACTGCAATATGAAATTTTTGAAGTCAAATGTAGACAGGCTTCAGGACACTATCTGAGTATCTTGAAAGGCATTTATACTGTTTCATAGTCACATGCTTTGGGCATCAGGTGACATTTGTTGGGAAGCTTCAAGATGGTGTGTTCATGCAGACGGGAGTCAAAAGCCCCAGAAAATACAATAATCTTGAAATTTTTGCTCAAATTTCAGAACCTGCCTCTTCATCACAACTCTGTACTGAAAGCAGAGGGACTTGCAAACTCTGTCTTTTATTTATCTGCAACAAGTTTTATAGTTTTCATTCCTATAGTATCTGAATGCTTTTCATGTATTTTCAGATTATGCAGAACTCTCTCTCATAATGTATTTGTAAAAGACATTATTTTTAAATTTTAAAAAAGTTTGAGGAAGAAAGATGATTTCCTGTTGGGTGGGGACCACCAAGTCATCCTGAGCTTTGAGATGGCTTTGCCTCTAGACAAGCATCCCTGATACACAAGAAAGGCTTTGGTTCTCAAGAGCTACACCTAGTTAGAAAGTAAATGAGAACTATTCACTATTTAAATCAGAGCAAATATAGACCAAGACAAAGCAGGCAGTTTAAAAGAGACTCCATCCCTACTCATTGCGTTCTCGTTGGATGGGTCCTTTTCTTTTGCCACACCTCCATCTAGGGCCATTTCAATGGCTGTAGGGGTTGTAGTAATGTCCGTAAGGTTCTGTTTCCCAGCAGTGACCTTTGGTTAAGTTCCTTTCTGAATCTCAGTTCCTTCGGTCAGTCCTCTAATGCCTTTGCAGAGAGTTGTGTGGAGAAAGAGTGGATGGATACAAGTTTTTTGCTAATAATAATTTACAGAGATAGTGCTGAGAGCAGGCAGCTCTGTGCTTTAAGATACATTGCAATCTTTATGGAGACCTTTTAAATTCAGTTAAAACATTACTGGCCTGGGGAACGTGGACCTGTTGGAGCAAGTCCAGATGAGGGCCACGAAGATGATCAGAGGCTGGAGCACCTCTCCTATGAAGACAGGCTGAGAGAGCTGGGGTTGTTCAGCCTGGAGCAGAGAAGGCTCCAGGGAGACCTTACAGCTGCCTTTCAATACTTGAAGGGGGCTTAAAAGAAAGATGGGGACAGACTTTTTAGTAGGGCCTGTTGTGATAGGACAAGGGGTAATGGTTTTAAACTAAAAGAGGGTAGATTTAGATTAATATCTAATCTAAAATCTTTACTGTGAGGGTGGTGAGACACTGGAACAGGCTGCCCAGAGCAGCTGTGGCTGCCCCATCCCTGGCAGTGCCCAAGGCCAGGCTGGATGGGGCTTGGAGCAACCTGGTCTAGTGGAAGGTGTCCCTGTCCCATGGCAGGGAGCTGGAACTAGATGATCTTTAAGCTCCCTTTCAACCCAAACCATTCTGTGATTACAGTGGACAGTCTGAGAGACCAGAAGGGTATGTAATTCTGTTTCTTATGTACCTGCAAACGAAAGGAAGCAATTTCATACCAGTCTGCATAACCTTTCATTTACCTTCAAAGTCTCCAAATAAGCATGTACTGATTAAAATCCTAACCGCCTACAGCAGGTTTTCAAACAGAGTAGGGTGAGGAATTTTAAAATGTCATAGGAATAAAGACAAGACTTATCTGGTTAGGGAAGGGAGAAGAGTTCCTTTGATGTTTATATCTTCCCAGGTTTCTCTGTGATTAAGAACTGGCAAAATGAACTTGCTAATGGAAGCACTTAGCGTTAGTACCCCAGCAGTATTTAGCAGCCATAATCATCCGTCACTGCTTTGTGCTAAGTATTTCATGACCATATAATGATCATCCAGACAGCCAAGCACCAGTATTGCTGGAGTGTTTTCATGTGCTCTTGTGGTTCTATGGTATGGCCTCAGCTCAGCCTGTCTTCTACATAACAGCTTTGGTGCCCTGGGTAAACACAACCCTACTTGCCTATTATCTGTATAAGTCATTGATCATAAGCAGAGGTAGCTCTTGTATTAACTCAAGCTCTTGTGGTAGCCACAGGACTAGCAGGTAATCGTCGGTGGCTTCCAGCCTGGCCAATACAGGTAACAACACTTGGGAGGCAGGAAGAGAGTGCGGCAGCAAAGAATACGTAGCATAGTTACACCTTTTTTTGTATGATTAGGGTAATGCTTTGATGATCCAGAACACACACCTCAGTGGAACCTGGAAGATCCCACAATGGCAGGATCCTAGGAATGATGAGGCTTTGTGTTCATCAGCGCGGGTCTTGGATCATGGATAATTCCATTGATTTCAATGAAGTATGAAATCGACAGCAAGTCAGCAATCCAGCGTGAAGTTAGGAGCCTTTGTTATACAACTCTTTGTTATATCTGAACTTGCATAGCATCGCTCCTTGTTCCTGGGTTAGCTTCATGTTCAAACATGGAAGAATTTTGCTTTGATATTTGAAACGAGCTGGGTTTGACTCACAGAATGTGTGCATGAAACTTAGTTTCCTATAGATTGGTGCCCTTTGTCCTCTGTAATACCCCAAAGAGGTGAAAGTCTGGCAAACTACTCTAGATACTAGATTTTCACATGTGCTGATCAGTCAGCCCGTTGCTAACAGTATTCATAGCAGCTGAGTTTTGCCTGGTTTTCTTTCAGTTGCAACACTGATTTTGGTCTCCTTCCTCATCCAGCTGCCAATTCTTACTACAGCTGTGAGAATATACTCATCTTCAAGACTTAAGCGCCTGGAAATTGGCTTAAAAAAAGGTGACTGGTGCAGAAGGAATTACAGACGTGATCGGACAGTATAATCAAAACCATGTCATTTTCCTAGGAAACCTGCTAAAACTGAGTAATTTGGATACAAACCAGGAAACGTCATGAATTGGACCTCAACAGTTTTCTGGCTCCTGTGCTCTGTGTCAGGAACTTAAATTGCCATTTGGAAGTCCTGCTTCCATAAGGAAAATTTTAGATGGCTAAGAGGCAGCAACCCCGCTCTGGGGCATCTCTTCTAGAGATGGGACCACACTGAGGGTCTGTGAGAGCTGAGCAGGGCACACAAGAGGCACAGCGTGCACTGGGGCTTCCTGGCTCTTGAGTCCTCCGGCTGACCTCCGTGGTTGTGTGAATCATCACAGACCCAGCATCAGAGGTGGGAATGCTGTAAAAAGCAATTTCTTTCCTCTTCCTGTACACCAAGTAGTGCAACGTATACAGACTCCTGAGTAAATAATGGAGGATGCATAGCTATAAATTACAGCTGCGCACACACTAACAGATTTCTAAAAACAACAAAAAAACACCACATACTGTTCTCATGGACTCTGTAGTTACTTTATAGGACTCCCTCTGTTCGTGACTGTTTCTGTTATGTTATTGTTGGAAGAATAAATCCTCTCAAAGTAGATCATCATAAGGATGGAATGTGTCCAGTGACCACTTAAGTAGGAGAAACCTCTTTGCTGCCAGAACCAGTTTATTGCAGCTGTGATCAAGAAGCGTCTTGTGTGCATTTATTTGTTTTCCAGTACTGTATTTAATATCGAGACACTCTGCTAATCTCTTTAATGTTACCCAACATTTTTTTCCAAAAAGAAAGTAGATAAAGAGAGAAGAAAAGGTCAGAGAGAGCCCCCTGTTTTTTCAGCACAGGTAGGACAGCGTATGTTGTCGGATGTCCGACATAATTTGGCTGCCTCAGCACAGACCTATTATGGCAACCAGATGTATTTCCCGCTGCAAGGATTGACTTATCTCGCTTGGGTTACTTGTATAACATGTGTGCTTTGATAGGCATTGCTCTGTAGTTTGACTGTGAAAAGAAGGATGGACTTGTGCTTCAACCACGTAACCAAAAGTTAGGGTGTCCAGGCTTTTTGCCCTGGCAGTATCATGCATTTCAGCAAGCTTGCCTGAGTACTTTGTGCTCCCTGCCCCTCCTCTTTCCCCCCATCTTTTCCTCATCCTCTGTACAGTATTACTGGGAAGGGAAAAGTAGGAGAAAGTTAATCTGATTGTTAGCAGGCAATTAGCAGGCAGACCACAGTCATTACTGACTGGAGGCCCAGAGGTGCTCCCTCCTTCCCTGGGGTGTGCACCTGATGGATGACAAAACGCTGGTGGCACCTCTGCCTCCCCTGCACAGCTTGGGACCACGACCGTCCCCGTAGCACGCTCCCTCCTTGGAGGGCTGGGGGCCTAGAGGACGAGCCAGGCAGGAAGGTACGTCACTGGATCAGTGTGTTTTAGAAGAAAAGAAACCTTCTGACCTGTTTCAGGCAAGTGTCTGGAGAACCCTAAGCACTCTTGTCCTCCAAGCTTTAGTATCTCTGAGTTCCGAGGTGTGGTCCTGAGAAGTGCCCACAAAGGCAGCTGTCTGGGAAGAACAGGCAGGAGTTGACCACTGGTTACAGAAGGTGATTAAAGGTTAAAAGGGACGCATTTTGCAAGGAATCTTATATGATAAAGAGTTTGAATGTGTTTGAAAGGGCCCTAATGGAACAGAAGCTTGAAAGAGCACCAGCTGGCAAGACGAGCTGTATCAGCATCTGCCTGTGATGTACAGCTCTGCTTGTGCTCTCCGGCGGGCTTGGAGGTGTCTCAAATAATTCATGAATAGTGTTCCGACAGGGTCATCAGCGTCCATGCACATGTGAATTCCCACACAGCCTTTAGGAAGAGGCACAGACTCCGGAGACGAGGGCTTTCTGGTGGCCATTTCCCTCCGCAAAACCTGCACGGGGAGGCCGGGGCCCCACACTATGCAAAAGCAGGGGACCAGGGAGGCTGGGGGGAGTGGGAGGCACGCAGGGCAGGGGGTAAAGGCCCCAGTCTCCAGGAAGTTAGATAGAGACAGAGATGTCTGAAGCAGACTCCAGGCAGGAGATCCACAGTGAAGTTTGAAGCAGACTTATCTCAGGGCAGGTAGATCTGCCTGCAGGCTGGGTCTCTCTTTTATGCCATGCCAAGTTCCTGCAGCCAAGTGCAAGCTGCGCTTCGCTTTGCAAGGGCCTGTTGTTCCCCAGCCTCGTGGAAGCTGCTGAGCAAGCACACGGGCCACGGGAGAATGCTGAAGGCTCCCTTCTGCCCCAAAGAGTTAATGTATAGTGAGTACAGAGGGCTCTTCTCCACCTTATCTACTGCCCATTTATTATACAGAAAGAGCAAGCGATACCAGCCTTTTTCCAAAAATGCAACCCACGCTTACAAACTGCTATGTTTTATATGATTTTAGTTCTATTTCATCATTACAGATACTTCAAGAGGAACCCATACTTGCAGAAGTAAACCACCACAACAAAATTGTTGTATTTAATATTGAAGCGCGTCACAAGCCAGAGCTGCACAGATAGTTGTCAGGCCGAGAAAAAATGCAACAGCACTGGTTAGACAGAAAAGCTAAGCTATCCGAGATCAAAACTGTGCCCCATTCGTCTCCCTTTAAAAGTGATGGGACGTGGTTTTACACGCACACACGCAAACGTTGCTTGTTTGATTCATACAGGAGGGCGAGTTTATTTTGTATATTTTTTGTATAATTAGAACTGATCAACTTACTTTGTGGGGCATATACAATGGGCACATTTCATGTGACTTGCAAAGATAAGGCTCCATGGAAAACTTACAGAAGCACGAATCGACGTTGACTAGAAAGCATTTAGTTTGCTAAGAGTGCACTGCCATAGTGAAACGGAAATTCAGGTGGAACAGGATATAGTTGCTGCAGGTACTTTAAAACCACCAGATCACTTTTCTGATGACTACTATGCAACACAGCAGATCTGCCTGCTGGAAGGATTAAGACGTAAAACCTGTTTCTTACATCCCTCATATGACAAGGTAAGAACAAACCCTACTGCCTGTGGAGGAAAGAGAAAGCAATCCACGTACTTGAACAACAATGTTGATCAGCCTGCTGACATTTAAATTGCGTTGCTCTTCTTGCTCTTCTTCCCTCCATTTCAAGATCTGGTTTTGTTCTTTTGCAGGAGGGCAAGTCCCACCAAGGAGCCTGTTGCATTACATGGTGTTGTAAGACTGCGTCGAGCTTTATTCTGCAGACCAAACTGAAAACTTGCAACAGCATTGCAGATGAAATAAGAATATTGCCTGAGGTTGAGTCGCTGAGACCTGCTCTCTGGTTTTCTACTTGGTTATTCTTAACAGGAAAACGAGGCAATTGCAAGTGAGACTTTCAAGACCAAGAGGTGTATTAACCCCCAGCGTTAGGGAGCTAACCTGCCTCTTCAGACTCAATGGGGAGAGGTTCCCTTTTTATGGCCAGCCTCCTAAATCCCCCTATCTAAATCCTAAAACCTCCCAGGAAAGGTGGCAGGCACACACAGCTGCCTGCCCTGAATGTTTAGCGTTGCGCTCGTGTCACTCTCCTCACAAGTACTGGCATACTTTGGTTCCAAGGCAGGGGATCAGGTCTCTTTAAGCTGACGGCTGCATCTCTGAAGTCATGTACTGTTAGTCCTGACAGGTCGGGATTTGATTTGGTTTTGGCTCGGCCAGACATTCACAGAGGAAGAAAAGGACTTTCCCAGGTGGGAAACTTCCTGTCGAAGCCACCTCTGAGGAAGCTCCGCAATATTCCGGTTGCTCAAGATGCCTTAAAAATCCCATCCCCTCCTTTCTGAGGGAGCACCCTTTCAGGAAGATGGTCATTCCATGTCGCAGCCTCTGCTCTCACCAAGCACTAATTACTCAGCTCTTAAGCTTCCTCCTAAATCCTCATTTCCAACGGCTTTGCTCGCTCTCTGGATCTTCTGCTCATCACGCAGCAGCTTATGCCCAGGCCCCAGCGCAGCAGGACTGCAGCTGTAGGAGATTCCAACATTTTACTGACCTAACCTGCTGTGCCTTTGTGTCCCACGTACTGTCAGTACCTTTCAGCTCTACAGTTCCCTCTGTCTTTCTGAATACTAGTTGTCTGTTTTTTTCCTTTTCAGCTGCTTGCTCATATTAGGTCAAATACAATTAGATATCTACTTAAATTTTCTAAATACACCCTATGGCTTTCTTCCTCCACTATTGTGCAGGTAAATATCAAGTTGCAGTTTCTCTCTACCCTCTACGTTAGGACGTGGGAGGTGAGCTCTAAACAAAAAGCATTCACTCGCTCGTCAATGTTTCTGACTAACCACTAGCCCGTATCACTGGTACGTAAATGTCCAACACCTCTTAAATGCCTGTATCAAACACCTTACTAAAAGCCAAATGACCCGTCTTTAAAATCTCCTCAAATTATTTGTAACCATCAACAAAATAAGCACCTTTGCTTGCTACGGTGTATTATTTCCCCAGCCTGCCAGCACATCCCTAGTGCTCTAGCACTTACCTGAATAATTATCAGACCTGTAGCAAGTCCATTAGCCGATTCCCTTAGCGAGCAGTACAGCAAATTATCTGGACTCCCGCTGTGCTGCTGTAAGCTCACTTTTCACAAATATTTTCTTACTTGCCTTTTATCAGTTACTGCATTACATTCTCATCGATTTTCAACTGTCCCTCATTTCAAGTATTTTTTAAATAGATTCCCACCATTTCAGAGTTATCAATCTCACTTCAGTGCTCCTGTATTAATAGGCCTTTTGTATCCCTTTCCCTCCAGACATGTTTGTGAAAGCTTTTCTTTCCTTATCCTTCTGACTGTTGTTAATTTATTGTTGTTGATGCCCTTAGCTTTATTCTCTGAGGCTTAACTCCAGTCAGTTGATCATTTGCAGTCCATCTCCCCTCACTCGGTGCAAGGCTACCTTGCCACTTTCCACTGCACGTAGTGAAACTACAGAGCACATGGCCTCTACGATGCTGAACTTCCAAGACAAAATTGTAATAATGCTCTCAGGCTCATTCCCCCACCCCCCTTCTCTGCTACTAGCTCGTATTTCGAGAGCTCCCAGTGCTGCTGGTAACACCTGAAGGGAAAAGGGCAGAGAAAATGCCATTTATTAGATGCTGGGTTACTTCCCCTGCTAGGGCAGTGGAGGGTTTTTCTCCTGTGTACAGCCAGTCTCAAGTGCTGCTCTCTGAGGATTAATCCACGATCTCTTGGAAACCAAAACACCAAATCATTCTTCAGATTAGTTGTTTGTACCACACCACGGGAATTTCAGTGACTCATAAATCCTGTTATTTCAAAGTGAGGGAAGTACTTGAAAGTACCACGTGGAGCTTGAACGTTCTAGCCTATTTCACAGACCAAGTTCTTCTGCTAATCAGGACATGCGACACCTCTTTGCCTGGACCTTCACCTCATGTTTCCTGTTCTGTGAGGTACAGCGAGATCTTAAGTTTGCTGCCACCCTGTACCTGGTTCTGTATGCCAGATCACAATAGAATGACTTTCTGGAGAAGTACATGCACACAAAAACCAAACCCTGCAGTTGCCAAAAGGCAAAGTTAAGAAAAAAGGATTGTAACTAAAAGGAATGTATTATTTAACTGCCTTTGCACTTGCAACCAACTTTGATATCAAGTACAACAAAAACAGAACAGGATGAACAGAAAAAAACCCCAAAATGTGCAAAAGTTGGGAAAGATTGCTTTGATCTACTGACAAATGGTTGCCGATTTTCTGCACTTTAGCAAGCCCCCTAGAGCAATACTATTTCCTTCTATCCTGTCCTTGTCTCTACTTCAGCAGCCAAATACACAGCTTGCCTACGCTAGCTAACTCGTACCACACTGCTCTCTGCCATCTTTTTAGATGCTCGTTTGGGATGAAACACCAAGTCTTAGTATCTCTGTACTAGTGATTCTTTTATTTTTCTTTGAGGGCAAGATGATGATCTGAAAAAACACATTTGTTCAAAAAATTTGATCACACGTGATTTTTGTATTTATTTATTGTTATCTGATTTAGGAATAGCTCCCTCAACCTTTCTATTTCTTAATGGCAAGGTTCTCCCCCTAGGTCCCTGTAGGTTATGGTGCTGGAGAACTTCTAGCCAATGTTCTTTTGGGAACGTACAGTAGATAATTCAGATTTTTCATGGCCCTACAACTTTTTTTTTTTTTTTTTTTAAGAAAAAGCACTTCCACTTAAAAAAACGCTTGTGCACATTTGATCCTTTACAGCGACAGCATGCTGAGGTACTCCCAAGAAAGACTAAGTTTTAGCTCATCACTTAAGTTCAAAGGCAAGCTGCTTCAAGCTCTTATGCAGCACAGCAGCAGCACTGAGGCACTGAAGCTCAAAAATCTTGCAGTAGCTTTGTTTATAGAGACACTTCAACTTATTAAAGATAGCTCTGGCATTTTTCAGAGGTAGCCTATCCTTAACTGTGACTTCAAATGTTAAATGTTCCCTTTTTTTTTTTTTGTTAGTTGGTTAAGTAGTTGTTTAAGAGGATAAGCATTAGGAAAAAAGCAGTTACTGCAAAACTTGGTACTTTAAATGTAAGACAGAACCACCCACAGTCCTCTAAGACAAGCCATAGGATCCTTAAGGTTATCAGTAGGACTTAATTCTGTACCTTTACCCCAAAATAAAGCAGCATTCTAACGTGGCAAGAGTGTAATACAAATAATTATTAAAATTATAGGAAATTTTAAGAAAACTTGTAGTTTCCTGATAGAATTGGGTTTGATAATCACTAAGGCTTCGCAGATTAAATACGGGAAAGTATACCAGGTAATAGAACGAGCTCTGGCAGTTACAGAATTCATCTGACAAGCCACAAACACTTTTCTGTGTGTTTGTTTTTAAATACCAAGGTTTTGTAAAGTTAAGTTTAACAGCTTCTGTAAAGATGCAGGATTTCTGCAACTACAGTCGCGTAATGGATTTTGGTGCGTTCTTCAGTTTCTGTGTCAAAATCTGAGTAACTGGAATAAATGAACCAGAGCTAAGTGACCCCTGACTGATGTACATGTCTTAATTTGTACAAGTCTTAGTACTGCTCTGGAGACCCCACTTGGAAAAAGAAGTCGTAAGAATTAAATGGAACTCTGGGCACACGTATCGATATTTTGTTGGCAAATTACAGGAAGCCTGCACAAGGTCATTAACAATAACAAAACAGACACACCTTATTTGAATTACAAAACAATGACCAGAAAAATCCATGTAAGCACCCCAGTGCTAAAACGTAACATATGCAAGTTTCTGGTACACCTACACTGAGCACATGGACTGAGGAACCTGGATTTCTTCTATTAAGCCTGCCGAGTGCCTACCCATGGCCTATCAACCTGAACACCAAATTTGTTCACACTGCTTTAGCAAGCCAGTAGGCTACAGACCTTGGTAGGAAACACAGCTACAGTGAAGTTTTAAGCAGGGCCATAGGGTCCATAGCAAGAACTGAAATATTATCTTAAAGCGTTAAAGGAACAGTCAATTTATTTATGCACATTTTAGAGTAAACTTTTGCTTTCCTCTTAAATATGAGGTTTGGTAACATTAAACCATAACTGGGAGGGCCTAGTCAAGAACAAGCATTCTCTTCATCTGACTCTAGTACTTCCTTTAGATCTTGGACCCCTGCTTTATAGCATCTTGGCAAAAAAATATATATCCTAATATCATCAATTCAGAAAAGGTACTGCCAATATATGTACTCAGCAAGTTTTGAGAACCCAACAACAAAATTCTATCAATTCACATAAAAGTAGTAGGTAGTTTGCAATTGCTTGCCAAGTTTTATCCAAGATGTGTCAAAACAGCGAGCTACAAGCTCCATATTTGCGATGAATGCTTTCAAGGTTGTCTTCCCCCAGCTGTATCACATTAAGGAATGCTTTATGACCTCCAGAAGAACAACTAACAAAAGCCAAACTGCATCAACCGGGAGAGGTAACTGACTTCCAGGTGAGAGAGGCATGCAGCCTGTATAGACCACACAGGAGCCCTCTATCTCCAAGCACGATTGTCAAAGACCGCACAAACCCCTTATTTAAAAGGTGAAAGACAAGGTGGCTCAACAAGAGTCTTGCACTGCATCCACTTCTAGCATCCTATTCACAGTAGGCTGTGAATACCTCACCGAAGCATTCTTACTTTTGACAAAGCCTTCTTAATACAGTTTTTGCCCAGAATTTCACAGTACAGAATATAAAAGAGAATTTTAAGTTTTATTTTCGTAATTTCTTCGATGTAAAAGGTCCATTCCAAAACAACCAAGAAATATTAAAATCCAATGTTCAAATGTTTATACGCATGATTTTATTATTGCAGAAGACTTAAGAGATTAAACTAAAATTAACTCAAACAGAGGCATTTTAGTTCATTATTCGACCACAAAACTGTGTAAGTTGAGGTATCAGAGAAGTTGAAATAACACGTTATTACAGAATAAATGTAAACGTCCTAAACATTTAAAAGTTCTGACGGTGGTGGCTTAAAAGGAATCTTTCCAATAGTAAACTTTTTTGCTTCAAATTGTTTCAACTCTTCAGCTGATAATTCACTCTTTGGGGTAAATAACTTTTCCGACGTAGTATTGTTTGTGACTGCAGAAGATGCTGATGTTATGTTATGTCCAGAGGCGCTGGCAGTCTGTCCCGATAAAGTACTGCTTGAATCTGAGGGAGAAGTTCCCACTGCTACATTAGAGGCAGTCTGTCCCGATAAAGTACTGCTTGAATCTGAGGAAGAAGTTCCTACTGCTGCATTAGAGGCTCCAAGGGCTGTAAGCAGAGTGGTGCCCGAAAAGTTCACAGCAGAAGAATTGCCAAACCCTGAAAATCCACAAGTTCCAAAACCACTAGTTGTTTCAGAAGTTTTAAATGAGAAGGAGGCTGCAGATGGAGCTGCCAGGCTGCCAAAACCAACAGAATGGGATACGCTGGGAGAGGACGTCACACCAAATGGAGGAGGATTACAACCAGCGGAAGAGCTCCCAAAAGCAGGGGTGTTTCCAGATGATGTGCTGATGAGACTGGAACTTGTTTTAAAGGAGAAACTGCTAGCACTGTTACTATTGCTGCTCACAGGAAAACCTGCAATTACAAAATTTATTAAAAACATTTTAGAATGGGCACACCTGTTATACTAAACCACTGCTGTATTCCAATAGTGCAGAAGAAAAACTCAAGAAAATGTTTAACTGACAGTTTTTATCATAGAATCATTTATGTTGGAAAAGACCTTTGAGATCATCAAGTCCAACCGTTAGTTAACACAGGAACTTACTTGACAACCCAAAGCTTGATGTTTGCTGTCCTCCAAATCCAAAGGCAGGCAATGGTTGAGTGACCGTGTTCTTTAATTCAGACAGCTTAAAAAATTCCAAATACATAAATAAAAACTAGATTCCAAGACAAGGAAATGTCCTTCAATAAATACTTGAAGCAAAAACATAGCTGACCAGTTCAATTTAATACAGCTTAGATGAAGTTAGACACTGATCACTTTAATCACAATTGCATGCTCTTACAGCTATGAACAAAATGCATTAAGGCTATACACTATTCTCTGTAATCACTCCAAAACAACAACTATATTACAGTTTATAGATTTTTGTCTGTCACTCAGTGATCTTGAGCACCTCTGTGAACTCTCGTTCTCATCTCTTACCTATTTCAGTTAGTGCTCTATGATACCATCTATGTCACTGCTTTGACTTTCTGTTTTCTCACCCTGGCACGTGTAGTCTGTGCTAAAGCCCAAATCCTGCTTCTTCACTTACAGTACTGAACATACCAAGGGGTGTGATCATGTTACTAAAACTAATGCACTTCATGCAGAGTCCACTTACATCAGCTTACTCTGTCTCCCTGATTATTTAACAGTGGATTTAACTCCAGCATTCTCTTCTGACACATCTAGAGTCACAAGTGTTTATCACCATCCCATACCAATGACTCTTTGGATCTTCAAGTTTTATCCAAACAGTTTCTCTCCCACCTATCTATCAAATTTTCGTTCTGGCATTACCAAAACGCTCTGTTTATCTTAAGATGGCCTGGAGGACAATTCTGGTCTGGCCAATTGATTATACCTTGGAAGAGTCAACATCAGCATGGGGAAAAAAAAGGTGGGGTGGATATTGGCCTCTTACTATACACATACATAACCAGATCCCAACCTTAAGCTATGGTTGCTTTCGTATGGCTTCCAGTGATAGCATTCCAAACCTGGGATTCAGCTGCTGCCTTGCTAACATGGAACCATCTCGATTCACTATTTTCCTTAGTTAAGGAAATTCACTGTTTTCGTTAGTTAGGGTTTTATAATACCCACTTCCAATTCACCAATTTCATGATTCCACAGAAAGGTGGATTAAGACCCAAAACTGTGTTCGCAAACTTTCACGTTCACCTGACTCAAGCAGTGCTAGAATATCCAGTCACACTTCTACTGCCTATAAAAAAACACACAGATGGAGAGATGGGGCAGTTTTCAAACTGCAATCATTATTCTCTTACGTAATTCCTCCCTACACCCTTACACTTTAGCTCTAATGTTCCCAGGAGCGTTCTAAGATTACTGCCAAGGTCTTCACGCTGCCAGTCAGACAAACACTTTCATGCCAGATATTTTTCAGGGCTGCAGTGCCAGAATGTAACTCATTGTAGTTGACATTTTCAGAACAGTTCATACATCGACCATAAGATTGCCAATGAATCTAGGAATTTCAGATTTTCATGTCTCAGCTATTTAGGTGCAAACAAGGATGTCCTAAAAGAATCGTGTATATTTGGGTGTAAAATAGTATACCAGGACCTTTGAAGCAATACCTATCACCTATTTATATAAAGGTAGTAGAAGTGTAGTTAAATACTTTGATAACAGCTAAAGCTTCTATAGAACATTTGCAAGATTTTTTTTTTTTCCCTGTGTGTTTTTAATAAAAGAGAAGTCTTTGTAACAGAAATTAACGCTGACATTTGCAGGAAAGTTTGGTAGAATGTGTCTAAAAAACCATGAATCCAAGAAAAACCTTTGCCCAAGATTAATAAAAAAAATGACATCAGGAATATTCTACCTTTCATTAACACTTACCAAAGCTGCTTTTGTCGATGCAGTTAAAGTTTTTAACTGAAGCAGCCGATCTTTCCATTGTTTCGCTAACTGTTGGACAGAATTTATCTAAAAAGGCGGAAAAGAAAAGCAGGTTTTTATTACTGGTGAAGACTTTAAAACCCAGAAAAAAAGAGTGATCTGATAACTAAACTGAAAGATTTCTAGAATAAGAAAAGAAATTTCATTAATCCAAGAAGACAAGATTTTTCCTTTCCTGAAACTTCATGGTGAGGACCTGAAATTTTTCTTATTAACACAGAATTTCTTTAAAATCTCTTACTATTGCCCTTAAATCAACTTCACATAACAGTAAGATAAAAAAAAAAATCCTGAAACTTTCTAAATCTAAGTTCTATCACTATCTAAATTAGGTGCTTGAGGAAAAAAAAAAAGACAAAACTAAACCACACACAAGATATGTAAAGTTTTATGCATATGAGAACAAACTCTTCAATCCCTGTTTTATTTCTCGCCTGTCTACTTACGAGCTCACTCATTAAGCTGAAGTCCTAAGACTTGCTTAGCTTCTCCTACATTTTCAAAAACAAAATGCCCACTTTCAAAACACTGGAATTCAGAACACTTTAGCAGTACCATCCTAAAATATATAGCTTTGCAGAAATTAACTTCTTTAATTTAAATCAGCCCCTTTAACATGATCCAATGGATAACTGCACAGAACATATGCCAGCAGTAAGTAGCACCTGTGTCTTGATAACTGTGATTAAAAAGTATTAAACAAGAAACCGGAAAATCTTTATAAATAATTTTTCAGGAATTTCAAACCTGGATTTCCTATATTTATCCACACATCTTATGCAAAGCCTGGCCTAACTGAATTTTCCTTAAAAACTACACAAGTAAAATACATAATATCCTGAATGCCTGTAAGAGTGGAACGAGTAACCTTTTTGTAAATAAATTCCTTAATTTTTCAAAAGAGTCTTACATCACAAACATCAATAATTCTTTTGTGTCTAGTCACATGCTGGAAGATCATGTTGCTTGGTATCACCTCTTATACAACTTAGTGGAAAATTCGGATTTTGACCCAGGTTAAGAAGAGAAACATGCTTTGGAAAGACCTGTTGCGCTTAAACATTTTGTGAGAGAACTGTGTCATAGTTACCACCTATACACTAAGACTTTCATGAACTTGCACTCACAAGCTTTATTGAGACCACAAATGCTTTTTTTAATAGCCAGGCATAGTGTACTGTTTAATCATTTCAGTCTTTTTTAATTGACATTTTTTTTTTTAAAAAAAAAAAGGTATCCCCTGTCTCTGAAAATGCAGTTCTGGTAATTCTAAACACATGAAGCAAGAGTGGTGACAACAGCAATTCCTTCTGTAACACAGAACCAAGGAGAAGAGGAAAAAGAGTGCAATTTGTTTGTACCTGCACCTACCCAATAGCCTATTTCCTTTCCCGGCATAACATTAAATTCTGCTGGCTTCCTTGATATTGATAGAACAAAGAGGGAGGCACAAGACACATAAATTTAGATATATTTATATAAAAACTCATGTATGTCTTTTTTTCTAGCAAATGTATATACTCCTTTAAAAGTATCTGCTATTTTCAGCATTAATTCCTTGCAAAGCTATGTAAAAGAACAAGGTCAAATAAACTTCCCTAGTGTTCTACCTAAAGCACTATATAATCAGCTATAACAATCAAACTGACCAATAGCATATGAAGTATTAAACTTTTGAGACAGGATTCAAATAACTTCTACAAATAACACAAAAAGGCAGGGACAAGACTAAGTCAAGGAGTGTCTAGATTGAGAAAAGACCGTATGTTTAACTGAGACTAGCTAAAAGTCTATTGCCACCACTCTTTGTAGCAGCTGATGTGTCAAGACATTAGGCCACCAGTTTTAGAAGCTCAGATCTGACAGTTTGAGCCCGTGACCTCTGACTGAAACAGCAAGTTATGGTAGAGCATACAGACTAGCAGCTACTTTTGCACTCTATTTGGTGCACAATAATTGAAAAATATTTTGGCATTCTGATAATATCCTGGAGTTTGGTAATTACCTGAGTCAAGAGCTGCCACCTGAAGAACAGTAACAAGTCCTAATCCCAAAATGTGCCCACATTAAGTCAGCGCTTTTAAAATACTTACATAGCTCTGAATGTTATTGTTTGCTGTGCAGTTGTAATACTCCAGATGCAATTCTTCTGGTGAGAAGTCTCGAAAGCCTGTAAGGAGAGGAGTAATCAAAAACCTCCAAGAAAATACATTAATACTTCCAATTGTCATCTATAGTTATGAAGAAATGGGCCTTGGTACATTACCTGTAAGAAGTCAGTCACAGCTGGAGACACAAAAAGGATTCATTACAGAACTTCAGAGATGTGAAGGTCCAAAATGAATTTGCCATAACCCAGTATTCCTTTCTGTTGCACCATAAGGCAAATCATCACTTTGCTAATGGTTCCACAGAGGTACAACAGTGTGGACAAGTTTAAGAAACCTAAATAGCAGCAATATGCAGCAGCACTGAAAACATTACCTACCTGAGACGTTAGGTTTTTCTTTCATTGGTGAGTAAGATGAAAATATCCACTGTCCTGAAGATTCCCAAATCTCCATGTCTTTCACTATAGACTCGCTAGAAAACAAACAAAAACACCCACATATGGAGGTTAAATTATATTGTCAAAACAAAACCACCAGATGCAATTGCCTAGTTTGAAGCCAAAGTCAGATTCAAATACCTGCTACCATGAAAATTAACGAAGCATGACACAAGTCAGAATGAACAAGAAAAGTACTCAGTTTGCTGTAGAAAAAATGCACTCATTTGGCAAGATATATAAATGTCCCTTCAGAGCATCTAATTTATCATCTAACTGCAAGTAAATCAAAATCAATCCCAAAACACACAAAGTATTTTTTAATCCTTGTATGGCATACGTTGTCATGGGATTTTCTCTGAGACTGTAGATCACAATACAATTTAAAATCTTCTCAACAGTAGACGATTTTACAAGTGAACATGCACAGTATTAAATGGCAAAATTCAGAAAAAAAAAAAATAGGGAGAAAGATAAGTGTTCCATGTAAGTTTCTGGAAGAGAATCAAAAGCAGAAGAATCCAGACATAGCAAAAGCAAAGAAACAGAACTACATCAACAAAAATAATCCAAATGTAAACAAACAGTGAAAGGGTAAAAAATAAAGTGCGCAAGCAGATCACTGCAAAGTAGCAAACACAGTTTCTAAGTATTTAAGATGTTCGTAACACAATATACATTCACATTTCAGAAGATGAATAAATAAGCTGTTTATTATTTTAAGATTACATTAAGAAAATGCTTGTGACACACGGTTCTAAAACCTTGCTTCTTCAGGAAATTACACTGCCTGTTGTTTCTCATCACCTGCAATCACCTTGAACCTGGCTGGTCTCAACTGACTAAGATACACACATGTGAAACCAGGTTTCAATAGTTTTGCTATTGGCAGAACAATTTATCATCTTAAATGTCAGGAAACCCAAGTCACATAGTTCATTTTCTCAAACAGCTTGGGTTTTTGGTGGCTTTTTTTGGAGGGGGATTTTTTTTTTTTTTAGAGTGACTGAAATGCTGTCCAAGGGGCTCTGATCCCTTATTCTCAAGTACTGAAACCTTTGCTTCCATCCTTACATGCCTACCCACAACTTAAATACCATACTATCCTAGTAATATTGCAGTCGCCTAGCTGCCCAACTCAGGTTCAAAACAAGGACTACTTTCCTCCCATGACATCATAATGCAAGGGAACTAAATGCAGTAGTTTTTATATGGCTCTTACTACATATCCCAGCCTCCTACTCATGATCAAGTCTGCTGCATTCTCTCTTGTAAGTCTGTAAGCTTTTGAACAGCTCGTTCTCAACAGTTTCAGTGAGACAGGACTATAACTTACAAAAGTCTCTCCTCTTCATCTTTATAGCCATCAGCCGTGTTTTGACTGTTCATTAATGCAGAGAATCTGTTCTGCGAAAAGCTGGTATTTCTGCTGCTGCTGCCTGATGATCCAAAATCAGGGGAGCCAAAAAATCCTCTTCCATGATCTCTGCTGCCACCCCACGTATTAGACTTAAAGGTAGATGGCTGGATGACACTGGTATATCTCTGGTTAGTGGTACCCCATGCTCCTCCTCCTCCGCTAGTACCTTCCAATAAGAAAAAAAAAAAAAAAAGAGCACGACAGAAAATTTAAATCATTAAGATATTAAACAATACTACACCAACAAAACCTGTAAGTATATTATTCTTATGGTGGCAATAAGACCTTTGAGAAGACAACGTAGGTTTTTTTCCTGATGAGTTTGCCTAATTATTTAGTGAGCTTAACCTAGTGAGTTACTCAAGTCAGTTCTGCAATCAGAGGGAAACACGAACTCCTCCTCACATCATGAGGATGCCAACAACTCGTGGCGCTGTTTCGGTTTGGCTTACATTGTATCATAAAGCACCTTACCGCATCAGAAAAAAAAAACCCCAAGAAACCAAACTTAAGTTTAACTCACAGCACATGTACCTCAGGGGCTCCCGCCTCCGGAGCTGTAGCGGGGGTTCTGCTGCACAGCAAAGGCCTCCCGCGCTGAGCCTGAAGGCCCCGGCCGCAGCGGTGCGCGCTGCCGCCACAGAGCCGGGACTGCAGCCGCTGCCGCCCCGCCGTGCCCATGGCCGCCCCTTCCCTACCCCCCTCCCTCGCCCACCCAGCGCTCCCACAGGCCCCCATCCCCGCAGAACTACGGCCACCTCCAAACGATACAACACGCAGGTGCCTGCAACCTGCTGGCTGCTCGCAGAAGCCGCGCTCCCCTCACCAGAGCCCCGCTCCAGGGACACAAGAGCCGGGCCGGCACACCGCCCCCCCCCCCCCGCCCCGCTCCCGGCGCTCCGCCAGCGCCTCCCGCCCGCCGCTACCTTGGTGCTGGGGTGCCGCGGGCCCGTAGCGCCCGCCGCCGCGGGGGTGCTCGTTCCAGCACCTGTCGCCGAAGCGGCAGCGGCCCTGCAGAAAGAACTGACAGATGGCCATGGCGCCCCGCCGAACGCCGCAGCTGTGACGCCACAGGCCGGCGCCGCGCCGCGGGGCGGGGCGGGGGCGGCGCGCGCAGGCGCGGCGGGGCAGCCCTGAGGCGGCGGCGCGGGGGGGCGCGCAGCGAGGGGCCGGGGGCGCTGGGCGGCACGGTAGGGCCCGGGGAGTGTCGCCCCCCGGACCGTGTTCAGCTCAGATACCCGACCGGATCTAAGCAACACGGCCGGGTGAAAGTCGAGGAAGAACTACCACCCGCTGCGCGGAAACACGAGCTGCGCTGCCTTGCGCAAAGGTGTTAAGATGGCGCCGGTGGCCGTCATTTCTTCCTTCACACTTAGAAGTCTTTCGGTAGCTTAAGATGAATTATTAACCTCTTGAAAATAAAGTTAAGAAATGGTGCTTCACAGTTTTAAAAAGCAGATAAAGTCAAACGGCCCATACAACCCTAGAAAGTGCACAGTTCGCTCCAGTTTGTACCGTATTGTAGAATTAAGGATTGGAGACACCAGCGACACATTTGTTTCATGGCTCAGAGAAAGGAAAAGGCAAAGGGGAAACAAAAAAGCTTTTACAGCATTCACTTACTACCGAATAAATCCCGAGTTGCAGGAACCACTGTGAAGCCCATGTGTGCATCTACTACTTTCTGTACATGCAGAGTTGTTAAGATGAGGAGAAAACCAGGAGGAAGTCTACAAAGAAGCACTGACTTTGGAAACTGGAATTTATACGGCTTAGGAGAACTCTGAGGATGTTCAGAAATAAAAGACTAAAAATCCACACCACCAGCAACGCACAAGGTACAGGTAGGTAAGCACCAACTTTTTAAGTTAACTCGATAGTCTCATAGAAACAGATCTGAAAAAATTAGCAAGTTAGAAAAGAAGTGACAACATTAGGATGAAGACATCAATGAACTAGTATGGGCGCAGCACAGGCATACATACATAGTTTGTATAGTTTTCCAGCAGTTAGAAGATGTACACAGTATTGACACCCATAGCTTGACAAGCTGAACTACTTGGAAGAAATTTGCCATCATGTTGGCTGGAAACATTTACAGAACTATATGCTTATCAACCAGAGATTAATAACCATGTGCAACTTTAGAAGACTTATATAAAGTATCTTTAATGACTTGGTTCATGCCATTTTAAAAACACTCATTTTCAAGAAGAAAATCAATACATTTGTTGTATTGACTTCGCTTTTCCATCCCTTTCCACTCTTTGCTAATGGTTTGGCATCCACAGTATGTACAGTCTGATGCCTGGGAAGATATATTGAAAATTAATCCCAAGTTTCCAACTTGCTAATTATAGTGCACAATTATCATGAACTTCCCCAACCATCCCCCAACCTCAGTATAATAAAAAAAAAAATGAAAGTCTTCCTGTGAAAGCTCCCCAAAATGGCAAAGAGGTCACTAGCAAAATGCTTCTGTAATCTCTCTATATGGCCTGTTTTAAATTTATGGTCTGATAGGCAGTCATGCAAATGATGGAAGAAAGTCACAGGACGAGGGCAGCTATCATGATGTAGGCAGCTGTATAACCTATACCCATTCCCCATGGGAACCTTTATCATACTGCTGCCCTTGCTCTTTCCTGAGGAAGAATCTTCATTGCATTCTGGTAAGATTTCTGCAGGTAGGTACAAATGAGAATATTTTTTGCTCATATTTCTCATGACCCAGTCTGCATTTACTCACCTTTATTAAATGAAGAATCCCTGCATCTTAAGCTCAGTACAGTGTCATTTAACCAGACATTTCATCTTCATCAAATGTTTTGAGTTTTTTCAAATAATTGGATTGGGTCTGTTTTTGACAAGGCCACACAAAGTTCTTTTAGAGGAAGATGCCATATGATCTCAGCTAGGTAAGCAGATTCTTGAAACACATCCCCATCTCTTAAAACAGACAAGAAAATGGGCATGACTAAATCCATGTTATATAATATGCTGTATATACAAATTGAAAGACTGCATCTGTTTTTCTTATTACTCAGTTTAACAAGATTCAGTAAAACATGGAAGCAAAGCACCAATAGCCATCTTTCCCCAAGTCCTTGAAGAACATCTCAGCATCTCCTACTGGTCTTCAGGTCTCTAAAGTTTCTTCATTTGCCCCACAAGTGTCTACAACACAGATTAAACAACTTGTCACTGGGAAAGCACGGACTTTGGAGTTGGCTATCCACTTATCTGTTTCAGTATTATATTCAAGAATGTGCCCTAATCGACCAACACCCTGAAAACCAGCCAGGACATAGACTATAGATCCCACAGCAGCACACTTCACTGTTACACCTTTCCATGGCATTGGAGACACCATCTTCCATTCATTCATCTTGATATCATAATATTCTACGTTATCAAGGCCACCTACAAAGCAATGAAATAGGTAACTGCTTATTACATTATACTGTATGGACTAAATTAGAGCATACACATGCTTCATTAAACTTAAGTTTATTTTCAAGGTTTAGATTAAAACGTAATCAGAGTAAAAAACCCACCAAATATGAAAAAAGGTCACAGATTTCTAAACTAGCCATTTGCCCTTTTATAAATACAGAAACAGAGAAAAGTAAAAAGGAGACTGGAAGTGAGATGTGTTGTACAAAATTTCACATTATACACTTTCTAGACATTCTAACATGTTACTTCATCAACATAAGAACTAACAGTGCCAGATTTCTTATGGATTTGTAGCTAGTGACTAAAACCCAGGAATCCACCTGAAACTTCCCTATAGTATGGGCATTTTATTCTACAGGGGTCACCGAGTACCTTCACCTAAATTGGTCATTTACTGATAGAGGATGTCTCTCCATTAGGATCTTAAAATCATTGAACTTTGAAAGCCTAAGTCCCCTTGAAAAGGGGCCAAGGGCATCAAAAGTTACTAGAGAAGCGCAGATTTTGTGACTAAGATTTGCTTCTTTAGAAAATAGGCTAGTAATTGCACTGTAAAACATCTACAAACATCCTGTTATCCTTATTTAACAATTTTAATACGAGTCACAGACTTTTCACTTCCAATCCTGAATTCTTAGATCTGAGAGATTAAGAAACCTTTATATAATGTTGAGGTACAAATATTTCACCCCAGGTATAACTCTTCCCCACTGTATTACAATAAGAACAATTAGTCAGTCAGGCTAAAGAATATGAAGAGCAAAATAATACTTTAACTTACTGGTTCAATAGTACACACTTCTGAAATGAGCATTCAGTGAATACATTAACATTTTGCAAAGGGGTAGTCCTGGCTATAACTGATTGATAAAAACGCTTGTGCAAAAAAATGCATCTACTGACATTTTTGTATTAGAAATCAATCATCCTGGAATAGTTTTAGTAGCTAATTGAAATACAAGCTATATTCTAAAATAGCGTTAATCTGAAACCAAATATTCCAATTACCATAAATAGCGATTAATAAACCTCATAGCTGAGAATTCTCCATTCTGAATTCAGTTAATTAAAATTCAGTTTTCCTGGATAAGAATGAGAATAAACTCATTATTCTAGTTTTAAAGACAAGGACACATGCAGATTGTAAATGACCTGCCTATGACAGTGAGTCATATTTTAAAACTAGGGCAGTCAAAGTGCTCATTTTTTCACCACTTTAAAAAATAGCCGACTAGCTTTAAGTCTTTAGACTGAAGTAACAAACAAAGTTATTTTTCTCAGATGACTGGTTTAGCCATATTAACTCTTGCAGAACTGGGCTACTGTACAGGTGCACATCTGAATTCGACAGTACTGTCGTTAGTACAAAGTATCTTACTTTTCAAACTCTGAAGTGGGGACGTGAAAGGAGGAAGACAACAATAATTTGACAAAAACTTGACATGTTTTATGGTGCTGCTCAAAGTTTTTCAGCTGAAAAGAGTAAAATTAGTTATTTGCAAAAGAAAAAAGGCCCCATGAAATTTGTGTGACCAGCTAGAGAATTAATAGAATCAAAGTACCTAAGCCGTTTTGTCCACCCACAGCAAATATTTTGTCCTTTACAAACACCAGCCCATGATTCTTTCTGGCTTCAATCATAGGACACAGCTCAGTCCACCTGGGGAAAAAGAAAAAACCAAACAAAACAGGAAAACTCACTATTTAGTTCCTAGAAAGTAAGTATAAGATTCCTAGCATTAGGAAAATGAAATAACAGAAGAAAGCTGCTTAAGACAAACTGCCTTTTAAGTAAAACTACAAATAACTGGTTTATTACTGCTAAGCTCAGGAAAATTCTTTATGACATACAATCCTTCCTATTCATCTGCACTTCAGTTACTTACAGAGCGAGCAAAGCCACAAGTGACCAAAAAGAATGAGAATTGATACAATGCTTACGTTTCGGTGGCTGGATCATAAACTTCACAGGAATTTAGGACTCTTCCAGAAACATTGTTTCCCAGGCTTCCTCCGCATACATAAATGAGACCATTCGCTTCTACCATTCCATGGCTGCATCGCTGAGTCAGCATGCTAGGCTTTGTGTGCCAGCTTTCTGTTCTTGTGTCATAGCATTCAAATAAATACAGTGCAGAATTTCCTTAAAAAAAAATAGAAACCCACCAAAGTAGCATTAACTTCTATGGTTATCTTTCAAGAGAAGAGTCTAACAGTAATTATCAAATTGATGTTTTATTTGCTAGTTGTAAAGGGAAAGCTGCTTTCCCACCTCCAAAGCAGAACTAACCAACCTGAAGCTTGGGACTATTCAGAAAGTACATACTTTAATTCTTTTGACTCTTCTTCCAAATTATGTAAGTAACTTTCTAAAATTGCTATCTGTGTTTAAAAACAAAAACAAATTATGAAGATACTATTTCTTTTTTTTTTTGGGGGGGGGGGGGACGACACACAGCAATAACAGAGATGTATATAAATTATCAATAACATTATCATCTCATGCTACTCTCACTACCTGGAAATATATTTAACTTTCAGATGTGAAGATGAAACTAGCTTTGTAAACTTGGCACAGGTTCACGAGTCTTTTTCTCCAAGCAGTGTGACTTGCCCAATTCCCAGAATACTTGTTGCCTTTGGGATTAGATAGCTTGATTATGCCATAACATACAAGGCAGCTGCCCCCCACCATTTTACTTTCTTCCTGGGGACTGGCAGATACTTGTTTTCTGGAAGTACTCCTCCCTCAAGGGCCAGTAATACCATTACTGATTTCAAAAGCGATTTTTCTAATGAAAATAGATGGCAGCTTAAAGATTTGTGCTCAGGTAACTAGCTGAACCATAGCCAAAGCAAAGAAAGCTGGATGCAACTTCCTCAGTAAAGAAAGTTCTCCCATCCATCCTTTTCCCATTTGTGTCAATAGATAAATTCATCGAGAGGAGTTAAAGGTGTCTTCTCTTGTGTCTCTTTTTCTTTGGCTTTTTGCTTCTAACAAATGTGTCACACTAACAGCACTCACTGCCAGCTGGGGCATTTGAACCCCTAAAACAGTGCTATGCTTCCAGACCCAAAATACAGGAACAGAATTCTATGAACTACACATTTGTTTACGCCTACCACGTAATTCTCAGTATCACAAAGACCTGTATATAGTGGGACATTTTTTCCTTGATGTAAGTACACATCCTTATTGCTTTGAAGTTGTAGACATTCTCATCCATGGGAAATACAGTAGAACTGTCTTTAATTTTTTTAAAAAAGGTAAAAGCTTCTGTTTTCAGTATGCTGTCAGTATAACAAATATTTTTCCTGCACCTAATGATAGTGGAAGTATTCAGTATGTTTAGCTTCCAAACTCTGCTAGCTACTGCAAGAAAAAAAAAAAACAAACACCCAACAACCAGTATTCCCATCAATTCAAAAAGGGGAAAAAAACCCTGCTTTCTGTAATGGACTGGCATAGTAACTTGTTTTCCAAATCTCTTCAATCTGTGCAAAAAGCAATGCAATTTTAGACTTCTCTACAGCGTTTTCTCCAGTTAATGGTTTCATGTAATTGCCTGCTCTAATTAGAGAATGCTAGATTCAGAATAGACAGACTTTTCCAAACAAGCAGTGTTCACTGGATTCCAAAGAAGAAAAAAGTACAGGCAAAATAAACTCTTATTAGTTTTTAGCTTTTACTATTCTGTCCTGATTAACATTTATGGAAAGCAAAGTGAAACTGGGCAGTAACGTGAGGATAGATTTAAAAGAAAACTCCCTAAATGACAATTTCCTTACAGTTGTGTTAACTAATTACAATGTATTAGAAAATAAACTATACAATCAATGTTCGTATCACACAACCTCATGATCTGACACGTGAGAAACTAGGAAGATTTACAACATTTTGTAGTGTTCCAAGTTTCCCAATGCAGCCTTAGTTAAGCCTATTTCAAGGAACAGGAAAGGTGCTATTTCATATTTACCCACCAGGTGGCGGCCAGGAACCGTCTAATCTGCAGCTACCTTCGACTTCGGAAAATATTTTAGAAGTCGAAGAACGTTATCTAAATGTCACAGCTTCCCATTAAGTGACTTAGGAATGTTAAGCACCGATTATGACCCTTTTTTTCCCTGTGCTCACCTCCCTCCGCACCAAGGCAGAACTCAAAAAGATCTAGAGAATTTCTCCGTGGCTACAGGATTTGGGGCGGGGGTTTTTCTGTTTTGTTTTGGGTTTTTTCCCCCAGAACACAGCTTTTTCTAAAGCTCAGTATTTTTATGGATATAACATACCTACATTCCAACTTTTGGTTTGTTGATGATGTATCAGATTTAGACAAAATAAATTCTAAAATGTTGCATGTCACCCACTAGATTTTTTTTTGAGAGAAAACATACCCCAATGGTGGTTTTTTTTAACTATGATGAGTAATACCACCTAAAGAAAGTAGTATTTCTCCATTTACTGAAGCAAACCAACAGAATAAGAAGCTAACAGAAGATAACCTCTGTCATTTGACAGAAAATTTGGACAGATTCCTTTACAGGGCCTGGCAGTAGTTTCAAAAGCTCTTCCACTTTTTTTTTCCTTCTCAAAAAACCTCATTAGGGCCAACATATGTTGTATTCAAGGAATGCCATTGTCAAATGCAGCTATTCTGGCCATACGTCACAGAAAATTTTAAATCACTCAAGTTCTGTGGATTTATAGAAGTAAATTAAGAGCAGCATGGGACTCCCAAAACGTATCTTTGTCCCTAGTTAACTCTTAAGAGCTGCAGCATACTTTATGCTCCAGTTAATATAAGTATTAATCATTTCAATCATTGAAACCATTTTAGTTTAGGAAACAAATTGGTTGTTGGATTGTGGGGAAGATAAAATCCTAAATATAGGAAAACAAACTCATTAGGCTAACATGGCAACGTGCAGTTTCTTTTCAACAGTCATGCAAAAAACAGAAAACTTTCCAGGTATCTTTGTTTGTGCTTTTTTTTTTGTTTGTTTTAAAGATTTTTAGTGTCTTACCCACTTCTGAACCACCAGATGTATAAATTTTGCCCTCAGCAGCACAGGCTGCAAGGCTATCTCGAGGTGTTGGAGGTCCTAGCTTGGAATACCAGCTATCCTTCACCACATTGTAGCAGTCCATTCGCTTTATAGGGAAGAGCTGGGAACCACCCAAAATATAAACTACGTTGTCCCAGAAGACACAAGCTGCATCCCTGCGCTTTTCAAAGGGACATCGGATGTCTGTCCAGCTGTAATCCTGCATTACAAAGAACAGGTAATGTCTAATAGATTATAACACTTACCTGCACAGTGAGTGTTTTTCAAACAGAGCTTTTCATAGAGATTTAGATATGGTCAGTTTTAAAGTTCCTTTTCAAAATAAACATGAATATTGTTTGTTGAAGAATACTCCTCAGGCGTACTCTTGAAAAAGTCTTAGACACAGACAAAGTTAGCTGCAATGAACCACGACATCATGAATTTCTATTTCCTCATTCCCTGTGTGCACCCAGTACAGCTTCCCTGAAAAAGTTTGTTTTCTTTTTCCCCAACAGAACTGACCTCTTGCTGCTATCATGCCAGAAACAATGCATGCGATCAATAAAGCAGGATTGCATTTTCTTTTATAGGAATGGAAAAAGACATCTTACACATTGTAACAGATTCTTTCTAAAAAAATAAAATAAAATACAGAAGGTACCAAACAAAGGCAATGGAAAAAGAAGGTAATATCCAAATTGACAAGCAACTCAGTTAAAAAGCTCTGATACATACTTTATTACCATGACAACCAGAAGCTTATTTACAGAATTTACAAAACACAAATGATCTATAGCTATCCACAGTTGATAGCATGAGAAATACGGTAATGCTCCATCACAAATACTGGCAGTCATGTTGCCTAGAAACTGATTTTGCATGGATTGGCAAAATCAGCAAGTATCAAATATGGGCAGGAACACTACCCAAAGCCTTAAGAACACCAAACTCAGCAACTGATGGCAGACCAGGATAGCATACAGCACAAGAAACACTTCTTGAGTAATAGCATCTGACATATTCCATGAGCATAGTTTGTATCCTATACTGAACAGGAAAGTATGGGACCTTAACTGTTATCTGTACCACCTCAGGACGGTCTAGCTCAACCTGCTGAATAACCTTCATTGTAATGGTTCACACAAGACGTTACATCATTACATTTTCTTAGCAAGGACATACTTCAAACACCTTGGTCAGTGAGGAAGAACAGCGACTCCTACATGGGGGTTCAAAGAAAGAGAGGCAGAGCATGTTATAGTCCAAAACATCTTACAATCTTTTCTTGTAGCATCCCCCATATCAAGAAGAGCTGGCAGGTGCATGTGGCCCTTTATGGTGAGAAACAGGTCCTGG
Organism: Falco biarmicus; assembly: GCF_023638135.1. Classification (NCBI taxonomy): domain Eukaryota; kingdom Metazoa; phylum Chordata; class Aves; order Falconiformes; family Falconidae; genus Falco; species Falco biarmicus. The sequence goes on along the minus strand of NC_079291.1, from coordinate 1,522,685 downwards.
GGCATCCTAGAAAGGAAAGCCATACTACAGCATGGCAAAATAAATAGCTGCATAAATCTTAAGAAAATGTCTTACTGCATTGTGCAAGATCAACATATTTTCTAGCTCAAACTTCTGGCACTTTTACAAAAACCCCTGTTGTTTTCCTTTACTGTTATAAAGGGCTGTGATCGGACACACTTTTATGGCTTCAGTTCATAGCTACCATTTAATCCACACCTTTATCAAATGAAAAGCCATAATCTGAGCATGCTCGGCAGTATCCTCTTTCAGCAGAAGGCGGTTTAGGTCATTCTCTTGTAATGCTCTTCAGCATTACTCAGCACCATGTAGAATTGGTTTCACTTTATGCATTTATGTATTTTACACATTTGAGAATTAGGCAGAAGAGTTGCTTTATGCCACAGTCAAGACGTACACAGACTCGGGCAGTGGCAAGCCTCATTTTTGGGGGTCTGAGTAGGGAAAGACAGACCAAGACAGGTACATGGTGACACTTTCCCTGCTGATCTTTGTTTTCAACAAATTGTGAATGCAGGACACCAGAGGCAGAAGCTGTACCTTTGTATTTAAAAGCTTTTGAAAGGAGTTTCTCTTTCATGAGTTTATTTAATCACTTATTAACACTATCTGAACTTCCTGCAGCCACAACATCCTGTGACAAGACCAGCATGTGTAATTATGGGCCATGTGAAAAAGTACCTCCTTTAAAGACTTTCTCCCTCATTTTCAGCTGATACCTCCTCTTCCAACTTTATCAGGGAAAGCAGCAGACATGCCTAATATAGACAGCCTCCCCACTAATAGCTTCTTAACTACATCTCTATCACTTTATAAAAGGTATGCTGGTTCCCTTAATCATCAAGAACTAACATTGCCAGGCATCTGTTTTTACTTGTCATTGCTGAATTCTGCACTGTTAAAAAGTTAAAAGCTTCCAGCCGTTTCTGGTCACTAGAGACAGCAAATTCAAAAGAATAAGCTTATTACTGCCTCAAAAATCTCAGAGTCATGTATAATTTTTTATCAAGAATTCCTAAAACAAGAAGTATTTTATTCCCAGCTTGGGGGGAGGGGGGGATGACACTCAACTTTTTAAAAAGCATTTTGTGGAAAATTCAGTAAGAAAATTCTTCCCATGAGCATTAATAGGACATCTAGGATTTCTAGTAGTATTTGGAAAACAAACATTTCTACTCAAAACAGTGCCAGATTGCTCCACAGGTTTCATGCCTCTCTGTGTCTGTCCTGTTGCATCAATTTGCTCTCTTGATGAAGTACATGCATCAATAGAAATACCAGTTACAGTGCAAAGACAACAAATATAGACTTAAAATAATACTGCTAACAGTCTCAACAAATAACACTATATGCAGCCCACTCGTATTTAAAGAACCCTTTTTGACAACAAGGAAATGAAGATCAACAATAGACTAATTTTGTGTGCAAAGCAATCAGTGAAAATTGAGGTTTTTTGCACTAGACTTACAGTATTAGAATTATTGACATTTATATCACAACTGAATATATATTTTCATGAAAATCCTAACTTTTGTTTTAAGCTGTTTCTTTTGCTGACATAAGAATTATTTACTTTAATTAAAATCAAAAGTGAAAGACTAGGTCACTATTCAATCAGTTCAACAGACACAATTTCAGTTCTTTCCCAAGGTCCCAACCTTGCAAAAGTACACACACAACCTTAGTTCTCTACTCTGACACTCCTATCACCTTGTGATGAGACTAAAGCAAGTTAAACGTGACACAGCCCTTGCAGCATGGAGCCTTACATACCACACTTATTTTGCATGCACACGATGCTAATTCAACAGGGGATCTGGATCCTTGGTTGTTGCATTTAACAAGCTACTGTCACAGTTAAATAAAGATCAAACTCAGATACTCAAGCAAAACATCCAGAAAGGGACCTTTAAATAGCTTAGAGTTGGAAGTGAAGTCAGTAAGAGCTATTCAACAAGACAGGTCAGGCTAGCTAAAAATACTCAAGCAAGCATATAAGCACTAGGAAAACATTCAAGGAAGACATGCTTGTTAGAATCAAGATGTCCAGTTACCCACTTTTTTCCTTTTCCTTCCCTGTCCTTCCCCCCCTCCCCCATTAACCCACATGCAAGGTCATAAAGCTTGATCAAGAGGCAGTTGTGCAGTTTTCTCCAAACTCAATTCTTTTTTGGTGTTGCAGCTAGACAAATAGTCCATGAAAAAAAAAAAGCTACTTTATCTGATGCTTTATGTAGACTTACATAGATACGGCTTTTTGTCCACTAAACAAATTTCTTTGTAATATTATAGTTTACGTCTGACTGAAGATCACCTAACTATATACATAATTTTCCTTTTAGATGTAAGTCTTTGCCTATCGCTCCCACTCAGCATGCACTGAGATTATTAGTTTTCAAACAGGATTAAGTTTTCAGAAAACACACAGTGACAACTGGAGTGGTGTGTTATATTAATTTATAAAGACTGATAAAGCAACAACCGCTGTCTTTTGAGTTCTGACCACTGATGACGTTAGGCACTTAGGGAATTTAACCTATCAGTTAGGTTGGTAAAGAGACCACACACACAGTATGCTGATAATACACTGCCAATTAATGACTGGGACAATAAGTCTCAAAGCTAGTTTCCATCCTGCCTAAAATTAGCTTTGTTCCAACTTAAGTAACTGGAGATTACAAGAAAAGACACTTTGATCTGATTTCCTTCTAATAAAATAAAGGCCAGAGCATACCGGGTGAATTACAACTTGTTAAAATGCCAAGAACAAGTAACTCTTTGAAAAGGACGAATGCCCCGATCAAAGGCTTCCCCAACTCAGACCTCAGAAATAAAAACAATTATCTGTTCTGTTCCCCTCACCTCCTTGCCCCCAGTTGGAGTACTGGGTATCTTACTTGAGTATGTATATGGAGTAAAGGTGGTCATTATTTAGGAATTTGGAATTCCCAATAAAAATACAAAACTGGTAGTATTTTCTTCCCCAGACTTGAGTGGTGCGCTCAAGAAGGTGTCTTCAAGTTTATCTTACATAAGGGAATGGGAATGCTGAGTTCAAAACACATCCCAAGGGCTCATTCATTCCAAATTTGGTTTGACAGGGCTCATACTGGCTATAAAGTTTATACAGATAACACATAAAACTGTTTGAAGTCATAACAAGCATTTACTATGCTCAGTTAGAACAACCACATTTTCTGCAACAAAATATTACGTCTGTGATCTCATAACTTGAAGAGCCCTGATGTTTATGTAGCAACTTTTTTCTGTATAACTGCATGTGCTTGCCTGGTAAAACAGAGTATGGATGCATGCAGCTGGTGTTTCTAGACCATCTAGTCTGCACAGCTGAAACATACACCATCCCTGTGGTTTGACTTTATTCAGGGAACATGGAAACAAATTTCAGGCAAAGCTTTATTGCTTCCTGTAAATTGGCCATCTAAGTTTTTTGTTGTAGAAACTCATTCTTTTCCACTTACGTAATACTTTGTCCCAATTCTTCTCCTTATTAAGAACGATCAAAATTGTGAACCATTGGGATTTAGAAGTGGTTGCATATTTATAATAAATGCACTGAAAAAACGCCTTGCACTCTAAAACTGGGTTCTATGCTAACATATCAGCCAATAATTTAACTTGTGCTAAAAAGAAATTGCTTTGTGTTATTCTCAGAACACATACGTGCATGCACATGCATACAGAGTTTCATATATTCCTAACTAATTGCTTGATGTTTCAGTGACCTTTTATTTCCCGATGGGGGATGCACATACCAATCAATTCTCAACTCAGATGAATTTATCAGAACTCCGTATCTAATGTTGCCACTAAACAAACACATAATCACTCTATTCAAAATGGAGTATTACACCTCGGTACACAGATCTGAGAACACCTAAATTGACCATACTCTTCCAACTGTATACCCAAGAGGCAGGGAATACATCCTTCCTAATACCATTTTGTAGATCATTACATCTTAGTTAATATCATCAGCAAATAAAAACCACGTAAGATCACAAACAGTGAATCTTAATGCATTCTGAGGTAACGATTACCTTTGGATTAAAATATCTGCAGGACTGGGGCTGTGAGCCTCCAAACAGAGCAATGCGATAATCATGTTTTTTTCTTCTTGGCCGTGTACCTTCCACTAATTCTTCTCTGTCTTCTGGGGAAAGTAGATGGTATCGCATCCCACCTGGAAGGAAGACAACAACTGTTGCAGATCCAGTGCTGCTTATACATGGAAAGGAAGGTTTCAGAGGCGGAGATGGGGAGGGAGAAGGAAGGGAAGGAAGAGGGGGAAACCAAGTTTCTACATTACACATATACAGCTTTGATTTAAAAGGGAATAATGCACAGCAGCACATGAGGATGGAGGCATACACCCAAATTTACACCCTATTTCAAACAGCCTGCTCCATGTGAAAACAGGACATGGATATAGACTCACATTATACACCAATTGATCAATCAGCTCACTTAGCCAATATTAAGAAGCAACTCAATTTGTTGTATTGAAACGGGCAAAAGAAAGCAAACCTAAAGAAAAGGAATGGCAGGACTAGGAGCCTAAAGCGGACAACACTAAAGAAGGGATTTGATTCCAATGAGGAGTCAGCCATGTCAACTTCCTCACCCCTCAATTTCTGGTTAACAAGGAAGGCATCTCTAGTACATTGTACCTCGTGAAATCCCCTCACTTTTGTTCTCAGCTTGACAATGTGAAAATATTAGTTACAATTGGTATAAGAAAATAAGCATTCCCCTAAGCACTGCAAAGAATGCAAAAATATCAGTAACATTACAAGCCACTAAAACCAGACAAACAAAACCCCTTATTTCTTAAGCAATCCACCCAACTCCATGTCACACACAAAATGTGACTGAGATGTTGATCAGCCAATACTTACCAACGTACAGTTAATTTGAATCTTGCTCATTGAGACTGAAGGAAAACAGTTGTCTACTGTTTTTTAGATCTACACTAAAATGAAGCCAACTAGTTAACTGCTACCAAATTAAAAAACATCTTTCTAGAATATTTATTAACATCTAGGCTTTTCTTTCTTACATGATAAAATTTCTCAGTTGGTGTCTAAAAATAAAAGGGAAGCTCGTTCCCTACCTCATCTGCACCTTGAGCATGCAACTGTCTGTAGGCTCAATGGTCAGTATGTATCACGAGATAAAAATAGCACAACACATGCTTAACATTCTAAATTGCTTAGGAAAGCTTTATCGTAATCAGAATTTTGACATACAATATTTTTTATTAATTCACATACAAATATGAACAATATCAAAGTTACCACTCTGTCCCAAAGGCACACTAACACTTCCAATTACCCTAATGACTCATTGACAAAATCTCCATTCCATTACTTGTCATGAGTTCATGTCACTTGCTAGGAGAAAAGAAATTAAAGTCATAGTCTGTTACATAAAATGGGTTTTATTTACATGATAATCTGCTAATCCAACTTCAACTAAACACAGCATCTGAGAGGGAACACAGACAAATTTAATACTAAAATGTTGCCAAAGCATTTTAAAGCAAACAATCTTCAAAAATTCCACAGCAGTTTTTAAATTACACAGAACATTAAAGATTTCAGCTAGAAGTCAACTTACTGATCACCATTTTAAGGCATTCTGGGTTATCCTGAATAAGTGGTTCAGCCTGAACTGTTTTACTTAAGAAGTTCTTTGATATAAGAGGAAATCGGACTTTAGCAAGAATATCAACCATGTATGGCTGGCGATTTGGCTCATCATACTTCAGCCATCTGACTGCTGCATCATAAACCTTAAAAGAGAAGGAAAGAAAAGGATAAGGAACATCACCACACAGTAAGACAAATAACTAAACCTTAATGCTCCAAATTGATTCTTCTGCCTGTTGGAGATTAACTTCTACTAAAATACGTGGAGATCCGTCATCATCTTCAAAAAAAAAACCCAACAAAACTAACCAAACCCAAAAAAAGACAGTGCTCAGAAATAAAGTAAAACAAATGCACAACCACAGAACAAAACGCACCTACAAACTTAAAAAAAAACCCCAAAACCAACAAAACCAAACACTACTACTGCTATTTAACTTTTTTCTCCTCCAAATGGAAAGCATGAATCTGCAATTCACATTTATGTGGATAACCCCTGTACCAGGTTAAGTCTAATAAGCTTTGAGTTCCATAACATAACACAGGTAATACTTCACCAGAAATGCCAAAATAGCATCTAACTGACGCAGTCTCCCGAGCTGACAAACCACTTCTGTTATCAAATCATAGTGTTGGGGATCCAAATATATTGCTATAGCTGTGTCTTGGGGACCATTTAAATTAAAGGTTTTAGCTGCAGACTACCATAAATTTACCATTCAGAGAGCCTCTTCTCTCTTTCCCTTTATAGGAAAAGATAATAGGTTTTCTTCGGGGGCAGGAAGGACAGAACAAGGAAGGTAACGAAGAATCTGATCTATTTATGATTATCCTCTGGGTCAGGAAGGAATGAAATGAAAATCCAGTGTTACCTGTGTACTAAGATACTTCCATACTGCGCTCAGACATAGCAAGCTTATCTACTATGCTGCCACTTCCAAGTCAGCACTAACTTCATTACAAGTGATAGCACAGTCCAGACATACTCCTGTAGCTGAAACTGATCACAGTTATCAGTGGTAAGTGACCAAGATATAATGTGGAAAGATGTTTAGTGTCAGAGTTTGAGTTATTCAGAAGCACTGCTAAACCACTTCGGTTATAATCCTGCAAAATGACCACGGAGCAAGGGAGAGTAAAGAAATAAAAAAAAAAATAAAATAATTTAAGGCTCAATTCTACCAGCTAAGGAAATTCAACAGAATGACTAGGACAGGAACACTGTATCCCTTCATCAACAGAAACACGACTTGCATACAGGAAAAATAAGACAGCTAGTAATTAAAGCTACCTTCCTTTTTTTGCTAAGTGTAAATATGCTTATACTCTTTGGTGTAAATGTCAACTTTCTAGCAGTACTCCTGAGAAATAAAATTCCTATAGTATCACTGGCAAACTTTTGCAGTTTCATGCTGCACGCTGCCACTATCTTAAAGGAATATTAATGATGCCATGCTGCCTACACAACATTTCTACCACTGCTGCCAAGCTAAAGCATGTCATCCTCCCTTACCAACAGAACTTTAAGAATGTAAATTCCAAAGTGTCATTTTGGCTGCAAGCTAAACAATACTTTCAGCTTTGGGAATGTTACCCTGCGACCTGAACTTCTCCCAGCATGTGGCAAGAACGCTGAATTTCGACATAATTCATATTTGTACTTGTAACCAGCCAACTAACGTATTCAATCACCTGATATTATCCCCCACCCTTCGTAATTCTTATTTTCATCAAAGCTTTTTACTGCAACAGATACATTGAAGAAAACATTACTTCTCTGAAAACTAAACTTCAGTCAGGAAAACACCCATTTCTAAGTGGATATATATACCATCTTGGCTATGAGATCCCTGTTACACTTCAAAGGTATTAGTCAACTCATAATGACATACCCAAACAAACTTAAGTTACCTAGTTCAAGCACCAGAATAGTATAGCTAGAAAGGCAAGACTTCAGTTTGTTTTCAACAGATTTGACCCAGCAGCTACAAACATCTTGCAATCACCTCTTCGGGCTGCAGTGCAGACACCTATACTCCTAGTTTCCCGCAGCAGGAAGAACAAGCTGGCAAACAAGCATTCAGGGTTGTGCTATAAGCCAAATCAAGTTTTCCAAATGGGATAGCTGTGAATGTCATTTCCACCACAGGTTACAACTTCTGAGTGAAACTCCAGGCTCCTTTCAGCCACCTAAGGTTTTTTGTGTCCACTCCCTAAATAAGGGCCTTCCACCAATCCATCACCATCAAGGCATCAGTGTTTCGTTCATCTTGCTTCCAAACCCCTCAATTTTCCAACCTTTACTTGTGTACGCATACATTTCTATCAGAAGCAACTCCTCTCTGAAATGGGCTAAGACCATACTCAGGTAGAGACATGCAGACAAACAGTGCAGTTTGCTTACTACTTTGAAGTAGTTCACACTCACTGATAGCACGAGCCCCAGTCTAGGAGCAACTGCTCCAATACATCAAATTATTTCTGCTCAAATACTATAGAATCAGAAGCTCTACAGCTATCTCAGAGGAAACCGTTCTGCTTCCTCCCTTTATGACTTTTCTTCCTAGCTTGCTGAAACAACACATACAATAGCCACACTTGAAATATGGATATTCATTAGTATTTGGTTTTGACCAAGCTAGCATGCACCTTTTATTCTACAATTTAGCAGCCACTGTTGGTGTGCATCATATACTGTAGGAACATCAGAAATGAGATCCTTTAAACCAGTTCTTGATTAAAAAAAGTGAAGTTCAATGCTCTTAGCTGGTATGAAACAGGGATCTCACCTGGTCTTCTGCTCTCACTGTCAACGTATCTTGGTTCAAGAGATGTGTCACGCGCTTGACATCAAGTTGAAGAAACTCATCTGTCTTGTAAACTTCAGTGAAATGCTGATGGATAAAGTCATCTGCAGTGGCTTTCAGTTCTGGACAGTCTAGGCATTCTGCTAACACACTTATACCTATGAAGGAAAAATTAAGGAAAAAAAGACCCTTCCAAATCTGAACTGCAATTATCTTTAACGTATTAAAATAGAATAACATTACTGTAATTTCAGTGATACTTGCAACCGCAGTTTAATGTTTATTACCATGCTGCTTTTCTGCTTTTTCTTCCTCTTTAAACCACTTGCTGTCATAACTCATCTGCAACTCAAGACAAAGATAAGCACAAGCTGCTGATCCCCATCCCTAGCAAGCTAATTGGAGTCAGACTGGCAGCACTTGCTGTAGTAACTATCTCTCCAGCACTATTTCCTCACTGTTTCTTTCCCCATTACAAAGCAGGTAACAGTACCTTAACCAGGTCCGAGCCATACCGCAGCAACAAAATCTAACCGGAACAGCTTGAAAAACTGGATCTGGGCTTTCTGACCTCCCCATGCAGCAGCAGTCACCAACCAAGCCCAATTTCCTACAAGAGTCACAGTGAACTGAGACTTTTGTATACAGGTAGGACACTCGGCTGCAGACCAACATAAAAAAAGTTGATGCTGCTGCAAGGTCAGAAGGTTGGCATAAAGGTACAAATAGCAAATGCTACTGAGAAGCACCGTTTCCAACCTTCCCATTAGAAACCAGGTAGGCACAGAGCTTTTCAGCAGCAACTTTTCTCATCATGCTACAGTCTTCCTCCTCCTATGGAGGAGATGGCAAGTGGGATAGAAGCAATCACCAACCCATGGGCTGCAACTAGTCTGAGCTGTTCCAAGTAATAAAACACAATCCAGAAACACAAAATCCAAGTGTCTAACCTCTTGACAAAATGTCAAGATATTAAAAATAAGCCATGGTTTCTTTCAAATACACTTTTTCTTAAGTGAGCAGTGGACTTGCCTACAAGTCCACAAAGAACATATTTCAACTTGTAGATAAAACTTTGAGGAAAAACTGATTTAATCTTTATCTCCCTTTTTGCTATAGATTAGCAACAAAGCTTGCAAGTGTTAAGAGACCACAATAATTTCCTAGTTAACAAAAACCACACAGGAGCTAATATGACTCAAAGCAAGTTTAAGTGGCATTTTCCTTAGAAGGCAAAGTCTTTCTTCCAGAAATTGTATCACAGCCACAGCTGTGCTGCACCAGTGTCAGTTGAATCATTGTAATTCAGATATTCTGCAAAACATTTCAGATATCATAAACATCTGTAACATGATTCAGTTGTTACCAGAATTAAGTGACAAATGTCAATAAGAAAACTTATAAACAAGTTTATATTTATTCTCCGATTAAATAAAGTGCACCAAATCTTAAGCATGAAAAAGCATTTAGTTCTGCTTGTTGTTTACCTTTTTATAACACCGAGTTCACTTTAGGGCTACAGAATACACTAAGTATTAATCCTCCCCAGATGACATTCATGGATTTCAGTCAAAATGAAGAGCAACTAAAACCAAAAGTAACCTAAACTTATCCTGTTCATATTTTTAGAAGATATGCTGCTTTTGTAGAAATTACAACTCTGCCAAATCTCCAGGTACAGTAACAACTGGAAGCTTCACTTTACTAAACAGCTGAGGTCCTCTAATCAACAAGAAGCTCCAGGGTGCTGCCAAGCTGGGGTGAGACCTAGCACAGTTAGTGGACCCTGACTCTGGTGAGACAACTGCCAGATTATTTTATCTATGGCAAGGAACAACGGTTCAGATTGAGTGAAAATATTTTTACATGCCTGCATTTAGACAAATATTACTGTCTTTTACACAATATTGTCTATTTTTCAGGAACAGCAAAATTTAAAAAACCATCCAACCAGTAAATTTAAGTCTGCATTTCTCTTACCAAGACAATTGGATGCATCAACTTGTTCTTTTAAGAAGTCCACACACATTTTCTTCACAGGTTCAATTTGATATTGGTTTGCTGCATCTAGTAGAGACTGGACATTATTGCTGTTAACTGAGATTCTGCAAAACAGAAGGTATAAAAATTAGCGTCATTAAAAATAGCTGCTGTTGTAGCTAAAAAGCAACTTACACCAACTCACATAAAAGGCAAAATTATTTCTCTGCTATTTAGCCAAGAATCTTTCACATACAGTCTGAAGACACAACCTCTGTTCATGATCTCTCCACATTTCTTTCAACTGCCCTACTTTACTGAGGACGGGCAAGAAGTAACCAGTCTTGGATTCTGAAGAACAAGCCTCTGCAGTACCATACTATTGCTTTCATTTGTGTTATTAGCCACTTTCACAAAACAGAAAATGAACAGAACCTTTTTTTCTCCTAGTCCTAAACAGGCATCAGCAAAATCTGTCAAAACTCATTGTCGAGACTGGTCTGGCTGATTTACCTAGAATAGACAAGCAGAACAGCCAGTCTGGCAGTGCTTCAAGAGAAGGCAGAGCCCACAGCAAGAGCCTGGGCACCAGGGGAAGTAACCATATGGCTGGGGGCTGACACTGACTGTTCTCTCACCACTGATGGAGCATGCAAGATTCCTCTCAAAGAAAGAAGAAAGCCTTCCTAAGGAGACTTAATCCCACTAGTACAAAGATGAAAGGCCTGCTACCCATCAGTCACGAAGTACCGTTTACAATCCTAGTCAACTGCACAAGCTCTGTTTAAAAAAAAACCAACCAAACAACACTAAACACATGGACAACCTGAGACAGGAGGGAAATGCTGTTCACAGAACAGTTATCCACCCTGCCTGTCCTGAGATGAAGGCTTAACTCCTGGAAATGATTCTGTGCAATAGATACCACATCTATAAAGAGAAACCCTGCTGATAATCAGTAAAGGCCTGAATTTCAGAACAATGGGAAATACCATTTGACTCCAACACTTAAGACAAAAGCTTGAAGTGCTTTGAATTGCATTCTGGATATGACTACCACTCTCTTTAGACTGTACGGCTTCCTATGACTAAATAAAAAGGAAAAGGGAAGTAGAGGGTCTAGTCACATCAGGCTTTAAACAAAGTAAAGAACTGTAATGATAACAAAACTGATGAAGCAAAAAGCATTATTTTAAGATTTTTATCAATTACAAGTGGCACACTTTCTAGAAAGTGTCAGCTTTACATAACAAAACTACCTTGCAGTATAAGCAAACTCCACGAGCTGTTCAATAATGTCAGGTTCTGCATCTTTTAGCTCCACTTCAAAGGACTTTGATTCAAGCATATTTGCTGCAAATAGATTAAAAGACAAACTACATCAATAAGCCACTCTAGTTATTGTACATTTTGCAAACAGTAGAAAGTAAAGTGATTATACCAAGTGGGAACCTGCTAAAAACTGCAGTTGATTGTGGTTCTCCCAGGATTACTAGTATTAGCAAGTCAGGAAAGAAAGGAGGTAGCGAGACAAACAAGGTAACTCGTTGTGTATACATGCTTGTATTACGTAAATTATGATAAGCTGTATTCAACAGAAAAGGTCATAGATGCTGTTGACTGCAGTGCAGACTGCCAAGTTAGCATTATTAGAAACAGAAAGCACACACTGCACTGTCGAAAGCTATTTCCACATTCAAGCTGATAACAATAGAGACAGCTTCGAGCTCCCCACATCCAGACACGGCACTGTAAGTTTGCCCGCAAATGGTTACAAACAGACCACTGGAAGGCATGGTTACTTTACTTCTACTCTACTTTAATGTGTGTTTTATAGCATAATAATTTTACAGTTCATGGGGTAAGGCATACAAAAGTAAGACAGATACTACATAACTGAATTTGTAAAGACAGCATAAATGCAAGAATATTTACACTTCTGAAAGCCTGTTTCATATGTGGGAGTGCCTAATAGCGGGAAGCAATGGGGCGGACAGATTCTGTCATGGGAGTAAAAACTCCCAATTTTCAAGTTAAGGGAGGGAGACCAATACAGTGTATGGGCCCCAATTAGTAAGAAAGCTTACATATGAAGTAACACTTGACTTGACCAAAAAGTAGTTAAAGCAAAAACGAAGGGAACCGTGAACAGAAATTAATGGAAGGACAACACAAAATGAGGAAATTTTCACTTATCCATGAAATTACTCCCTTTCATAAAATAAACAGCTTGTCAGCCACAAGTCTAATAGGACATCATCAGGAAAGCTTATAAACAATTTTGAAGAGACTTACTAGTAAACATCAAGTTAAAAAAATGACTGGCTGAAGCAAGCACAACACGGTGAGCTGGGATCTTTCTTTCTTGAACCATAAGAATGACATCACATAGCGTTTTCTAAATCAGAGGAAAAAACAGAACAAAAATGCAACAATCAGCATTTTCAAAAATCTTTCAACAATATTTCTTTAAAAACAGCTTACGGAAATTCATTGCTTTTCTTAATCCACACAAGAGCACTATGTAATAAAAAGGTTTTCTGAAAGTAAAGTTAAATTCAGTAATCTCTAAACTAGCAAAGTTCGGTTTACCCATGAACTTGTACCTTAAGGATGGTCACAGGCAACATGAACTCTGATTAAAGGTTTTCCTGGGGCATTCACATCAGTATCCAATAACATAGGCCCTGCAACATCTATCAGGGGCTGCATTTATATTACACTCTTTTCATCCATCAGTGGCTTTCTTCTCTACTTTGCTGTTGGTTTTCAAAAAAACCTCATAGGAACCTCATATCTGGAGATAGCCATCATGTTGCCCAACCAGAGCAAACTTGGAAGTTCAAAGCATTCAATGGAACATTCTGAAGAAAACGGATCCCCCAAAATACCACTTCTATGGAAGCGTTTGACCAGTAACACTGGATAAGGGACTAACTTCCAGACAAAAAAGTATTTTTATTTCTCATTTGTTTTCTCTTTGTATGTAAGCGGTTAGTTTCTCCCCTACACATACACTAGAAGGAGAAAGGAAAGTGACAGAATTATAAAAGTTGTCAGGAGACACAAGAGGAAAGTGTGGAATTGGGATAAACCCACATAATTTTAATATATTCTCAAAAAGTATCCTTTCTAAGAACATACTGCCTGAAATAAATGCATACCATACTACAGTTAACATATTATACCAACCTCTTAATTGGGAAAGAGAAACCAAGCAGCACTGCTTCCTAAAAACAGGAATTCATTTTTGACTACCACCTTATGTTCATGGAGCTACCTTCAGGAACACCTACCTACACCCATCCCAACACTAACCCCAGAAAAAACCCATTTCTACTGTGGGAAGTACATATGTGCTTAGAACTGGGTGAGAATGTTTTCCAAATAGAGACAATATTATCTAGGTTACACCTCACAAGACTGATAAGCCATATATACAGCCTCATAAACCTATTTTTTTAGTTTCTTGAAGGAAAGGACATTCAGAAGCATGCATTGGACAAAAAATAATTTTTTTAAAATGTTCTAATTAGAAGTCTGATGGAAGGGTGACATACAGCTTCCTTTGCACATCTGTAGCTTTAAACCATTTAGGATTGAGACAACAACAACAAAAAAGAGAGAATTTGAGAAAAGTTTCAGAGGAAATCCTTTTAAATTGTCATTCCTAGTACATCTGGTTCAAAACAAGCATTGGAAACTAGCAGTACAAGATAGCAAAGCTTGGCCACAGGATTTTATGCTAAGACTTGCAACTGTTGCTTGAATTCCATATTGCATTTTTAAGAATCATTCAGTGCCTCAGCTCAGCATCTGAAGCATCTCTGATATTCTACAGCCTCTCTGGGTGCAGGAAGAAATATTTGTTAACCAAAACAGACCATTATTTTAATTCCTTTCCCTCAGATGTTTCTAGGTGTGACTGTTCCATTTCAACTAATGCTCTTCTGAGGATTTCTGTACTTCTTTCCAGAAGGTGTCACTGAGTCACCTCAATGAGGCAATAGATGACTGGTGTCACACCAACCAGAGGACACACCCGAACATAAGCTTGCATGAGGACTCTTCATCTTCCAAATAACAGGTTCACCAAGACCTTGCAACTCCGTCCCAGCTTCATTCTCAATTATTTCACTCTTGGCTAACCTCCACTCGGCTGCAAAGTTTCAACAAAGGATTTATGCACATGCTGTTGAATAGCTCTGTAAAACCCCAAAAGATGTAGGCCATCTCGTGTTGGAGATGAGCAAGTCCTCCACACACTAAACACACCTGCCCCCAACGTCTTACCAGTACTAAATGCAGGTGTGTCCATAGTTTAAACTCTATAGATTTTATAGATGCTGCCTCTAGATCCCAGCACACACACAAAGCAGCCTCTAACATTGGCTGTACCTTCCAGTCAGCCCATTTTCCTACAACACTAAACTAATGCAGATAAATAGCTAGTGCTCCACGTGCATCTTGCTAGTTCCCTCACAAGAAATTCTTAACTCTCATCGTATTTAGGTTTTATAACCACAGCATAGTTCTTATCAAAATAAAAGAAGAAAGAGCTGCCTGTAAATCCTCTTAAACTTTAGCACAACTAATCAGCTGAACTAGTACATTTTCCTCTGGCCCCTGCTGACTTCCTAATTTTATCCTACATAATCACACACACCCCACACCACTCCCCCAGTAATAGGTAACCTCCTCTTACAAACTCCTAAAAAAGCATGAGTGTCATGAATTACACAAGAATTTCTCAACCAGTCAGCACTGGCTGGGATATGCAAAGCCACCACCTGCAGTCAGATTAGATGTTTCTAGGAACTCTTGACAGCAGGCAAAACTCAGTTGTACCTCCCCAGGCATAACAGATTTTGAAATTTGAATTGGAAGCGCACACGCAGATTTCACAGCATTTAATCCTGATCCTCCCTCTCCCTATTTAGAGTAACTTATAACTAGATGATAGTTGGCACTATACTATACTGAAAGACGACGTACTTACACAGACCAGCAATATGATGCTACACTGGAGTAGTGACATAGTAAAGCACTGCTATTTTTGCCTGTGCTAAGGGGCTGTACATATATGTAAGGGAGGGCGATATTTCCTCTGCCTACTTACAAACCGCAACTGTATCTGGCATCCCCTTGGTAACAAGGGGAGAGAGAGGTATGAGCTAAACTGTCACGAGCAGAGTTCTGATCTCAGCTACACTTTGGAATATGTTTACCCAATCAGAATAGAAACAAAGCCTACACTGAAATAGCAGATCATAGCCTTTCCCTACCTGAAGCCACTGAAACCGATTTGTTTTTTTAAACATAGGAGCTTAGATGCATGAAATGGTTTATGCAGACAACACACCTGATGGCGTACTAGTGAGAGAAGAGGGCCGAAGTGCTAGAGAAGCAGAATCAACACTCTGGTATCACTTGCTAGGCCAGGACCCTGACTGCTGATAAACAAAGCACTAAAAGCTGGACTGAGCCTTTGGCAAGACTAACACTGGGAGACAAGCTGCTAAACCCCAGAAGATCCAACACACAACAGTGCCAAGTACAAAGCCCCCAAATGTTCTCGAGCACCTAGCTTCAGGGTCAGCTTTAATTCTGACTCCACATCACTGTTTTTAAATGAACCACAGTACCACAGTCAAGCCAGTTCCTCCTCCAAGGAGAAAG
Source organism: Falco biarmicus (assembly GCF_023638135.1). Taxonomy (NCBI): domain Eukaryota; kingdom Metazoa; phylum Chordata; class Aves; order Falconiformes; family Falconidae; genus Falco; species Falco biarmicus. The sequence continues at coordinate 1,506,526 of NC_079291.1, read as the reverse complement.
ATTTCCTCGTATGAAAGGAGCTACACGGATCATCTTTCTGCTCTTGTACCAGAAGCTTTTTAAGAAAAAAAAGCACTTCTTTCAGTTTGAACAGCTTAACTGAAACACACTTGCATGATTGTAATTTTAGTTACCACTCTTGCTTTATTGGTAAGTGGAAGGGTGATATTTTAACAATCATTGACTATTGACCTAGAAGCCAATCAGCCCAGAAGTTCAGAATTTGTAAAGATGAGGCCAGTAGCCCCCTACAGTGCCACTGGCTGCCTGGTGTTCAGCATGAAGCACAAGAAGCGCTACCTGCGAGACCAAACCATGGCTCCATCCATCCCTCTCCTCCTGCTGCAGCTTCACTACACCCATACTCCGCACAGGGGTACACAGTCCATTTGTTTACAGCTCCTGGTTAAAATGCTGGATCACCACGCTTAAAAACCAAACTCCCCTCAGGTTTCTGTGGTTTCTGTTTGGAAAGGGCTATGCGAATACTCTGAGTGGGGAAACTCAGCCGTCAACTGCAGCTTAACTTCTGCCCGACTGCAGGCAAGATACTACAGGATAAGGCAGCCGATCCGCCGCGCCTGCCGCCTTCAGCACCGACAAGCTGCTGCAAGTAAAACCTGAACTTGTTACGCCTGCCATGTCGGCCGGGGCTCCGGCCCGCAGCCGGCCTGACGCGGCGGCACCGGCCCGCCGGGCGCCCGGGGCGGGGCTGCCCACCGCAGCCAGGCCCGACAGACGGAAGCCCCGGGCAAAGCCTCGCTCGGCAGGCGGGCCCTGCCCGCAGGGCAGCTCTGACCCTGCCGGCGGGCGGCACGGTGGGGCTCGGGGCTCACACCGGTGTCTGCGGGCGCCCTGCGAGGCGGCGGAGCCGGGTGGCCGCCGCAAGCCCCGGGCCCCCCGCCGCGGCCCGCGATGGAGCCGCCGGGCCGGGGGGAAGCCGCCGCCGCCGTACCTGCTTGCGCATGGTGTTCATCACTCCCATGAAGCTGGCCAGCAGCTTCGCCTCCTCGCGGGCGGCGAGCTTCTTCTCCGTTTTCTTCTTGCTGCTCTTCTCCGACCCGGGGGTGGCCATGCTCCCCTGCCCTCACCGCCGCGGACAGCGGCCGCCCGCCACCCCTGCCGGGGCACATGCGCCGCCGAGGCGACGCCCGCCAGCTGCCGGGCGGCGACCAGCACCTCCCGCCGCTAGGCACCGGGTAGCGCGCGGGCTAGCGGGACCGGGACGTGCCCCGCTCCGGCGCTGCCCCTGCCGCCCCGCCGACACCGCAGCGACGCTCTCCGCGGCGGAAGCCGCCTTGGGGCGAGGGGCGGGGCGAGGCGCGCTGACGCCATCGGCCGGCGCGCGGCCCCCACGCGGGATAAACAAAGAGCGGAGGGGCCTGGGCGCGTCACGGGGCGGGCGGAGGGGCGCGAGTGTGTGTGTGCGCGCGCGCTGGCGGGGCCGGCCCCGCCCCCCCCCCCCCCCGCGCTACCCTGTGCGGGCCCTTTGGGGGAGCGCTGGGCCCTGTCCCCGGAGGGGCGCCCCGAGGCGCAGGCCTGGGCAGGCTTTTAGAGATCCTGCGGGGTCTGGGGGGCGGGGCCCGGCAGCCCCTGGGGAAGCGGGGCCTTCACCGCCCTTGTACGTGAGGAGGGGGCGGCCAGGCCCCACCAGCTCCTGCCTGGAGGGCCTCGGCCTACCTTGACAAGGTGGCAGCAGGGCCCAGCCTGACGTGGGTTAAGGGGAAACCGCTTCCTTCTCGGTGGCATCTCTTCCAGAAATAACACATTGGCCAAGATACTTGGTGCCTCAGTCCCTGTTTTTTGAACAGGGTTGTGACAGTCAAAGCTGCGGTTTAGTGGAAGTTTGCCATTTGCACATTTGTGTGGTGTTTCCAATTTTAATTCTGCAGGTACAAGGTGTTGAACAGATTAATGCAGTGACTCGAAGGAAGAGAGATGCATGCATGACATAAAGTGAGGTTTTGCTTTGTTAAAGGAATGAGCAGCTTTGTTTCTAATATCATGTACCTTATAAGCCTTAATAAGGTGGTCTTTGTTGGATATTCTGTGGTTGAAACACTCACCCAGCTACAGCTTTACTTTCCATATTTTATTATATAACCATAAAAACTAGAAATCTACAACTGTCTTGCCACCATAAAGGCCTGAGAAAACTGGAATGTACATCTGGCCAATTTCAGATTTCACAATGATGTAAGGAATTTACCTGTAGAGTTTTAATTTCAGGTTGAAAGGGATCATAAGATGCCTGCTTTGTGTATGGGATACACAAAAATAGCTGTGTTGAGCTCCTGAGTGCATTCTCTTGTTCTGGGAGTTTAGTCAGCCGAGTTAAGGAGTTCAGCTTGCTGAGTCGAAGATCAGCTCCTTTGCTGATAAGAGGTGTGCTGAGGAAAGCTAGAAGCAACGTCCTGTGCCTTCTTTTCCTGGGGAGCTGCTTTTAAGCAGAAAATTTACCGCTGGCTCCTGTTACACCGACAGATACCACAGGAGCACTTCAGTACACTGATACCGCTCGTGTTACCTGCCTGTGTACTGCACTGTCCCTGGGGTGGGCAGGGTTACTTAACCTAATGATTAGCATTATTGTAAGGCATTAGTCATACAGCATAGTCATATAGCATAGTAGCATTAGTCATAGCGTTAGAGGACATGTCCAGGGAGGTGCCTGTAACACAGGCAGGCAGCTAACACGTTGTCCATATCCAGAGCAGGCTCAAATGAGGGGCCAAGACATACCCAAATCCTGCCAGCAGTTTCAGTGGGATTGCAGACTGAGGGTAACCTGTGATGCAGGGAACCTCAGTACTTAGTAAGGGGCAACATACCACAAGGCCAGTTTCTTTCAGGAAGTTTTCACTGCTTCAGGCCACAGTAGGAGAATAACAGCTTGTGGGGGAGCAGCGAGGGCTGGCTGCTCCGAAAGGGATGGTGAGCCGAGAGCAGAGTGATGCCAAGGCGGGTGGGAGCAGCAGTTGCCTCACCAACAAACTGCTGGTGTGCTATGTAAGAGAGTTCTAGGTTTACTTTAATTTTTAATGCTTTTAAGATTAAATGTCATTTTAGCTAAGATTCTATATTCCTTTTTGATGAAAACCAGCTATCATTTATGTGTGTATGTATGTGTGTGTGTACATGCACAGCCATGTGTAATTAAGCAAAGCCACACAGGAAGAACATGTCAAGATGAAAAAAAAACCCAAACATATAAAGTCCTAGATTTCAGGTCTAAGATATCAGAATCCTGGAGGGATGGCAGAAAACACTGTAATCTCAGGGACAAAAATCTCTTGCTCAAAATGTTCAGATGATGATTGAAAAGAAGAGTCAGCTCCTTGTGCAATCTGAGAAATTCAAATTATTTAAATGAATGGGCAGATTGTAATAGATTTAATAGAAAAGAAAGCATTGTAATGTGCTGTGTCTCTTCTAAACATGTTATTCTTAAAGCACTCTACAAACATTAATAGTTTAATGATATCTTATCCCTCAATTCACAAACAGGTTAAAATTAAAAATAGAAAAGGATTATCTTCTTCTCTAAAGCTCATTTTGTTTCTGAGTTTGACAGAACCGTTGGTCTGGCACAAACAGTATCATATCCAGTGTGGTTTTGAAAGTGTATCAAATTACATTTTGAGTGATCGGCTAAAGCTGCTAAACAGGCTGGTGCAGGACAGCTGGATATCCTGAAATATTTTAGTGAACATTGTTTGCTTCATCCAATAATCTCTAATCCATAGTGTGTGTGGTAGAGATGCTTCCATCAAGAAGATGAAGTAATAAGTGTAGCATGCTGAAATTTAGAAGATTAGCAAGGCCTGGCTTTGCAGTACAGGTTCAGAATCACATTCAGAATGACACAGAGTACCGGTCATGCTCAGCGCTTTATGCTGGCCTGGGACCGAAGATCAGAATATTTACAGCATCCTTTTCTCTCAGGGGTGCATGTGTTTCTTTGGGCAGGACGAATGCTCCTCAGTTACTTTGGCATTGGGCTGAGGTTAATTCCCTTTTGTCTATAAATGTTAAGAGTTCACCTGTGTCTTGTTTTTTCTGATTCCAAGGTGAGACAAAAAGCAGAAGTTCTGAATGTGAATATATGCGCTATCTCATTATGTCGCATTGATATGAACTCAGTATGGAAACTGCTGCCACAATATGGATACATCTGTTATTCTAGTTTTGTGTCTTGTTCTCCTGAGCCTGGGTCTACTCACCCATCTCACCATGCCTCTTCTTCATTCAGATGAAGCAATGCTGCTCGCAAGGCCTCTCCCTTCTTTCCTTTCCCATCCTCTTGCCAGCAATGCCTCTGCCTTTTTGCAGGCAGCATGTGCATGTTTGGGAAGATGGGGAAGCTGAGGAGAGTTCTGGGTCCTAGTAGGAACATGAGGTAGAAAGGGAGGGTCGTGCTGGACTCTGGAGAACATCTCATGCCAACTTGCAGTTCAGCTTTTGCCATGAAAGGAAGGCTCCCAAGGGAGTCGTGTGCTCTTCCCACAGAGATCAGGAGAAATCCCTCCTTCCCACACCAAGTCACCTCCCTTTAAAAGCACAGTGATCCTCTTAGAAAGATGTAATGTTATTGTGACATGAAGCGGTATTTTAGTCCTATTTCTGGCAGTACTATAGTGGAAGAGTCAAATGCCTTGGGTCGGCTGCTGTGGCAGGCCAGGTGCCCTCCACTTGCACTGACGTGGATGACTGACAGGTGCAAGCAGTGCTGCTGTCACAAGTAGAGCCGACAACCCAGGTGAAGCAATGAAATCAAACAGAAACCTGTGACTTGGAATTGGTAACAGGCTTTGTTCAGTGAATATTGACTGAAGAGGAGTTGGCACATTCAGCGTTAAAGATGGCCCAGATGAGGCCCTTATTATATATTTAACAGACACTGCTTTTAAAACCAGTTCTCCTCTTGAGTTTGTGGTCAGTTAATATTCAGTGGATTAGAGAAATGAGCCAATGTGTCACAGCAGAGGGCAAAAAGATCAATGACAAGCACTCAGATCAAACACTACTGAATTAGTGGACATATGACATCAAAGATGAAAACAGACGCTTAGTTGGGGATAGTATTAAACCAGGAATTGTCAGCAGGTTTGACTTTTTAAAGTGGACTCTGTGTGGGTCTTGGGTATATTATCTGACAAAGTGACAGAATACTTTCCAAATTGTAATATTTCTGATTCTTTTCTTCTTAACCCACCTTTTTTTAAAAATCTTTTAAAAAAACAGCCTCAAGACTGTTCTTCATTTATCCCAGACCAGTCCTTTTTTTGCCATACAGCTACATACAGAAATGTTACCCATGTTATGTAAGGAGTTCTAGGACAAGCCATAGCATTGATGCTCACAGGAGGCATAAACTTCAAGGAGAAAATGGGCTTATCACCATGTTAGCCAGGGTGCCTCAGTGTATGCATTAACAACTGTTTATTTCCTTGTATTCTCAAGAGCAGTGGGAGAACTTTGACTTCCTGAAATCAATATTCTGGTTTTGACTGGTACATTTTAAGCTGTGCCAGAGCATGAGGGGAATCTGGTTTGAACAGTTTCCTCGTGTTTGAAGTATTTCCAAGATACTCCCTCCTGTACAGTATACTAGTGGTCCTTCTGATTTTTTGGCTTGGAGAGTTGTTTTAATGCATTGAATTAAGGCTTTCTCAATGCTTGTTTCTAGAGTCCAAGTACCCTTTTCACATGCTTGATTTCTTTTTTCCTAATGAAATTGTTCCTTTTTTTTTTTTTCCTTTCATGTTTTAGACTTGGACTTTCAGTACTAATGGAGGAGAGACTCATTTTCTTACGATACTGTGGCTTAGAGCATCCCCTGGCATCCCAAATTTTCTGTTCTGACGGATGTGTCAGTTATAGTAAAGCTTTAAAGGCAGAGGGAAGAGAAACTAAAATGGATTTACACTTCATTTGCTTATTCATGATGTAAGTAAGTTTGGAGGTTTTTTGCTTTTTGCATTAAAGATTAAGGTCACCTTTGAAACCCTAGACCACAAAATAATTTACAAGTGAAGCCCCAGCTGGCAAAGTCATTCTTTTTCACACTGTGTAACTGCTGTGTGCACTGTTTGATTTTTACAGCTTGTTCTCCCAAGCAGTAATGCTTATCTGAAAACAGCACATTTGTGCTGGGGAGCAGGAAGAGCGGAGCTGCCCCAGAGGGAGCTGGCTGCAAGGAGACCCCAGCCTGGCAGGGCAGTGCCCTTGTGGGTAGAGTGCCGGCCCCCGCATCAGAACAGGGCTGGGGATGCGACAGGACCTGCTGATGGTCCAGTGGCCATCAGAGGAGGTGAGGTGACAAGGAGATCTGGCCCCTGGGCGGTGGGCAGGGGGCCTGGGCAAGGGTGGGCAGGACACTGCAGTCTGCCTGTGCACTCAAGGCCCCAACAGTTTGGATTAGGGAGGTTCTTCCAGCGAGACACCACCTAATGTATTTGATTTTGAAAGTGTACCTCTTGCATTCTCCCACACCGAATTTCATGTGTTTAATTGCACTCTTGTTGTAATAGAACTCATCTGTATTTCAGTGATGAGGCTTGGGACATGATGGGTTAAGAAGCAAGTACAGCTTTGTCCTGGCAGCCCAGTTTGGTACGTGTCTGTTGTCAGGCGGTGGTCCTTTTTCACACCGGCAGTTCCATTTTAGTTTTATTTGGAATGATTTATCACCAGAGCCAGCCAAAGGAGGCAACTGTGACAAATAAAGCATGTAAATACTCTGAAAACAATCTCCTTTCAGGAACAGATGAAGCAAACGACAAGGAAAGCAGATGACTTCCTGCATCCCTGTTTGGCTGACCCCAGCCAGTGGGTCAGATGAAGTTAATTTTGCTTCAGGAGGCCTTGCACAAAGTCATTAACATCTGCTGTAGGCTGAATACATCTCCTGGGGTTTGGTACTTTTTGGAACTAGTTCTAGACCTTTTCCTTCATTTAGCTTTTCTGCCCTGAAGAATGATAGATATTTAGGCTGTCTAACAATACTTCTAGTCCAACCCACTTCTCTTCCCCTTCCTCAAGGAAAAAAAATAATATTTGACAAGTCTTCAAGCCAGTTCAGTAATTGCTATAGCATGGGTTGTAACAACATAGCAGTAGAGCAGGCGAACGTAGCAAGCCGGTCTGAAGGATAAGGATGTGGGGCTGCTTCGCAGTCCGCCAGGAGCACAGGCTGCAGCCCTCCAGAGCTGACCTGTGGCAGCTTGCCAGGGGCTGGGCCGGTGGAGCCTGAACCTACTGCCAAGTTTCTGGATACTGTGAAAGCCCTAGGCTTCCTTGCCCGTGGGAGGGAAGAGCAGCGGCCCTAGCAAGGGAGATTTTTAGCAGGGTCATAATAACCATAGGATTAAAAAAATTCAGTCCACAAGGGAATGAATTGGGGGAAAAAAAAAAAAGTATCCCTCTTTTATTGCTTAAAGTTACCAGGCATCAACTTGTTGAAATCTTAAAACATGTTTTTTTTAGTGAGTTTGAAATACTATAACCTTAAAGTGACAACATACAATAGGATATTGCCTGTCTTCTTCCAGCATGTTCTGCCCTTCTGTGGGTTTTAGCAACCACTGCCACCTCCAATGGCTGTCCTCTCCTCTTGAGAACTAGTATTTTCTTGGGAGAAACCTAGCAGAAAAATTATTACCTACAGCTAAATAGCTCTTATGGGGATGGCTCTCTGTTAATACTACTTGCTAAGTAGGGGAATTCAGGCAGTATGTGCTTTAAGTGTCTGAACTTTTTTAAGCTTACAGTAGGTTAGCCTCCAAACTGGAAACAAGACCAGCGAGTAGTAGAGCTGGCTGTGCGAAAGTCTAAATCAATGGGTAAAACTGCTGCCTTGTGTTACGGAGAGCGTCAGTCTCTCTACAACTAAGGTTTCAGCAGCTGAGAGATTTATTTTCAGCCAAATAATAAGCATTATCTGATCTTGCAGTAAAAATCTGAATTTGAACACTTTGAATGTGACTATTTTCCAGATGAATTTTTAACTTAGTAGCTTTACATTTTATTTTTTTTAAGTAGGAATATATAGGACAACATAGGAATAGTGAAGCTAGGGACTGAGTTTATCTGAATTACCTTTGTCACTGTGAGCTTTACCCACAGCTAAACTGAGGTACAGAAAAAGAGCAAAATAGTAACAGTTGAGCAAAATGTATGACATCTCATCTACTGATGAAGGCTCACAAATGTTGGATTTCATCAGCAGAAAAAGTTGGTATCAGCAGTTCAGATTCACAACTTTTTACTGATTTCCCAGGGTGGACAAGGGATATTCCTGAGACCCTTTGCTTGAATAAGCCAATAAATTGCTTCTTGTTCAAAGGCAAAATAAAAGGAGAAGAAAGCATTGCCCTCATGTAGGGAAAACCCTCAGCAGGGCACAATTTTAAATTTGTTGTAGCAGCACACTAGGAAATAGCAGAACTGTCTTCATAGTGATACTGGATTCTACTGTCATTTAAAGGAACTCGTAGCCTCTGTGCCCTGCCAAGACACATGGTGATAGTTCTATATATACATTTTTAAACAAATAATATTTTTCCATTCCAAACGCTGCCTGGAATGGGATGCCTTCAAGGAAACAGTGTATGAGTCATCCTCAAGAGACATGCATTTGGGGCACCTCCTTTGGAACAGAGTCATGTACATCCAGCTAAAATATCCAATTATAAACAGTATTATGTTACTAACATAATTGCCCCATGGCCTTAGAAGCAAACTGGTTTTTTTTATGACAGTAAGAATTAATGTTGAGTTGTTGATGTTAAGAGTTAGAATAACATCATATGAAGATTTAAATGCCATTTCAATGATAGTTTGTTCTGGATTATGTTAAGAAAAGAAGTATGAGCCTGTGATCATTTAAGACTCATAAAACTTTTACTCCTTGTTAAACACTTACTTGAATGTCTGAATGTAAAAGGTACTTTCTGAGGTTAATTCTCATGGGAACCTCAGGGTGGATGGAGAACTCACTATGGATTTTGGTGGATAAGACAGCAGCACTCACAAACTTGTGTGGATTGTTTTTTTCTGTGTACCCTTCTGTATTACGAAAATACTATTATAGATTTTCACAAATTTCCAGCCATATATGGGCTTAATGCTGGCTGTGTTTCTCAAGCCCTAGGCTCTAGTTTTCAGTTCTCCACTCTGAGAGGGATGGGAGAACTAATGCAAGGAGAGAAAGGTTTGGGAAGAGTTAAATATATGTTAGAGCCTACTCATTGCAGGGGCGAGTCTAGAGTCTCACAAATTATAAACAAATGGTATGGCTTATTTAGGAGGAGCAAAATAATTTTTTGTGACCTGATGCATGAAATTCAGGGAGTATGGAATCCATACGTCTGGCCAGCAGTCTCCTTGCTTAGCTGTAATACTTCTCTGTTACTGCCGCTGTTCCATTCTACTACTAGAATCAGTCCTGTTGCTGTCTTCATTCCTGGGATAGCATGCACATGCCATATGGAACTAGCACAAGAGTAAATGATAAGCCAAACTTCACCCACTCTCTAGAGAATTGACAGGACCTGGGGTGAATAATAAGGGCGGTAGAAATAAGGAACCCAGAAAACAGTTTGGTTAAAAATGTAAAGGTACTACACAGACAAGCTCTGTCTTTTTCACATTTACTTGAATAAAATAAAATACCTGGCCCCTCTAACTATTCTCTTCCCCAGTCACCCACCAGGCTGAGCTTTCTGGAGGTTTTTTTCTAGCACAGAGGTAGGAGACCTTGAGACTGGGAGCAGCCTGGAGTCAGAACAACTGCTGAAGTAGTAGTGATCACTGGTGTTAGTAACGTGTGTGTTATAGGGAGTACCTAGCTTTGAGAAATCATCTTGGAATGACACTGATGTACTTGTCATGCTGTTTGACTGCATATTTGTTTTGTGGGTCGGAAGAAGCTGGTTTTGAAAGAAACAATTAATGATGATTAAAGGAAGCTGTTCTGCAGTCAATTGCAACTGCTTTCTGGAGCAGGTCATGAGGGTTGCTGGATTGCTGTCTTATCACCGAGTCCTCCAGTGACAGTGGCATCTCCCTACCTGTAATATTTTATGTCTTTCCTTTTTAGTATTTTTCCTGTTGGATCCTCTTGGAGCTCTTAACTACCCTTGTTCAACAATTCTACCTCTGTAATTTTCCCTTCCTTTATTTTGCCTGGACTTTCTCATGGCTTTTGGTTGCAACCTAGTGATTCTCTCGGAAGTATGAGCCAAGGCTATGCAGCTGGGCCGGATCGGATCGGAACCTTGGCACAGACAGCTGAATACCAGGGCTGGTGACAGAGGGTGTGACCGAGAGAGGGCTGAAAGACGCACTAGATAGGAGGTTATGAGATGCAGTAGATCTGTCTGGGTCCAAGCCCAGAGGGTGCTGAGTACATGTTGCAGGGATGCTGGAAATAGTATGGCTGCTTTCAATAGCGTATTGTATTATCCCTTTAGAAAATAATCTGAAATTCAATCAAATTAATGAAAGTCTTTATAAGTATGTGAAGGTCAGTTTTTCGTTTTGGTTTTTTGGGTTTTTTTTAACAACAAAGTGCCTGTTACATAGTGACCTACGATACCTCACTTCTTCAGCTGTGGCAATGTGTTGGTATCTCCCCAATAATACATGTGCAACTGGGATATAATAGGGGCTTTATTGGTTTCCACTGGGCCGTGAGTATGTGACACAATCACCAACCCACTTCTATCTGAAACAAACAACCCTTCTTTCTTCCCCCACTGCAAACAACAAGATTGCTAGACCCAAGGCCAAATTCATGTTGTGAACAACTGCAAATCCACTAATGTCAGCAGAGCTGTAACCACTTAGGAAAACAGTGAATCGAGCTTGTGGTGTTTTTTTTGGATGAATTTCAGTGGAACAATTGCATCCTAACTATATAAAATTCTCCTTAGTTTTTCTTTAGGTGGCTGGGTTTCCCCCTGTCCTTTGTAGTGCTGAAGTGTGCTGTCAAGTAGCTGCTTGTGCCACACAAGTGATGCTTGCAGCGCTCTACCTTATGAAGCAGATTTGAGTCTGGCTGGATGAAATAGCAGCATCATGGAAATGTATGAGACTGTAAAAAGAGAAATAAAGCTTTATATCTCAAATACAAATAAACATGACATCCCACAATGCAGGAACTGTGAAGTATAGTAGAGAGGTGCAGGCCCTACGTTGCCAGCAAGAAGCATGACTATAATGCTCAAAGGGCTGCTCAAAATAGTCTTCACCTTACAAGATGCAGTCCACTCTGGCTTGATCTTGCAAAGTGGCTAAAAACATTAGTCCCATTGACATAGAACTAGAGATCTAAGTGAAGCAGAGAACCAGCGCTGCAGAAGTTCAAGGTTCAAGCTTAAGGACAGTCACTGCTGATTGCAAGGACTCTTTTTTTTTTTTCTGTTCTGAGAAGAAGGGGAAGTAAATGGGAATGGAGAAAGTGCTGGGAGGCCATAATGATCTCCAGTGGCTTCAGCATCAGCTTGCATACCAACGCTGCTGTGCCTAAAGTACAGTTAAGCAAGTTGCTTCACCTTTGGCACAAGAAATTACTACTGATAGACTATTTCTACAACAGGCTGTATTGACCCTACTCCCTAATCAGGGCAGCTGCATGGGAGTTGCATCCAGTTCCTCCTATTGAAGTTGTGTCTGCCTCAGGAGTTTGCATTCTCCATGTTGAAATGGTAGATTAGTAAACAGGATCTCTCAGGAGAAAAAAACGTGTTGCTTCTTTTAGTTTACTCAAAACAAGTTTCTGTATGGACAGCTGTGTAAATAAGAAATTCTGATAGCGTAAGAATGTTCACAGTTCTAATCTTCGTTTAAGTTATACAATGAAGTATTTACAGATTACTAAGGTGGACTTTCTAAGGCTGATATGAGTATAATACAACATCAGCAATCAGGATCTGTTGATGCTATTCTTTGTGCAGTCATGTTTAAGCTGATCTTTCATCCCAGCAGTGTGGATGAAAGCGATTTGGAATGCTTACAGTGTGTAACTGACAAAAATGAGGAGATGTAATAAAATTCTTAGGACTGAGATGCAACAATTTGATGAAAGATATGTGTCTGAATCTCCAGGGGAAAACACTTTATGCACAGGATGAATTTTGAGTGTCCCATCTTTGTCTTCCTTAGCCTGAGGCTGTGGGAAGAGCAAACAAAGAACATGTAATTGTTCCCCCACAAGAACGGACAAGCGTTCATTGAAAAGATAATGTGAGTGAAACTACCAGGATTCAGGGACCTGTCATGCAGTCTCCAAGGAGAAACAAACTTCAGTCTGAGACCCTGAAGATCAAAAGGAGTCAAAACACTTATAAACCCTTCGAGAAGACACAGGAGGGGAAGATCACCTTTCAGAAGCTCCCTGAGGAGACAAGCTGGTAGAGATGGCAGGAGAGAGATTGCAAAGAGAATTCAAATACATCCAGCCTTGCTAGACCAGGAGGATGGCAAGTCTAACAGCTGTATGTGTGGACAGTTTCATGCTTTTAGAGATATCTTTATGTTTCATATGCAAGTAACATAATAGGATTTAAGCTGGCCGTTCATTACGTCTGTCAGTGATGCCAGAGAAGACAGAAGTACAGTTATGTATGGAGGACTTGGGGAATCATAATTAATAGTCTGGAAAGTGCAGACAGGGCCCCAGCAGAAAGCAGAAGCATCTTGATATTGCATCACACACAGAGAAAAAGATGATAGCTATAGGCTTGGGATGTGGCAACAAACTTGTTCAGACCGAGGTCAGAGGTATTTTTCAAGTATAGCAACGCTAATAAGCAGCTTTCTGTCCTTTAAAAAAAAAAAAAAAAAAAGAGTATGTTTTTCCCTTCATGTCTTCTTCCTACTTAATATCTCTGATTCTACCTTTTCCTGTCTCCTCATTTTTGATACATACAATCCTCTTAAGGGTAGTATTTTATGTATGGGGATGTTAAATAGTTGCATGTAGTAGTAGTTCTTGTAACTACTCCAGCTGTGTGGGGGATGTCCTTCAAAGAAAAGGCACTAATATTTCCTAGAAGTGTGATTTAACTTAATTGTTGGCTAAGTGAGGTTGTTTGAAGAAGCCTTTTGTAAAATTCTTTTGAAGCATCTTTTTTTCTTTTTAATAGAGGCATGCTACTTACTGGGGGGCGTGGTGGTTTTCTTTCAGGGGTGTGACTAGAACCTTTCAGCACGTTTCTAAGCTGCCAGGCACTGACAGCATGTTTCTAGTCTGCCAACCCTAACACCTTGGGCAGTAGATGGCTGCTTTTAGCAGCAGTCATCTGCTGCCAAATTGTTTTGCCAATACCTTTCTGATTTCTGGACAGCTTGAAATCCAGGTCAGGTGTGCTCAGGAAGTTTGACAAAAGGCACATCAGGCTTCCTACCCATTCATAGGCTGAAGAGCTGATCAGCACATCATGCATGGTGCTCTTCCTTGTTGGCCTCCCACGTTGCTGCTTTCCAGTTGGTCCTGCATCAACGCCCATCACTGTCAGTAGCAAGAGCTTTTTTTTGCAGTTTGAATCCTTCAGTGTATCTTTGCTTGTTGCCAAGTTTAAGATCCAGGGCCTTGCCATTGAAGACCCCTGTGATACCCACACTAGTCTCATTTCTTCTCCTCTTGATTTCCACCACCTTTATCACACCATTGATGCCAGCCAACTGCAATGATTCATTCATGTTATTCTTCTGTCCTCACCTTTCGCTGTTATTCAAGTGAATTTCCTTTGTGTGGAAAAATTTCTTGATTTCATATATTGTCGTTTTCCTATGAAATTCATTAATTTCAGACCACCTGTTCATCTGCAGGCACCTGTTGTTCTTTCTTTTCCTGCACAAGAAAGAAAGAGGCAAACAACCAGGAGTCAAACCTTCTGTTAAAGCCTTTTTTTGTTGGGTTTTTCTGGTGAGTCTGGGTTTGTGCAATGTTAAGCTGCAAGTTTACTTGACCAGGACGAGTTTTGTTTGGTTTGTTTTCATAGCAAAATCTGTCCCGGTGTGTGCATTTCTTTCCCGGAAAATACTGCTACAAACTTACTCAGAAGCAACAGCCTTATGCACCTTCTCCATCCCAGACAGGCCAAGCCTGTAGGTATCATCTGCTAGCATGCAACATTTGCCCTACATCATTATTCTTTGCTCCTCCCCATTGAAAAGGAACAGCGTGAACAGGAGGGTGATAGATAGAGTTGGCGTAGTGGACCTCCTCAGGCTGGGAGGAGGCTGCCAAGGTGTGCCCATAGTCTAGCAGTGATGAATGGGCTTAAAGGAAAATAAACGTACTTCCCTGCAAAATTTTGTTTTGAGAAAGCATCTCAAATGGTTGGTGGCTCCATTTTAATTTGAGCAAATTGCAGAAACTTATTTCCAACAAAAGAAGGTAGATGTGGTGCTTTAACAAACGTACTAATTTTAGCATTTTCTGCAGGTATTGTGAAGATCTCTTTGCATTTACGAATATGAAGTGAGAATGTATCAAGAGTGTACACTATTTTTTCATGCAAGCATATGGTATTTTTATTGTGGAGAAAATTTAAAACCTTGCATGTGAAGCATTACATATATTTTCTTTTTGGTTTCCACTCTTCTGCATAACTGATTTCTAATATCTCATTTGTTTTAACAAACCTGTGTTTCAGATTTGAGTATCTTTGGAGTGCCACAATAATACCTATTTTTCTAAAGTTAATGCTTATTTGTGTCTTTCAAGAGATATTTAACAAGTTTTCCTTTTCATGCAATTTGAATTATCTGGCTGGCCCTTTTTTACTTACACATAATAGGTGAGGTTTGAATCATTTCCTCTAATCCTTTTTATCATGTGTCTCTTGAGGGAGTTGTAATTTAAAGTATCTAGAACCCTAACAGTGTCACGTTGTTTTCCACACGTTTCAATACTGTAGTAGTTCTCAGTGTGTGATTTTGCACCAACCCTGCTGATACTAGAAGCATTAACGCTTGGACAGAGAAATCTGTG
The DNA here is from genome assembly GCF_023638135.1 of Falco biarmicus. Classification (NCBI taxonomy): domain Eukaryota; kingdom Metazoa; phylum Chordata; class Aves; order Falconiformes; family Falconidae; genus Falco; species Falco biarmicus. Next base: position 1,491,522 of record NC_079291.1, on the reverse strand, counting down.
TTCAACACTACTCCAGTAGATGTCATCATGACAATGGAGAATACTGCTGGGGATATTGGTGATGAGACCTCCTGTGCCAAGGCAGGAAAAAAGCTTTGCTGTAATAGACTTTGTTTCTGTCAAAACAAGGTAGTTCCCTCAATGCTTAGCCTTTATAGAGAGCTTTTCATTTCTGTAATGCTTTTAAAGACATGGTGACTATTAAAACACAGTTACCAGCCAGGTGAAGGGCTGTGGTCCATGGCAGTGGTGTCAATATGTTCTGAAGGTAGCCATAAATATATAGGTATATATGGACAGATGTGCATGTGCAATACTCGGTTTGTCAACTGCTTTTTTTCTTTTTTCCAACTATATGTTTTCATTTGTATGACATCCCTTACTCAAAGCCATCGCCTCCTGTTATACTTCCCCCCCCCCACCCCAATCCCCTTCATAAGTAATTTCTCCCAATTTCTCCTCCTACTTCATTTTTACCAAGAATGAATCTCTCCACACCTGTCAGCACCCGAGCTGCTGGGCAGCCAGTCAGTTTTAAGGCTCATAGCTGCCTGAGTGAGCAATGGTTATTGAGTAGTGAGTAAATCCACAACTCTACATTATTTCTAGGTATAATCTTAATCTCTCAGAGAACAAACCCCCAGAGAAGGCAAGAGACAAGTCAGTCACTGGCAGTTTGCCATGCACAAGGGCTGCAAGGCTGCAACATACACATCTACAAAAGTATTTGAAAAACATGTTGAAAATGTGTTTAACTGTAGTTAAATATCTGATCTGAGTTTCTCAGGCAAGATCATGAAGCTCTGGTTTAGGAAAAAAAAAATGAGACACCTTTTCCCACCTTGGAAATCCCAACAGCTTTGATCGAATATGTGATACATATCTAGCGCGTGTTGTCCTTTTTTAATTCAGCTAGTGTTACACCTGTGTTCTTCATGATAGAAAGATACGTAAGTTGTCATCAGATAAAATAGAGCACAAGCTGAGCCAAGTGAAGCAAGCTGCTGAGCTGAAATGTGACTTTCTAAAAATCAACGGGGTGCAGCTATATCAAATAATAAGTCCATAATTTGAGTGTTCTCTTTTGTCTAGATAATAGCCCTATGAATAATAAGTTTTTCTTCTTTAAAATGTCAGGCTTTGGGGAAGTAGATAGCAAGAAAGCAGAGCACTAATGGCCTGATTAACTTGAGAATCAGCTTCTCCTCCTTAGTCCAGTCCTTGAGACTGGAGCCGGTCTCTGCAATCAACATGGTAAGTTTTAGGGAAAACGGCCAAATGATTAGACCAAATTTGTGACCTCCCACACTAAGAGGAACGCAAGTCTTATTGGCAAGACTTCTTTCATTGTTCACATTCTTAAAAGAAAGATGGCTGAAGTTTTGTCCTTGACTACGTAGAAAGGCTCTCTGCTGGCAGGAAAACAAAGTATTTAATCGAAACAAAGCAGCTGATGTTCTTGTCAGAGCAAGAACAGACATCTGTCTGTCTGTTCTGAGTAAACAAAACCATCTTAGATAAAATATCAACCCCCCCCCTAAAATTCTGTTAAAATAAATGGGGTAATGAGAGTGGTGCTAAGAATGCACTTGTTTACAAGTTATCATCTCATCTGGGCACTGTCATAGTAGTACAGAAACAGGGGAAAAAAGCATGTCTTTACCCTCAGGAAATTTAGGGTGTTATATATTATTAAAGTTAATAATTAAAACAAACTGAAAAAACCCACAGTAACGTTTTAAGAATTGGGAAGATGTAGCTGTCAACTGTAAAAGCAGAAGACAAACTTAGCTATAATCTATCAGAAAAGGTAACAAAGATAACTACCTACTTTGTGTTTGCTTTGGATTCTGCTTCAAATACGTGAGGTTTTTTGTTACACATATATTCCTATTTAAGAATACTTCTGTTGCCATTGACAGTGTTCCCATACTTCTTCTAAAAGCATTTCATAACACTGTAATTTAGCACTCTGACTTCAGTTAAGTGTTAAAATACTCAGTCTGTAATTCATTACTTTGAGAGGGGAGAGTAAGCACGGCTGATAAAAGCCCAGAATACCAGAAGATAATCATGAAGAGAGATCACTCAGTTCTCTGTATCTGTCTTGAAGCAGGGTCAAATATGCCTAAAACCCCTGAGTTGATGGTAATTCTACATTTTCTTCCAGTGATCTGCTCCAGTTGTACTGCTATCTGTACAGTTACAGCTGTACTTCCTAATGCTTACTTTCTGTCTCCCTTGCGGCTTAGCCCTGTGATTTGTCACCCTATCTGCTTTAAAATAAACATTATCCTCTCTCAGTGTTATGAGACTTGGTAATGCAGCTGAAGCCTTAATTTTCCCCAGGGGAACTGCTTGAAATGTGGAGTCTTCAGACCAGTGCTGGTTCCTATACCCTGGCAGAACTACAGCTGGGAGTAGGATGGGGCCACGGCAGTTCAGCTGGGTCAGACCAGTAAGATGTTGCTGTAAGGCACACCGATGCTGCTTTTCAGAGCTGCTTCCACCAGTTCTGTATGGAGCCAACCACGGTACATGTGCTGAGGGCTTACTAGCACAGGCCGGCCGTCGGGGTGTCCAAGCAGGACATCAAGTGTCTCCTCTGGGCTAGCAGAAGACACATGCACTTTGCAGGCTTGGATCTAATGCCCTGGTTTTGGGGGGCTAATGGGATTACACCCGAAGGGAGGGCTTCCCCTATAAAAGCGTGTGCGTCTGCTTCGAGCTCTGGTGATTCCAAGGAAAAGCTGACAAGCTTGACCCCAGAGTGAGCAGCGATGACACGTCAGCTGGTAGCTCTGCGCCCAGCCGCACCCTGTCACCAGCTGAGGGAGGACGCGACGCTCAGCCTCCTGCACGCCCAGCACGCCGGGGCTGCTGAGCGAGCGGCTCAGCCTGGCCACAGCTGCTAGCCCAGGGCTTCTGACAGGAGCCCCCAGGTGCCCTGGGAGCCAGGGTGGGACACCGGGTAGCCCGCTCACAGTGGCAGCTGGCCACTCCAAGCATCTCCTGAACAGACCCTGCAGCTCTGGGGCAGGCTGGGCCGCTCGGCGCCTGCAGTCCATGGCACGTGTGGGCTAGGAGAGGGATAACAATTAGTGAGCATCTGGAGAACCATGAAATGTAAAAAACATGTAAAGATTGGCTTTACATAAATTTTTCCCCTCATCTTTCTCCCTTTTACTTTCACAGCAACCCCGCCGGCCCTCCCCGCTCCTCCTTGTTTGTACAGGAAGGAGGAGCCCCCAGTCAGGCACCACAAGCAGTTGTGGTTAGGGAGAGGAAATCTAGCTCAGCTGTGATAATTAAAAGAGCTGTGATACTTTAATTGAGCTGCTAATACCGGCGCAAGGATGTTGCATAAAAGGCCTGGTGGTTAGCAGCTTTTCTTTTGGTACTTCACTGAGCGGGGAGGGCTGTAGTGCTGCAGGGGGAGCGTGCCACAGGGCTCCCAGGAGGTGCTGGGGTGGGGTAGACCCCTGTCACCTTCTTCCAGCTCCCCCTAACAAATACTGCCTTTCCTGCTCCCGCTTCTGTCACGATATTGTGTTTGACTGTACTTCTTGCATGTAGCTCTCCTTTCCCCCTCCCTCACCTCGGGGGCTTGTTTCCAGGACCCTGGGCTGCATGGGCTTTGATGCAATGTTTGTGTCTTTCCACTCAAACAAATTAATCTTGTGAACTGCCGCACTCACAAACCTACGCGTGTGCTTTTAAAGTGTGAGGAAGAAGTAATGGATTTCCTAGCTCTCGTGTAGTAAGGATAGCTTACACATGATCTATGTTTATTATGATTTGGTTGCTACGTTTTTTAAATTTTGCCTTACATTAGTGGTACAGTAAGAAGAAGCTTTTTCTGTTATCAAAGCCTCGTAGTAGCTTCTCCTTAAAATTTATTCAAAATCAGGAGCTATTACATTTTATTTTCTTCTCTTGTAAGCGTCATCCCATAGTGCAAAATACTGATATGGAACTTATTGTTCAGAGAACTGGCCTTCAACAGCAAGTCTAACTTGGTTTTAAATTTGAGTTATGTGAATTTAAACTTTTGGAAAGCCTTTGAGTAGTAGGATAAATCAACTGTTTTGTTTTTAATTCTACTGTAGTATTTTTGTAATAAATATTTCTTTGCAATATGGGCAAATCAAGGCCTAGTGGTGTTATGCTTCTGTGTAAGTTTTACCAAGAAAAACTAAGTAAGGAGAGCTCTTCCAGGTTGCCAGGAGATCTCCAGGTCAGTAAAAAGCATAAGATAAAAGCTATATTTAGATTAAATAAAATTTATCATAAAGTATGAGGTAAAGGAAATGTTTGTTTTTTATAGTTCTATGCCAATGTACGATTTCTTCTTTATTTTGAAGTTCTATTAAAAGGACTTTATTCAATCAATTGACAAAATGTTTATAGAGGCCGCCTTTCTTGAACATTTTCTTTAAATGTGTTTTGTGATAATGTGAGAAATCTGAGACTCTGAGATCTCTGGTGTTTCAGAGTCAAACAGATGTTGGTCATTTCTCACATTCCTGGAAGATCTGGTCAAGAGCTTTCTGTTAGAGCAATTTTCTGTCAAAACATGGATTTGATAAAACAACTTTTTGTAGGAAAACATCAGTTTCATGTATGTTTTCAAGAGAAAGCTAGCAAAATATTTTATTTGTGGTTGAAACTAGAATATTAAGAGGAAAACCATAAGTCAAAACTAAACATCTGACACTGTCAATATTTTACTTGTTGGGCATTTCAGTGCTCCCAAAATAAAAATTGCAGAATTTGTGTTTTTTTGCAGAAAGTGCTGACTTATTTCTATTTGAAAGGAAATTTCAGAATATCTGGTTTTTGTTTCTAGGTCAGCATGACTTTCTTACTTTTTTTGCCCCTGAGTTTTTGCATGCTTTGGTTACTGAAACTGTTTTCATGGAGGATGTCAGACCACAAGTCTCCAGAGCCCTCTGCATTTGATAACAAAGCTCTTGGAACTCTGATGACTTGAAGAAGGACTGGATGCTTCTTCGTAGTCCCAATTAGTGGAGTTATCAAAGGCTCTGTAAGAGAGCAATGTGAATTCTGGGCGTCTTTGAAAATGCTAGCTGAATTTCTAATCAAGACTACAGGCAGCTTTTAATTCTGCAGTGAGTGTTACTCCATCCTAACAAAAACAGGAGGACTGCTCCACAGTGGTGTTACTGTCCATCTAGCAGCATGCGCAGTTACGGTCACAACCAGCCTGGCCTAGGCTGGCACTGGGACAGAGGACCAACAAAATGTCACTTCTAGAGTTCTGTCTCTTTCCCTAAACAGTGCCCTTCTCAGTGTCTTACAGGCTACGGATTTGGTATGAGATCAGATGACTGGAAATAACTGCAATTTTTTTCCAAAGGTCCAGATGTACTGTCTTTTAAAAATGGACTGTGTGTTGAATTGAGCTTTAAGAACATGGTCATATGACAGAGATTAGGGTTGTTACGTATTTATTTATCAAGGATTTCTATTTTTAAAGAAGCTTACAGCTCCATTATAGTCCGCAATCTAAATATAAGAACTTATAATGAAAAGGCACCGAACAAATATAATGAAGTAGACAGAATCTGTAGGTTCCAGATTATGTTCCTGAGCAATAAGAATGTTTTATGAAATCCAAAGGAAACTTCTGGAAGTATTGTTTCTGAAACAACACTGGCCAGCCCTGACTGCTGGGGAAGTGGAACAAAAGTTGTGATTCTTTGTAGCCCTCCTCTCAGACAGCAATTTGAAATGGATTGCTAATAGCAAAACCCCTGCCATAAACACAAGGCTAAAAGGCATTTAAGCGAAGGGCACATCTATGCACCGAAATTTAAACGCAGTAAAAATAAAATATATTGAATACAGTTTTGTGCATTTAGAATATTTAAGGCTAATGTGGTAAGAATGCCTGAAACACTAGAATATTTCAGGGGTTATTAAAATCTGTGCAAGTAATGTAAGGTGAACTATTTTCTTTTGATAATGTGACCTGACATTGCAGAACTGTTAATGCATGTCATACGCCGCTTGTGAAGAATTCGCCTGCCTTTTGTTTGTGGATGATTCATTACTTTTTCTAATCATTAAAGTCATAATACATTAATAACAGTAAAATTAATAACTAATGACAGTATGATTTCAGTACATCTCTTCGCAATCACTGGGGTCACTTTGTATGTGATCTGTGTTGCAAGCCAGATCGGTACCCAGTCTCCCTCCTTACACTGGGTCTGAGGATGCAGGCTAACAAACTCCTCCTGCACTGCTTTATCTTTGCTTCTGTCACTTGTTCTTCGGTCCATGCTGTTCTCAGAACTGCAGGACTAAGCAGTAAACCAGCTCAGGGAACGGAATTGTCTTTAAAAAACCCTCGTTTTTTCTACTTAGTTCTCTTCAAACTGAATTGATTTCATGTTTTGGGTCACAAAACCCAGAAGGGTTTCAGGAATACGGACAAGGCAGCAGGTGGGAAAGACATTGTGATGGGAGCTATGTATGTCTGCACTGCTGTTGGCAGGAATGCAGAGAAATTCAGATAAAGAGCTTAAAACCCCCCCAAACCATTAAGTGTTCTGGCTGTGATTCAGATGTATGTTGTTTCTAAGGCAGAAATTTATTATCTCACTCATAAAGTTCCATTTGGTTGTTCCTAAGTTTATGGCATTTGATTATCTTTCTTCATCTTAGTCAAATCATAAAGCTCTTTTACACCTTTGTTGGAACTAATATAATCTTTCTTTTCAGGAAAACAGACCTATTTTATCCAGTGTCATAGAAACTGATGCTGGAATGAATTTAGACCATAACACAGTGGGAGTATTCTAAAGACAAATGGCTTAGTAAGACAGACATTTGTATTCTAAAAGCAGGTTTGATGTACTATAATTTGTATTATAAAAGATCCTTGAAAATAACAAATACATTTTATTGTCAATAAGTTAAAAAGGTATACTAGATATCTATGGAAATGAATGGTACGGTAGCGCAAGTCTAGATACAGCTGAGACAGAAAGATACAATATATGTACACAGGATGGCCAGGAGATCTTGAAGGAATGCACAGAACCTGCCATTTTCTCAGGCTGAAGGCTCCGGGGCAGTCAATAAACAGTTGTGAACACGTTATCTACCTGTACAGAGTCATCTAGGAAATTAAGACTGGTAAGGTATAGAAAAGCATGGCTTTTTAGCGAGATATCGTACAGGACACCACTTTGTGACAGCAGGCGTTGGTGGCCCTAATTCGGGCTTTGTCATCATTAGGTGGTGTTTGACACCGACCAAATCACCACCTCCTTGCCCCGGTTTCACCACGCAGCAATTAGATTACTGATTAATTAAATCTTCATTAATCCTGAAGATTACCTTAAGCATGTGCTTCTGAGGATTAAAACTTAATCCTCAAAGCATACTTGCAAAGAAACTCTGGTCCTAACAAGTAATGTAAACTGAAATTTAATTAAAACAAAAAGTAGCTACTTAGGCGGTATGTGGTTTTATTTCAAGATCATTCTTCGGAGCAATCCAATGATGTGGCCGACAGGAAAAAAAAAACGGGGAAAAAAGTACTTGTAATTGAAAAAGGCCTTAGAGTGCTGTGAAATAAGAGTTGTCGTGATTGCTCTGCTTTGGGAAGGCTGATAAGAATCTGGTAGCTAAATAATAATAAAGACACGCCTGATAAAAATTAAGAGGCGTTCAATTATGAGGCATTCCCATTAATGTGCCTGGAAACATCCCTTGTGGAGCTGTCAGCCAGTATAATCGTCTCTTTGTTAGGGCTGCGAAGTTAAAGGCTTTATTTCGCGTTACCGCCGTGCATCAGCCAGCCCATCGCCAGCCCCGTGTTTATCTCTACGCGGCGGTAGCCGCGGGCGGCGGCGGGGGGGGCGGCGGCGGGGAGGGGGCTCGGACAGCGGCACCACACCGGCCCCTCGCACCCGTCCCGCCCTGCGCGGCAGCTCCCGCCAGCGCTCGCGGGGCGCCTCCGGGAGCGGCCGCCGCCCGCCGCCCGGGGGGAGCATCTCCCCGCGGGGCACGACCCTCCCGGCGCCCCGCTCGGCGTCGGCTCCCCCCGCGGCGCGGCGGGGTGCTGCCCGGCGCAGGAGTCGCGCTCCCGATCCAGCCCCGGCGGCGAAACAATGACTTGCGCTCCCCCGCGGGGCTGCCACCGCCTCTCGCGTTGCCGGGCCCGCGGCGGCGGGACGCGGCGCTGACCACCCCCGGGGCGCCCTCACAGCCCGCCGGCCGCCACCCGCCCAGCGCCGCCGCCGCCCGCCCTCGGAGCGGGGCAGCACCACCCATTGGGGGAGAGGAGGGCGCGGGCGCCGCACGGTCCGCTCTGCCGCTCTATTGGCCGGCGTGACCGCGCTTCGCTCTCTCATTGGCTGCGGCCGCCGCCAGGCAGCGGCGGGGTCGGGCGGTGCCAGCCCGTTGCTGCCCGCCCTCGCCGCTGTCGCTCCCGGCGGGCGAGTAAGTCCGTGAGCGGCCGAGGCGGCGGAGGAGCCGCCGGGCGGGAGGAGTGAGTCCGGCTAACGGTCGTTCTCGCGGAGCCAACTTTTCCCGCGCGGGGTTGGGGCAGCCCCCTGCGCCGGCGGGACGGTTGCGGCCGTTGGGCAACTAACGGCCGGCTTGAGGAGAGCCTCTCCGGCTGCGGCTGCGGCGCGGCGGCTCCGTGGCGGGCTCCCCCGCCCCGCCCTGCCCTGCCGTGCCCTGGGGCAACCGGCGGCGCGCGGCTGGGGCGGCCGTTACCCGCCGGGCTCGCGCGCGGGAGGGAGGGGGCGGCGGTGGGTGGAGGCGCGGGGGGCGGCTGGCGGAGTTGCCGCGTCGGGGCCGGGGGAAGCGCCGGTGCGCGGGAGGGGGCGGGCGGCGGACGGGCAGGGCGGGGGGCTGTGACGGGCTCGGCGGGCCCCCTCCCGCCTGGCGGGGTAGAGCCGCTCTCTGCCCCCGGCGCGGGGCGGGCTGGGGGGGCGGCTGCGGGCACCGGCTGCCGCCTCCCCCCTTCCCGCGGGTCCCCCCGGGGCGCCGCCGGCATCCCGGCCGCGCCCGCCCGCCCGCCGCGGTCCTCCCGCGCCCCGTCTCTCGCTCGGCTCCCGGGCGGTGACCGGGGAGGGCGGAGCGGGGCAGCGGCGGCCCGGCCGGGGCTGGCGGGGCAGAGGTTACTCGTGTGGCCCGGCGGAGGCAGCCGGGGGTGCGGGCGGGCGGCTGCGGGCGAGACAAAGAGCTGCGCCCGCCCGTGTCCCCGGAGCGGGGCCGGCCCCGTCGCGCCTGGCAGCGGCTCCGCGTGTGCCCGCCGGCTCCTGGCGAGGTTTGGGACGTCGGGTAGTGGCCCGCTGTGAAATGCAGTAATTCTGACCGTCCCTTGTGGGTGCTTTGACCCCTGTCGCGGTGGCCGAGGTGCCCGCGGGTAGGGATGCGAGAGCGGGCAGCAACAGTTGCAGCTGCTGAGTTTGTGGTTGAGGTTCGCGAGTAGGGAGACCCGTGGACTGCAGGGGACTGTGCTTGTGTAGGCTTCGGGATTTAACTTCACACGCGTTGAACTGAAGTAACCTTCCATGTGGTTTGTGTTTTAAAGGTAATAGTAAAAACAGAAGTAATGCCCGTGGACATGGCTTGTTCCCTGTAATCCCGGAAGCCATCACGTTTGTTTCCCATCCAGCTGAATTCGAACTTTATCCTGAATAAGCTTCTGAAATCTTATGCTCACAAGGAAAAGATTTGTGTACTCAAGGTTTAAGTCTTGATAACATTGGTCTTTCATAATTTTTAATAATACACCACTAGTGCATGAGAAGATGACTATAGAAGAGCAAAATATGGAAGTTTCTAAGAAGTGATTGCTCTTTTGTTCGTTAGCTGCAAATCCAGATTTGGTGATTAGTTGTGGGTTTGTTTGCTTTTTTTTTAAAGGCAACTTGAACAAACGACACTCCAAAGAAGCAAAAAGCACTTTTCTGTAGCAGAGTGTAGACTGGCATTGGCAATTGCTTTTCATGGCGTCTAAAACGCTTTTCTGCAGTTTTTCCCTCTAATAATGTAGCTAGATAATACAGTGTCTCTTCAGAAGTTTGTGCTTTTCACAGAATGCCTTCTTCTATGACTCTGTGCCTTGCTTTTGTTGTTCTCTCTGCTTTCCAACAAGTTCTTTTATGTTGTGAAAATTAAGTGGTGTTGTAAAGCTTAGTAAAATTAATTTCCAATTTCCAATTCGTCAGTGGAATACTTTTGGTAAGAGTAATGTACTTTGAAGCTGAGTTTTAGGTCCATCTGGCACTGTTCTTGGACATATTTTTTTCCTCCAGAGTAAGAAGACAATATGAAAATACTGCTTTTGAAATGCAAAACGTGTCTGCTTCTCTTCTGTGATAATCTTTTTGTGAGACAAGGTACTTCTAACAGGCCTGTTATCAGAGAGGTGGCAATTTTGGAAGTTCAGTATTACTTTGGATGACATATTAACTGTAGCAATTCACTTCCATTCAGTGCTGAGCTGTTTTAAAAGTAGGAGTTAAATTTATTCAGAATGCTTCTTACAAGGAAAAAGGCTTTCCACAGGCAGAACTTCTGCTGTAGCCTCCTGAATGGGAGGATTTTCTTTCGCTTGAGAGTGTTCATGGTAGACATCTACAGGCATAGCTGGGTAGTTAAGTCACTTGGATTCTAATTTTGCAAGGACTTGTGTTGTGAACAAGTGTATGCGTGAGATATTGCAAGGCTAGGCACTGCAAATGGTATGTGTCATCTGTATTTCACTTAGTACAATGGGGCTGACTGTAAGCTGGGAGAAGAGCCCATTTACTGATGCATATGGTATGACTGTATCAAACCTAACAGTCGCTGAGTTCAAGTCTAATTCTTAGTACATGTTAGTGTAAAACCCCGGTATTTTGAACCTTCTTTGTGTGTTCATGTCAGGAAATGCACTTTAATTAAATCCTGCCTTAAGGTAGGTATTAGGCTCTCTCTTAACCTGTCACTGACTGTAACACATGCGACGTGAAAATCACCTTGTTCATTCTGGAAACTCATATATGAGTTATCAAATGTTGGTTAATGTCTGCCTCTCTTAATTAGAAAATAAACATCTATTTTATGGCCTGACATGACACCATTTTGTTTCAGGTTGTGTGGAAGATGCATAGTTTGAGAAATCTGCATAATTTGTAAGAGGAAGGTCACAGTTCCCAGGCTTTTCTTTGGAACTAAGAGCCTGTGGAATACTTCTATATTTGAGGCTTTCAAATGAAACTTTCATGAGGCTTAAATGTTTATGTTGATGAGAATATTAAAATGCAGTGCACTTGGACTCTTGACAAAGATCACCTGGGCGCTCTGCAAACCTATAAAGCCTGCGTTGGGAACAGCTTAGACTTAAATCCGTTAGATGGATCACCAGGTCAGATTTCATTCCCGAGCCTTCACTTAAGCAAATGTGCTCTCTGCATAACCTGGTACGTTTTGTCTCATAAATACAAGCCTGGGTACAAAGTTTATACTTGATTCTGCCGTAGGATTCGTGCAGGTAGTTTTGTGGGCATAAATGGAGATTACATGTATGAATCACTGAACTTGTGTGTTACGTCCAGTGTTGCCAGCCAGTCTTCCAGGAGCAATACGCGTGAAGTTTAAGCAGGAGAACCTATCATGCTGTATAGGAAATAAGAATGCTGTCTTCTACGAAGTTGGGAGAACTAGAGTCCAAATCTCTTATACTTTAGAAAAACAGAAGACTACAAATTTGTAGTTATCTTCTGAGGTATAATAGCTTGATGACTGAAGTGACTCTATAATCTCCCTGACTTCTTCCATGGTATTATGAAAATAGTGTGCTTAAAAGCTGCATTTTATATGCAGGGGTTTTCAGTGTGTTGGTTTGTAATTGGTAGAATGTACTTGACAGTATTTGGTGGTTTACTGGAATCTGATAGTTTTCCTGCAAGTATAACACAACAACAGCCCACCTCCACACCCCCCTCTTAATTAGAATTGTAGGCATGAAATCTTTTCTTTAAATCCATTTTCTTTCTTTTCCAGAAAAAATGGCGCTTTTGGCAGTTTGCTGTCTTCAGTTGCCAGAATTGAAATGGTGGCATATTAAATACACATTTGGGAGCGGAGAGTATGTTGGATTTAAAGTATTTTTTTTATTAGCATCAGTTAATTAGGAACTTAAATTGGATTAATTGATTTGAAATGCTTCTTGAGGTAATCTCGGAAGGCAGTAACAAAGTGATGTCAGGATAAGGACTGAAATCTGTGTCAGATCATTGTCGTTAAAGACAAGCACCACCAAAGTATGAAAATGTTATGAATGTGTAGCAACTACATATTGCTGTGAGGCTGTGTTTAAAGCTTGTAGGCTGCTCAAGCTCTGCATGCTGTTAAAATGTTTTATTAGTTCCTGCATTGACCAGAATCTTTCCAATACTCTGTAAGTGTATGCACACACTTTTAAGCTGAAGTACTTCTGCCTGCTCTCAAGATTTTCTTTATAAGTAACTGACACATAGAATATGTGAAGTTATTTGAAGACATTGGTGAAATTTAAAAAGTTTCCCATGAGGCTGAGGGGTGAAATGCTTCTGTATTGGTTCTTGTTGTAAATCATCAGATTTCTAACAGAATTTGTGCGGGAATGTTAGCATGAAAACTCAAATACTCCTGGATTAGATTTAAAAAACAAACAAACAACATCCAAAAGATCCAGCAACTATAATAGTTTTCAATTTACAGCACATCTAAAATAATGCAGGATATGAAGTGTTTTCTTGTACTTCTGATGAAACTGTTGTGAAGCCTTTGTCCTAATTAGGGCCATGTTCAAGAGCAGCAGAATAAAAATAGAATGTCAGCTTAGTCTGGGAGGGTGACTGTTATTTACAGTGATTTCTTTAGACTCATCCCCACATGAACTTACATGCTTTGGTAACAACTGGAAAGGTGAACGAAAGCACTGTAACTTAAAGCCCAAGTGAGTACTGAAATTGAATGTGACCCTTTCTTGTCATTGCAGTTCTAGAAATGGGAGGATGTTGGTGTATCTGTTTGTGTGATGAGTTAAGGGCTCTGTTTATAAGGCTTCAGTGTAACTTCTAAATGGCGTACAAATTTAATACAAGTGGGTTCGATAAACAGTTGTTACTAGGAGGAGTGTTTATTCAAACTGGAATCAATAAAGCATGTGGAATTTGGACAGATACTTAATCACTCTTCTGTATGGAGAATGTCATGAGAAGCGAGGGCGTGCATGAAAATACTTCTTAGTTTATTTTTAATGACCAGCATTGATGAAGAGTCATCTGATTCTTGAGAGGAACACTGGAAATGGGTTATCTTTCCAAAACAGATGTATGTTTGTATTCCTCCATCTCTAACCTCTGATGATTTGAAATGCTGTGTAGCAATCAAAGCATAACAAAGAAATTTAGATAAAAGCAATACTAGCCAAGTAGCAAAACACCTATTGCTGAAGCAGAAGTCACGAATTATGTGTATTCTCTGCTGATAAACTTTGTGACAGAAACTGTATAGTTTGGGCACTTTCAATAGCTCTTAAAGACAGCTCTCCTAGGTAAGAGATAAGATATCCTTTCTATCTTGTTACTCTTTTCTATTTGAAAACTAACATTTAATTAAAAATAGCATAGTATGCTCTGAAGCTGCGCTGGATGCTAATTAACTCATTTCAGTGGTTAAAGCCATGCTGTCTCCTAAGGTTTCCTGCTGTTTGCACTGGATAAATATTTATGCTTCAGCAAGGCATTACCTTCAACCTGATGAACAGCGCATACAACTTTAATGATTTTGTTAACACTAAACACGATTCAGGACTATTACTATATTTTATTGCAATACTTTTTTCTTTTTTCTTTTTTTTTTTGTAGAAAGAGGAGAAGCAGCCCGTTACACTTTACATATGTGACAGAGAATTAAATCTAATACTCAATAATTAAGCTGTCTAGCAGTCTGGGTATTGTACAGAAGCTATTGCTGGATAATATAAGGTCTTCCTGAGTGTCTGGTTAATGGACAAGGCTGTACTATATCATTGTGGGGTTTTTTTTCAGTACCTGAATCCCATTCTCATATGTTAAGACAGTTGTTTTGTATTTTTAATGCATTTTAATCCTACAGTATGAGCTATATTAAAGGAAGTGACTGGAATATGTATAAAAGCATTATGTTGACCTAATAAATCTGAAAAAAAAATCATTTAAGAGGTTCTTAATACCAGCTACCATCTGAAACTTGGGATACTGTGAATATGTTCAAACAGTCTGTCATGTAAGATGTGTTGGGTGTAGTAGGAAGCAGGTTATAGGATCTTCAGGTACAAAAATAAGACCTTTTCCCCAGTAACACTGCTTCTCACTGTCTGCTGGCTGAAGGAAATTGTGTTACTCTTCCAGAGTTGAAGTAGATTGCAAAGTCAGACTGCAATGTCATATATTTTGTGTTAGGCTGATGAAAGGAAATTTTTTTGAAAACATGGGGAAGAGTGATTTTAGGAAATTACTTAGCTCTTGGTGCTTTGTGTTAAAGCACCAATTTTATGTTCCTTACAGTAACTTTACACTGGGTTTTGCCAGTGAAATTGAGTGTTCTACAGTTTGTTCTTAGTGGCACATCTGGCTGAACAAATTACTACCTACTCAGTTAAAATAGCACCTTTCTTACTGATTTTCTTCAGGTTGTGCCAAAATACCTCCTTGCTTCATGTCACACGCGTGGACATGCTACTGCTTTTACTCAGTTACAGCTTTTAGGCTCAGTAAGCTGTAGTCTTTCCACTCTCTCACTAATTATATTGACTCCATATGTCAGGTCTAGAAAGACTAATAGGCTCCTGCATTTTTTTGTCCTGCTTTGAAATAAATTCCCAGTGCAGCAGCCAGAGGAGCAGGTGAGAGGCTTTTGACAGTAATTTTGCACATCCACTTACATGTGCGTTCTGCAGCTTTCCCGGTGCTGGTATAGTACTTACCAATTGCTGCCTGTCTTGAAAGAATGTGATTTACATTTAATTGTAAAGCTGGGGAAAAACATTCAAGTTTCTATCCCTCCCCCCCCCCCCCCCCCCCCCCCATTTCCTCAGCAGCATTTTGTGTCAGTACTGTAAATGATGAGTATGTTCACCACAGTGGTGTAATGATGAGACACTATACTTAATCAGATTTGTCATGTTACTTAGTGAAACACAACCATGAGAATGCGGAGTACTTAGTGATATGTATCTTGTTGTGTAGCTTGAAGTATCAGGGTTCTGGTGTTTCAGCTAGAATTGGTTAAAGTTTTGTTGAATTTTTAGTAATGTGTGCAAATAGAGCAGAGCTACTCTTGCAGCACTTCTGCATCATGTTAGAGATTGGCAGAGTAGTTTGTGGTCTCTGCTACTTTTGCTGCCTTAGTAACTTTTGCTTGGCATGTGTATTTTCAATATTATTCTCTTTCTTACGCTAAAATTTAAGACTGGTTGGGGCATGTGCATTTGTACTGGTTACCAGCAGTTCTTACTAGACTGCAATGGTTATTTGTGCGGTGATACTTTATCCCAAACTGTTATTGGCAAGCTGTGGCTGCACAGGAAAAACTGATAAGGATTTTCCACCTGAAACTTAACATAATCAGAGTAAGATCTCTAAATTATGCAGTTTCTTTGCATGTATAATGCATACATTCATTCAGTCCTTAAGTAATGAAAAATCTTTGATTTGTTCTCATTTTAGTGGTTTCAAAGGCATCTTACATGTTTTGCGCTATTCTCACAAAGAAGCAGATGATAGTTCTGTGTTCACAGAGTTGCAGCAGTCCAGTGAAATGGTGACGAGGGCTAACTAACTTCCTTAACCATTTACAGCTGCTTTCGGTATGGTAGCACAAGTCTTGTATAAGTTCAGTAGCAGCAGCAGTAGGATGTGGGTATACTTGATGTCAAGGGAAGAAGAAACACTTTAAAGAAGGTCCCTGCTTGTACAGTAAACAGAGGAACTGACAAAAGTGTGAATAGGAAGTTTACTGAGTGATGAAACAGGAACCAAATCATGCCACATTTACCCTTCAAGAGGTTCCTTAAATGTGTCTCCTGATTTTAAATGATAGATGTATGATCTTTGTGTTGTGCAATGAACCTCCACCCCCCAAACGTCATACCCTTTGAAAAGTGGCTATTCACTGAGGTCATATTTGTCTTTTCCTCTCATATGGTAATAGCTTTCTTTGTTCTTCGTTCATTGTCACTCCTCTTCCCTATGGATATGACAGTTTTTACAAACATAACCTGTTGCTTCCTAGGGTCGTTAAGCTGTATTGATACTGTTCAGCTTTGGTTCGTTTGAGTCCACTGTGTCCCAAATACATGTGTAGTCAGTGACCAGTTTCCATGTACTGTCATAATTGCATCTGCTATTCAAGTGACTTTTCAGTTGCTGCTTGTAAGCAGAATACACCAAATCAAGTTCCAAATTCATAAACTTCAGATTATTATAGAAACAAATTTTGGCTACTTTGTTGTTAGGCTACAGAAATATTTGGCAGGCTCTAAATCATGAAGTCTGTGCTCTAAACCAGGACTGTGAATTTGTAACTGAATATTGAAGTATGGCTCGCTTATGCCAGAAATACTAGGTATGTAGGTCTTAAAGAATGCACTTAGAAACCAGGCCTGTCTTGAGCAGAAGACATCTTGAGATTTAATAAGAGTGCAAATAAAAGAAAGAGGAAGGGAAAATGAATGCATGCTCTGTTATTTTTAATCTTAAACTGCTTTCTGCTACCTAAGTGATTTCCGTATCAATTCATTAGAAACTTTCTGTTGTTACGGCTTTGGAATAACGGCAGATAACTAGGCGATACCATTTACCCTGGATATCTGCATGTGAGTTGCTCAAATAAGAGTCCCTCCAGACCCTCTTTAACTTGAGTTTCATTAGATTTATATTTCTTTTCTTTGACTAGTATTCTGAGCTTTAGATACTTTCCTGATGTGGGAACTTTTTACTTGAGGAGTTTTTTCATCTAATATTAATTCAGCCTAAATTAATATGCCCTACAATGTAAGACAATTAATACCTTTCTTTTCTGCTTTACCAGTATTATGCTTTTAGGATTTGACTTTTTTTTTTTAATTACATTACAGAGCAAGACATACAGGGTAGTAAGTTGCCTGAGTCTTCAGGTTGCGCACCCTTTGTACTACAGCATATGAATTATATGTGGCAATAGAGTGTTTCATGTGTTGGATGTAACTTTTTCTGAATGAGAAGTTAAAGGAATCATCTTCTTCTGTTGCTTATAAAGTAGTAAAAAACCACAAAGTTGTTCTTAGGTGCTCTGAATTTTTTTTCAACTGAACATGTCCAGTCTTGTGAGAGTAACAGGCTTGTGCCAAGAGGGCTGTTGTGTGGTGGGGCGGGGACTGGGCGGGAAGGGATGAGGAAGAATGAGAAAACTGACATGGAGAGATAAAGCATGTTTTTCCTGAAGCTGTCTAACACAGCATTATCTGCATGTATTGATGGATCATTTTAATTCTGTAACCTAACAGAGCAATCATCAACCACTCCAAGCAAGCTAAATCCTGAGATTATTTTCAGTATTGATGTACCCCTCCTGTGCAAAATGCACCTTTGTACAGCTTCTTTCTGTCAGTGAGCTACTGAAACATGTATCAGTAGGCCACCATAAACATCTTTTTCCCACAAAATCTGTGGTGAATTTCTAATAGCAAGGTTCCTGCTTTTCTCTTGTGATCTTTGGAGGAATGGTAGAATGGTATATTGGAGATAATATTGTGCAAATATTAAGCTATCGTGAATGCTAATGCTGTTGTGTTGGTAGAGTTAGGATGATGGGATTTATCACAGAACTCATTTGAAATAAATGCTCTAGAGTGAAAGTAAAATCAAACCCTTCCATTGCAGTTATATTTGATCACATCTGATGTTACTACACTATATTGTAGATCCAGCCTGGGTAGACACACCATAATGGCTACTCTTGCAGTGTATTATGCTCTTAAAAGAATATTTCTGGGACATCCAGACTTATCCTAGGATTTATGCCAAAAGCATAGTTTCATGCTTTTTTCAAATGCAGTGTGTTGGACTTTCTTAGATAGGAGTGGAAATGCTTTGAAAGGATAGTTCATATTTGTGCATACATGAAAACTTAGGAATGTTTGCGGAGTAGGAGTCCAGGTTGTAGAGAGGAGTTCTAACAGGACATGTGCAACTGTCTGGTGAAGGAGGGTATGAATTCAAAGCAGACAGAATTCTCTTTAAATGGTTTTCATGCTAGTAATACTATTTTTACAAGTTTTTAGAACTTACAACAAGTAATTTTTGGCAAATAATAAGTCACTTCTGAAGTACATGTAAGTTCTGCAACCTAATTCTCAGTTTGTGGAGCTCCTTGCATTTTGTGGAGGTAGAAGAAAGGTTCAGCTGAAATGCAGTCCCAAGAGCTGCTACAAAATTTCTTCCTCGGGGCTTTTGTAGTTATCTTTTGAAGTTAGTCTCCGGCTTGCAGTTGGGCATCTTTGCCTTTCAAATTAAATGAGGTGCAGATACCTAGAACGAGGTTAGAAATAAGATCTCCAGAAATCTCATTCCCAGCCAGTGGAGTTTGGAAGTTTTGGCCAAAAGTGTTGCATTCTTAATGTCGCTACTAGAAAGCAGAAGGTGAAGAGCCTGCTCAAACTTCTGTCCCTGCTCTGAGCTGAGTCTTTTTCCTTCTGATATGTCACTGCTAAACTGCTTGTCAGACGAATGCTGCTCCAATTGCTTTAGCTGGAACTACATGCTGTAATGGTAGGAGGTGTTGGAATTATGCCATTAACAGTTGATGCTAGAGATGAAGTACAGACTCTGCTCCATTCTCTGCATGCTTTTTAGGTCATACTCAAGCTATTGTGTAGCATCTGCTTATGCATGCTTTACACAGAGTCTTCGTGACAGCTGAATTACCTGACACCTTTTTGATACGTGGCTAACTGAACTCTAACTTGAGATGACTTGCAATTTTCACATAGGAGGGAAGACTTGTTTTGAAAATTGGCTTGCAGCAGACTTCACAAACAGCTAGATTAGACTAATCACTGATAGTAAAGGTACACTACAATAGCACTGAAGTTTGAGGAGGTAAGGAACTAGATGTCGCAGCACTGCTACCAAAATAATGCTCTGTGCTCTTGGAAAGACTACTGGTTGGTTCAAGACTTGTATGCAACACTGAAACAAGATCTGTAACATAATTATTCTCTCTTCATCCGTTATTCTGCTTCACTATTTTAAATTATTTTGGGTTTCGGGGAAACTTCCTGACTTCACAGGGATGTAGCTTTGGGCTTAGGGAAACTAGGGCGCATGGGAACAGTAAGTTTACTGTACTTGGGATTCTGTAGAGAATATTTCTTGTAAGTGGGTAACTTTGGCAGCACTGCTTTCCCTTACAGAAGTTATAAGAGCACTGTGTCACCTGCTGCACTACTGCCTACTCATAGATGCTCTTGACACAAGTTACAGGAGTGCTGATACATAGAGAACAGATAGTTTGTGAAGTTTTCTAGTTAGTTCTTATCAGAGCATAAAAAGATACCTTAATACTGTGGAATTCCTGTGGCTAAAGCAAAAACTGGAAAACTTTTGTGGATTAGGTCACTTTTGTAATATTAGCACACTGTTCCCTTTTACAGATTTGTTTTTGTTTCAGTTATGTTCGGTTAAGCTTGTCGTTGTACTCACTTTAATGTTAAATTCTATATCCTTATGGTGCATATCATTACTACCTTGATTTTTCTTTGTGTATGTTAAACTGGTAACTGTATTAATCCAGAATGAGTAAGAACATACTTGAAGACAAGATTTTTTCAATTACATATATCTTATCTAAGACTAGACTGTTTATATCTGTCCTTTTTTAAAGGTTTAATAAGATGTAAACAATAGTGTTTGCATGGAGTAAAACAAAAGAGGAAGTGAGTATATTTCAGCTGCTAAGAAAAACTTTAGAAAGTAATAGCTCTTATTTTCCTATAACAGATGTAAGTATCAGTATATTACAGATGACAGAAAAGCGAACACTTGAAGATAAACTGCAAATGAAATAGCCTGAAAGAGAGTACAGCTTCTGCAAGCTGGAGAATGAGATGTAACCAGAGTAAGTTGTTTTACAGATGGTCAGTTTTGACTGACTGCAGTTACCAGTATGGCCGTCGCACTTAGCATATTTTTGTGCAGAAGGCAGCAAGGAAGAAATAGTAAATTAAGATTTTGTTAAAATCTTTTTTAAAAAAAAGAATAATTGAAGCTGTGGAAGTTACTTGATCTTACTTGTTTGGCACTGTACTGCTAGGACTGCTTTTACAATATAAATCTGACTTACTATGGCTTGTATAAATTCAAGTAAGTATATCCATGTGTAATCTCCTACCTCTATCTTGGTGAGTTGTTTAGCTGGCATGAGACATTCAGTTGTCTTGAAAGAGTTATCCCTTTGCTGGTGAAGGGCAAGTAGGAGATTAGTTGCATACAAAGGTGGTTTGTAATTATTTGCTGATCTGAAGTTGAGCAAATATAGTCGCCAGGAGTCAAACATCGGGGTTAAAACCTTCAAAAGCCTAAGGGATCCTACTTTCCGCTCAAGACTTCTTAGAAAGCTTTCATTGTGAATGTTTTAGGTCATGTGTGCTCATATGGCTGTTTTCCAGCATTGTAAATGATTTTATGGCCTCAGCTGTAGGTGTGGGGTGTTTTGGCTTTGGTTTGGTTTTTTTTCCTGTTGATAGAATTGAAAGGTTGTAGAAGGCTGAGTTGTAGATATGCCAAGTATTCATGTGTAGGTTTCTGGGCTGAAAAGCATCAATATTCTCAGGTGCTGGATCTTTTGCACAAGAAACAATTGCATTTAAGACAGTTATTTATAGTTTCTATACAGTCTAGTTAATGTATGCTTTCTTTCTTTAGAGTAACTGTTCTTTTTCCTTGTTTGCTGTCAGCAAAGCTTAGTTGAAATCTCTTGTCTGTGACCAAATATTACTAGGCTTATGATGTTAAAAAAGTTGTAATGGATAACATTCAGGAGGACTTTTCCATTTAATGGGCAAATACCTATCACTTTGTCATATCCCAGGTGTAAGCTGTTCAAGAAGCATATGTGCCCAAGATCAGGGAATCTTACTTAAATCTGTATCGTGGAAAAGTCCGTTGACCCCTGACTTTTCAAGGCTGATGTTTCACATCATGATCAAAAGTGTAAGCTCCAAATAAAGTGATTGCATCTAGCGCTGGCAAGGCTGGGGAGGGGAAAGCAGCAAAACTGAAAAATGCCCTTGGCAATATGAAATTCAAATTGACTGCAATTTCAGTTCCTAAGGTTCAGTAACCTTTACAAACCACTGCGAACAAACATGCTCGAAACAGTTATCTTTATGTAGGTTCAGTATTATATTGTGAAGAAGACTGTAGTTATGACCATACTGAATCGGATCAGAATTTCTGAAACCTTGTTGTCTAAAAGTGGCTGTTAACAGAGGCCTAGAGAGGAACTGATAGGGGAAGCTGGAAGAACGTTCTGGGGAAGCAACTTCTGACTTCAACTTTCTGAACCTATAGTTTCACCTAATACTTGTTAGCTCTTCAGCTAGAAGATGCTGAACAGCCATCTCTTGTCATTTTAGGAATTTGCTTGAGCCTGAGTCACTGATGGTTGTTGACACTGCCTGACTTTACACTGAAGGTGGCAATTATCAGAGAATATTTGATACTGAGTGTTTGAGCACTGCTTGCGTTGTGTATTTGAATAGAGCATGTGACTGTTTCAGGCTTAGTGCAATGCAGTTTTTGTTCTTTTGTGCAAGTTCGAAAAATGTCAAGAAATCAGACCTGGCCTTTATGGTTTCTGAAACTTGCCAGGGTGATTTTTGGAGTCTACAGTAGTATCAGTTTGTTTTCTCAAGAGACTTTGAATGATTTTCTACCCATTACTGCACCTACAAGTATTTGTTGGAACGGGATAGCTTGACCGTATTCGAAGTTGTATAGTAAATGAACAGATACCTGTATCACTAGAGTGAGTTGTACATTAACATCAGGAAAACACATTCTCTTCTTTGGCAGTTTATTCAAGAGTACCCTTGAGCGCATGCTGTTACCTGTTCTGAGGCTTACCAAGGATTCTCTTTGTCTCTGAAACAAATCGGGAGAGAAGAGGGTTCAGCAACACGAATGTGAAGTGTAGACTGTAATTCTTAAGTGAACCTGATGAATGATGTAGAGCTGATTTAAAAACTTTTTAATAACATTACCACTGAATCTGCCACTTCAAAGGGTAAGAAGAGTTGAGTCCTAATTTGCCTTTCCCTACTTTTGTGTATAAACTACTACAGAATACAAGGTCAACACGTACTGGGGACTTGATCTCTTATGGGTCTCGTACATGCTAACAGAATGCTCACAAATTTACTTCGTTCCTTTTCTGGGATGAGTTGACAGATTTGGCTGATGGTTCATAAAAACCTTAACTTTCTGCTCTGTTCCCCTTAGGCTTTTTTCATTTCTATTTCATAGCAAATAGTACAATATTCCAAGCAGATACTTCTCAGATTAGGTAAGGATGCAGCATATGCTTTCCCTCTTCTTCCAGCAATTCCCAGAGGACGGGGCTTGAGCAGTTTTTGGCTCCTGGTTTTGTTTTTTCCAGCTCTGTGACTTCCACTAGCAAATAGCTAATACTGTGGTTCCAGAAGGTCAGTTCTGCAGAACTCAAGTTCATTCTTCATCCAAGTACATTCTCCTTGTACTTAATCCAGATGTCATTTTCACGCATGCCATCTGTGGATGAAGTTTACAAAGGCTGTGTAGCTTTAAAGAATAGGAAAGCCACCTATTATGAGGATTTCTTTTTAAAGAACAACCTGTGCATGCGTTGTCAGTGATCTCATTCAAGGCTATAATTTGATATTACTGTATTAAAGCCTTAAGTGACAGGTATGAAAAACTGAAGCTGTTTAAGTAGATGAATTCACTGGTAAGTTTGCCAGAGAATGCACATTGCATATTAATTCATCTTGGCTCACCCTCCACAAGCTCAGTCCATAGCAACTTTTTCTCCTCCCTCAATTAAAATAGTAAATTCAATAAGTTTCTGGTGTATTTATGCTGTAATGGAAAAAAGAATGGTCTTTGTAGAGACTTTGTAGAAGTATCAAAACAAGACTTGCTTTTGTCAGATAAACTTGCTTGATGTCTTATTGCAGTTGCACTATTCGAAACAAAACAAAAATTGGTACTGCCTATGTAAGGGGAGTGTTATTACAGTGTTAGATCAAGATCAATTTACAGCTCTTGGAGGCTGCTTATTACTTAGGAACAGATCCAGATGACAGTCTTACTTCTGGATCTTACCTTACCAGTCAAGCTATAGCAAAAAGGATTGCAGATTTTGAATAGAATGTAAATTGAAGTTACTCTCCTCTTGTTGATATTTGAGCTCAAGTTGCGTATGTCCTAAGGTTCCAATGTTAGGGATTAGTAAGGACTCTATGGCTTTATGTATGCTTGCTTTAAACGGATATTTATTAAGAAAAGCTAGTTTGTTAATTGTTTGGTGTAAATCCTATTTCTTGCTGCTAATCCAAGTTGAGAGTCTTGTGGAAAGTGCTCCAAAGTGCTTTTAACTCACAAGGCGTAAACACACCATTAAATTTGCCATGTGTTAGCTGTGCTGCAGTAGCTATGCATGCTTTCATCGTGTGGCAAATGTGAAGTAAGGTGCAAAGACCCGCAATGGAAGCGTGTCACCTAAAGTTGCTTTGCTTCATGCATGATGTAAGTTAAGGATATACATGTGACTAATAAAAGTTCCACAGAGATGGGCAACCTGACTGTTACTGAGATGTATCACGAATGATTTTATGATATCATTTGAATCCTTGAGACTTCTTCCTCTTTCCGGCAACTATCTGCCATCAGGACATCCAAATGACTGCCAAATCTTTTGGGATGAGGAGCATGGGGACATTTGAAGCTGCTTGTTGGTTTTAGTCAAAGTGTTGTTTGATTTGTGAGGACAAAAGCAATTTGTTTTTAAAGGAATTATCAAACTCCACTCATCCAAACTCTTTGCAGGGACTTAAGAGGAAGAGACCAAGGGAAAAAAAAATATCTATTTAAAGGGAATTACACACTGATGTACCTTAAGACTTCTTTTGGGAGAAATGCTGTGTAGTGCTTGCTGTATTGTTTGAATTTTTGTTACAGTTTTGGTATTTATAAAGTACATTCTCAATAGAATTTTACAGCATTTTTTAAAATAACATGTATTTACTTTATCCACTTTATGTTGCTTTAATTCCATAGTGACTGGAGCATCTAATGCTCGCAATGCCCTGTGTCTTGCAGTTGAATCCACTGAAATGGAGCTGTAATAAAGCCATACTTTCTTACTCCTTTTGGGATTTTTTCTGTAAAAGGTTAACAGATGCTCCAAGTTAGGCCTTACTTTGGCCCACTTTGTGTTAGATATTCCATTTGAGAGTTACATTTGGTAAACTTTCTGTGGGCTTCAGAAAAAAATTGTATTAAGTGAAATTTGTTAATCTTTCCTTTAGAACAGTTTTGGGTTTGCCGGCTCATTGTTGAACACATTGTTGCACCTCAACTTGGCCTGTTCTTGAACTAGCACAAAATGTGGCAACTGTCAGCAAAATAGTAGGTCATTTGCCTGTTTTCAGAGATTCCCCACACCTGATGTGTGGAGTTGAGGTGCTTTTTCCTTCTAGGGAGACATCAGTCTAACAGATAATCTTTGTCTTCAAGGAAAATAATTATGAAATCAGATTTCTTATTTGTGACACTCAAATATGTGTCGCTGTGGGTGCATGCATATGTGCCTGAGGTTAAACAGTATGCTCAGAAGGGTATATGCATTTTTTTAACGTGGGAAGGTGAAGTAAGGACAGTCTACCTTCTGAGCATCTCAACTGCCTTAACTCTCAATGGAATGACTCTGCTACTTATAAAATTAAAGGCTTGATCAGCAAAAGCTTTGTCCTATTTCTTTTAGTTCAGCTTTTTATAGATTTGATTACAGAATTCATGCATTTGCCAAAAAAAAAAAAAAAAGACCTGCCTTCAAATGCTCGGCCATAAAATCTTGAAGTATTGTCCTTAGTCCAAATGATAATGCCAGCCACGGATGCTCTTGCTGTTTTTACTGGTCAAATGAATCCTGTGTTCTCTGGGAGTCTCTAATCTGAAAATAGTGCTTGATGGATCAGTAGAAATAGGTGAAAAAAAAAATGCATCCTTTGGATAAATGTGGTATCAGCTATGGACTTGGAGTATCCAGGACTCTTCTGGACACTTCTAAAGCACGGGTTTCTTGCTTTGAACAGGCAGTATTAGTGCAGGCATTTGTGTTATTAGTGGGGCTCAGTAGGGAATGGTTACTATTGTTGACACTGCTGAAGCATGAGACATCACCAAAGCCTTTGTCCACCTTCACAGGAATGAAAATAGAGCTAGTGAACTGTGTGGTTCTGTAGGAACTATCATTGCTTTAATAATTGTAGAAGCCTTTGTGTTTGTTATCACACAATATTATCCTTAAAAGCCTCACTTCACAGCAGGTTTTGACACACAACCTATACCATTCAGAGGCCACTAATCCATAGTGTCATCATTATACATTTAGAGACTATCAGTGTTGTCAGAAAGAGTTGGTATTTAGCTGGATGAGTTTCCTTCGTGGCAGTTCTTCCTATTTCTTTGTTGATATAGCATGACAGAATGGATGAGGTTTGAATGGGCATTTGGAGATCATCAAGTCTAACCTCCTTTGCTCAAAGCAGTGAAAATTGGAACAGGTTGCTCAGGATCTTGTCCAACTGAGTCTTTAGTATCTCCAAGTCAGAAACCAACTTGTCCATTGACTCCTCAGCCAATCTGGGCAACCTGTTGCAGTGTTCAATAGTCCTTATGTGAAATTACACTTAAACCCTTTTTTAGAGTACTTCAGTTTGTGCCCCTTGCCCCTTGTCTTGTCACAGGACACCAATGAGAAGAGCCTGGCTCTGTCATCTTTGCTTCCTCCCTTCAAGTAATTATCTACATTCATAAAATCCCTGTGAGCCTTTTCTTTAGGCCTAACGGTCCCAGCTCTCTCAGACTCTGTGAAAGATGTTTGTCCACCAGTTTTGTGGCCCTTTCCTAAACTCATTCTAGTATGTCCATGTGTCTGTTGTGCTGGGGAGCTCAGCACTCCAAACGTGTCTCGCGGGCACCAAGCACAGGGAAGGATCACCTCGACCTGTGGTGATCTGGGGCTGTTGGCGTCTGCTGCGGGGCTGGCGTGGCGGGCTCGTGCTCCCCTTGCTCATGGAGACCCGCCGGGCTTTTTTGGCAAAGCTGCCTGGCAGCTGTCTGGCCCCTGTGTGTGCTGGTGCCTGGGGTGGGTTGGCCCCAGAAGCCGGACCTGGCGTTGCCCTTTGAACTTCCGAGGGTCGCGTGTGGGCTCCTGTCCCCTGCCTGTTGGTGGCCTGTGAGTGGCAGCGCACCCGCTGGGGTACCCACCTCTCCCGGCCTTGCGTTACCTGCGAACGTGCTGAGGGTGAGCTCTGTCCCCTCACCCGCCTCCATTCATGAAGATTTTAAACCGTCCCGGCGCGGGTACGTCCTCCCGGTGCGCACCGGTAAGGCCCGGTCTCCAGCTGGGCCGCGTGCCGCTGGTCCCAGCCCTTTGGGCCTGGCAGCTGTGGCAGTTTTCTGTGCCTGGAGGCCTGGGGTTCCTGAGGGTGGGTTCCTGGGGGCTGCTCTTGCTGGAGACGGGAGAAGCAACGGCGGTAGCGAGTACCGTGGCCTTTTCCGTATCTCCTGCCAGCAGGTCCTCTTCCCCACTCAGCTGGGGAGCCCTGTTTTTCCCTTGTCTTCCTGATGCTGATGTTATTTTCCGTTCTGGAGCATTCCTGATCCTTCTTGCTTTGATCCTTCTTCCTCTTGGGATCCTATGCTCTGCTGTCATGGTCCACTGTGGCTGCCCTGACCTTCACATCACTGCTGAGTTTTTCCGTGTTTGTAACTATGATGCCTTCCCTTGTTGGCTCCTCTATAATTCCTGAAAGAGGTTACGATCAGTGTACTCCAAAAACCTTCTGGGCTGCTTGTTCCCTTCTGTGTTGCTTTTCCAGGTGATAACAGGATAGTTTGTGTTCTGTGTGAGATCTTTTTACCTGTAAATGTGAGGCTTCTTCAGTTGTAGGAACAGGGTCTCATACATTTCATCTTGGCCAGGTGATGAGTAGCAGACACCTGCTACAATGTTACTCGTGTGGATCTGCCTTCTCATCTGTGACCCGTAAGCTCTCAGCTGTTTGATCCTCCATCACAGGGCAGAGCTCCATGCATCCTTGCTGCTCTCCCAAATAAAGGGCAGCTTTCCTTCCTCACTATCCCAGACTGTCCTTAAAAAGCCTGTATCCAGCCATGGCAGCAGTCTGGTCACATGAGCTCTGCTGCTGTGTCTCGGTGATCTTGTTGAGATCACAGCCCTGCAGCTGCACCCAGACCACTCATTCCTCCTGCTTGGTTGCCATGCTGTGTGTGTGATGGTGTATGGGCACTTCACAGAGGCACCCCGTCGGGCTGATTTGCTAGAAAAGGTATTAGAGCTTCCCTCGTCGTGCTGTCCTGCAGGCAGTGCTTTATGTATGTGCTTATGTTTGAGGTGTGTCCCTGGCTAGCTCTGCAAGGTCTCTTGCCTGTATCGCTTTATCCTTTGCTTGCCAGCTCAGTCTGCCACTTCCTCCCTTGGCTTTGGGTTGTCATCTGCCTCCCCCGATGTTGCTGGTATCCTTATGGGCTGCCCCAACCTTCTACCTGCCAGGGGAATCGTTTTAGTGGAACTGCTGCTGCACTGTACCTCCTAGGTGTTTACAGCTGTAGTATTGCTGTTTTCTCCAGAAATTAAGTCTTGCCCTGTGTGGCTTATAATTCCTTAGCACCCTTCTTAATTCCCCTTTTGTCCCCAGAAAGGGTTATTCTTGTATGCTTTGTGCAGACTTGCTTGTCTTTCTGGGGTTGTAAGAGGAGATTGCCTTAGCTGGTTCCCCATGATTTCATCTGACCAGGTCATTTATTTGTTGATAGTGCTGGGGGGGAGGGGAGGGAATCTCTAGTTGTTTATGCTGCTATTGTGTATGGAAATGATCCAAGAAGTTGCTGGACAGACTGTTAAATTTTATTTCTTTTGCCATTCATGTTTGAATAGTCATTTGTCACAGCCATGTCCTCCTATGCACTGAAAGATTTTGGTCACTTTCTCTTTAGGTAAAACCGTACTTAGGTACTTTCCTCCTTGTTTCCAAATGTGAAATCCATGGTCACAATTTTGATAAGTTAATGTGTATTGTTGAATAGTTTACCTATGCCTAGGGTATCCCACACAGCATGCTTTTTTAATAGTTCTGTATCTTAACAGATACTATGTTGCTCATTGTTTCAGAGTATGTTGTTCCAAGGGACAGTTGGTTTTAAGCATTTTCTCAGAAATTAAGAGAAATCAGAGATTTCAAAGGCCACTCTGCATCTCTTGTGTTGATCTTGCTCTGTCTGAGATGGTGCAGGATGTTGGTCAGGGGAGTCCATCTCAGGCTACACGCAGAGGCAGCAGGCTCGTTGTCCTGCAGTTGCTGCCATCGGGGAGGACCGAAAGGTTTTCAGTCCGCCTTTGTTTCAGTGACCTTTTCCAAGTTAGGAATAGCAGTTGACTAGGAAAAAACCTAAACAGTCATTTCTCTTTAGTGAGCCCATACAGTTTTCTCTTGAGTTCTGTAAGCTGAAAAATAAATTTAAATTGAGAAGGTAATATTTTCTGTTTTCAAAATGCCATTTCTGCAGATCTTTGACTTAGCTTCCCACGCAATACATACAGCAGTTTAATAAATTCCAAGTATGTGAAGACTCCCATGCTTAATGCTCCCAGCAGCTTGCATAAGTGAGGTAGAATAAAAGTTCAAAGTAGTGTCAGCATGTGAAATGTTAACAAGTAAAAGCATAAGATTCTTTAAATATTCACAGGGACTTGATTTTCATCATCTGTTTAGTGCAGTGACTACACAGTTTTCACAAACTGTTTGCTTGTTCTTTCAGGCTGAAGGTTTTGGAACGGATGTTGGAAGATGTTAGCTGTGGATACTGGGGTTGTGGAGGAGTGGTTATCAGAGTTCAAGGTAATATACTCTCAGATATTTAGCCAGTAGTAGTTGAATCACTGCTTGGAGCAGTATGTGGGAGTGCTTGATTGCTGTAGAAATGAAGAAAAATAGTAAATTTGGGTTTTGCTGCGATAGTGTGTTATATACAAATGTCTGCTTGAAAGGATTTTTTTCCTTGTCCTCTTTGGGACTACGTACTTCCTGATACAGAGCGGTGAAACGTTTATCAGGGATGAATGGTCTTGTTGGTTTGAGTACGGACTAGACTGTAGGATTTACTCCTGGTCTACTTAGATATAATGGGAATGTGTTTTCCTATCTGTATAGCAGAGTATGATCTCCTTTGAAGGACTGTAGACAAGCAGTACTGTAAGAGCTATGAATAACAAGTTTAAATGTACAGCTTCCAAAGGCTCGTTAAAAAGATTGGATTTTTTACGCTCAAGTACTGACAGAAAATCCGTTTAATGTTAAAGAAGAACTGTTCACAAATTCCAGTTGATATGTTCTTTCAGAGTATATGCTTTATGCTATGTTCATTAGCTGTGTACAGTCAGTCTTGAGAACTCCTTAAAGCATGGATCTGCAAGCTTCGAAGTTTCACAGTACTGAAATTTCAGTGGGGTTTCACCTGTGAAATTCTTGGCTTTTATCTATTTCCGTCCGCTGTCATATCCTGTATCAAACTGTCTGCAAAATGTTAAAATCCACTGTGTCTTCTGGCAATTTTGTTGTCCTGAAAACATGCTCATTTCTGCAGTAAGGATTTCTTTGTGAAACAAGTTTTACTTTATAGTAAACTCCGATAGACAGTAGCTTGTAATGGAAAATCGTTGAAATAACGGTTACAGTTTAATGATAAAAATAGCTTTTTGTAGTCGTTAAAATATTTTTATTTCAGACACTGCCAGAAGCATCCATATCTAGCTATGCTACAAACTTGAAAGACAAGAGTGCTTTGATTTCATCTCTTTACAAAGTAATTCAGGAGCCACAGAGTGAAGTGAGTATATCGGATCACTTGCACAAAATGTCTGACATAACACTGACAAAATAAAATAAGACCTTGTGTGCTAGTTAATTGTGTTCTAACTATGTGAACCACAGAACTACATTGAAGAGTCTCAGTCAAAATACTTGTTCTTAGCAATTGCATACTACCGTGGAAACAATTCGGAAGTTTTGTAACCTACTGATCATAACTAAACTTGCAGATCATACTCATGGGCTTCAGGACTTGGGTATAGAATTGAGAAATATATTAAGGAATAGAAAGATGTTTGAGACTGACAAAATTCTTTCTGTAATTCAGTATCACTCAGATGAGAATATATAGCAATCAGAAGCTTGTCTATTACAACCCAAGAGAGCAATGTTAGATAGGTTTGCAATCCTTTTAAGTTATTGCTTAGGCTTTGGAATTTTTTTTGTTCCTGTTCTAAATACACGCACTATAAATACATGCATTTATACAGTGGATGTACCCTTGCTGAAATGATGGCAAAAAAACCCCCAACAAACCTGGGGGGCAGGGGGTGTAAGCTAGCTCTGAACCTGTGCCAGGAATGGTTCCATACCCTATGGCTGCACTTGTTTTGAAGTGTCCAGGTGAGTTTGGAACACACTGAGCTGGTTTTAATTGTGTCTCTAATTGCATTGTCTTGCTTTCTACTGTCCAGCAAATCTTGTGTGTATTATTTTAAAATTGCACCAAGTCCTTAATTCCTTTTCTGAAAAGACCCAGCTTAAGGAGCCTTTCCAAAGTTAGAGATGACGCGAGTAGTGGCCAGAGGATAAAGTGCTTTCAGTATATACATTTTTAGAGAGAATTCTGATAGAGAAATTCCCAGGTTGTCCAGAAAAGAAGAAATGTAATTTTACTTAGCTACTCAGAAAGGCATTCTGAGTCATTCCAGCTACTGAGTCAAGCCTGTCTGGTCTCCCAAATGCATATCAACATGTAAGTTAATCTGATGAGTCTTGCTGTTGATAGGCAATTTAATACTTTAATATATTCTTTGATTTCTTACTACTTCTGGCTATCACTAGGTTTTTCAGGGACCTTAGCAGCAGGGTGGTCAAGGCCCTGAAAATTCTGCTTGGTGGTTGGGATAATTCTGGGGGCAAGGTATTGAAGATTTCCCTGTGAGACTTTGAATTGAAATGAAAATCCAGTGCTGACACTGAGTGTGGTCCTGCCTTGGGAGAACAGTCTTAAAATCTTTATTTGAACCGTTCTTTGAGTGCCTGTCATGTGGAAAGGGCTACTTGGAGCTTTCCATGTTATGAAAATACTTATAAACTAGCAGT